>NW_025814889.1:57232500-57888250 GCF_022079265.1 Lynx rufus
TAAAACAAAGTTGATAATCTTTGTTACACTTGAACACGCTTTACCTAATCCTGCCTCCTTTGTCACCGTTGCAACCATGAGACAAAGGAAGGGATATGCTTACTGTATCTATCTTTATTTAAATAACTTTTTAAAAAATGCATTCTTAAACTGAGTGCAGCCACTCTGGAAAATAGCATGGAGACTCTGCAAAAACTTAGCAACATCTTACGACCCAGCAACTACACTACTAGGTATTTACCCAAAGGATACAAAAATACAGATTCAAAGAGGCACATGCACCCTGATGTTTATAGGAGCATTATCAGCAATAGCCAAATTATGGAAAGAGCCCAAATGTCCATTGGCCAATGAATGGATAAAAATGTGGTATACAGATACAATGGAATATTACTGAGCCATTAAAAAGAATGAATTTTGTTAAACATTAAATATAATTGATTGTCAAGTTGGTTTCCATACAATACCCAGTGCTCATCCCAACAGGTGCCGTCCTCAATGGTCATCACCCACTTTCCCCTCTCCCTTATCCCCCATCAACCTTCAGTTTGCTCTCAGTATTTAAGTCTCTTACGTTTTGCCTCCCTCCCTCTCTGTAACTTTTTTTCCCCTTCCCCTCCCCCATGGTCTTCTATTAAGTTTCTCAAGATCCACATATGAATAAAAACTTATGGTATCTTTCTCTTCCTGACTTATTTCACTTAGCATAATACCCTCCAGTTCCATCCACGTTGCTGCAAACGGCCAGATTTCATTCTTTCTCATTGTTAAGTAGTATTCCATTGTATATATAAACCAGTCACACACTCTGCTCACTGAGCCAGCCAGGTGCTCCTTAATATGTATGGGTATCACTAGCATCCTTTCTAGTACAACAAAGTTTTTAATTTAGGAAAAAAAAAACACAGCACAGAAAGTTTCGACTATCTTTAACTAGATTCTCATTAGTGCAAGTTCATGTTTTTTGGTATTTCATAGAGGTAGCATAAAATGAACTACAGATACCTAGAGAAAGTATGAACAAGCTTTAACATGGTCATGTTTTTCTGGTAATGTGCTGTTTTTGTAAATATCAACAGGGTAAGGCAAAACAAAATTTGAAAAATATCTTCAAAGCCATATTACTTAGGTTAAATGGGTAAAGGTGGGCAAAAGTACAATTGTTCAGTTATAAAAGAAATTAAGTCCTGAGGGTGTCATGTGCAGCATGGTGATTGTAGCTAATAATATTGTTTGTGTATTTGAAAGCTGCTAAGAAAGTAGATCTAGACCATTCTCATCAAAAGAAAAAAATGGTTATATGTGGTGATGGATGTTAACGAGACTTATTGTCATCATTGCACATAATACATAAATATTGAATCATTACATTGTGCACCTAAAATGAACAAAAATATTTTGTCAATTATATCTCAACTTAAAAAGCTACATTATTTGGTCATTCCTTAAATTCTTTTAAAAACAGGTGAAAATATATGTTATCACAAATGTCTATTTTGAAACTAAATTGCACTAATTGCACCTGCTCTGTCAAGTTGGGAGATGCCACATTCACTCTAGTACTAGAAAACAGTATCTGATTATTGTGTAAATACGCAATTAATTTTAAAGCTTTATTGGTTATGGTAGTTTTTCATAAAAGTTCTTAATGATGCCCTGAATTGATTATCCTTTCGGGTTATAGATCTCTTGATGATAGCTGGAGATGCTCTCCCAAACACACATGCACATGCATACAGGCAGACACACACTCATGCAATTGCACACACAATTACACGTACAGTGTTAGAGAGTTAATTTTCTACTTTCATAGTTCCAAATGTGAATTGTCTCCATAAAATCCCCTAGAAACTCTTGTAAATCACAGATTTCAGGACAAGAAGCTTTGACCTAAATGTGTATCTTCCCAGAATCATACTCTAAACTCATCAATACATATAATTAGATGATTTTAACGTGACCAGTTAATACTTGCAAAAAAGAGCCTCAAACTATAGATTTCATTGATATTTTATTCAGATAAACTTAGCTAAAGATATATATGCTAATAAATGAAACTTTTACTGTTCCTAAGATAAGCATCTAGAAGGAGATTAGTATTTTAATTATACTTTAAAGAATAATAAACACCTTGAAGAAAAGAATGCATTACTAATGGCAATCTTGGGCTCTTAACTCAGCGATCACCTTGGGATAACATGCACGTGAATTCAAAATGGAAGGCAGAACAAATTGCTAACTTTTATAAATGAATATTTCCAGTTTTAAAAAGCATACTAGTTCAGTTTCAACTATGAATTTTCCTGAAGACAGAATGTAAACATATGAAGGATACACTGAGGCAAAAACCAACACTTAAAAAAGCTCAACAGAGAACACTAAGAGTCTTTCTTTAGTGAACATGATCAAATTCAGTATTCTGGGAACAGGATATGGTCAGTTCCTGAGACCTATAAAACAAAAGTAAGCACTTATAGTAAGATCTCTGAAGGGTGTCTGTTATACTTGTGATTACTACTGGTGTTAAAGCTATCCAATTTAAAATCTTTTCTAAAGTTTTGCTTTACAAAAAACAAAAAAAGCTGCCTGATGTGTATTTAAGTCCAGTGGTTCACAGAATAAAAACTGACAGAAACACTTTTGTTTGGGCCTATTTTCATAGTTACCTAGACACAGACCTCATCAGGACTTGTCACCTTTCTATACTAGAAAAAGCCACCAATAATACTTTTGTAAAATTACTGAATTTGAAAAACAAACTTTACCAAGTTTTATAAGATCAACAATTCTTAAAGTTTAAATCAGTATAAGATAGACCAATCGAGATTCCAGATATTAGATGAATAGTTCATAAATCTATCTAGTGACCAGCAAGTGATACATATGCTTCTTTTTTTAAGTTCCCTAGGGGTTTCTGACCATACGATGCTAGTCTTGGAAGAATCCAAAGTCAGTTTTTAAGGGCTACTTATATTTATTATTTCAACATCTTATGAGATATCGAAATTCCCTGAAAATTAGTACTCTCAGTCCTTAAAAATCATTAAATCTTCACAATTTTAAAAATAGGAAGAAATTCTAAAATACTAAAATATGTACTACATCTTTTTGCTCTATAATCCATGGAGAAAGTTCTACATTCCATATACTGATTAGTTCTAATTTTTAAAGAATATTGCAGAAACCTTAGAAGTTCATCTGTCTCTGTAATACAGACACAACCCACTCTTGGGGCTGATCTAATATTTTAAATAGTGACAGACCTCATCAAGTTTAAGTGAAAGATTATTATTTTATAAAAATGGCTCCATTATATTTCAAATATAGGATCTAGTCCATATTTCAAAATTTTTTATGTGTTTTGGACAGTGCAAACAGAAGAAGTGAAAGCTGTTTGATGTTTCTTCAAAGTCTAAAAATATGGAATCTTTTAAGGATTCCTTCCCTGTGCAATAGGATGGAAATTCAACAAAAGTCTAACTTGGTTTTTCTTTTTTTGCCAAGCACGGAGATGAAATGCTAGCTTAGGCTCATATTTAATTATTGATCAGAAAACTAAATAAACATTTAAAAGCACATTTTATCTTAAAATGCATTCACATGGGACTAAATAATACAAGACAGGTAATTTATATAGATACGGTTCTCAGATGGTGGTCTGTTCAACCAATATGACTGGCATCACCTGAGGGTACTTTACACATTTTTCTCGGGACTTACCCCAGACTTTCTGAATCAGAAACTCAGAGGGTGAAGCCCAACTATGCGATTTAACAAGGTTTCCAGGGGAGACCGATACTCAGTAAGCCTGAAAACTACTGGTATAGGAAAAAAAACTAAGAGTTAGAGAGGCAAAGGGGGAGATGACTAAAACCTGCAGTGGTCACAATGCATCACAAAAATGATGGAATTTAATGGGTTTCAGAAGAGAGCTGAATGGTAACACATCGCAGGGGGGGACGTGATGGGGTGGAGGGTAAGAATGGCCAATATATGTTGGAGGGAAATGATGTTGACTTAGTTTTTTAACAGTCATTTTGGCACATGTTGAAACAAGCTTCTGTTTGCTGATTTCCTGGAAAATCTGAGATTTATGTCAAAATTGCATTGTGGAAATGGATGGTTTTAAGAAATGTACTAAAAATGTGGTTTGAATTCATTAATAGTTTAATCTGATTTATAATATAAAAATAACACAATAATAGTAGGTTTCCTTTGTTGTTTTTTAAACCAATATCATATATGCCATCTAATTTAATTCCAGTGAGTGAAACAGAAATTTAAGGGCAAATTTTCTGACTCAAGTAAGAGACTGTACAGATAGGAAAAACAGTTTTGGAAAGTATCTTCATCTGAGAGTAGATGTTACACGGGCAGAAGTTTCTAATGGTTGCTTTTTAAAAACTCCTTCAGAATCACACTTACTAAGAATCTCAGAAATGCTGCATTCAAGAATAAACTGTATGTTTTCATGTGCTCTCAAAACCACTTAATAAGCAAAAGTGGCATTTAGAGTATTCTAATACATTAACTAATAGAACCTGTAAAAACAAAGAACATTTTGTGCTGTGACAGTCTCATTATCTTCCTGAGGATTATTTCTGTGCTGTGTCTTACTTGTGTTTAAACAATCTAGCAAATACATTTTACGACATTTGATGATCTCTTCCCTGAGGGCTCAAAGGTCAACCATAAGATGTTTCTAAATAAAAATTAGGCTACATGTCAAAACACTTTCTTTAACACTAGAATTGTAAATTATATAATACTATTTTAAGAAATAAAGAAAAAAAAACATTTATTGTAACCAGCCACTAATTGCATATAATAATTCATCTATCATTTTCCTAAGAAGCCTCCAGAGCATCCTTACAATAGTTGTTAATAAACTTGACTAAATGCCTTTTCACTTTGAGTCTGGAGGAAGAAATGAAATGTGAGGAATTCTTCAAATAGTGATCCGTTTAGGAAATGGCGAGCAATGGACACAGTTTCTTACAGAGAGCAGACCCCCAGTAAAATTAATAAGCTAAGTGTTTGCTAACATCATTTATAATTGGGAACTGACTACATATTCAGTGATATGTGAAATAAACTGTGATCCTCCATGCAGTATAACATGATGTCAGCAAAGCAGTAGAAAGCACTGGCTAAGCAAACCGGAGTCAGGAGTCAAGATGTTTGAGTTCAAATCCAGGCTCTGTCATTTATTAACTATACAACCTTTGGCAAGTTACCTTAACTCTCCAAACCTCAGTTTCCAAATCTATGAAAGGGGATAATTAATGATAAGTAATTCATATGTACTATTATGCAGTATCATTGATCTCTAGAATTTAACAGTAATGAGAATGCTTACTAAAAAATAAATATTATTTCATTCACTCAATTTTCTCTTTCATCCATGTAACATAAATGTTTTGAATGCTAACTTGTAAGGCAGTTAATGATGGCATCTAAGCACAGAGAATCAAGCCAATAGCTTTGGTTCAAATCCTAGTTCCACCATTAACCAGCTGTGTGACCCTCGATAAGTTATTTAATCTTGCTGTGCCTCAGTTTCCTCATCTATAAAATGGGGATTATACTAGTACCTACCTCAATGAGTTGTTAGTGGACTATGAGTTACAAAATAATGAGTTATAGGAGTTAGGAGACTACATGAGTTAATACAGGTATTACAAATCATAAAACTCATAAAAATGGTAACTGGGAAATGACAAGAGCTATATAAGTATTTGTTAAAATAAGCTCTAAGCATTATATTAGGATATAACCATGAACAAAACACATAATATATGAAAATAAATATAGAAAAAGCCAGTCTCTTTACTAGGAAAGTGGAGAAGATATTAACAAGAGACAAACCCCTTTCCCCACCTACCCCACCAAAAAAAAAAAAAAGTATTTTTGCACATTTATGTAGCTTCATAGTTCTTTCTGCTAAAATAAAACTGCATTCATGGAACCAATTTTTTAAAGATTAATTTAGGGGCACGCGGGTGGCTCAGTCGGTTGAATGCCCAACCCTTTGATTTCTGCTCAGGTCATGATCTCACAGTTAATGAGATCAAGCCTGTCTATAGCTCTGGGCTAACAGCATGGAGCCTGCTTGAGATTCTCTCTCGGTTGCTCTCTGCCCGTCCCCTGCTTGCACGTGCACACATGAGCATGCTCTCTCTTTCTCTATCTCTCTCTCTCTCAAAATAAATAAATAAAAATGTTTAAAAAGATTAATTTAAACTTTTTTAAGGTGGACCATTTTTTAAAGATAAGCTAATACAAACTTTATCTTAAGGAAAAAAAAAAGAGTCCACAAAATGTCATGTGAGACATGTGACATTAGTGTGCTTTTTATCTCTTGTTGCCATTATCATGCCACTCAATCTTCACATTTCACAGTTTCCTGGTTCTCCACAAAGTGATAACTCAGAGAAATGATCAAGGAAAGAATGTTCAATCACTCCTCATTATGAAATAAAACTTTTTAAAGTCAAAGTCTGAAAAGAATTACAGTAATGATTTTTCATAAATACATGACACCAATTATGCCATATTTCTACTTTTCGTTCATATTTCTCTTTCTTCTTGTAAAATAGACATATCAAGATTTTTTTTTTGTTCACAAGAACATTGGCACCACTAGATTCTCTTACAAACAAATCTTTTAGTTCCCTTATGCTATAAATACAAAATGGCAACAAAGGTAATATGAGGAAGGAAAGATTACAAGCTAACTCTCCACTTTTCCTATTATCCTCTCTCCTCTAGTACTTGAACAGAGTCCCTTTACCAGTATGTCTTTTCACTAGATCACACTGATTTCATAGCCAAAAATCAGTCCATTCTGTTATGTCATTAGACTAATCCCATCTTCCTATTAAAAACAAAAACAAAAACAAAAAAAACAAGAAGAAAAGCTAAAGGCCTATTTTTCTATACTAATTAAGACTCTCAATAGAGCACTATGTTCACAGCAAAAGTAACACTTTTTCTTCGAAAGGGACCTTTAGCAGGATCTGACCTTATGCAATGATTTGAGATAAAAGAAGCACAGCTTCAGTTCTCATTCCAAAATAAAGATAAGGCATTAAGCAGTCTACATACTCTTATAAAATTCCCACGCTGGCCCAACTATTTCTTCATAATATAAAACAATTTCCTGAGCCTGTTTTAGTGCGCATATAAAGGCTGTGTTGTAGCACAGACAATCCCTGAGATACTGGCATTCCTTATGTAAAATACTGGGTTCTCTGCAAAGATTGTTTTCACACAATTTATAGGAGTAATGCTATATATAATTTTAGTCATTTTAGTCTGATACTTGTGAAAACTTGTAAAAACATTTCTAAACTATTAGGCATTTTCCTGACCAAATATACAAAACCTTTTAAAATTCACTAATGTTTTCAGTGAAATTATAGCTACTACTCCTGGAGTTCTTAAAGACACTGTTCTGAAAGTTTTATGGACATAATTTTACGATTCTCAGAGAAATCCCATGCAGACTGTTATTCCTATTTAACAGATGAGGAAATTAAGCTCTGATGGGTAATTCACCCAAAGTAATAGTAGGGAATGGTAAATTGAAGAATTAAGGCCAAGATTATATAATTTTAGGATCAATGCTGGTCATCATTATGTAAGACTGCCTTCTTCAACTGATTAAGGTGTAGAAAGAGATGCCACAGATATCAAAAAATAAAGCTTGTTCTCTCTCCTCAAAGAGTTTAAAATTAAATTTGAGAGGCATTTAAATACACACACACAAAAATCAGTAATTATAACTAAATGGTATAGAAGCAAATTATACATGCAGAAGAAGATTAAAAAAGAGAGAACACTGGAAAGCAAAGGAAGGTGGAAACTTCTTTATCACAGCATTAGTACACTGCTTTGGGATCACTTATTTAATTTTCTCTCTATACCCCAAAGGCAGAAAATATGTCTGACTATTCATCGTGTACTCCAGACCCTATTATTTGTGTTTATACACACAGATTGAGTTAATTACTCAACTTATCCAATCTTTATGGATAAGATAGTCTTTTGGTTTGAGCCTACAAAAATAGGTAGAGAAGTAAGATACAGCACTCTCAGAGGCATCATCCAGAAGGCATCACCATTTTCTGAAGGGTTATGAAAGTCAAATAGAATTGTTTACATTTGGGGGAGCCTGGGTGGCTCAGTCGGTTAAGCAGACATCTGACTTCGGCTCAGGTCATGATCCATAGTTTGTGAGTTCGAGCCCCACATCAGGCTCCGTGCTCACAGCTCGGAGCCTGGAGCCTGCTTTGGATTCTGTGTCTCCCTCTCTCTCTGCTCCTCTCCTGCTTGCACTCTGTCTCTGTCTCTCTCTCTCAAAAATAAATAAACATTAAAAAAAATTTAAAAATAAATTAAAAAAAAATAATTGTTTACATTTGACCTGACAAGCAAAAGGGAACTATTCTAGATTCTCTACTGGATGATTCTCTTGAAGTAGGTCTAAGGAAGATTAGCAGTGGTGTGGAGAATGAATTGGGAAGAAGAGAAAGTAAAGATCTCCACTGAATAGGAAACCATTACCATCTCACATATGTGATGATAAAAAGCTTTCCACTAGTTTGTAGCCACGAGACTTGAAAGGAACCATCAAATCCTAGAAACGATTTGAAGCAAGTAATGATAGGATTAGGTAACTTGAAAATTAAGGAGGAGACAGTCAAAGATAAACATATTTCTTGCTTGGGAGGTTGAAATAATAATTATGATATAGACAGAAACAGAATGGCCAAACAGGGATGATTATTAAAATAACCAACAGGGATGATTATTAAATAGAGTCGATATATCTAAAAAAAAATAAATAAATAGATCTACATAATTAAATTAGTCCATAACATGAGTGTTAGCCTACTTCTGGCCACAGCACTGTAAATAATAGGATTCAAATGACAAGTTTATCGTTTGAGATCTTTAAATTTGTATGTAGAACATTCAAATGTAGATGAGCCTCAAAATATAAGCAGATAAAGAAATAAAGGTTGTAAAATAATGACTTATGAACCATTTATTCCCAGTGAATAGTTAAATCCATTTTAGTAAATTAGCTCTCAGAAAGTGTCTTCTGAGGGAGAAGAACAAATGGCCAAGCCCTCTTCACATATGTCTAAAAATGACAGTTATAAATGGGTATCATCTTCTCTTCCAGTGACTCGGGTTTACCATGTACATTTCTGAAACTTTATGGTTACTTATAATTAGATTTTCAAGGATGAAAGATGTTTTGTAAAGAAAAATGCATACATGGAAATAACAACGAGAGAATATGCAAAACAGAGAAACTGGAAAAAGAGAAGACTCTAGAAAAAAAATGCTAGAATAAAATATTGGGGTTATTCTAGGTAATAAGGCAAAAGGACAAAAAGATAACACTGGAAAAATAAAGGAGAGTATTAGAAACTGACACGTTTCCCTTATCTGTAATGAATAGGCTTTTAAATACTGAATTCTTGATGCTGTGTGTTTAATCCTAAAACTCTTACCATATTGATGTTAGAGTCAGAATGGGGGAAAAACTACAATGAAAATTATCACCATCAAAATATTCTGCAAAAACCTATGCTCTGAGCCCTTTATTAAGTTGTGATCACAGATGTAAATGTAAGAGGTGATGTTGCTTTTTCCCCATTTATAAACTACTATCTAGGGAAGCTGTTGGGGTATATGTATAAAAAATGAAATTGTATTTAGGTTAAACTAAATCCTATGGAGAACAGAGAGGAGATGTAGTATTTGGATTTTGGAAAGATGTACTCTCTTCCACAATTTAATTTGAATTCCCAACTTCTGAATATCCTTGGGTATTGCTGATATCTCAAAATGATACTGGCTTGGTGCTCCATAACCCACAAAAATGCTGGTCCAAAATAAAGGCATATATTCATTTTTTAAATTTTTTTAACATTTATTTATTTTTGAGAGACAGAGACAGATTGCAAGCAGGGGAGGGGGAGTGAGACAGAGGGAGACACAGAATCTGAAGCAGGCTCCAGGCTCTGAGCTGTCAGCACAGAGCCCGATGGGGACTCGGGCTAGAACCCACGAACCGTGATGTCATATCCTGAGTTGAAGTCTTATGCTTAACCGACTGAGCTACCTAGGTGCCCCAAGGTATATATTCTTTATATATCCCACAGAAAGATAATAGAAGCTTTATTTGTGTTATAAAGCTACATTGTTTGATTAATGGAGCTCCATTTAAATAGCCATTCTCTTTAAGCCTGAAATATATACACTAAGACTGAATCTCAGGATGGGAACCCAACAGGTATCCCCTATGCTCACCAGCTCTGAGACGATACAGATGCAGAGATTTCTTACAAGAGTCCCTTGCTATCCATTCATTATACTTAGCAACATCAAAAAGGGAAATAATAACTTAAAAACTCCTATTGAGCAACTAGAGACCTTGAACACAGACAAAGGGTGAACACAAAGACAGAATGTTTGGTTATGAGAATCACATTTCATCTCTTCAATTAACTTTTTATAGTGCATTTTTGGTGTTTTCATTATTTTTCTTCTATTCCCTTGGTTCTAACAGAAATATACACATACATGTATATATTTCATTAAGAGGAAATAAGAGAGTTTTTTTTAGTTAAGATGTTTCCATTCACAAAGACTACACATTTAAAAAATAAATTGCCTGAATAAATTCAATTATCTAGAGAAGCAAAGGAAATCACATGCAAATGACATTATATGCAGAGGCCATTCCGACAGCTTCATGTTTATTTTTATTGTTTTAGTCAGTGGAAGGGAAAAGCTGTCAAAAATGTAACATCTCTTCCTTTTTAAAGGTCCAATGTCTCTGGTACTGAAAATTGCATGAGCAATAATCAAGAGAAGAAATCTGTCTACTACTGAAAATAGAAGGTTCAGACTGCCTCCAACTTAATGCCAGCACACAAGCGGGCCACCATACACACCTTGGTTGTATTTTGCCTATAAAAAGCAAAAAACAGCATTTAATTTGCAAGCAGTTAGGTATCAATTCAGTCAATTAAGACTGGTCTAAAAAACAGTATATCAAAAAAAAAGTTAATAAATCCTCATATGTTAAATTAGCCTATACCATGACTATTAATCCTGTCTTCTGAGAGCAGCATTATAAATAGTAGGCACTATATATGACTTTACCAGAAGGTACTTCTTAGCCTTTTGCATTCCAATGAGCAGTAATTAAATATGACATTTTTGCCTTGTTCTTTGAATATGACAAAAATACTTGGGGCAGATTTAGGCTAACTTTTGTAACTGGTTCTTGCTGAAAATCTCTGGCTCTTGACGCAGAATTTATGTGCTACCTGAGTTCTCTTGAGGCATGAATGTACCAAGTAAATGTGGCATATGTTTGTATTTTCTTGCCAATTCCAAATTCATTCATTCAAATCACTCATTGTAGGCCAAATTCTTATCCAATTCCACAGAGCCACCGATTTTCCTGTGAATAGCAGCTTTGTGTATGGTAACAGGGAAGTCAATAGCAGGTCTGTGCACAGAACTATGCAACTAGTGGAAAGGATAAGAATTTGACCACAGGATTTTTTGAGTGTGGTAGAATCTAGTTTGAAATGACCTAGATGATGAGGCTTTCAACACGTTCACTTGGGTGTCAACTCTGAAACTTGACAATTTGAGTCACTGTGAATTTTTATATGGCCATCGTTTATACCACCCTGATTGTAATATGTGTGAGGATAAGTCTTCCCTTTAATATATGTGTATTACAATGTTCTTTATTGATTATAATTAACCTCCGATTTCATTCAGCACCTGAGGGCATATTCTTAGCAAACTCATAAAAGCATCCAGTATTAAATTTAGAAATGTGCCAATCTCTGTATCGGGTTTTTTACTAGGCTATGATCCTTCCTAACAGACCTATGAAGTAGGTATTATTGTTACTGTTTTTATACACGCAGAAATGGGGGCTTAAGCCATTAAATTCAGTGTAAACTGTTCAAGTTCAGTAAGTATTTTGAACCCATGTCTCTGAATCTTTCAAATGTGCTTTTAGCCATTTTGCTATACAGTCTCTCATTAGACTGAAAACACCTAACTGTTCTAATTTTATTAACATCGATCTGATTTTCTGGCAAACGTGTTTTGTCTCCATATTTGTTAACTCTGTCTCATAGGACATTTCTAATACACCAGTTTGGTTTCATAGGGTACTTTATTAATATACTCCGTCTTCTATACTGTTTTTAGTTAGCTCCATCCTATATTTCAATTTCTTTGACTTATATTTCCAAATGAAAATTAAGCCGTTTTGTCAAACTTGTAAATTAACATTTTAGCCCCACCCCACCCTCCAACACACACACACACACAGCAGTGAAGCATGCACATGAAATTTGTTAACCATGTGATTACTTTTTAACAAGCAGTATCCCAGGTCCTAGAGGGAATACAAATATTATTCTAATAGTGAAATCCAGTATCTTTCATGGCTTCTTCAAAACATTTGAGACTACTGGAGATTTCTTTTCCTAGCTTTCTGATGGCCTAACATCTACTGTTCATTCTTATCCCAGCCATTGCCTGTTTTGACCTTAAATCCTCTAAAACATATTCAACAACCATAAGTTCCTACTTCTCTTTCTAAACTCTCCATCTTAGGAAAATGATCTTGACACTGTGTGTTGAAGATCTCTCAGTGGCCTGCACCAACTTTCAAGAAAAACACATATAACTCCTTTGGATGATACACAAACTTCTTTACTATCACTCTCCATGCCACTTAGTGATACAACCATAATTTAACTCCTTGCTTTCCCTAGGCCATGAACTCCTTAATTTCTTACTTCCCTGCTTCTTTCAAGATAACTGAAAGCTTTAAAATCCAGCTTAAGGGCACCTGGGTGGCTCAGTCAGTTAACCTTCTAACTTCAACTCAGGTCATTATCTCGCAGTTTGTGACTTTGAGCCCCACGTTGGGCTTTGCACTGGTGGTGCAGAGCCTGCTCGGGATTCTCTCTCTCTCTCTCTCTCTCTCCCCCTCCCTCTCTTGGTCTGCTCCTTCCCCATTTGCCCGCTCTGTCTCTAAATAAATAAATAAATAAATAAATAAATAAATAAACTTAAAAAAATAAATAAATAAATAAATCTGGCTTAGGTTTACTTGGGGAGTTATAAATTCTCAACAAATTTTTGTGGAATAAATGACTCTTCTTAAATTCACAATTTCTTTTTAAGTTTTATTTCTATTTATCTTGAGAAAGAGATAGAGAACAAGTAGGGGAGGGGCGGGGGGGGAGAAAATACCAAGTAGGCTCCACATAGTTAGCTCAGAGCCCAATGTGGGGCTGGAACTCACAAACTGTGAGATCATGACCTGAGCCAAAATCAAAAGTCAGATACTCAGCCGAGTGAGCCACCCAAGCACCCCTTAAATTCACAACTTCAAATCTTGTGTCTATTCAGGTAAGGTTCACATTCCCATCTCTTGACAGAGAAGTTTCAATCACTATTTCCAACAGTTGGTATTCTACCTAGATTTCTCATTACCTCAAACCCAACACAGACAAAGACGAATTCTGTCACCCAAACCAGGTCACTTCTGTTTTCTCTCCTTACAGTGGCACCAACATTCTCGTGGCTATAGAGGATTAAAGTAAAAATCATTAATTTTGATCGTAAGCAAATCTCCTAACCTCTTAATTTTCCTATCTCAAAATGAGAGATGTGGACAAAAAGAGCTCTCAGATCTAATGCCAGATAGATTCTACAGGTCTGGGACACATAGGTGGCTCAGTTGGTTCAGCATCCAACTCTTGATTTTGGCTCAGGTAATGATATCATAGTTCCTAAGTTCAAGCTCAGCCTGGAGCTCTGTGCTGACAGTGCAGAGCCTGCTTGGGATTCTCTCTCTTTCCCTCTCTCTTTCTCTGCCCCTCTTCCATGCAGGTGCAAGTTTTCTCTCTCTCTCTCTCTCTCTCTCTCTCTCTCTCTCTCTCCTTCTCTCTCAAAATAAATAAATAAACATTAAAAATTTTCTATAGGTCTGTGAGTGATAAATATATGAAAATACAGCAGGTAATTGTCTCATCTACAATCTTTATTCATCCCTAAAACCCTTATCATGTTATCTTTCTTTTACATAGTCCCCACACCCCCCAAAATATATCTGCATTTATAGTAAGATAAACTAAGAATTGGCATTATTTGCCACCAGTGAAATAGATTAAATGGCCTAAGTCTGTCCCTATGGAAAGAAATAGGTTTTTCCAGGCACTATGCCACCACTAAATGGACAGTAATACCTCTTACTGTGAAAAGCAGATCTGTAAATTAAGCTCTAGCTGGGTGTAAATAACAAAGGAAACAGTAAAAAAAAATTCTACATACAAACATACAGTTAATATAAAAATTATGGCTTTCATTGCTAATATATGTGTATTTTACATATATACATATGTGTAACAATATATATTTTTAACAAATAAATTTTCAACAAATATGTTACAGCTTTAACTGTTCTCAGTATTAGCTGGCTTAATCAGCTTTCATTTTTTGCCTTTTCTGCTTTCAGTAAACTGTTCTATCTCATGACTAGTATTTCTATGAACAAGACAATATTTCTTTTTGTTGATCTCTCTAAAATGCTTAATTATTCATTTGATTTTGCTACACTCTGACTGGTCTGGCAGAGCAAACAATGTTAAGGCTGGGAAGTAAATATATTAGAAATCCATTGAAGCAAGTGGAAATTACTTTTTTTCATATTTGAGCAAGAAAAGTAAACATAGATACTCCTGGTCGTTTTTCATACTGTTCATAAAACCTACTCACTTTTGCTTGTGCATATCTCTGATAACCCAATACTGGGTTACACGTAACAGGTTTGGTTTTGGTTTTGGTTTTCCGACATAGAACAGACAAAAAAAATGTTTGGTCTTGTTTCACAGAACTTACCTGGCACTTTATATGTTTCTCTAAACTACCAACAAGTTAATTATCAGCCAAAATATTTGAAGGCTTTTCTAAAATAGGACACCTATCACCCCTTATTCCCACTCCATCTGAGATTAAACCTTGGTTCAATTTTGGTTCCATGGATCTGGTCTAGAAACAAACCAGAATTAGACTTAACTTATTTAGAGCTTAAACTAGATGATGAATTAATATTTAGTTCACAATATAGGGTTTTTATAAGACCATTTGTGTATCCACAACTTTCATGGTTCCCCAACAATTAGAGATTATAAACTCCAAGCTTCTGATAGCATTCAAGACATTTTACAATCTGGCCTTAATCTGCCTTTTCAACTTGTTTATATTACAACATAGTCTTTTGAGTCAGTCCCATTCTTAACTGGCTGTGTGACTTATTTTATTCTCTCCACTTTGGTATCCATATCAGTAAAATGGACATAATGATATTTTCTTTGTGGAAGATTATAAAGATTATATGACATGATGAATGCAAATGCTTAGCATAATTCCTAGTCCATATTTACAGTTTGATAAATGTTAGTTCCCTTTTACCAGACTTCTTGAAAGCACACTCTAATTGAATAAACTAAGTTGCTTGGGGTTTCACATACATACTGAATAGTAGTTTCACACACATACACCATACACCATACACTTGGGGTTTCACACACACACACACACACACACACACACACACACCAATAGTAGTACCATGTGTACAGAACATAACTTTTGCAATCATACCTAGAAGAACTGTTCCTTATTGAGCTCTTTCCTTCAGTCTATTTAGACTATCTCCTTCCCTTCGATTTCCTTCTACCTCATCTTGCATGTTCAAGTCATACCTATCCTTCAAGACTCAGCTTACATATCTTTGTTTTAAGGAGCTTTCCTTCACTTCTACTCTCTCTTTGAAACTTCTCCAAGAACCACTCTACTGTCCCACTTTTGAAACTGACCCTACTCATTTCTGATTTATTATAATTTGCATATACATGTAGGATGCGTGCCGCAGTCCTCTTGAGCAGTGGTCCTGAAAGCATCAGTCTGCAACAAGACAAGAAGCTGCCCCAGAACGGAAATTGATTTTATCACTAGGCACCCTGTTTACTTTAGCTAGTATTCTTTTCATAGCAAGACTTTCTTAATGAAGGGAGGGACATAGACCACATTTTGAGTGGCACTGTTCTAGAACAATGTGCTTAGAAATTTGTTCTTCTCCCTTAGTCAGAAAATGCTGTTATTCCTCTATAAACTCCCATAACATACCATAAACCCTCCATCTGTAACACTCACCACAATATTATCAAAGCCTTAAATAGGATTTATATGTGCATCTATTTTCTCCACCAGACTGTAAGTTCCCAGAAGATAAAAAATGTGCCCTTTTCATGTTTGCATTAAAATATTTTACACATAGGAGATATTCCACAAATCTTGGTTTAACCAAAATGACTTCTCTTCCCTGTCATTACACCAAAAAATGAGGCATTTAAGATTTAGGTGAAACGTGGCTTCCTTTTTTATGATAATTTTGTCCTATCAACAGGTACTCATAATGGACCTTGGATGCAGACGGTATTAGAAAGCGAGTACTGACGTAAGGGTTAAATATAGAAGGTGCTTGGAATGAAACAAATATTAAGGGGGAAAAAGTAGTTGAAAATAAAAGGAAGAAGAAAAGACAATATAGAATTCTATGCCATAAGTAAAGGGAAAGTTGAACTGTCTCTCAAAGATTCAGCACACTATTGAGAAACCATCTATATTTCAACTAGAATATTGCGGAAATGGGGGAATGCGGCAAAAGCATGAGTATAGTGAGGATTATACCTGACTTTCAAACTTTTTCCCTAAAGCAAAGTTTAGAAAAAAAATTTTTTTTTACTCTCTGTATAAACATAGAGGGTTTTCAAATGCTTAACTCATTTCTCCAACACATACAAACTAACTGTACCCATTCTACTTACAGGCAAGAAAGCATGAAAAAATGCCAACTGTAAGGAGTGATGAAAATGTAAAGGTAATCCTAAATTCATGCATATATTTAAAACTTTACATATAACTTTTAAAATTAAAAACTGCAATATTTTAGAGTACTTCTATACAGCAGAAAATCAATGTAGATTCCCCCTATATAACCCAACACTGCTGCTGAGCCTCTTTATAGCTGAGCTATAAGGTCGGAGGTTCTTATCACAATCCCAAAAACTATTCAACCTATCTTTTCCCTTTAGCTATGTAGACAGGACATGAAAACAGAACTTGGTGCTAAACTTCATTCTAAATTGGATTTGTGTCATTCCCAGTGGTTTTGCTGTGTTTGTTATTTCTTAGCTATGGCTTCTGGTTTTACTGATCGTTCAATTTTTTCACTATTGCCACTCATGTAAAATTTATTATGATATACTTTTTTTTTCTTTTTTCTTTTTTTCCCTTTTCGTAGAGGTGCATAAATGAGGCACTTCACTCACTAAGGAAATCTCTTTATAATTACAGGGATCATATAAAAATCCCCTTATCCACCATGGAAATCTGATAGCTATTTAAATGTAACAAAAATACTTAACTATTCAAAATTAGATGAAGAGACTACAGTGACTTTTTTAAATGATAAAAACACGAAGGCATACATTTTCATCAAAAAATATGAACAATATTTAAAGAAACTAAATGCCTATGTCTATCTCATATATCAATCTAAACGCACCTCAATTACAAATAATTAAAAGTCTTCTTTTTGATGTCAGCTTTTGTTTTATTATGTCTGAATAAACTACCCAGCAAATGAAAAAGAAATTTTAAAAGTATGGAAAGAAAAATATTATGAAATTAACATCTTTTTGTGTGTTTCACTTTTATTAACTTGTTTTTTTCTCTCATACTTTCCACCTATATGTATAGCTGCTGCATTTTGTTACTGAGAGTGAAAAATAACTTGATCTTTCAATTAGGCAGTAGATAAATATTGGGATCAGTTGGTCAATATCACAATTCAAGCTACTAAAGGATTATAACAAAGCAACCTGCAAATAAGAATGACATTCCAAAATCAGACCCAGAAAAATAAAACATGGAATGTAAAAAGACTAGGTAGAATTGGAGAGGAGCAAGAACGGAAGTGGTAGGAGCTCTGTATAAAAGGCATCTTTGTAAGACTTTTTCAAAACTGTTTTCTGTGTTTTACCCACTGCCTGAGCCACATCATAAACTTCCCTGGGCCTTAAGAAATTTTGCTTTCGTAAACACCTTCCTCCACAAACAAATAATGATGATGAAGAAGGAGAGGGAGAGGGAGAGGGAGAGGGAAAGGGAGAGGGAGAGGGAGAGAAGGAAGAGTATTATTTTAATTATATGACTACACTGGAAAAATATATTAGTATTAAATATTAAAAAATTTTCTTCCACCTAAAAGTTTACTTGTCTTTCTGATTTTAAAAGAAGTCAAAACATTTTCCTGGGCCCCTAAAAGTCCTATGGCCTCTAGGCACTGTGCTTATAGTGCCTAATGGCTAATCTGGCCCTGTCTATCACAATAAGTTTTCTCCCACTTTTCTTTTTTCTGATTATCAGAAGAACATTTAGCAGTGTAACATCTTTGCAAAGTTTCATTTTGCATAAGCTTTATATTACATTTATTCTCACTGAATCTTTTATACAAGTTACATTTATGTACTTGTATGACTTCAACTTGCTGACTGATGATTTTATGAGCTTTTTTCATAAACAGTCAATAATATAGGCACAAACATATGTACAACCACACTGCTGTTCTTCCAGAAGTTATGTGGCTTTTTTGTCATTAAGAGACCTAAAAATGTTTCTTTTATGGTTTGATATGAGACAAAACATTAAAAAATACTGAAAACTGTATAGACAACCTGTATTATAAACTTCAAAGTTCTAAGAAACTAGATCTTAATTGTTCCCACCATTAAAAAAAGACATGATAATTATGTGCCATAACAGAGTGTTTAGTTAACAGTATAGTGGTAATCATATTACAATATATAAATGCATCAAATTAACACACTGTACTCCTTAAACTCACAATATTATATCTCAATAAAAATGTAAAACAATAAATAAAATTTAAAAACTGTATATTTGTTCTGTGTACAGAACGGCAGAACTATAAAAACTTGGTTAATTAATTAACATTTAAAGTTTTTTTCTTTTTTTTTTCATGACTTTGTTGGACTATGAAATCACAGGTACTTAGTATATACTTTTATGATCATATTAATATTTAGCTGGACTATTTGGTAACTAGTCCACTATATAGATTAGTAGCTCTATCACAAAGTTATTAATACATGCTTCATTTTAGAACGATTGGGAAGGCAGCTGTCTTCAAAAAGAATTCTGAATCTGCCTATGGGATTGTGCAAGAAAAGGAGGCACAGGGGCACCTGGGAGGCTCAGTCGGTTAAGCGTCTGACTTTGGCTCAGGTCGTAATCTCGTGGTTCCGTGGGTTCAAGCCCCATGTTGGGCTCTGTGCTGACAGCTCAGAGCCTGGAGCCTGCTTCGGATTCCATGTCTCCCTTTCTGTATGCCCCTCCCCCACTCATTCGTTTTCTCTCTCTCTCTCTCTCTCTCTCTCTCTCTCTCTCCCCCAAAAATAAACACTACAAAAATTTAAGAAAAAAAAAAAAAGGAGTCACCAACCTAACCAGCTACGTTAGCCAGATGCACCTTGGAAATCAAAGAAATTATAAATACTCCTGGTAGACTGTCTTCATATTCAGTGATCAATTAAAGCTAACCCAGTAGAATAAAACGTTTTCACCAAATGCATAGACAGACAAAATGACCTTTGCTCTCAAACTCTCTAAACCTGTAAAATATTAGCAAAGTTTAGCTTAATATCTTACTTTCCTCACATGAGACAGCCTTAGCAAATGAAAAAAAGATTTGTTAACTTACATTATTTTTAGCGAATAAGCAGAAATTTTTTTTTCCACTGTAACTCAAGCTTGATATTCGTGTTTCTTATTAAATCAATATCTCTAAGCATTTGATTCCAGGGCCAAGAATTAACTGCAATGTCACTGCTGACACCAAAAATAAACCACTTATTTACATGTTAATGAACCTTTATTATAAAGTACCAGTTTGTATGTCTGCCAGCCAAGCAAATCATTCTCATCAACACCTCAATTGCAAATTCTTTGCATATACTCTAATTACCATGCTATATTTGTTCTTATATCAAATAGTCTATTATTTTGCATTAGATTATATCATTTTCTTTTCTTTGCTACAAAGGACATATAGGAGCCTACTGGTAAAGGATTACTACCACTGTGGAAAGGGGTGTATAAAGGGCATGTGGATGAATTTTTTTAAGAGATCCATAAAGCAAGTTTGAACAGTTGTATGTGGTTAACTGGTCATTGTGCTACCAATATCTAACTTACTATTTAATAAAAAAATTTCCAATAATTTGATTATGAAAGACTTTTGGGATTGAGGAAGATGGCAGCAGAATAGGACCTTAGGCTCCCATTGTTCCATGAACACAACTAGATAACTATCAAATCATCCTAAGTACCCCAGAAATTGGCCTGAAGATTAGCAGCACAAATTCCACAACTAAAGGTAGAGAAGAGGGCACATCGAAGAAGGGGTTCACAGGCACTTTGACATTTTGATCAAAGGTGCAATAAAACCAAATCTAATGAGGAAAAAAAAAAGACTTTCACCAGATGTACTTTACCACTGAGCTATATAGGCTTTTTCGTGAAAGTATGATTATCTATGTGACTCTACAGTGGATTTTTTGAGTAAAAAAAATGTTGACTATTAGGTGCCTAAAAGATGATGATTTACAAAACTATATACTGTTATGTAATAAATCAAGTAATGAGAGATAAGCATAGAAGATGTATAAGAGGCGCCTGGGTGGCTCAGTTAGTTAAGCAGCTGACTCTTGATTTTGGCTCAGGTCATGATCTTAAGATTGTGGAATGCGGCCCTGCCTGGGCCTCTGTGCTGGGCATGAAGCCTGCTTAAGATTCTCTCTCTCTCCCTCTGTCCCTCCCCTGCTTTCCATGAGCATAGGCATGTGCTCCCTCTCTCTCTCTCTCTCAAAAAAAAATGAAACATACATGCACACACACACGAGAAAATGCATAAAGCTAAATCGTATGAGAAGGATATTGGACAGATGAGAATAATTTTTATCTGGCCTAGAAATCTAAAGACAATGCATTTCTAGTAAGATTGAAAATATGTCCTCGTCCAAATTCTTAGGTGAAAAAAAACAAACTCATGAAAATGGTATTTTAATATGAATTTATTTAAGTTTAATCAATTGACACCACAGTTACTCAAAGAGGAAATCAATCGCAGTGCTGCATTTTGTCCAAGGTAGTCTAGGAGGCAACAAGGTAATCAAGTCCCAGTGAAGCAGTGTAATAGAGAAGACTACAACCTTATTGCTTTTAGAGATCTCTGTGATGTTTGAGAGGACCCAATAACACCACTGTCTTTCTAAAATTCCCATAAAATAAAAGGTAACAGCAAGAGAACACTTGGTAAAAACACAATAGGGTTCCTCCTGTAATTAAAGATCTCATGTAGAAATTGGCAATATTACCAGTAGCAACTTGGAAGAAAATTTAACCAAAGGCTAACGTTACAGGAAGGGAGACCAAGTGAAATGATAATCCCAAGGTGATCTAGAACCCAAGTTGAAACCAAAGAGGCACAAGGTGAAGTTGAGAAAGCCAGCTGAGTAAAAATATACTCTCCAAGGTGACCAAACCTGAACCAAAATTGAAGTAGTCCTGAGGGAAAAAATTAGTCCTTTAAATCATGAGAAAATGCTCTGAAAAGGCAGACTGTGCCTAAAGTAAACTCCCTCGAGTCCTACATCCAAACTGTTTTCCATCTCAAACCATGGAGTACCAAAAGGAGGTAAATAGCAATAGGAATTTCTTAGGTGCATACTCATTCGAAGTTCAACAACCTTAGGCGTTACTTGCTTTAATCAGACATTTTTTAGGAACAGTGAGGAGTTTAATAGTGAGCTATCAATTTTCATTCTAACATGGTCCCAGCTCAAGGTCATGCCCATAGGATAGTGCACTTTCTTGGTACATTTTTTGTTTGTTTTTGTTTTTAACAAATATTTTAACATTTGTTAAATGTTTTAATGTTTATTTATTTTTGAGAGACTGAGAGTGACACAGTGCAAGCAAGGAAGGGGGAGAGCGAGAGAGGGAGACACAAAATCCGATGCAGGATCCAAGCTCTGAGCTGTCAGCCTAATAGAGTCCGATGTGGGGCTCAAACCCACGAACCATGAGATCACAACCTGAGCCACAGTTGGACGCTTAACCAACTGAACCACCCAGGCACCCCTCTTCATATGTTTTAAATTGAAAACATGTAGCTTGTTAATGTTAGGCCTGTAACAAATGGGTAAGAGGGAGTTTTTACCCTGTCCATGGAAGTGAGTAACCTGAAAACAAATCAGGACGTTTCTGTTCAATAATCATGAATTACAACCTTTTGACTTAAAAACAGTAACACAGAGACATTATCAAGAGAAACTGTAAATTAGTTTTCTAAAAAAAAAAAAGAAATCAAAGAATATAGAGAAATTGGTTTGTTCTGTATCATTAAGAAAGCTGTCTGCTGAAAAAGTTTTCATTAGGATACCTAAAGACTTCAGATCATTTTAAGTTCTATAATTCAGGGAAAATCACCCCACTGTTTTCTTCTTGATTAAAATTTCTTATAATTCTGAGAAAATTCCCTACTGTTCTTTCTTTTTCTTGAGTTAAAAGTTCCACTATTTTTTCTTGATAGAAAAAGATAGAAGGGAGAGAGGGAAGGAGGGCTGGATAAAACGGAGGATGGGAGGAAAGGAGGGAAGGAGGAAGGGAGGAACCTGATAAAGTAATATTAAATGCAAGTTGTGAGCAAGCCTGACTTATCCCTAACTTGAACTAGAGAACCTCACCATTAAGTTTGAAGTAGTTATTACAGATTGTAAAAGTGTATTAACTATTTACAACGACTTTATATAACCAACCAATGGATGTTTAATTTTATCAAACATTTTTCGGAGCATTTTCATATAAGATTTCTTCTTGAGCCAGTGAGAATACAGACAAGGGATTGACGAAGCTTCTCTACAAAAGGTCAAATAGTAAATATTTTCAGCTTTAGGGCCACAGGGCCTCCGTTACAACCACTCAACTCTGCCACTGACCCACAAAAGCAGCCATACATAATAATAAAGCAATGGGCGTGCCTCTGCTCAATAAAACTTGTTTTTCTTTTTCTTTCTTTCATTCATTCATTCATTCATTCACTTATTTATTTATTTATTTTTACAAATACAGGCAGCATGTCATATTTGGCAAGCCAGTTCTGTTGACCCCCAATACAGAAAATGATAATATATGTTTCTTTCCCTGAATTCACCAAAATTACTCTTTTTAAGCATGATCCACTAAAAGCCTAGTAAGGGACTGAAACTTTCTCTTATATATATTTTTCTAAAATATATATATATATTTTTAGAATTTCTGTATTTATATGCAAAGTGAGACTGCACTTACTTTTCTTTTGGGATTGGTTTGGTTGAATCATTATGCTAATTAGAAAAGTTTTTTATTTTTGTTTTTGTTTTTTGTTTTTATTTTGGCTCTAGAAGAAAGTTTTATACAGCATGGGAATTCTCAGTTTCTTAGAAGTTGAAAATATCTGGCTGGTTATAGTTGGCATTTCTGAAGATTATTCTTCAACTTAAAAAAAAAAAGTCTTTTAACATTATGAAATACTTCCCTAATTGACTTGACCATAGAATCTTTGTTTTTGACATTGTATGGTACATGTTCTTTAGGACACAATTTCGAAAATCCTAGAATAGACTATAACAATTTATACTATCTCTCTAACAGTAATGACATTACCCTTTATCAGTTATACTTCTGTGTATTTGTGTTTGCTCTTTTTCATTTATTAATCTGGAGAAAAGTTTGCCTAATTTTCTCCCACTTCATTTATTTCTTTCCTTGTATCTCTCAGGTTCTGTTCTGTGCCTGTACTGATAGCATTATTATAATGCTTATCTGCCTCTAAAGTTAGATGTTTTGTTCTTTTTTCCTCATTTATTCAATTTAATAATAAAGGCACTGGGGGTAGGGGTATGGGCAAAATAGGTGAAGGGATTAACAGGTACAAACTTCCAGTTATAAGTAAGTCACAGGGATAAAAGGTGCAGCATGGGGAATACAGTTAATAACATTGCAATAACTTTGTATGATAACAGGTGGTAACTACATTTATTGTCATGAGCATTGCATAATGTAATATAATTGTTGCATCACTGTGTTGTACACTTGAAACCAATATAACACTGTGTGTCAATGATACCTTAATAATATAAAAAGAGTGAAAGAACAAAAGAACCAAATGAATAATGGAAGAAACTGTAATTAAAAAAAAAAGTTAAAACTATTAATGTTACTGTAAAAATGTTAAGTTAAAAAAGCTGAGATGTGCAAAAAATAATTAAGGCATTCAAAGTTATAAATCTGCCTATTACTAGAACTTTCATCATTTCATGGCAAATTTTTATATTCATGCTGTTATTTTAAGTAGCTTATAGTTTTGATTTTTAACACAAGAATTATTTAGTAGTGTACTTTTTAAACATTTTTAAGTGATCTACATATAGATATTAAATCAAACTTATTAATTATATTTATCAAAGCCTCCATGAATTTGTATTCTATCTAATCCACCTGTGAAAGAGAAAAGGATGCTTTAATATCTCTTAGTATAATTATATTTCTGTCAACACCTCATATTTCTAGCATCTTTTTCTTTCTATAAATTGATATTTTAAAATAACATTTTCCTTATGTAGTTTATTTAATGTCTAAATATTCATGACATTTTATCTCTATATAACAACATAAAAAGACTCTATCCCAGGATTTTGATTCAATTTGGTCTGTTCATAACATTACTTCTGATTTCTGTGTGTGTATGTCTACTATATTTTTACCTTTCTTTTTATTTTTAACAGTTCAATGTTATTTTGTTTTATGTCTCACTTTTGTAAGGAGAATAAACTATATTTAAACAAATTCAGAAAAATACTAATCTTTTAAAAGGTAAGTTTACCCATTTATATTTAGTGTGATAAGAGACAACTGTTTTTACTTCTTATTTTACAGTCTTCCTCTTTTTGTCTGTTTATATATTTTTTCTTCCTTTTTTTCTCTTAGGTTTTCTGCTTTTCCAGGAAAATACTAGATCACATTGACTTTCTGAATAATAAGGATATCCTCAATACTCTAGTATTCAAGCACTATATTCTACTTATTTCAGTTTCAGAATAGGGGTCTCTATCATTCTACATTCCTGATGTTTATGATGTTGATGTAACAGGAGCCTGTTCTCCACCTCCTACCCTTGGTTCTGAGTCAGGATGTGATAGAGAAGTTTGCCAGGGTCCTTTTCTGTTACTTTTGATATGTTGCTATAGCATAAGACAAAAAATTACACCTGCTCTCCATGACTTTTTATGTCAAATTTGCAATTTATCTGAAAGAAACCCTTCAAAGTTTTAATATTTAAGTGTGCAGAATGTTCATTAAATATATTAAACAAATAACAGGGACTGAGAAGTGAGGAATACAGGAAAGGTTAATATTTTTGACAACATCACATCGACTTACAGTCAAGTCCTGAACTTCACTGAAAGAACTAGTTGAAAATTTTAGAAATAGTTAAACTTAGGAGAAAGTAGCTACCTAGTGACTCTCTACTTAGAAGAGTTGCTAATGCATCTAATTTGATGAAAAATGCTAGGAAGGAAGAAATTATCAAAGGAGAGAATAAGGAGAAAAAGACAGAGTTCAATAGCTTCTCTAATACTAGCTCCCAGATAATATACAATATACAAAGGCAACTTGGTAGACATTTGTCATTGTCTTTATATTTTTTGTCTTTTCCTTTCTTTGAAAAAACACCATGTTTATGACAATACTGAACAGAAGCAAACTACCTTGATATTAAAAACTTTGTGTCAGTCAAACAGTATGGTACCAGGGCTTCAAAGGAAGAATTTAACCAGTCAGGTGACTCCTAAATTAATGTGTATTTTCTATTTCACAGTTCTGACAACATGCTGACTTGGGAAAAGTGGGGAGAGAGGGCAGAGGGCAGGAGGAAGCAATTTATCGAAAAAAAAAATAGAAAATGTGTTTTATCAAAAGAAAAAGAAGAAAAGAAAATGCATTGCCTCTCTTTCACATCCCTTGTAAGCTGAACAGTCTTTCTGTGTTTCCAGGGTCTGTACTCTGAATCCAGGGTACTGGAGAACTGAACCTCATCCTTGTACTAGAATTACAGCAAGTCTATGGCTCAAAAAATGGACCCAGAAAAGAATGCTAAGAGGAACAGTGTTAAGTGGTCAGGAGCAATAGGTGGCCTACAGGGTGAATTCCAAATGTGGCAGCCCTGTGAAAACTCCCCAAGGCAGACTTGGTGAATACATTTTCTGATTATAAAATAAGCACAATCATAAGTGTGTCTGTAAGTCAGTATCTTGCTTGGTAGATCTATAGCCCCAGTGTGAGGATGTATCCTAGTACGGCCCTAAAACAGAATTAAGCTCTAGACAAGTAATCATCTATTTTGGTAGCTCAGGCCCCTTGGAGAATATAATGAAGGTAATGGGCCCTCTCTCTAGAAAAAAAATGTGAGTGCATATATCACATAGTTTCAGAGGGGACAGAGATTCTGCAAAGCTCACCCTGTGAGCCTTAAAGTGATTTGACACACGGATGGAAAACACTTGGCTCTACAGGTTAGTGAGGAAGCATGTCATAGAGCTACACTTTAAATATGGAGAGTCTTCAACTGGGGACATAAAGGAATAGACACTCATGTTATTTTGAAGCTTTACTTTGCCCTTTCCTTTGATTCAAATTTCAATAGCACATACTGAGCACAGAAAAAAAATATATATATGATTTTGATTGATTTATCAACATTTTAAGATAGGAGACAAATAGTATATTTCCTATATGTTGAATTAGAAAATACATGAAGGGAACAGCTGCAGACTGGCAGAGGGATGAAGCAAATTAATCTCATGATCTTCTCTCTCTCTCTCTCTCTCTCTCTCTCTCTCTCTCCTCTTTTAATAAAGTAATTTTAAAAGTCTGAAAAATGAAGCAGTACCTGGTAAGCTCTGGGAAGAAGAGATAACTTGGGTGCTTCTATTTAAGGTATAATCCTCTTGCGAGTTCTCTTGGGCTATCCCTCCACCTGATGAGTGGGAGAACCAATGTCTGAGCCTTATTTCCTCTATCTCTTCACCACCAACCAATTCTTATGGAAAGTATAGAAATTAACTCTTACACAAATTAACAGGCTATTTGTAGAATAATAAGGGATTAAAATGAAAAGGCAGCCAATATATTCTTAATTCCAATGTATAAAGATGATATGTCATTTTTTAGAACACTGGATAAATAAAATCCTATTATTCTACCCCAAATGGCCATTTGATCTAATTACACCCTATTCACTGTAGCATTAATAGGAAAATATTTTCCTATAATATTTTAAAAATGGCTACTGTGTAACCCCCAAATGCTTTAAGGGTATAAGAGGAGAGAGAAACAGGCAGAGAGAGAGACTCAAATACCATCTCTCTTCTAGGCAGCAATTTCCCCAGATGAAGAGGTCACCACTGTTTAACAGCGCGCTGCCATGTTAATTTAGTATGACAAGATAAAGCAGTAATCTCGGCTCGTGGAGGCTGTAAACCGCCTGCTATCCGGGGACATGCTCAAGTCGATTTGCACTGTATATCACTTTATACAATTGCCATGACAAAGCCCCTTGAGTTCTCACATGTAAATCTCTCTATCCCTCTCTTCCTGTAGCCCCCTCTTTTTCATTCCCTCCCAATGTCCTTCTCCCTGGCTTCATGTCCAGGTAGACCACATCCACTCAGCACTAATCTCTGAAAACTTAATGCTCTGCACATGACAAGGGACACACAACACACACCCCTCTCACAACCACTCTGTCAAGTCCTCCGATTTAAGAGAAGATGTTCAGGGACTTAGATAATCCATTGATCCCACTTGCATCGGCTTTTATATTTCAGTCTGCCGTGTTAAGTTGTCAAGGGGAGCGATTAAACTGATGTTTCATGATTCGAGATTTACTTTCCTAGGAATGATAGTTTTCAAAGCTTGTCTTGCTAAGTTCTGCTTAAAGATTATCCCTAAGAAAGCTGATGTATCTTTACTGGTATAAATCTAGTAATAAAACTCTAAAGTGTTTTAGGTAAGGACATTTTGGAGATATTCAGGGTTATAAACATAAGAATGTAAAACTGAATTAAATTTGGATTTTTAAAAAATGTCATCTGTGTAGTTCTCTCTGCATGAAGCAAAAACACCATATGTAAAAAAGGGGGAAAAACATGTTTCTATCTATGTAAAACAAAAATAATTATAGAACCACTGAAGAGGACATAAGTGAACAGGGAAGAGTTTATTTGATAGGAAATAAAAAGATCACATGAAGCACATTAGGAAAGTGACAAGTCAAAGTTTTATCCAATGAAACAAAAGCAGAAATACACGTTTAATCATCAAGAATTAACAGCTAGAAATATACACATTTTGGTTAGGTGTGTTAGTTTTAAATGTGACATGTCAGGTTTCTGACAGGTTCAGCTAATATCCTATAAAAAATCCATTTGTACAGTGCCTCTTATCCATATCTCAGCCTCTTTACATCAGCTCAAGCTGCTCTTATTGGTAAAGAGAAAGGAAAGATCAAAGGACTTTAAAAAGCAATAAACATAGCACAAATAAACAAAGGACTGAATCCCTCACAGGAACTCTAAAATTCCCAAAATCAAATAGGCATTTTAAAACACATTGAAATGTAAAAACAAACAAACAAATAAAAACAAAAACAAAAGAATATGCTAATAAAACCATAGTCTCAAACATGAACCTCCTTAACCATGTACTAAAAGAAAAATCACTTGCCTTCCAGATATTCATGCAACAAAAGTTTAGCAATTTTTAAATATACTATTTTCCAAAACACTTTTGCTGGTGTGTGCATGCGTGTGTGTGCATGTACTGATGTTGGTCTCCTCAGGCAGATTATTTGAAGAAGTGTAATATGTGAAGTTACAAGAGAATGCTGTGATTAGTTATCTGCACAGCAACTGCACTGAGAAAATCAGAAGGCTGACAAAAAGGGGGTCACATTAACTGCATATTCATTATACAACAGGCACTGTGGTAGGTAATTATTTCATTTACTTGTTACATCAACTATCTATGTGTAAAGTAACATTTTAACATGTAGATAAGGAAATTTGCACTCAGAATGTCTTTTATGGTCAAAGGCTTTATTCAACCATTCAACCATTCAACTATTTTAAGACAATTACTGTGTGTCAGTCACTGTACCAGACTCTAGGGACCTGGTGCTGAACAAGACAGGCATATGACTCCAAAGATACCGGACAGTTTTTCCTTTATTTTTTATTTTTTAATTTTTTTTAATGTTTATTATTATTCTTTGTTGAGAGACAGAGAGAGAGAGAGAGCGAGCAAGCAGGGAAGTACAGAGAGAGGGAGACACAGAATCCAAAGCAGGCTCCAGGCTCTGAGCTGTCATCACAGAAGCCGACACAGGGCTGAAACTTATGAACCATGAGATCATGACCTGAGCCGAACTCGGACAGTTAACCGACTGAGCCACCTAGGCGTCCCTGAGAGCTTTTACCTTTAAATGAGTTTGCATCTCGTGTTCAAATTACATCCAAAGATACTGACAAAGTTTAGTGATAAGACCACTGGACCACTTAAAATGGGATGGGAATGTGCGTAATAATCCTGCAGGTTACTAAAAGGAAATCATGATTACTGGGAGCACCACCTCCTCCCCCCCAAAAAAAACCCATAGTGTTTTCTTCTAGTAATTCATAGTAATTAGTCAACAGAACACAAACGACTGAAGAACTACAGCATCTATTAAGTCTTTGCTATGTGCCAAGCATAGTTCAAGAACACTTACGAGAATTCTATTTAATCCTTGTAACACCTGTGTATATTCAGAGGTTCTAGTATCATCCTCATTTTCAGAGGAGAAAACAAAGGCACAGAGTGACACCATACAACTGAGACACCTTACAAAAAGTGGACTTTCTTGGAACCCAAGCAATTCAAGGGTGAATTTAGGCTCTTCACATTCTACATCTTTCAATCCTATCAAAATGCAGTTCTGACTTGGCTGAGGTAGATTTTTCTTGTGGTGGTGGTGGTGGTGATAGTTGCTGTTGATGAACAGCCTTAATAACAGTAAGCAAAAATTTGGCTGCCAATGAACAATATTTATGATAACTGAATCTGTCATAAATATCTGACTGGGAGACTCAGATTATTTCAGATTGATAATCCTGTGTTTTGTTAATAGTTAAAAATACAAAGAAAAAAAACCCTTTTAATGACAAGAGTTTGAGATTTCTACTGGACTTCTCATTTCAAAAGTACTCTTCCTTAGCTTTACCTTTTCTTGTAGGTCACTTAAATTTATAAGAATTGAAAGTATCGGTCATTTAATATAATGCACCATTTTTCTCCCCGATCATAGAATGTAAACATGTCTTTAGGCACTCATTGAACTAGTATTTACTAAGCTAAGTTCCTGCTATATCCCAGGCACCAGAGTGCTTTAGGTATACTGACTTCTTTAAACATAACACTCTCTCAGATGCTATTCTTATCATACCTATTTTACAGATGACAAAACTAAGGTACAGAAAATTTCTATAACTGCCAAATGCCATAAGATATTAAACAGCAGAACATGGAATTTACTCAGTAATTTTGTCACTAGTGCCATGTGCTAAACCACTATGCTTTGCCAACAGTCTCATAGGCAGAGCACAAATTACTCCTAATCTTGATGTGAAAGGTTTAGCAAGTAATCCTTTAAAATCCCATATATTACCCAACAGCCTATGCAGAACTTCTAGTACGCATTCTGAATTAGTTAAATCTCTTGGTCCATTTCAAGCCAGATAAAAAGATTAAAAAATCAAGTTGTCTCTGAGTTAAGGTATAATAGGCAACAATGAATTATTCCACCTGAATGCCCCACATGGATTTCTAAGGACTTTTAAAATTATTTATTCCAATAAACTATAAAACTGATTTCAATGTTTGTATGAGTGGGGAGGCAGTAAGTACAGTTAGTAAGCGCTTGGGTTCTAAAGTCATGACTTCAAACTCTCCCACTTACTTATTAGGCAAATTACTTCACCCAAGACTGTTGTCTGTCTGTAAACTGGGGATAATCACAGTTGTCGAACTCACCGGGCTGACATAAAATTGGCTGAAAAAATAAATGTAGTCTGGCTGGTACATAGAAAAGATTGAAATATTATACATCCCTATTATTAATTATTAGATAACATATTCTACAGAGCATTGACTATTTTAAATCTCCCATATGTGAACTGCGACTATCAGACTATAGATAGGCTATAAGATATATTCACACAAGACTTTCAAAGTCGCTTCTTATATTCGACTGATGACTCTGGGGAAATCAAAATCTCAGATTCAGAAGAAGCATGTTCTCTGACTCCTGTGTCCCTGGTGTGCAAAGCATGCCAGCCACTGCTACAAAGCCTAAAGATGGATACTGGTAACAGCCCGGCAATATCCCCCTCTCCAGATATATGTTTACACAGAGGGAAGGGTCCAGCAGCAGCAGCAACAGAAGGGGGTACCAGGCTTAGCACCTTATTAAGTCTAACACTGTAAATTATCGTAACCTATTTTTTGTTACTCATTAATATAGGTTTTGACTTTTTACATGATACATATTTTATATTCATACACACTTAAAAAGGTCCTATTTAATAGTGCCTTTGTGGTTATGCTCCTTCTTTATATCCTACCTCCATTTAAAATTGTTTATTCACTCTTAGAATATTATTCTCTCATTTAGGGTTATCGACCAACAAGATTAACTGTTTTATCTCGAGACAGGCTGGATTTTTAAGGGCTAAGAAGAGACACTGAAGTAAACACTGCTTCTCTATATAATGATAACATTGTTTGCTCTGCTGCCGCAGAAGCAGCCTTGACTAAATAAGACACAAAATCCAGTCACTTGTGTTCATTTACTTTATCATGTGATGTCAGTGTCACAGAGCTGCCCAAGGCTGCTCTCCTTACATTCACACCTCATCTGCTCACATGGATCATTCCTAAAAACTGTCTCTGGGAAAAAGTTTTAAAAAGCTTGCCGCGTATGTATAAAGATCTGTTAACAAAAGGAACGATTACAACTGTAAATTTAAGTTAGCTTTACATTTATTTCCCCGCTACAAGTAACAAAGAACTTTCGGCTTTCTCCTCTACAGAGCATAGAAAAACATAAAATTGACTTTGTAAAACAAAAAATGGGGGGAGAAAGGGTACAAAATGATCAAGCTGGTCTCATATTAAAATGCTGTAATGAATTCATTGTTAATGACAGCTTTCATGCCAGTACAAATTATGGGCATCTCAAACTTTGTGGAGGAAGAAAAGAATTTAAACTCACTTAATGCTTTTTTTGTAATTTGTTTTTTAATCTTTATTTATTTTTGAGAGAGAGACAGAGTGTGAGCAGGGGAGGAGCAGAGAGAGGGGGAGACAGAATCCGAAGCAGGCTCCAGGCTCTGAGCTGTCAGCACGGAGCCCGACACGGGGCTTGAACTCACAAACCGTGAGATCATGTCCTGAGATGAAGTTGGATGCTCAACCAATTGAGCCACCCAGACACCCCTCACTTAATGTTTTTAAAAGCATCTCATGTGGCAAAAGTGTTCATTCTGAATTCAGATTGGCATTTCTTAAGGAACCCTTCCTTTTCAGGTGCTCATTTCTATCTTCCTATTAGATTTTCTGTACTATTGAATTCCTTTCTGTTTTTAAAAAATCCATCACCCCCCCCACAAATGCAGGCATTTGTGTTTGTCTATACTTATAAAAGAGAAAGGTGTATGAGTCTAATTGCCAAAATACATGAGAAAGAGAAATTAGAACGAAAACCCAATACTTCCTTACATTTTTTTTTTGTATGACTTCACTTTCTTAAGATCCAAATTAAGTACCAGTGTTTGTGCTTTTTAGAGAAACTGCTCTACAAAGATAATTCCTCTCTTTTTAGGTACAGTAGATAGTTGTATCTAACTGATAAAGCCAAGAGGGAATATGGTGTAGGTATTATTTGAAATATTTTGAGGTCCCATTGGCAATTGTAGGTTTCATTCTAATTCCTAGAATTTAGTCACCAACACTGGAAAATTCTTATTTATTTTGCATTCCCTTAAGTGACTGTCCCTTGCAGTTACAAAATAAGAAACAACGAGAAACTCGTTGTTATTATCACTCGCACGAAGTTAATACAGTTAAAGTAACATCAAAATCACCTTATAGTTATGTAAATAATTTCCATTTTTACCAATCTCTACAAAATCTCAAATTTAGGAAAGAAATATGAAGACAAAAAGCAATAATTGAGTTAAAGAAGGAATCAAGAACGTATTGAAAATAGTGACAGAAGCTGTCAAATAATTTAAAATAGAAGCTAGGAACAGGCACACAAAGAGCATAGCATATCTGCTAAAGCACTAGGTCCCAGACATTTGGATTCAATGATAAGCACAATTTCCAAAAATAATATCAAAACTAGTATAGACTTCTAAGTCCTTTTTTCCAGTAAGTACATTAAATATAATATTATAATTTACTATCAACATTGAATCATGAAAGAAAAGCAAATATGATTTCTGAATAAATTGAGTAAATATGCCACATAGTTTTGTGAAGAACTAACTAAAAATCAGTGAAAATTCTATCATAGAACCAACTGACCTTTATTAATCACATACAGTAAGAGAAACCTAGGCCGACTACAGGAAGTTTGGCAAGCCCCCAAGAGGCAATATATGTAAATAAGAAGGAAGTATATATCAGAGCACAATGGTGCTGATTCTCCAACCCTCTCTTCCTTCCTGATAATGGCTCCATTGAGATCCACAAGAGAACCCATTAAGAATGTTTTCCTGATAGGAGCAAACTGAAAGCGAGGAAAAGAGGAGCAAAGAAGGAAAAGAATCAAAGGAAGAAAATGATGAAGAACTGAGAACAAAATATCTAAGGTACAAAATGAAAGTTGGTCCCCAAACTTTTCATTATTTTTAACTCCCAAATACAAAGGATTCTATTATGCAGATCTGAAATAGTAAATGAAATAAAGAGGGACACCTATCCATTCCACAAAATCAGGACCACCAGTCAAGTAAATTTCCAGCACCGCTTCTTAGTGTCTTTGCTATTTCCAATACCCTAGCCAAGTATTTCATCGTTCTTTCCACCTCATTCAAGGTGGTCACACAGAAAAAGAAAGGAAACATGCAAAACCCCAATAACTAAAGTAGTTGATTGTTTTCCTATCAATGTGAGACATGTATTTTACTAATTTCCTCATATTTTATGTTAAGATATTTACAGTATGCTTTGTCTTCAGTATTTTTTTTTTTTAACTTGCTCTTTTCCTCTTTCTTAGTTATTGCTCCTGGGGAAATATGTGGCAAAGGCAAAATTATACTGAACTATTAACTAAAAACCTTATATTGGGGCGCCTGGGTGGCGCAGTCGGTTAAGCGTCCGACTTCAGCCAGGTCACGATCTCGCGGTCCGTGAGTTCGAGCCCCGCGTCAGGCTCTGGGCTGACAGCTCAGAGCCTGGAGCCTGTTTCCGATTCTGTGTCTCCCTCTCTCTCTGCCCCTCCCCCGTTCATGCTCTGTCTCTCTCTGTCCCAAAAATAAATAAACGTTGAAAAAAAAAATTAAAACCTTATATTAATGATATCCAATGAGATGTAAATAACTGTTAATCTCCTTAGCACTTGTTAGCCTGTATCAGGGTTCTAGTATTTTATAAAAAATTATGGTGATTTTCTGGTTATCTTATCCCCATACTATACAAAAAGGCACATGAAGGAAGGGTTCTTATTCATCTCCCTATCTCTGGTGATAGGTATTCATTGTATATAATTAAGTTAAATCTTTCCACAATACTTCCTATTAAATGAAAGTCATTAACTTCATTAGGCCACATATTCTTAAGCAAACACATTTCCCCGTTACTACAGATTTAGAAGTTCTTATTTATTCACCTGTCACTGGATAGCATTTTGTGGGGACACTCATCAAGTGTCCTGAACTAGCCTGCAACTCCCACATAGCACTTTTTCCCCACGGTGGGAGAGTACATTCCTTAACTTCTCAAGGCCCAGTTAACTTTAAACTCAACAGTAGTACTTCAAATATACTGTGGACATCAAATGAATCAAGGTTTTCCCCACTGATATTCAGCCCTCCCCCCAACCCAAAGGAATGAAATTATAAGGCAACAGGACAAAAAGACCCATTGCACAACTTATCCAGTGGCTTTGATGAACCCCAACTGGTTGTTTTTCACATGTCCTCATTCCTGCTAGCCCTGGGAGTAATTTCCAGAAACAATGCAAATATAAAGATTGAACATCTTACATTCAAACACAAGCCTTGGATTATATCTAGATAAACAGCTTCAGTGGTATTTTCTGACAACATTTACAGAATAATGTTGGTAACAATGTAATTTCATTGTATGATAAACATCAATTTACCATAAAAAACAAATACAAACTTGTCACCATTTTCACCTTGTTTCAATTGAATTGGCCTTGTTCAGATAAGCAAGCCTATCTCTTACAGAAACAACAGTTTAGAGATAAACTGTGTGAAATCGGGTATGTGTGTGTAGAATTATACTGCCTACTATCATAATTTTATACTGCCACACTGCACATATGGCTTCCAAGCTTACTTATCTGAATCTTTCTGAATCTATTCTCCATGCTATTAAACTGCACACATTCCACATCGTTCAAAAGTAATTACACTTTTGTCTAGAGTGTAGGAGACTGCTCTCCCTAAACAATGAAATTCTCATTATTAGAACTTGCACAATAACCTCACTGGTGTTAACAACAGTATGCATTATACCATCATAATAACTTATGCTAAGTTTGATGTACAAAGGTAACCAGAAATTTAAAAGCTTATAAAAACTGCCATATAGAAATAGGAATCTTTACCACACCATAATTAAAGTCCTATTCTGTGACTTATTTTTAAATAACACATGTATTTTTCTCTTTTCTTTTGTATATTATCTGAACAGTACTTCATACATAACATTATCCTAGTCAAACGTTGAAGATACATTACTAATATAAGCAAAGTTCATATAAAGAGTATTTCAAGACACAGCTATAATATAGCAATGAAAATTATTTGGGGGGGGGGCAAATAAGTAATCCCAGGAGTTGACAGTAATCCAGAGGAAGTAAAAACTTTTCTCTGTCACATGTATTAAGTGAATTTCATCATTAAGGTTGGATTTTATACGTTGGAGCCTTGCCATAGTGTTATACTTGGTTCCCAGCTATATGTCCAACTTCTATAGAAGATCCAACTTAAGGGGCACCTGGGTGGCTCACTGGGTTGAACGTCTGACTTCGGCTCACGACATCATCTCAGGGTTCGTGAGTTTGAGCCCCATGTCAGGCTCTGTGCTGACAGCTCAGAGCCTAGAGCCTGCTTTGAATTCTGTGTCTCCCTCTCTCTCTCTGCCCCTCCCTTGCTTGTGCTCTCTCTCAAAATAAATAAATAAACATTTTTTTAAAGAGTTAAAAAAATTATCCAACTTAAAACACTTTTGTCTTCTTTTGATGGACTTCAGGAAGAAAACTGACTCACACTGAATGTTGCTTTATGATAACTAGTGCCCCTGCAATGTTTAAACACACTGACATTAAGATAAATCAAATTATTAATCCCAATATAGTATGTCCCAGAGTTTTCTTTAAACAGTTCCAGGAAAATATTATCAATACAGACATTACATTATATATTAAAATAGATTAAAACATATTTTCAGATCCAATAGATCTTTAAATGTTAAATATATATGCAATATTTATTTCATAGGAAATTGAGCTATCTATAACGTGAGCAACTCAAATTATTTTTTTAATAAAAATTCTGTACTGTTATAATAAATAATTGTATATTTTAAAAGTCACTGTTGGGAAGCAGCCACTCTAAAGTTACACAAAAGTAGTCACTCAACTCAACAGGATTTTAAGAAGTCAAAAGAGAGTTTGGCTGAGATAAGAGTATACCTTCTGTGAAAAAAAACAAACAAACAAAAAAACAAAAAAGAGACAATTGACTATTCAGTGACCACAGGTGGTCAAGACTTTCATTTCACATCACATTTGACACTTCAACAACAATCTAACCAGCAGAAGTAGCAATGCAACCAGACAGAAAATGAGCACCAAAATGGTCCCTTAGCTGCCTCTGATGCTGCTACTTAATTTCTCTTCAGACTCCCTCTCTTCCCTTCTGGTGCTCATCTGTAATCACACTGACTGACATGAGGATATGTTTGTTCTCAACAGTTCTTTGCATCATGAAATAAATTCATCTGTATCAGAACTATTATTAAAAACCACCAGAAATTACAGTGATTCTTGCTTGTCTCTGAAGCTCTACAGTGACAGTCTCCAAACCCATGTTTAAAAAGGGGGGAAGGGGACAAGAAGATTTGATTCTCAGTAGAAGTAAAGCCCCGTACTGCTCTTCTGCTCATGTCAGACTATGACTCTCCAACCTTGACTTTCACCTTTTTGAAGATTACATGAAAATCAAAATTTGTCATTAATTGCTAATAAGAGCTTCAGAAAAGGAACCCACAAAATCTGTCTTTTACAAACCTATGCAATATGTGTCTCAATATTACACTTATTGGAAATATGACAGTTTCTTAAATAAATATATGTACATAATCTGAAGACACTTCATCTACAATGTACTCTGAATAATGAGTAAACCATTCCAAGAATAGATGCACCCATAGTATCCACACCAATATAACTGTCTGTGAGCTGCTCTCATTTAGGCATTTAATCCATTTCTCCAAAACATTAAGGCAATAAACACAACTTCAGAAAGGAAGAATTATATCTTCATTTGACCCAATTCCAAATGCCTGCATACAATGGATATGAACAAACAACCCTAATTTCTCAAAATCTTTATATGGCAACAATTGTGAAGTGTACAGAACTTTTATTGCAGAAAATATTTTCCAACTTAAATGTTATACAGAGAATAGCTCTATGTAACTTCAAGCCAGCCTTACAGAGATTACTCATCAGTTTTACTTTGTCTCTAAACTATATTGGCAATATAAAATGTGGACCTCTCATGTTTTTTTTTAAATTTAAGAATAGAGTATGAATGTCACACATAAACAGGCAATGAAATCTGGAAACCTGTTTTTTTTTTCTCCTTAAATTGAACTCTTTGAAATAGAGACCGTGAAACATTGTCTCTGTTTTCAAAGATATTGAACAGAGAAAAGATAGAAAATGTATTTTCCTGGGGCACCTGGGTGGCTCAGTTGGTTAAGAATCTGACTCTAGATCAGTTCATGATCTTGCGGTTCATCACTTCGAGCCTCACATTGGGCTCTGTCCTGACAGCTCAGCACCTGGAGGCTGCTTTGGATTCTGTGTCTCCCTCTTTTTCTGCCCCTTCACCCTCATGCTCTGTCTTTCTCTGTCTCAAAAATAAACACTAATTTTTTTTTTAATGAACTGTATTTTCCTACTTAAATAAAAGTTCCTGTTAAGTGAACATGACAATGGCCTACTACCCAGAAAAAGTATAATGCATTTGTGTTGAATAACAATTCTATAAATATATTCAATCATTTTGATAAATGAATAAAATATATAAATCAGCTTAACAGCTGAATATATCATGGCTATTATGACACACTTTCTGAAGCATTCTGAATATATTATGTTAGTATATTCTACTTTAGTTGTTAAATTTCTGGAAAATCAGCATATTCGCCATGAATAGTGCCTTAACAACTCTGCCCAAAACATATTCACTATTTAATCATCCATATGAACTCTGCCAGTAATTAGTAATCACGCACTGAGTGTCTATTATGTGGTAAGTATCAGAAATATATTCATATATGTCATATATATGATTTGTATGACTGTGCCTTCAAGGAGAAATACAGTATACAGACAGGCAAACGTACAAACACATAAATTATAATGTAGGCCATGAGAAAAGAATAAACAAATGTCACAGATAAAAGAATAATTCAGCAAGCATTCTGCTTGGGAAGTCTGTGAAAGCATCTCAAAAAGAAGCAATTTTTGAACTCAGTCTTGTGGGAGAAACATAGTTCATCAGGAAGGTAAAATCTGAAAAGAGAATGTCTTTCAGGTACAAAGAATAAAGCTGTGTCATTCGAGGTCACCTGGTATGTTTCTGAACCTGTATGAAAAACTTGGCATGACAAGAATACCGGGTCCATGGCCAGATGTGGCAGAAGAGAATACCAAAGCCATAGTTTGGTGCTACTCTATACAGAATTTTATGCTAAGCCAAAGGGTTTTAGACTAAATCCTGTCAGAAACAAGGACACACATTAGTTTCCAAAGTGGGATAAATAATCCAACTCAATTCTCAGGGAAACACGTCCAGTGAATATTGAAAGAAAAACCAGAGAGAAGCTAAAACTCTGAGATCATATGACAGACTTTTCCACAGACTTGTCTACTCAAGAGATGAAAAGCTGATGGAATCAAGAAACATTTGAGGCAGGAACAAATTTACAAACTAGTTAGACGTAAAGTAAAAGAATCAGTGTTCATGTCACTAAAACTAAGTTAAACCACTTGTATCCGGAGATCAGCTTGTGAATCTGATGAAACCTCTGATCTTACTCACATGTATGCATAATACAGAATTGTCCACTCATTTTCAGGAGATCCCATAGGCCCTGGCTAAGAACTGCTACTCTAGATGAAGTAGTTTGGGGAAAAGAGTTGTGTTTTATTTAAATCTATTTCCATAGTGCCCAACAACAACAACAACAAACTTGGTACAAAGTAGGCGATTCATAGTTTGTATCCAGTTGAACTGAATTCTCCATTAAACACTGAATGGTTTCCTTTTCACTAACATCCTGCATCACAGCATCCCCTCATGCCAACTTCAGAATGTAACTTAATATACGTTTCTTATATCCATCCTTGCATAAACTTAAAATAATCTCCCCTTTATCTTTGTGATGTTCTTCTGGTTGTAACTATTTATATCCACTCCTTCAAATTTGTGTGTTTATGTTTAGAATAATATCACAAGGCAAAAAACCAAGAAGCACTCCTTGAGAGAACGCAATGGTCAAAATATTGAGAGAGGAAAGCTATTAGCAGAGATGCTAAATACAGGGTATGATCTCCTTACCCTGTTGAACTGTGTACTACCATTTTCTCCTTTCCTTTTCCTAATTTAACCTTTTTGAGAGGAGACCAAAAAGTTGTATCATTGCACATAACTAATACGAACTCACAGTAGAGAAAGAAGGTAGGGATATGGATAGTATGATTTAGCTTGCCAAATAAGAGATAATCAGATAACAAAATATGCATGTGCTCTTGTGAGGAGCTTGTAATGTTTATAAGCATGGACTCCAAAGCCAGAATGTCTGGGTAAACAACCCTGGTTCTCCTGCATATCAACAGTGATCTAATCAAGTTATTTAACCCCTATGTGCCTCGGTTTCCTCATTTGTAAAATGAGACCAAAAATAACACCCACTGTATTACTGTGAAGGTCAAATGAGTTAATATGATAATGTGATTAAAATACCACATCTATATAAGTGTTATATAGTGTTAGCGGAAATACTATCCTTGAGGGGAAAATCTTGGCACATAGTCACATACCCAGTGCAATTCTGACCTGTAAGGCTTAAAATGTTGAAAGAGGTATTTAAATCTGATGTGAGTATCAAAGAACAGCATCCATTTCACAGTTATTAGGAGATATCTGATTCTTCTTGTTGATTTAATTCTATATATGGTAATTTAGTAACATAAATAAGTAGGCGTATTTCAGTTCCAAGCACATTTGTGATATATAATAATTTTCTAGAGAAAGCAAAAAAAAAAAAAAAAGATTTCACAGAATCAACCTTGTCTTTATAAGTATGAGAATGTCTGAGGAAACATAATTTTGTTGGTGTAATCTGGTTCATATTAATGACCCCACCATCCTTGAAGTAGAAGAGGAGAAGGTCACAAAACCCATCTACCCAAGCAGTCATGTTGAAAACGTGAGGGTGGTTTTATTGGCAGCTAAGTGCCCTGCTACCTTACCAATATGCTGATTGTGTATTTAAGTTCCTAAGAAGGACCTAAAAGCCTTACGTGTGTGTGTGTATATGTGTGTGTGTGTGTGTGTGTATGTGTGCACATGCTTATATGTTTCAGCCAAAGATGCTAAGCCACTTTTCTTCCCTCTCGTCCATGAAACCACAGTTTCCTAATCTTCCGCAATGAGCCAGACCCCAGGACAAGGGGCCAGATAAGTTATCCTGAGTTGCAAATTCAGGAATAGGATGCACCAGGGAATTACCGAATTATCAAAACAGCGTGAGTGAGGGGCGCCTGGGTGGCGCAGTCGGGTAAGCGTCCGACTTCAGCCAGGTCACGATCTCGCGGTCCGGGAGTTCGAGCCCCGCGTCAGGCTCTGGGCTGATGGCTCAGAGCCTGGAGCCTGTTTCCGATTCTGTGTCTCCCTCTTTCTCTGCCCCTCCCCCGTTCATGCTCTGTCTCTCTCTGTCCCAAAAATAAATAAACATTGAAAAAAAATTAAAAAAAAAAACAGCGTGAGTGAGACTGAGTTAGAAATTATTGCAGTTGCATTAAAAAACTGTAGTTTCTATAAAATATATTCTTCTATAATATTCCCAGTACCATAAGGAATACTGGAATCCAATCTGGGCAAAGCAAAGAATTGAAAAACATTGATTTATCATGGTGGAGATGTTCAAAATATGTTGTAACTCTATCCAGAAAAGCCTTTTTTTATTATTTATTTTTTGAGAGACGGAGAGAGACAGAGCATGAGTGGAGGAGGGGCAGAGAGGGAGTCACATAATCCAAAGCAGGTTCCAGGCTCTGAGCTGTCAGCACAGAGCTGGATGCGGGGCTCGAACTCACGAACCGTGAGATCATGACCTGAGCCAGAGTCAGGCGCTTAACTCACTGAGTCACCCAGGCACCCCCAGAAAAACCTTTAATAGAAATACTGTGACATCTCACTTTCATGCTAACTTTAAATGTGCTATTTTAACATTATTCTTATATGTATGTTTTTTTCTTCTAATTAACTTGTAAGTGTCTCAACAGCAAAATTCTTGAAAAACAGGGGAAAAAAGCATCTTCTACTTCCTACTGGAATCTATTTACTTATAAAGAATTCTAAGAGGTTAGGAATGAATCTTGTGTATGGCTGTTAAGTAGATGATAATTCTAAAGCAAAAGACTGAAGCCAAACTTATCAGAGGAGCAAACTGGTCAAAAAGTGAGTGTAGGCACAAGAGACCATGAGCAACCTACCATTGTATTGTGCTGAGAGGTGGGGGTCCTATGGCCACAAGTCTCTTGCGTCAGCAGAGAAACTGGCTGAAATTCCTCAGAGTGAGGCTTGTTGGGAAAACTCACATGCAAGGGAAGGTGAAAGGCTGGGAGCCCGTCACTCTCCTCTTCTTCCACTTTCTGTCTGCTTGTCACCATGGCTACCTCTCCATCTGCTTCCCCATACGGAGAGGCTGGTCGCTTGGAAGACATCCTGGAAGGAACAAAAGAGGAGAAAATAATGAAACCTCCACATAAATCCTTAATGCCGTCATTGTGTGGTTAGGGGCCATTGTAACAGAAATGCCTTTTTGTGCTGGCAGAGAGCAGGAAACCATCCAAATACCACTGCAAAGCGCACACAATCAGAAACAATGGCCAAGCAGGTAGCAACAGAACAGTGCTTGTTTGTTGTGAGAATAATACACTAATATAGCACTCTCTTGTATTCTGGCTTCTTAAACAAGAGAATTCACCTAAGAACACTGCATAAGGAAAGACCATTCCATTTTAAAGGGGAAAAAAAAAAAAGCAAAACATACCCATCTAGTTTTACACTTTGATAGACCTCATTGAAGACAGAACATCTATGAATAACAAATACTGTCGGCAGCTAAAAGAGGGAAAAGAACTAAAATTTCTTTCATCAAAAAATAAACAAAATAAGTGAATGGTGGCCATTATAACAAATTTGCATTTTATTAAAAGTAAGATTATTATGACATGTAGAAATAAATATTAGTTATAAGCAAACCTCAGACTTCATGACAAAAAGTTTGATATTTGCTTAAAGCTTATTAAGAATTGAATAAATTTTACAATTGCCGTTAATCTTGAAACATTTGAGGATTTTTCTTCCCTCGCCTCCCCATTTATTTCTAATATCACATATGCAAAGTGGTAAAAAAAAAGTGAAAATATAAAAATATTTCAATTTTCATTTCCACAATGCTATCAAAGATTTAGAGGTGGACTCTAGACTTATTTGCTCTTTAGAATACCTAAGTAAGAGAGGGAAATCAAATAAAGATGTTTGGTTTTGATGAGCTAATGCCTATAAGAAAATTCACTTAGACAATTAAAAATTAAACACTTTTTTTTTGTAGTTGAGTCTAAGAACACTATTAGAGCTTAAAATATGTGGCAATTATTCTTAAGCAGATAGTTCCCTTTCTTTTCACTACAAGAGTTATATAGAAGTAGTATAGAGTTAAAATTTCTAATTAAAGAAAAGAACTCTTGTATTTACAACTTGATCTGACCTTGAGAAGGTTGTTATTTTGCTTGACAAAGAGTGTTACCTAATCATCCATTCTTATTCTAGACCAGGCAGGAAAGTCTCAGCTGCCACACTGCTTCTTTCATATATAACCCTGATTTTTAAATTTAAAATTTACTACAAGAAAGATGCTCCTAATCATTGCTGAATAATACTATTCTTAGTGTTAAAAGTTTCAAAGGAATAGAGTATTCGAGTACTGCAGATACTCTACTAAGAATAATAGCACAGTTTAAAAAAAAAAAAGTCCCTGGAATCAGACAAACATGAATTAAAATAATGATTCTACTACTTGCTAGCTGTGAGACTTACCTTGAATCTATATCAATTTACTCATCTTTAACCCTTGAATCTCTCTCAATTTACTCATCTTTAAAATGAGATGTAAATATTTTCTGGTAATGCTTTTTGAGACTAAACTGTGTAGTGTATGCAAAATGACTTGTAGAGCATTCAGCATTAAGTAGACACTCAATAAACCATGGATACTATTTACTTTAAAACTTTAGGGGCGCCTGGGTGGCTCAGTAAGTGAATCATCTGAGTTCGGCTCAGGTCATGATCTCATAGTTCGTGGGTTCAAGCCCTGTATTGGGCTCTGTACTGACAGCTCAGAGCCTGAAGCTTGCTTCGGATTCTGTGTCTCCCTCTCCTCTGTTCCTCCCCTGCTCACACTCAGTCTTTCCCGACCTCTCAAAAAGAAATAAACGTTAAAAATACTTAAAAAAATTATAGCTACAGTGTAACCTATACCTCCTCTCCTCAAAAAACCAAAAACCCAACACCAAATCTCTCCAAGATGAAGAAAGCACCTTGCTTTCCAGGAGGTAAAGCAGGAAATCAATAAGAAATATGAAATCTCCTCATAGAGAAATGCTCCCTGGCCAATCATACCTAACAACAAACTGATCAAACGTATTTGCAATCGTAAAGAAGAAATACTAATAGCAGAAGTCTTGATCAGCTGAATAACAGAGAGAAAGGAAGAAATGGCGGCTACCAAGTAAGCACTATCTAGAGGAGAAGTAGACTGGGCCATCACATTACAGGTGTCTTTAGCTATTTCTAATCTCATTACTATGCTTTACTCCACATATACTCTACGTGTGGAGGGAGGAAGCAATGGTCTAGAGGTGGAATGGTCCTAGTCTCATTGGCAACACCACGTCTATCACCAACTTGAAATACTAAAGTATATGTAATGACTCTAAACACTAGAGATACTAACTTCCACTGTTCTGCTTCTATGCTCTCCAAGCAAACTTCCAATTGCCGCGTAGAGAATGAGCTGACAAGAAGAGATTTAAAATACTTAAGGTCTTTGTGAAGCGATTTATCAGAGTAAATCAATAAAAGGACTTTTAATTATTTCTTGTTTTACACATAGTTTGACTCTAAGGGGACCCTGCATTTATTATACAAGCCATAGTATTTATGGTCTGTGTAGCCATTATCACTGTTGGTGAAATTAATAAATTGGTATTCTGGTGTCTACCTCAGTCATGTGTACAATAAGTCTCTTAACTGTCCAAAAACTCCAGGCTATTGGCAAAAGCTAGTCTCTGGGTTATTAAAGTAGAAAGCTAGATCAGCTGGCCTTTCCTAAGTTAATACAATTCTATGACCTTCAGAAGGCATGACTTTTTTGCTGATCTCTACTTTCTGTATAGCATTATTAATGATTATGAAAATTGAAAGTCCAAAAGTAGACATAAGGTAAATATGGTAAATAGTTAAGACACTGCTACTCTTCTCAAAACATCTTGTCATTTCAGTATCTAAATTATCTTTATGTACCACTGGATAAACAGTCTCTCTTTCTATATATATCATTCTACGGAGCAAAAGCGTAAGGTCTCAAACACTAAACACGAAGGAGTCGTGATGCCAGAAGGCAAATGATTCTAAACAATTATATATTTTATGCTTATTTCAATTCCATTTTCAGACACTTACAGAATGTTCTTAATGTGCTCAAGATGAGAATCTTTTCATACAGTTCAGGTAAAAGATTTCTTAAAGATTAAAAAAAATATGGTGACAAAAATGCCATAGTTCAAAAATAGGCTATTAAGTCAGAAAAAAAGCAAATACTTAAATTATAGAGAGAGCTATCGATCTGCGTACATTCATGTTTTGCCTGACTCATAGTACTTCTAAAAATGTTGATCACAAATCACCAATAGTGTTAGATTCTTAAAGTTTTGTTCATCTACCAAACAGTTTCATTCTGGAGAGAAGAAAGTCTCGTTAATTAAAAAAAAAAAAAAAGTACTTTCAATGTTATGTTATTGTTTATTCTGGTCTCCACTTTATTTCTGATTTTCTTTGTTAGGGATTTCCTTCCTCCACTAAATTTCATCTAAGTTTCTTCTTTTTCTAGTTCCTTGTGGCGTAATTTTGTTTATTGGAAACGTTTTCTTAACACAAGCATTTATGGCATAAATTTCACTCTAACATCTGCTTTTGCTGCATCTATAGGTTTTTGAATATTGCATTTTCCTTTTCTTTGGTTGTGAGACATAGTCTGATTAGCTGTTAAAAAAAATGTCTTACTTATTGTAAAATTATCTACCGTTGGAATTGTTAAGCTTTCTGTCAATGTTTACTTCATGTATGTTGAATTTGTGTTTTACCCATGCATATTAACAATGATTATATCTTCTTGATAAAAAGCAAATAATAAAGGAAGATACATAATAAGAAAAGAAGTCATGTCACTTTCCACGCATTGGTTATCTGGGATACGTAGGGCTCCAATTCGTATGACTGCTTATGTGGCATGACTGTGTTACACATAAGTGTTGCAGCGCATGGACATTTTGGAACCATCTGAAGAGCTAGGCTGAAGCATGTTCTTATGTATTGATCCTGAGATGACTTTTGTCATTCCTGTGGTAGGTGCTAGACTTGCCAATGAATAAAATGCAGACTTCAAAGAAAACGACATGAGACAGACAAATATAATCCAGTGTGAAACTAACCCATGGAGGTAATAATGATATAATAGAATCTTTAACTTGTTTTTGTGTACAGACAAGAAAATCTTTTTTTAAAAGAACTGGTGTCTAATTCTAGGGCAAAAGGGGATCCTCAAATCAACACCATTTACTGATTGCTTACTATGTGCAAGACACTTATCTAACGGGAATTAAAATGTGTAATTTAAGGTCTCTGCTTTAAAAGGTTTATTCATTGGTTGAGAAGATTTGGAGAAATAATAATGAAAGACAGTTCAGGTTAAGGGCCAAATGATACTACATCTAAATACCTGAGGGTTTCACGAGGCCCAGAGGATCCTGGAATACTTAGAGGAATGGTTGACCAACCGAGTTTTGGGGGGAAAAGAAGGTCAAATGGGAAGTCTGGGATAAACGGCGTGGGAATTTCATGTAGGAAGTAATGATACAAGCAAAGATGCAGGGATACTTTCAGAAAGTACAGTGTAAATTTAAGTCTCAAGATTACTGGGGAAAAAAGGACATTGAGGAATATGGACTAAATCCTGTCTTTAGACTAGAACATTCCTGGAGTTGCTGAGTTACATGCATGGAATAGATAGAAAACAGCTTCCCTTCTAAAGGGCAACTTGCTTTCACATGAAGTCACCTTTCCTTTATTTGTCTTTGTAACACAATCTGCACAATCAGGCCACTCTAGTCCATATGTGAAAGTGATTTTAAAACTACTGGAGTCCTTTACTATTGGCTAAAGGCTCTCTGGGTGCACTGTAATCACTCTGTAAGTAGGATGTCCCCAACAGTACTCAAACATGCACAGCAAACTTAAGGATAGGGAACAGGGTACGAGATTGCAACATAAACTAAACCATTGGTTCTCAACGTTGGCTGCAAACTAGTATTAAATACTGCTGCCTGAGTCCCACCGCCAGGCATTCTAATGTTATTGGTTCTGGTGTGGAGGTGGAGTATCCGAATTTTTTAAATTTGGTGATTCTAATACACAGTCAATGTTGCAAGCCATTTGCACTAGTCAGATTAAAGCTCCTCACTCAAGATTTCCAAACTGTAATTCCTGAAGCCTGTGAATATGTTACCTTACGATACAAAAGATACTTTGCATATGTGATTAAGTTAAGGTGATTGACATGAGAATATTTTGGCTATTCTGGGTGGGCCCAAAGTAATCATAAAAGTCCCTACAAAGAGGAGAGGGAGGAGAATCAAAGTCAGAGAGAGTGACTGGAAGATACTCTCTAGCCGGCTTTGAAAATGGATGAATTGGGGCTGTGAGCCAAGGAATAAAAGTGGTCTCTAGAGGCTAGAAAAAGTGATAAAAGATTCTCTCCTAAAACCTCTAGAAGGAATGAGCCCTGTGACTGGAAGACTTGCGGCTTCCAAAACTGTAAGTGTATAGATTTGTATTGTTTAAACTACGAACCTTGTGCTAACTTGTTACAACAGCAATGGGAAACTAATACACAATGTACACATTATTTCTTTCCCAGCTGGTATTTCCTCAATCTGAAATCTTCTTAACCCAGACAGATATACACTTGCCTGTTCTCTGACTCCATTTAGAGCCAACATCATTTTCCAGCCACGCCTTCCCTGGTTGCTCCTCCTGAACCAGCACCTCCTCCTTCTATTTAGCACCTTGCCCCTCATATATGTTTATTTATTATCTGTCTGTCCCGCCATAAGTCCCAAGAGGGAAGACTTTCTTTTTGTTCAGAGGTTCATACCCAGGACTTAGAATCCTTTCTGAAGATAGCAGTTTTTCAAGAAATATCTGTTACTTGAAAGCTACCATCTAAAACCGACAACTCTCTTACTATTCTCTAACTATGAATAATTGTAAGATCTAGTCCTACAAGACAAGCATGCTTAGAAAATATCTTCATATTGTCATAGAAAAAGGAAATCCAGTTAAGGGATAACAGTATCCTTTTAAATAATGTCTGTGTAAAGGAATTGGCAAACTTAGTTGAATTGGGTTATTAAAATACTTGTGAAAAAAATCTTAGTCATTTTTTAAATGTCTATGTAAACTATAAACATGAAGTAATTTTATGAAAGAATGCTACATGGTTAATTATCACCAGACCTATTACTGAGGGATCACCTATTTACTGCTTTAGAATATGTTCCTTAATTCAACTCTAAAAAATGACAGCACAAACCAAGTGAAAGGAATTTGTATATGGAACAAACATAAGATGGAAGGCTTAGAATAGGAAATGCTTTCCTTCCATAAGTTTTCCTTTAAAGTTTTTCTTTCTCTAAATATTTTAACCTTTGATTAATTCAGACATAAAATCCTAAGAAGCAGTGCCTTCTACTGGTTATTCTTTAGGAATGATAGTATTTACTGTAAGGTTTGTAGTTAGGTATAAAAACTTGCTAAATAAATAAATAAATAATATCTATAAAGAACAAACTCAAATTCCTGCTCTTCTACAAAGCCTTCCCTTCCACCAAGGTTGAAGTGACTTCACCCCACCTCAAACAACATCATTAATTCTCATTATTAGTCTCCATGAAAAACTGAACATCAGTATAACCTATGACATTCATTCAATAGTTTATTTTTCTTTTCTTCTTAGTACATGCAGTATCTGAAAGTAGAACACAAACACGGGAAATGCAAGAATATCATTTTTTTTTAATTTCTTGGAATCCCCATGACATGTAGCCTGTCTTCCACTTAATGAGATTTCAGTAAGTATAGTTCTACTTTTAACCATTTCACCTGATTTTCCCAAGATTAAGGCTAAAGCTATGACTATATGATAAAGGTCCTTCCAAATTGTGCCATGTTTTTTTTTCTCCCCCAAATAGTCTAATCCTCTATGTTGAATGAGATACAGATTAATTATATGGCAATACAATTTCTAGCACACAGTGTATTTTCCTATGAATAAATAAATGAATTGCATGAGTGTCTATTTTGTGCCAGGCAATTTATCTTTATGTTATGGAGGAAACAGGCAACTTAGATATGAAGACCCTTCTGGGTTACTGCTAAGGAAGTACAGTTTAGATGGAAATAGAAGCTATATACCCACTCATCCATTTATTCATTAATGGAAAAACATTTATTGAAAGACTACCGTGTGCTTGCAGATAACAATGTAATTAAGAAATCAATAAATAATATTTTAAGGTAAATGACTTTTTATAAATGTGAGTACTATGGGAGACAGATAATAGCAAGATGATGTCTCACTAAAATAATCAGAGAATGCTTCCTACAAATTACAAGAATTCAACAGGGTAATGAAGGATGGGTCCGATGTCAATAGAGAAGACGAGAAGCTTCCAGACAAGATAAATGACATTAGCCAATTAAAAAAATTTATAGAATGATAGATATGGCATGGTTTGGTGAATAGTTTAGTTTAAGCAGAAATTTCTAGGAGGACTAAATGCAGATAAGGATGAAAGGCAGGGACTAAATGACAATGATTCTGATTAAATCCTATCTCTTTTAAATGGCTAAAGCAAAATTTGAAAGTGAAACTGAAGGCAGAAGGGGGCTGGTGAGGGTTTGTGTTCCCCAGAGTAACACAATCGAAACACTATTTTAGAAAGAAAAATCCTCAGACATTAGTAACTGATAGAAGATTGAGGGTGGGAACCAGAAAGGGAGAACAAGTGAGAGAGATAATTCAAACATAAAGAGATTGCTGGACTGTATAATTGAGAGAAAAACACTGCTAATAAGAAATACATAAAAACTAGAAAGAAAGGCCAGTTTGGAAGAAAATATGACATCCAGTTTTAGAAATAAATCTTTGTTGATTGCAAGATTTTAAAAAGGAAACAGCAGGTACCAGAAAATGGAGAACTTCTGTGGAAGTAACTGAGGTAGCGTGGTCTTTGAAACACCAGTAGAGAGTTAACAATAATTGTAATTATTTCTGATTGACTTCTTCCACAATGCTCCAAGTCAGTTTATTTATTGTTCTTGTTTTATAAAATAGGAAACAGAGTCACAAATTAGATATCTTTTCTTGCACTATTTGGTCTCCGCACAACAATAGGCAGCACCTCAAGCACAGAACTTTCTCTCCAAGGGAAAAACTGGAAAAAAAATAGAGCGAGGGGAAGGAAACCTTGCAGTCCATCCTACTACACTTTTTATCAGTGTATAAAAAGGATTAGCAAAAAAGAGAAGTCAAAGTGATAAGCAAAGCAGCATAATTATTCTTTAAAACAATTCTACCAAGCCAAACATTTGTTAGATGAACTTCTAAAATTCTGGACCATGACATTTATTTAACTTACAACGTCCGTTAATTGCTCTCCTAAATAACTGTTTTCACTACTTACTCTCTCGCGTTACATTTCAAGCACAGCAGAATGCAGTTTTAAAATGACAGAAAATATTTGAAGGATGCATCTTAAGGGAACAATGAATATGGGACATTAAAAAACAAAATAAAAACTGACAATCCTTCATATCCACAGATTATACTGCTTTTCTAGAAGTTACGGACAAGTTTTTCTAGTAGTAAGACTATTTGTACAAGACATTTACATTTACTTGTCTGGTCTCTTCTGTAATTAAGGTTGTTGTGAGAAAGCTAATCAAGATTAGGAATTAAACTCTACTGTTTACCAAAGGTATTTTCACAATAGAATATTACTTATCTAATAAGGGAAACCAACATAGACATTTAGCATGTCTAGGCACATTTTGATCCAAATGAGTGAAACAACCAATACTTCCTGCGTGACTTATAAACACAGAATAACAAAAAAATTAGCATATCATTTAAAGAAATAATAGTTTCATTATTCTTATCTATGAATTTCAATTCTTATTATTCATATTTCATGGTTCAGCCTTTCTGCTTCCCTCTTACATGTTTTGAACATCTTCATTTTCCTACTAAGAGTCAGCTTTGTGTTTACTTTGTGAACATTCCATGTCAATTTTATAAACAAGTCTGTCATATATAATATTCAGAAGCCTTTTAAGTTGCGGAAACCTTATTTGTGGTAAACATGCAGACTTTCCAACTTGTATAATATTTTTTTTCTTTTATCCATAAATCCTCCTTGCCATCAGCTTCTGATACAGAACATGCCAATCTCTATACTTCTCTACACTTTGCTTCCCGCATACAAAGACCTCATTCATTATATTGTTATTTACAAGCATGAACAAGTTCATCAGGTCCTGGCATAAACTATAAATGGAAGTAGAAACACAGATTTCATAGAAATATAAAAATGGACAACACCAAGTAATAAATAAGACTAGACTCTCTTGTCACTCTCAGTACACATTTCATCACTAGAGTAGAAACTTATTTCTACTAGTATTTATAAACAAAACTTACCTTACCATTGAAATCTAAAAACAAAAGTAATTTTTGAACTACAGCTACATAACAATAAATTCATTATTCTCTTCTGAAATATAATTTGAATTTGCAGAAAAATGTTAATACATATTATAAAAGTTTAAATTGTACTTAAACTGCTAAATAAAAATGTTATAGTCACCAAGAAATTTCAAAGGGACCTTTACCAAGGCTGTTGCCTGTGTTTACCTTGTCATATGTTTAGTTTCTGAGATGTTCTCTGCATTGACATCAAGGAGTTCACCGTACCATCCCTTCTTTCTGGTAAGAATGGCACTGCTTTTAACTTCTTTACCACCTTTGTGCCCTTCTCTTCACTGGCATGTCTGCCCTTACCAAAGAGCATTCCCAGCCTTGCCCCCCCTGCCCCCGCCAAAGAGTTAGACATGGAGGGAAGTATAAGAACAAGGAAAAATGAGGAGGTACGGGGTTCTTTGCAAAAGGGGTGGTGACAAAAGCAAAAATATCAGAAGTCAAAGAGAGAGAAGACTGAGAAATAGAATTTAATTCTTTTTAATACCTGAAAGAAATGAGTGCCTCTTTAGGAGTTGGACAAAGGATATTTCAAAAGTGCTTGAATTAATGTGCCTAAAGTAAGCAATACAATTCAGTTTAAAAGTCGCATTTGTTTTTGTTTTCTAAACAAGAGAGAGAAAGAACCGAAGGTAAGCATTTGGAAGCAGTTTATGATAGCAAAACTCCATCCTACAATGATTCAGAATTCAAAATTCGATTCTCTCTCCACTTCCTTTTCTTACTATTTCACTGATAATTACAAATCACTAAAAATTTCACTCCAAAATTAGACCATGTATTATTGGATGAAGACTCTCAGAAAATTTTCTAAATAAAAAGATTGCTTTATTATGAGTAACATAATAGTTGGGTTCTAGAGCCAAAATTTATCTAAACAAATGATCTGCCAGTTAAAACTTCTCATCTTTATGTTTTATTGTGTTATTTTAAAATTAATCCACACTTGCTAAGTGCCTAAAACAATAGTATTCGTGATAAATGAAAAGGTACAAAGCATATTAAATTTAATTAAACCCTATTGTAACCATTCCATAATGTTCTAATGCTTAGAAAAGTTCATGCTAAGTCTGACAAGATTGGAGGTAAACTGATCACAAGAACATTTGATTCCTAAATACAAAGTCACTTTCATAAAGAGAAGAGCAAGCAAACGTTTTTACAGAATTCTACATTTTTTTGAAAAAATTACTGAAACTTTTCTCATGATTTACAACACAAGAATATAGCAAGAAGTACTTCCCACTTAAAAATAAATCCTGACTTCTTGACTTCTTCAATAATTATTATAATTTTATTTCCTTGTCTCAAAAATAGGTGCACCTAAATTTGAGTTATTAAACATTTGATCGCAGAATCTTTTCAATTGTCAAAAACACTAACTTTCAACTAAATCTACCTGAAGAAAACATAAAACAAATGATTAAGACCTTTAAGTGTTGAAGAGAAATTTCTTTTAAGTTGTAGGTAAAATGACCAATTACATGAGTTGTGCAGAAGACAATACAAAACTGTAAACAGCAATTTGCTGTGAATTACATAATCCATGTATTGGTATACATTTGCCATTAATCAGAAACAAACAGAAAAAGAACAATTAACCTTCATTCATCTACAAGTTAAAAGTGTCAAAGTCCTTTTGTTCTGATTATTTATAAATTACTTTGAATAATCTAACATTAAGATTTGTGGTTCTAAAACTTGTTATTACGTTAGAAAGGATATACTTTTTGAGGAAATAAAAAGCTTTTTCCATTGGAGTATGGGTTTTGCCTTTCTGACAGCTCCAAGTCCACAGGATGTGGAAGGATGATTTAAATTTTACATCAAAACTGTGACTGCACTAGACTTTTTCCCCCTTCTCAAGGGAGGCATTGTTCTTGCCTTTCCATAACCAGGCGTGACAGTGCCAGACTGGAGTCATACGGCTGGTCTCTGAGTCAGCGTGAAAGTGCTCACCTCCTGAGTTTCCCCAGATGCTCGGCTCCTTGTGAGTCTGAAAGCTGAGCACTGAGTAGCCACATACTCCATTCCTGGGACAGATAGAGGATTGAAGGGAAAATGATCTAGTGATTAGCAAAACCATCTCTTCCAGTATGTGCTGTAAAACTCTTATTAAGAATTTAGTAAGAGGTAACAATAAAAAAAAAAAACACCGTGTATTTAATATCAGTACCACTTTTCTGAACCAAAAGTTGGGACAAATTGTTAACTAGTAGTTGTGTGCTTCTGAGATAAAGAAATAAAGGAAGTCTAAAAAATCAGAAGCTTTTAGAATTTTCTGAGACACATGGTTGCCACATGTATAAATTTCAGGTTATAGACAACTGGATAGAATAGTGAAAGAATACTATATGAAATGCCTATCTATTCTCTAGATCTCTAAAAAGATACCTTTAAAAATTGTCTGTAGAATCCCTGGAAAGGAACAATCCTTTCTGTTATCACAATAATTGGTAATGAAACAGGGATTAATTCTGTTTCTATTGTTCTGTCCTCGAATGAACCTTTCAGGAAAGTTTGAGAGGTGTCTGTATATTTTTTTTTTAATTTTTTAAAACTTTATTTAACTTTGAGGGGCGCCTGGGTGGCGCAGTCGGTTAAGCGTCCGACTTCAGCCAGGTCACGATCTCGCGGTCCGGGAGTTCGAGCCCCGCGTCGGGCTCTGGGCTGATGGCTCAGAGCCTGGAGCCTGCTTCCGATTCTGTGTCTCCCTCTCTCTGACCCTCCCCCGTTCATGCTCTGTCTCTCTCTGTCCCAAAAATAAATAAACGTTGAAAAAAAAAATTAAAAAAAAAAAAACCAAAACTTTATTTAACTTTGAGAGATACAATGGGGGGGGGGAACATTAAGAGAGAGACACAGAATCAAAGCAGGCTCTAGGCTCTGAGCTGTCAGCACAGAGCCCAACACCGGGCTTGAACATACAAACTGTGAGATCATGACCTGAAACAAAGTGGGCCGCTCAACTGACTGAGCCACCCAGGCACCCTGAGAGGTATCTGTATCTTGTGTATATGTGTGAGCAAGTGTGTGGGGAGGGTTGGGGGTGGGGAGAGAAACAAAGAGACAGGGAGAAGGAGAGAGAGAGAGAGAGAGAGAGAGAGAGAGAGAGAGATTGAGAGAGAGAAAGGCAGAGAGAGAGAAAGAAAAAGAGGTGTGGGAGAAGAAGACTTTACTGTCTAATGATATGTTAATGGAAATTAATTATTTTTTCCTGGACTTCTCTATTAAGGATCTGACAGTACCATCTTAAGCATAAGCATATGCTAACAACTTTCATTTGCTATATAATTCAAAAGGACTGGTGGAGGTTTTACGTATTTTTGAAGAAAAAAAATTACAAAAATAGAAGCAAACTCCTCCCAAGTTATTAGCCCATAAAAAGTAAAGGAAAAAAAAGCCAAAAGAAATATGATTCCTAAATATTACTACTACAGTGAGTAGCACTAATCTCTTAGTTATTGCTTTCCAAAATAATGCCGCTCAATTTTTTTCATGTTGTTCTCAGGAGGATATGAGTGTCTTTGCATGTTCACATATGCACATATGCACGTTTGTAATAGCCTATAATAATAGTTCACCATAAACACAGTGAAAGAAAATATATTTTCATTCTTGAACATCACTAGTCAGGTGAGGTGGATATGGAAAAATACAAACAAAACAAAACAAAACAGTTCTAAGAAAGAAAGAATATCTATTTAGGCTTAATGATATTAATCTCTCTGTAAAAATATCAGGTGAGGTGGATATGCAAAAATATAAAAACAAAGTAAAACAAAACAGTTTTAAGTAGAAAAAATATCTCTTAGGTTTAATGATATTAATCCCTCTGTAAAAATATCATATCACTTATTTTAATAAGTTGGTCATTTTGGCTCTCTCAGGAAACTCTCCCTATGGCAGAACTGCAAATAGGATATAAAATTTATTTTCCAAAATAATATCCTTAAGTTCTGATTTTGTTTTGAGCCTCCCTCTCTCCTATCTCCTTATCCGAGTTTCCTCTTAAAGTGCCCACCCCCACTCACACTCTCTCTCTCCCCTCTCACATTACTGGCTAAGTCTAAATAAATAGCAAATTGTTCCATAATCAAAAGTGACTTATTCTTAGCATGGTGTATGTCTTGAAATAAAATCTGTGGCATGTTTAATTTATTTAGGATCTAATAATGATGACAAAAATAATTAAGTAACCAATCTAGTTTTAATTTCTTTTGTTTTCAAAGGTCATTGTGAAATCAAGCAAGTTAAGCCTTCAAAAGCAAACCTCTAGAGAATGGTGTGCGTGTGTGTGTGTGTGTGTGTGTGTGTGTGTGTGTGTGTTTCCCCCAGCAGAAATGAGAAAGGAGGCTCACAGCTAAAAGGAATACTGAACATCAGCGTCAGATTTGTTAAGAATGACTGTCTAAGTAGTTCAATGAAGAAAAATATTATGACCCTTACCCTCTTTGGAATCCAGAAAAGTCTGACAAGGAAAAGTTTATACATTGCTAAATTGTGGCCAATTTAGGGGACTCTTTCTTTCCATGCCCCATACAGATTTGGTTACAGCTTGTTCCTACAACAGCTGTTGAAAAATGAATGAAGTAGAAAATATTTATGTTATATTCAAAATAGACAGCAAAGAACATATATACAGTGCAAAAATCTTTCCTAGGACAACAGCTTCTAGATGTGACAGACAGGCATGCTATGCAAAGACAGATTTTCTGAACCTCCTGACAAAATGCAGAATTTGCCATTATAATCATGAAAAGTCCAAAAGTAAGGGTGCGATGCCAAAGATGGTGAGCATCTATCAACCCAAACTCCAAAACAGCGGGATGCAGCTATGGTTGATGTTACAAGAATGCTGAACCTCTCTATTGGTTCCTTTCATGCCAAAGCCTCTTTGCTTGGATGAATATGAATTAAATCCATAAGCTTTCTTATTTTTCTAGCTTGACCTCTAAACTCATTTTACATCTTAACTGTTTATCTTCTTCCCCCCATTAATCTTTCTGGTTTTAGCACGTTCCTTGTTGTTTTTAGGGGGGAAAAAACTTTAAAAGCATGGCCCATACTGCCACTGTGGATGAGTTAGGAATGTTAACTCTTTTCTATAAATGGGTACAAACTATTAGTAGTAACCTAAAGTCTACCCATTTCTTGCCCCTGAAGTAAAAATTCAAAGGATATGGCACATGCCGCACAAAAGACAATCATCAAACTCTTATAAAAGTATGATAAGTATGAAGACATAAAATGATCCCACTACAAGGTTTACACTACATTTCACACAGGGCTAAGTGTGATGTCACTATCACATTTCCATTAAAAAATTTAAAGTATGTCATAGAGATAAACTTTTTGAAGTAAATCATTTTTCCTCTTTATTTTCTCTTTTCAATCCGTTCCGTGGCTAAGGATATACAATGCAGCTGTTCTTAAAAATACTATGTCACTATCATAGAAATGTCTAATTTTAGATTGTAATTTTAGTCAGTAATACGAGTTCTTTCTTCTTCTGTTTATTAAAATATAGATGATAAGAAATTTCACTGATTAACACAATCCATTTACTTACATTACCATAAAATCTGTTAGGAGAAAAACCAAAAATTTTAAAGGTGTTCACTTTACAAATCCATAAAAGAAAAGAAAAACTAATCAAACGAAAACATCAACACTTTAAAGTTGGAATCTTGCACTTCAGTTGTGTTTACCATTTACCATTTTATACGCAGTCTGCCATATTTTCTGCTGTTCTGTAGTATTTCCCCTGAAGCTTAACAAAGGCCCAGCTGTATAAACCAGTTCTGTCAAAGAACATAGTTAAGGGATGGATAAAACAGGGAGGGGTGTCTAACTGGCTGACCACTGTCTGAGCTTATGAGGATAAAGGAGCCTTGGTGGAGAAAAGTAATCATCCATTGCTTTTTTTTTTTTTTTAACCTCATTACCACATGCTAAAACATTTTTTTCCACTACCCAAACACCCTATTCCAATACCCTGTGACTTTGTGTTCCAAAGGGGACAAAATCCTCCCCAACATCCCCTTCCCTCCTCTTCTTGTTTTTGTTTGTTTTGTTTGTTGTTTATTATGCTGATTTTATGTTTATGAAGGCATGATCCTTTAAAGACTTCCTAAAATACTGGTTTCCTCTCCATTAAACCATCCACACACAGTCCCCTGAAAACATTTTAAATGGCTAAATAAACTTACTTGTTTTGGATTCCTTTTACCAAAATATTATCAACAGGTTTCCATTGCAAGATAGTTATTTCTGCTAAGGACTCTAGAAAATGACGTATCCCTTTAAAAGATAGTAAAGCATCTATAATTGAGGTGGAATGAGTGCTGAAACCCAGCATGCATCTTAACATTTTAAAGAATGTTTCCATAAAATACTTCAAAGAGAGTTGGCTACATGCACACTCAGAGTGTGTAGCAACATGAGATATGGTCCTGAAGTTTGAAGGAAAGTTTAGAGTGAGCTAATTAATCCTTTCAAAACCTAGCTCTCATGTGTCCAAGAACATCAAACTGTGGGGAAGATTTTCCAGAGATTTAAATATGCATTTCCTATTTTCAAGTTTGTCATTCTTACATACTTTGCTGACATTATTTATAAAGGACTGAAGCCAAATCTCACTCAAAGGGAGCTACCATAACTGCACTGGTTAAAGAGTCAGCGAAACACATTAAATGCCCAAGGAAATCCCTGGGCAAGTGCCACAAGAACTTATATGGAGAGAACATATCAACTCTAAAGTTCGTTCTATTTCAGGGTGTCCTTTGAGGTTGGGACAAATATTTGAATGTTATTAAATCCTCTATTTATCCAAAGGCTGCTGCAGCCGCACTGTAAGACTTCTTCATCCTGCCCTGTCAGTGACCTAGTGGGATTATCCTTTTTTTAGAAGGGGTAAAATATGATTCTTTCACCAATCTTCATACTTTCTATTCAACGTGAAATGTATACTTATAATACTAAATGCATTTTCTTTAGGGTAAACCATGAATTCCAGTTGCTATAAGAATCTACCTCTTCCCATATTCATGGCTTGTACAGGTACCAGAGCAATAGTCATTCATACTCCACCTTGCTGCATGTGGTAGTCTAATTTCATAAATAACGGAGTCATTTGCTTCTAATAAATGTTTGGTTCTTACGAAACACTCTGAACTTATCAAAGTATATCAAACCAATACCTGCCTATGTTATATTCAACTTATCATACAGGAGAAATGGAATACAGGGGGAAAAATATCCCATGGCAAAAGGAAGCAATGTTTAAAAATTCACTTTTATACCATCATAAACTTCTTTCCATGCCTTTCTTTAAAGTACTTACTAAAATGTCTAGAAATAGTTGCAGATAATGTATCCAACTTTTATGAAACCCACCAAAACATTATCTCACAAAAGAAAATGAAGCCACTAAATGTAGTACCATTCTGTGATATCTTAAGAAAATTAATACTAATTAAAATAAGTATTATATATACACTAAATTTTCTCAAAGCACCTGGGTGGCTGAGTTGGTTAAGCATCTGACTTGATTTCAGCTCAGGTCGTGATCTCACCATTTGTCAGATGGAGCCCCACATGGGATAACAGAGCGGGGCCTGCTTGGGATTCTCTCTCTCTCAAAATAAATAAATAAACTTAAAAAAACAAAATTTCTCAAATTCAATACACTTTCCAAAGAGAATATTTTAATTATACTATAACATATCCTCATGTATACAATTTTTTACATAAATCAGTAGCAGAATCTTAAATCTGCTGAAACGTGCTGTGTCTTATGCTTTTCTTGCACTTCTTTGCATTCTTATTATGTCAAACAACCATTAATAAAAAGTTTACAGTGATTCAAATATCTATAAAAATGCTTTTTAAGATAACACATATTTCCTGTTATTTAAATCTTCTTACAAAAAGCAATAAGAACAATAGTATTGTGGGAGACATCTAAAGATATTCTCTAGGACATATTTTTTTTTCACTTTGGTTTTAGAGAAGTATGAATGACTCTCACTACTTGTGCATTGATATGTGCGAGTCACTGTGCAAATGCTGTATTATTTCTCATTATCATAACTCTCTATTGGACTACAGACTAAAATGTAAGAGTTAAAATCATTAACTTCTGAGAAGGAAACATAAAGGTCAATCCTCACGACCTTGAGTTTGGCAATGGTTTCCCAGATTTGACAACAAAAGTAAAAATGACAAAAGGAAAAAGAAACTGATAAATTGAACTTCCTCAAAACTATAAACCTTTGTGCTGGACATGATACTATAAAGGAAAAAGCAACCTAAAAATAGGAGAAAATACTTGCAAATCATGTATTTGATGAGGGACTTGCTTCTAGAATATATAAAGACTTCTAATAACTGTATGTATATATATATACAGTATATACATTTACTGTATGTATGTATATATTTACATATACATACATATTTACTAAGTTTATATATATTTAAAAATTATGGGATTACAATAAAAGACAATGATCCATGTTTTAAATAGGCAAGAGATCTGAATAGACATTTCTTTAAATAAGATTACAAATTGCCAATGAGCACCTAAGAAAATGTTCACTATCATTAGTCATTAGGGAAATGCAAACTAAAAACCACAGTATGATACCACCTTTCACCCACTAGGATGGCTAAAATAAACAAACGTCAGACAATGACAAGTATTGGAGAGAACGCGGAGACACTGGAACCATTACAGATTGCTGGGAGGAATGTAAAATACTGCTGTTGCTTTGGAAAACTTGGGAAGTTTATAAATAGTTAAAAATAAAGTTATCATATGACCCAGCAATTCTCCCTTCTATGTACACACCTGAGAGAAATGAAAACATATGTCCACAGAAAAACTTGTACACAAATGCGCGTAGCAGTATTATTCATAGCCAAGGAAGTGGAAGCCACCCAAACAGCTACCATTTGATGAATGGACAAACAACATCTGGCACCTCCATACATAAAAATATTATTTGGTAATTAAAAAATGAAGGTTGGTACATGTTACGACATGGGTGAACCTAAGAGGAAAAAGCCAGTCACAAACGACACACAATATATGATTCCATTGCTATGAAATGTCTAGAATACGCAAATCTGTATATAAAGTAGGTCAGTGGTTGCTTAGGAAGGGGGTGTGGTAGAGATGGAAGAGAATGAGGAATGACTGCTAATGTACAAGATAGCTTTTAGAGTGACGAAAATATTCTGAAATTAGGATGTGGTGATACTTACACAACTCTGTGAATATACTAAAAATCATTCTATTATACACTAAATGGGCTTGGTATAATAATCTCAAAAAGTAATTTTTTAAAGCTACAAAGTAGACATTATTGCCTCCATTTTATCTATAGAAACAGGCTCAGAGCTGTTACATAATTTGATAGAAGTCTTACTGAACTAGAATTTGGAGCTAGATCTGACCCAAATATCACCACATTTTCATTATAGAACATCTTTTTTTATGAAGGAACTTAAATATATGCTTTAAAACTGATTTTTTTCTCTAAAAAGTTAGAAGTATATTTATCATTTCTGTTGCTTGTGTTTAGATACAAGCTTTTATAGAACATTGTGGTTAGACCCACATTAAGCACGAGTCCTTTTTTTTTTTTTTTCTTCTCCTGACATTTTTTTCATTACTTTCTTTTAAACACCCTCTTTGTAACATTATCTTTTTGGAACTATGATAAGCAAATATTTAATGATTGTTCTAAATGAAAACACTGTACAAAATCAGAATTTATTCCTAAGGCACACAGGGCACATGATATCCTATTCTTCCATATGTTCTCAGTGGTGGGTTATCTATTTTTATGTTGATTCTTACCAATCTCTTCATTTAAATGTTTAGAAAAGATACGTGTTACCTTACTGTTATCATAGTTCAGTCTGGAGCAGTTTAACCCAGTATAACAATCCTATGAACACAGGTGAAATTTTAGGAAGGTAACTTCACCCCCAGGTTATCTGAAGAAATTTCTAAGGATTCACAGCCTTTGTAAGTAATTTGTGGGATAATCTCCAAAATAATTATCACTAAGTGTTAGTATGTGTTTTTTTTCCATCTTCAGGGCTCAAGCTTAGTCCATGTCCTGTGAAATCAACTATTGTTGGTGCTAGCTGGATAATCAAGTCTTTAAAAAAATTGTAGGGGAAGCAGAATGGATAAGCTGACTGTATTTTAACATTTCCTTTTTCTTAATAGTTTGTTTACAAATGCATTCCCACTATTACAAAAGTAGAGTACGATGCTCAATTATTACTATTCCATGATATATTTTAAGATTTGTTCCACTTATGATAGTAGCTTGAATTGATTTAGGTCAATTCAGCATAGGCTCAGTTAAACAGACATTGATTTGCCTGGGCAAGTAACTTTAAACCAATTTAGAACTCAGCATTTCCTTGAAGTGCATCAGAGGAACTGTTTCAATTTTTATTTCTTTAAAAATGACTTAGACTCTATGAATGTGGAGAACAAAGAAATGCTTTAGAGGGAAAAGGCACAGACATTTGGGTAATAACAACACTAACTACAAACTATGGAAATGTAAGCACTAAAGCAAAGGAGCATATTGTTCCTAAGGACCCAGATACTTTAAAAATCAATGACTATTAACATTACTAATTAAATAATTGTTTTTTAAATGTGTGCTAGTAGTTCACATTTATTAATTTCATCTTAGTTTAAATTAAGCACAATTTTTGTACTACAGTGAGTAATCTACTCAAAAATTCTAAATGTAAATACAGAAACCTCACATTCTGGTCTTTCTCTCCATTACTGAAACCCATCTAATAAACTTTTTAACCCAGTATAGACTTTTTAAGCAAACTCCAAGTGAATTTACTCACTTTGAATTTTGAAATTCATGAGTTCTCTGTGAGCTACTAAATTTGGACTATAGACTCTTTGAACCACAAACAATATTACTCATTTTTCAGGCTCATGCAAGATCTAGCATAGGGCATAGTAAACCAAACTGGAGGCTCGGGGGTGACATTTAAGAGCGTGTGCTTTGATTGACAAACCTGGGCTGAGTCTCAGTCAGGCTATCTTCTGGCTCTGTGACTTTGACCATGTAACCTAACCTCTCTGAGTTTCCGTTCTTTCACTATAGGAAATATAAATAGTATATTATTTATGCATTGGGGGGAAGTAAATGAGTACAGGGTACATATAAAACCATGCAGCAATGTACCCAACACATTATATATACTGAAAAAATGTTATCTATTATTATTGTTGTTATTTGGAACTCAATTGAGTTGAACTGAATCTAATTTAAACCACTCAAGTGTAAAGCATAGTTAAGGTTAGGATATGACACAATCTAATTAGCTATGAGAAGCCATCTGTGTTTAATATATTTGGACCTATGAAAAGGAGCCAAGAGTTATTTTAATATTTCTATACAGCCAAAATTTTTATTTTTGAATAAAAAAATAAGATTTAGAACTCACTGCACAAGGCTCAGATTTCTGAATCTTGCTGGAAAAGTGAGTAATCAAGATCTACTGTGTAGCACTGCAGCATCTGGGCCCTTCAAATAATTTAATTTCAATTTAAGTTGAAAGAAATCACTACTGAGTGACACCAAGAGCCTCACTAATGGTCTTCCTGCTACCAACATACTAAAATTTCATCCCATCGCTAGGAATTCAGAATATGGTTTTTGCTGTGTGACATTTATTGCCAAACAACTTTTATAAAATATGTTCCTTCCACCTGCTTCTTGAGGGTAAGCTTAATCCCCTTAGGATAAAGGAGAGTAGGATGTGCTTTAAAAGATTCAGTCATTGTAAAAGTTTCATTAGAAATTGCTATTCACATAAACAATTTCCCCATTCTATGTGTAGGACTTAAGACTTCCAGACAAAGAAATGGGTTTCTATCGTACAGAATAAATGTAAAACATGGGTGCATTGTATCACTGCATTTTCTACCCTTGCATTGTAAGGAACTCAGTTTGGCTTAGATAGACAACTCACATTTTGTACAGCCATCTGACTGAGAACCCTGAAGCTGAACCCCAATCGGGTAATTTTTGAAAAATCAAACAATCACAAGAGTGAAAGGGAAAAAAAAAGCCTACGAAGAATTTCTTTTTCACTCCGTGTAACTATTTAGCTACTGAAACTGTTAACACTGTTCTTTATACATTATCATCAATAATTTTAACTACACCCATTCCCAAAATGACTATGTAGCTCACCTAAAAACATTGTGTATTTCTAAAAAAAAATGTTTGAAAACAAATTCCAAGAGAAAACAATTGAGTTAGAATGTTCTGTCAATCATTTGGCAAGAAAATCAATTGAAAATGTGCAGTTCCAGGTAGATTTCTGCTGGCTATCACCAAAAAGCAGATTGAAATAATAGCCACTTCAAAATGGAGTGATGTCAAGATAGTTTAAGCACCACCAATTACTTGCCATATGGACTATATCCCCTCAGCTCTTGGAGTATTTAGAAACTATTCAGAATTAATAAGCACTGCTGTCACCATACTGTCAAGAAATGTAAACCCTTATTCATATTTCGGAGGTACTGTGGGTAAATATAAGAAACAGTAAAGAACTATAATCTAAGGGAAAATACATTTAAATCACATTGTCTATTGAACCTCAATGTTAGCAATGTTTTAATTGCCAACACTGGATAAACTATGTTTTATAATAATAAAAAAAACAAGTTTGCTTTCTTGATTCTTGGAAACCCACAGAGCATTATCAAGGAATGCATTATTAGAATTCCCACTTCAGTGTTAACATGGGCATCAATCCAGGAGCCACCATAAAGTTCAGGTCTTAAACATTTTTAGCAACTTGTGTATTAATTTCTGCCTCTGTGGAATTTCTATTAGAGATTTTTGAGTATCTAAAAACAGTGTTAATTTCTAACATTTTATACATGGATTTGTGTGTGTGTGTGTGTGGTGTGTGTGTGCTACGTATGGCAATATAGATCAAAGAAAACTGTAGAAAGGTAATCTTCCACTATCACTCAACTATTTCTTTTTTTTTTAATTTATTTTGTGTAGTTTTAGGAGATAGAACCAGAATCAGAACTATTATTTAATATTTATTGACTGTCTACTATGTATCAGGGTGCCCTACACTGAGAAAGCCAGCACATAAACAAATACTTATAATACTATATAATATACAAAAGATTTACAAAGACTGACAAGAAAATAAGAGTTAAAAGCAGACATTAAGAGAAGCTAGATTTAGGCTCAGTGTTAAAAAGAACCTTCTAACTGTCAGAGCCACCAAAAAAAGAATTGTCTCTTGAGATAATGAGATTCACAACACTTTAAGTCTAAACAGAAGACAGATCATGTATCAGAAATACTATAGAGAAGATTCACATGTATCTCTAAAAGTTGGGACTAGTTGACCGCTATGGTTCCTTTCAATGCTGGTATTTTATTCTTCTTAAAAGAATGGGTATGATTTTCTAATACCTCTATTATGGTATATATTATAGTGAGCACCGGAATTTAATGTATCTAAGGTGAGAGTACAAAATGTTGGAAAATGGAAACTATAATAGTATAAATAAAGAAGTTTCATGAGGACCAATCATTTGGACATCTATTAATTATGGATAAATCCTATGAGATGGTAGTTGATAATGTGAATATTTCATAAATTATATAGTATATTTTTTCTTGACTTTTAAAGATAATATTATAAAAACTGTGACTATGTTATACGAGTTATATTCTAAGACTGGTAGTAGATCCAAAATAATTAATCTTTTTTTATTCTTCTTTCAAACCATGAGCATGCATTTATGTTTAATATAAATACAAGGAGACATATGAACATATTATATGTGTATTTTAGTCCTACTAACAACACAATTTAGTATTTTCCTTGACTTTCTTTTTTTCCATTTCCTAATGAATTTTTAGTTTCTTTCATCTAGAACTTTTTTCCTTACACGAAGTATTTGAAAGCATATGATTCCTAGGATTTCTAATTTGGGCTAATACAGGCAGCAATTTTAGCTTCCTCTCTTTCCTCTATGTGTCATGTAACCTTCTACTACAAAGAAAGGACTAATACTAAGTCTTAAATTATCAATTAAAATACCTAAGTCCAGTATTCATCCAAGTCTTAGGATCAACCAAAAACTAAGAATACAAATTTTGGCCTATAACTCATCTCAGGTAACAAATCCAATTCTTGCTTGCTGACTATATTTCTAGGTATAAAGGTTTAGTATATAGTAAGCTTCTGCTATATTTGATCATACTTTTCCAATGTTTTACTTATTTATATTTCAGGGACTTATACATAAAGAGAAAAATGCTCCCTAAATCTGTTTAGTCTAAAAGAGTTATTATAAAAAAGTTTTTTAAGGGGCACCTGGATGGCTCAGTCAGTTAAACATCTGACTCTTGACTTCATCTTAGGACATGATCTTATGGTTGTGGGATCAAGCCCCGCATTGGGCTCCACGCTGGGCATGGAGTAGGCTTGAGATTCTCTTTCCCCCTCTCTCTGCTCCAACCCCCTCTCAAAAACAAAACTAAATAAAACAAAATTAAACTAAAAATCAGGACGTATTGCAGGAAATCACAAAAATCCAGAGGCTGGAAGGTGCTGGACAGGTAATATCAGTGAGTAGAGAACATGACTGTGCAGACTGTGGTGGATGGGGGTCAAGGTGAAAAGAACACCGTAGAAAACTGCAGAATATATGCTCAGATTAGAGTGGCTGATGTGACCTTTCTCAGGCCACTAATGTGACCAAAACATCCAATTATAAGGGGAAAAAAAACAAATCTAGATTTTTGTGAGAAATATCCAATATTTTCATGTTAGTAAAACCAAAAGAAAAGCAACAAACACCACTAGCCAGTGGATCAATTTGTGACCTTTGGTTTAATGTGAATCTAAGAATGAACAGAATATTTAATATTAGAACTGTTTCAAGTTATGTCAGTATTTGTTGTCACTGTAGCTACAGTTCTTTTACCTAAATACGATATTAACGACTGTAACTAGTACTTATACACCACCTAATAATATATCACTCGAAATGAAACATGTCTCTATATCTACCCACACACCTACACACCTACTTACCCATCTAACCCTCACAACCCTACAGGTCATCACTACTCCTGTCCCTATCTGTGACTGAAGAAGCCAAAAAATGGAGGTAGAGTGACCTGCCCAAAGTCAAACAGCTGGTAGGAGGCAGGGTAGGATTTAATCCTCAGCCTTTAGCTCCAGAATCTACTACACTGCTTGTATTACAAATATCTATGATGTGAGCTAAATACATAAACCACCTTTTACAAAAACACAACTACCTACCCCAAAATGACTTATCTACTGGCCAATATATTTTTTGCCACTTATGAATGAGTAAGGCAGTCTGGAAAATATAATTTAGATACCAAAATGCTGAAAACTTTCCATGATATGGAAGGTTCATTATAATATTTGACGCTAAAAGCATCCCAGAAAATCCTGTGCACATGATTAGTAGACTCTATGATAAATCTAACCTATTTTCTGTAGCCCTGTTGCCAAATATCAACAGTTAGCTACTCAGCACTGCGTTTCCCTAACAGTCTATTCAGTTATGGCACATTCCCTCCTCTGAAATAGTTTTTCTCACCTCTCTTAAAGAAAAAAATAAAAACATTAGTTGTAAGACATTTCTAAATAGAAGTATTTTATTATAATAATGATTATTCTGCCCAAAACAACAGAAAATAATCCATATTTCTAATGATTTGCCATTTGTTTAATTTTAATTGACTTGCAATACAGTTTTTTAATTCTCGAGCATTGTTTGTAGCTTACTTGGACTTGACCCAAGGTGCATTTCAAATAAGGGATAAACTTTGAAACTGCTCTAGTCTTTAAGGGAAACTACCCAGGTAATTAATTCTCTAGATTAGTAATAAACTAGTTCTAAGATAAAATTTCCAGCTTGCATCAGTGACATTTCTGCTTCTGCCATCTCATTCCCCAATTTGATTTAGGTTTCTATTTGAATATAGAAATCACAACTTTCACACAGATCACATGTAAGTTGGAAGTAGAAGCTTCTTGACTTTGTTTCTATGAATCTTCTCAGGAAGAGCAAAAAGAAAACAAGAATGCCACTGGCTTGATCCAGGGATCTATCCCTTATGAGATAGGCCTGCCAAAAACCATTTGTAAGTGGAAGAAAATAAGTCTATTAATGGACAAAACCTGAAAAATCTTACCTAGACCTAACTCTCCATAGTAACTCTGAGGTCCTCAAAATAAGCAGTTGGTAAAATATGTGTACAATAGCATGATTTAAAACAAAACTAAAGTTATCTTGCTTATTAAGGTCTATAAGTAATGCTAATAAAGGCTAATAAAGTGTGTTGTGAAAGGAACATATAAAAATGTGTAAATAGATAACTAAGTAGACCTCCTTTCAGACTGACAACTTTGCGAGGACAGAGACCATGTATGTTTTCTTCATTTTCATGTACCTTGAACTAACACGGTGTTGACGTATAAAATATTTGTTGAGTGACTGTCTAAATACACAAAATAATTCTTCCATCAACATCACTTAAAGAATCGCTAGCACATAATCCACCTAATACACCTTTTTAAAGGGAAGCTAAGTTAGAATGGTTCTGTACTACCAAGGAAGCCTAATAAAAAAAGTACGAAAAATAATCAACAGGAGCAGTCCATCAATCAGAGGAGGTCTGATCATGATTAAATAAGAGCATTTTAAAAAACCTCAAATTTCCGTTCATAAGTAGAATTTAAAGCAGCTGTTCAGCACTTAGCACAATGTCTGCCCTAAGAATTTTTAAAAAAAGAAAAAAAAGAAGGGGAAAAAAAAGCAAATCATGGCAGCAGTGAAACTATTGCTCTAAGACTTCAAAGTTGATATGACCTTTAAAAAAAAAGCTAAAAATACAAAGGGACAATTTTACATTTTCATATTGCACTGCAGACAAAAAGAATCTGGTATTACAATGTTGGGGCCTCTGTTTTTAACATGAAGCAGAGAGGTGTTTCCCTTAGAAGCAAAGGTCTTAGGGGACATGTCTGTCACAGCAGTTATTTTCTGTCTCACTTGTTGGCAAACTTACATTTCAAAACAACAACAAAAACGAGCCTCCCCAGCTCCCTGTAAACCAAGGAGGTAGAAACAAAAAATATTTCAAAGCAAGAAAGCAAACAGACTGTGAGGACTGAAACTCAGACCAAAGGCATCTGCTCTCCAACTCACACTCCCCACAACCACCCAGCCTTCTTACAATCTTACAGATTTTCCTAAGAGATGTTGCCATTTTAGCTTTGTTTTTCCCTAAGTTCTGGCAATACCCATCACTGCAGGCAAGGCAGCAAAGCCACTAGCAGAATCCAAACCGGAAAACAGAAAAGCTGTTCTGTCTTTTCTTCCCTGCCACTCCATTACTAATTTATTTTTTTTCCAAAGTAAAACTCCTTCCTTCTATCCAAAACGGCAATCACTAACTTCCAGCATATAACAATTATTTCATTAAGGGCAAAGAATACAGAAATGATTACAATCTGCAGAGCTACGAAATGGACTGGTCGACATACTGGACAATTTCCCCTTGGGCTCCCACTTTTCTCAGAGAGAAATAATACTGTAAACCAGCTAGTGTGTTCCTCCTTAAAAGAAGAGGACCAAAGCAATCTTTGTTTTCACTCCTTTCTAGTATACCTCCCTCCTGAATCCCACCCAATGTGGTGGTTGCCAACGCAGCTTCCTGTTCAGTCTTGATAGAAAGAAAGAAAGAAAGAAAGAAAGAAAGAAAGAAAGAAAGAAAGAAAGAAAGAAAGAAAGAAAGAAAGAAATCTAATGCCATGATTATCAATATATCAGTGAGAATAAAAAAATATTACGATTCTTCAAAAGATACTGTTTTCAAAATTCTACCCACACACAGTGCTTATATTTTTCCCATTTAAATTTAGAATTAACATCCCACAAAATAAACCCAGGGTTTGTGTCAAGAAAAGTATCTCTCTTTGCATGATTACAATGAGAACAGGAAATCTTTGCCTGCATTCATGGGTCACTTGTGCTTTACATAAATTTCTCTCTATGATTTACTACATTTAGCTTCCTATGTATAGCTGAAGTTCAAACTTCAGTCTTTACAGGGTAATATTACAGAGAAAAAATGAGATCCTATAGATAAATGATAGTTACCACAACATTCATAGGTAACACGTGTCACACATATCCTATATTAACAATATAGAAGTTCAGCTGCCATTGAATCTGTATTGTTTGAAAATTTAATCCAATTCAACAAGTATTTCATGAATGTTGAAATTGTGCTTGGTATAAGGAAATAAAGATGAATGATTCTTAGCTGATGCACTCACAATATAGTGACATCACAATCTAGTCAGGAGACACAACTGTGGGAAACTCTACAAACAGAGGCAGAAAGCAGGTCCTATGGAAGTCACGGAGGGAGTACATAATTCTCTCAGTCAGTTAAAGCAGGATTCAAAAAGCAGACAACACCCCAAGGGAAACTTAAAGAATGAGGTTATACCAAAGGAAAACCAAAAGCACCGAATTAAAAGAAGTATAGAGTGATATAGAATGGCTAGAAACAAGGGTACAAGATGGGAATCAATAGATTTAGTAGCTAGATAAATGGGATGATAAATAGAAGGTCAGATTCAGGTTTATATATTTAATACATCCCTTGAATACCAAGACCATGTTTAACACTGGAGCCTGAGGATGCTGCAGAGGTTGAAGTTATTAAATTAAGAAGTGCCAGGACCAAAAGACACATTAACATAAAACCCATCATCCAATTCCTGCACTAAACACAAAAGTCAAAACTTTCCCACGGACTAGAGAGTAACAGCCAATCCTGTAGTTTGGGGCCCTCCATAGCCTGTCCTCAGTTTACCTACCATATACCCTATATCTCAGTCCCACAAGATTCTTACCACATCCAAAGTTGAGCATGATTATATGGTTTGGCATGCCAATGCTCAGTCTTTCAATCCTATGCCAGGAGCTCCAAGAGTCTATACAACCTCCAGGAACCAGTTCAAAATCAGCACCTTTACATAATCTTTCAGCTCCACATTTGAATGTATTTTGCCCTTCTTTGAGCTCCCCAACATTTTGTATCTATTGCAGTTATTATATCATGTAGTCCTGTGATGTTTATGTGAACTTTTCTACTGTCCAAATGAAGGCTGTTAAGGGAAGATTTTTCCCCCCAAATGTTGCCTTAAAAAGTTTTGCATTTAGTAAATGTTCAATGACTATTTTTTTTTATTTTTTAAAAATGTTGATTTATTTACTTTTGAGAGAGAGGGAGAGAGAGAGCACAAGCAGGGGAGGGGCAGGGAGAGAGAGAGAGGGGGAGACACAGAATCCAAAGCAGGCTCCAGGCTCTGAGCTGTCAGCACAGAGCCTAACGCAGGGCTCAAACCAGCGAACCAGGAGATCATGACCTGAGCCAAAGTTGGACACTTAACTGACTGAGCCACCCAGGTGTCCCTTCAATGAGTATTTATTGAATTGTACCAAGATAAATCATTTAGGTATGTTTGTAACTTATTTAAATGACCTTAAAAGTTTATGAAGGTAACAAATATCAAAAAACAAATATGAAGTTAACATCAGAGATAAAGCCTTCTTCCTTTCATATTAGGTATATTTTGCAGTCACTACTACCTTAGCCTATGTAGCTGTTGTGGTAAGCCTTCCTGATTTTTTTAACCAGAAATCATATAAGCAGACACGTAGTATAAAATATTTGAAGCTAAATCTACAATTCTTATATAACCGGACAAATTAAGGTGAAATTTAAGTGAAAATATCAAAAACTGCTGAGGTAATGCTTTCTTCTCTACCAGCTGTTCCTCAGTGATGAGTAAAAATGATACACATTTAAATCAGGTGCAATGGAGAAATATTACAACATTTTTAAGGTCTATAACTTGTAATCTATTGGTATCCTATTCTTCCACTTGTTTTTGTTTATGTTTATTTATTTATTTTGAGGGAGAAGGAAGGGCAGAGAGAGGGAGAAAGAGAATCTCAAGCTGGTTTTGCGCTGTTAATGCAGAGCCTGACATGGGGCTTGATCTTGCCAACCTGGAGATCATAACCTGAGCCCAAATCAAAAGTTGGACACTTAACCAACTGAGCCACCCAGGTACCCCATATCCTTTTACCTGTTAAAATCTTTAGAGAATAATGTAGTATTTGATAAAATGTTAAATATAAGGGAAAGGAGGCTTGAAAACAAAGTATCAAGGAATTCACAGAAAGAATATAGCAGGGAGAGTTTTTAGATATTCAAATTATTACTATTAATTTCAGGGCATCTAACAATTGATAGTTCGACATGGCTTGGTTAAGCCTATATAGTTAAATCCAAATAGTTTTAATTTTAAATTTCTTTTGTTCTTGTATCATGAAATAGTTTAATAGAAAATCCAAGTCATGGTTATTTTCCATGTGTTATGCCAACAAATGATCACAAATTATCACAATGAATTTTTGCAACTATCATAGCTATATACTGTTTTCATGATATAGGGACAAACCACAGTTATGAGCTCATACATTAGCACAATACTTTGGCTCTCTAATACAGGTAAAATTCAAATGGAATTTCTCTCACACACCAAAAAATGCATACAGCGCCTCGATAATTCTGTGTGCATTGTATTTGAATTAATTTACTGAATAAATATTAGTGGAGAGTGAGTGGTGCACCTGTGTGACTTTTAGCATCTCCTTAATATTTAAATTATAGTAAAGTGGATCATAGGTGCTCCCTGACATGATATTCTGTAATGTTCCACACATATAACAAGAAAAACTTCACGTGAAATTTAAGAAAGCAACAGGTAAGTTAGTAACAGGTGCCAGAAAAAGTATTTTTGAAATAAAAATTCTGAAAACTCTGTCTCAAGGCCCAGCGAAATATGAAGATAAATAACAAAGTAAATGGTGAATATCAGTTTGTATGTAGAAAACTGATTACAATGCTATTTTCAAATTTTGAGCACTTTACAACACAGTACAGTATTTCAAGGTGAATATTTAATGCCGTAAATGACCTTACCAAAATGTATCTGTTTGAAAGCCAGTAACATTTCTTAGGAAGTAATAGAAAACTTACTTGTTTATCCCATTTTTTCCTATAAATAAATGCATCTCAGAAATGACAAATGTGATACTGGTATATGTCGCTCTGACAAGATTACATACACTATTTTATTTCATTTAATGCTACAATCTGTGGTTAAAGATGATGATTAAAATATCTCACTAGGGAGTATAGCAAGATACCAAACAATTTGAATGGATGCTGGCTATCAATAACCAATATAGCCACACTGGCTACAGCTGCTGTGTATCAGCCCTGCAGGTTACTCATGAGAATACAGCCTCAGTATGGGTATACATATGCCATATATAACATATAACACGTATGTATATAATATATAACAGTGTGCTACTTCCACAACACTGGGATGACATGATATTTAAATTAACAACTAACTCATACTTATTTACAATAATATTTTTATATTATTGGATTTGGGTGAATCGAGAATGGTATTCCTCACCCTCACATTTATAAATTCTCTTTAGATAGGCATTTTCATTATTGTATTCTCAGTACATCTTCCAAGAAGTAAATCAATATTGTAAGAAAGTTTCTCTCACCAAATAAATTAAGGGAAAGCTGGATTAAATGAGTTTTCATTCTTTTCTTTACTGAAGGACTTGTCAGAGCCTGTAATATATGCACTAGGAAGACAGGAAAAAAAGTGAGCTGAGTTCTCTTCTTTCTTTTTTCTTTTTTTTTTTTTTTGACAAGGAATCATCTATATGGGAAAAGCAAATTATTATAAAGATAGAGAATCTTAATTCATAGGTTTAATCTACTTTTAATCAATGTTTCAACAAAGACAGCTAAACTTATGGGTTATGTTTAGTATATTCAAAATTCTATTTTTGTTCTATAGCACTTTCTTTGCTTTAAAGCATTGCTATATCCATTTTTTACTACCAAAAAACGGATCATTTTGATGATAGATTTGAGTGATTTTTTTTTTGATAGTAGTAAAGAATGTACGGGTAAGGTTGCCCACGAGTTCTGTTTGTCAGAGCAAAATTTTGAAAAACCTGGATTAAAAGGTTGACCAACTTCAGCAGAGAGTGAGATGCCAAGAAATCTTTTTCAAAAGGACTTGAAATAGATCTGCATGAGTTAATAGGATAAAGAACTTTTTGTTGTATGCCAGGAAGGACCCCATGATTCTTATCTATTATCTTCAGTATCAAAATGAAAAAGAAACAAAGAATCTGGTTAATACAAATAAAACAAAGTTTGAAGTATATAATTAATTTTAAAGCCTGAATTTAAAAACTAGACATTCCCTGCTTTGTTATTCTAAAAGGATTGTAGTCTGGACTACATTTATTAGTTTTATCAAAAATTCTTACACATTAGCAGGATCCCTTTTCACTGCCCCTTACCATTATATAGGAACAATTCGAATTCACCTCAAATAAGCTGCATAACCTCTTTGGGGGAGAATCTGGGTTCCATCATGTGAAGGCAGGTAGGGTTATCCTTTCCAATGGAAGCATATCACTTCTGTGAAGAATCCATGGTATTTTAATAAAGGCACTCCCTCTTATTTTTCATCACTTTCTCTGTTTGTCTCCAAGTTGGCATGTCTCTCTCCTCTTTTTCTCCTGCTCTCTCAATCTCACTCTTCCTCTTGCTCTCTTGCATTCTCATTTTATATACATACATACATGGATACATACATACAGGCAGGGTTACAAGACCCAAAGTCTGAGATAGTATACTTTTCATAATTAGTAGAAATACTCCACTTTATTAAAATGATGATGATCAGGGGCACACGGGTGGCTCAGTCAGCTAAGCGTCTGACTTCAGCTCAGGTCACGATCTCATGGTGCGTGAGTTCGAGCCCCACTTCAGGCTCTGTGCTGACAGCTCGGAGCCTGGAGCCTGCTCCGGATTCTTTGTCTCCCTCTCTCTGCCCCTCCCCCACTCACAGTCTGTCTATTTATTTATTCTCAAAAATAAATTTAAAAAAATTTAAAAATTAAAAAAATAAAAATATAAAATGATGATTATCACTACAAATAGCTCTTTTAATTTTCCTGTTTCACCTCACAGGCTATATAATATCTACAAATCACTCTTCATCACTATTTAATGATAAGTTAGACAAGTTATATTGTCTATATTTGTTCCAAACAAGAAAAAAAAAACAAACTATGATATAAAAAATCTATCTCTGACAAATGTGCAAAACAGTAAATACTTCTGTTTGGTTCCATTTGATCTTGAAGAACCCTTGGTAGTCTGCTATATGTGGCTTATACCGTAAAAGTCCTGAGTAAAACTGAACTCTATTTACAATTTTTAAGTGTGTTGTTATCATGTGTTCTATAAAACACAGGAATCCTCACAAACTCACAAAGAAGCTCACTTTGAAATTCATTGAGACCATCTCCAAAAGGGTATTACATTTTCCAGAACCCCAAAGACGTGTCCATGAGATGGTGTGAAATGCACTCCAAAGTAAGAGGGGCATCAAAAGGAGCCCTGGAAAGGACGGAACCAGGGCATCTCACAGTCATAGAGCAGCCCAATGGAAATCTGCTGGGCAAATGAGGAAGATCACAGCGTTGTAGCATGACTCCCAGGAGAAAAAGGTAACCAAACCTGAAGGGAAACCAGATCAGCCCCCCAAAATACAGAGCGAAAGCCAAGAAGTCTGAGGAGAGCCAGATGCCAACACCACAGGACCTGCAGCGAGTTCTAGCAAACAAGGAAACTGCGATCTCAGAGACTCATTATCTATTAGCAGAAGACCTTTTGGAGGCAGGAAGGTGGATTTTCCTTTCTGGCTTTAATGGTGCTCAGTACTGTGTGTGGCCAAGGAATTTTATGGGAATTGACAAGTTACACTTTAACTGAAATAGAACTCTTTAATATTAAAGCTCCACAAACTGACATTGGAAAGATGTGTAAAACTTTTCACCTTTAAGCTTATTAGACATCTGAATTTCTAAACCTTTAAATGCTTTTATGCATTTTAATTAATCTCTCAGTTAAAATTGATAAAGAAAAATGAAAATTTATATATTATAAGACAATACGGTTTTCCTTGATTTTTTAAATATTCACTCCCTAGGCAAAACAATCATTTACAAGTAAGGAAATTAATGTTGGTTGCCCTCGGGCAGAGAACAGACAGCATATCACTTGCCTGACTTTTAATAAAAAATATATATATAATTGTCCTTCTGACGATGATCTTTAAGCATCTTAGCTCTTTTGCTAATAAAGTAGTAAGCAAGAGCTAATAAGTAAAAATTTGGACTCCTAAAAAGCAGGAAACCAAAAGAAATTTATCTGTTACATAGGTGTCTTAATGTCTATTACCCGCTACTGTGGTAAAATTATCTATTCATTATCAATGAGCTATCTAATTGATGCAAAGAAATATAATTATTTTAATAATTTCCAAATAAAACTTATGATTAATTAATTGACTTTTCTGGTTGTATATGTATATATTTATGTATCTGTCATCTAAAAAAATAAAAACAGAAAAAGTGAACATTAAAAGTGTAGTAGTGTTTCAAACATATACTCTAGAAATTTAAAGTGAAACAATCAGCAGGGAATTTGATATTACCCTACAGACAGCTGCTCCTTGGATAACAATGACCCATTTCCCCCCAAAAATGAATTACTCTCACATTAAAATATGTAAAACCAATAAACTAATACAAAATCCTACAAAATTTTGTTACATTGTGGAAACAAGCAAAAGCTGTATTAGACTATGATATACATGAAAAACAACAAAAAAATCAAAAGTAAAATGATTAGTTTAGAAACTGCTAAAAAGTTAATGCTGTTCCTTTATCTACTATCCTTATTTTTTTCCTCAATAAATACAATGTTTAAATTCTGTATTGTAGCTGAATGATATTACACAGCCAATTAAATGCAGTGGTCTTCAAAGTAGGAGTCAAAGTTCACACATCATGAGACTGGCCATTTAACAATAAATATCCCATACAGAAGAGTGAAATTAAGAATACTTTAAAAGAAGAAAAGAAAAAGAAAAAACCTTTCTTAAAGCAAGAAATCCAAACGTACTCAAATAGCACATGTCGGAATAAGTACAATATATACTTATATAACAATTTTTAATGTTTATGAACATACATGTTTTCACCTGAGGATATCTAATATCTTTTGAAAACAATTTTTAGAACTACTATTTTTTGAGCCCTAACACGACAGCTTGTCCTGAATCAACAGAAAACGTTATATTTAGAAATTCTGCAGTTTAAGAAAAAAGCATTGAAGTTTATCAGATTCCATCAATGAGCAGGATAATAACAACTTAACAGTTTGACCAAATTAAATCATTCTGTAGTGTTTTCATTTAATAAAAAGGCACAATCCACAGGCTGTTCAAAACCAAAACTTCCCTACAATTTCTCCACTCATCCTCATTCTGACCACACAGCGTCTCTTTTCAATTCAAACCATGCATTCTAGAGCTCCCTTTCTCACCCCTCACAAACCTTAGTGGAATGAAGGGCATTAAAAGTAAGTAAACAACCAATAAATGTAACTATGTTACTGAGTCATGTGGGGAGGAGGGCAACATGCAGAGAAAATGGCTAAGTTGTTCAAGTTGGTAAAGCAGACTTTGTTCCATAAACTTTCCAAGAACACTGGTAGAATGCTTCATTTTTAATTCATTCAATCCCACTTAAAATTTACCTGCCGGCAGCAATTTGACTAGGTTATTTTTTGCTCTCACAAAATGCCATTTTTATTAACACATCAAGGAAAAATATAAATATGTTCAGCTTGACATTCTGTCTTAATATTTTGAAGATGAAGCTCATGTAAAGTGCAAAAGAAAGCTCTGTGACCGCTTATAGGGGCAGGGTGATGAAAGCTGAAAAATATTTGAACGAGGGATTCTGGCACATTTATATTGTAAGGAGTAAATGCAGGCACGTTAGGTCCTTCCATTGATAATACCAACATCATCAGGACTTGTATAAACTGAATCCTCTCTGATAATACAGTCAGCATTCACTGGGTACTGACAATGTCAAAAGACAGTTCTGAGTTTTCCATAACTCATTTATTTTAATCCTCAGAACAACCCCATGAGGTATGGACTGTCATTTCTCCACTTCACAAATGAAGAAACTGAGGCAGGCACAGATAAGTTCAATAGCTTACCCAAGGGAACCCATCTTACAAACCACTGAATCAGGCTGGTAAATTAGATAATCTTATTCTAGAGCCTATACTCAAGACCCACATGACTGCTTAGGTCTAGAAAATTCTACCATTTATAACTTCAGTGTTTACCCCTCCTAAAAAAAAACTCTGACAGACATGGATATAGTCAATGTGTGTTCTCCCATAACACTCTTTACTTACTTCTCCACTTACATTTTTCTTGATATACTGCAATTGCTTCCATAACGTCTGTCTCCCGCAGACTATAAGCTTAATGAGGACAAGAGCCATATGTGTCTTGTCCATTATTAAATTTCTAGAAGCTAGCACTATCTAGTATATACAAAGTATTTAATAATATTTCATGAAGGAGTGTACATTTTTAAATGGCTTAAAAGATCTGTTCTCTCTACTGCCAATCAAAAATTTCCATTAATAACTACAAATATTGACAATTCACCATCAATACAATAGCTAATATGTATTCAGTTTTCACTATCCTAGGTTCAGCGCTAATTTATTTATATTCTGTTACTCAATAGCCACAATCTCTTTCTTTCCTTTTTTTTGTGCAGAAGAAGAAAATGAAATTCAGAGAGGTTAAGAAACTAGCCCTATATGCCACAGCTAGTGAAATATGCAGTCAGGAACTAAACATAGACATCTGGCTCTAAAGTCTATGCTATACACTACCTTGAAATAGGGGCAGTTTTCAAACTGCTAAATTCTCAGTTTAAAGAGAATTGGAAAATGTTGGTAATAAAAATGATCTCCATTCTGTAATCTTTTAAAAATATCTTAATATATCTTTTTTTTAAATTGTAGAGTGGTAGAGTTAAAATAAGAAAGAATAAACTGTATTTGCCTCTAATTTTATTCAAAATTTTTAAAATATTTTAGAATCCTTAAAAATATTACATCTGATTTTAAAAATGTGAGAGGGTGAATGAAGAATGAGGAAAAGAGTTGAAACTGTTTTGACTGAGATAACTGACTTCTAGCACTTTATATAAAGAGCACACATTGTAGTTCTAAATATGAATTAAAAGCTAACAAAATATATGGTGCTTTTACAGTGCTACACTATTAGATAGACATTATAATAAATATTTTTAGATTATTACCTGCAAAAAATTTGGTATTTATGAGAATCTGCAGAGTAAACTTCATGGATAAATTGTTAATACTTCGTTGCATTAAGGAAGCTCTATATTCTCAACTAGTACCAAACAGCTCCCTCTGCAAGACAAATCATTATGGCTCAGATTGTTCCTGATCACAAATTAGATGTCCTAGAAATCTAAGCCAATTAAAAAAAAAACCTCCATGAATTTGGTACACCAAAACTTGAACTTGATAGGTATCCACTTCTAACAAATCTAATTATAGTCTTAAGTGATTTTATAAAGGACAATGCTCTAATAACTGTCTTAAAATCTGTATTTAATCTGAATCTAATCATGAGGACACAATCAGACAAATCCAGATTGTGAGATACTATGTGAAGCAAATGTCTCGGACTCTTCAAAAATGTTGATGTCGATGACAAGACAAAAAGATTGAAGGGTACTATTTACAATTAAAAGTGACCTAGAGAGATATGACAAGTAAATAAAATATCTGATGCTTGACTTGATCCCGGATTTAAAAAAAAAAAAAGGTAAAAAAGGCATTACTGGGGCAGTTAGGAAATGTAGATATGGACTATATCAAATAATATCACTGTATTGGGGTGCTTGGGTGGCTCAGTCAGTTAAGCATCTGACTCTTGATTTCAGCTCAGGTCATGATCTCCCCCCCCCCACCCTTCATGGTTTCAAGTACCACATTGGGCTCCATGCTGACAGTGCAGGGTCTGCCTGAGATTCTCTTTTCCTCTCCCTCTGCTCCTCCCCTGCTTGTGTTCTCTCTCTCTCTCTTTCTCTCTCAATAAATAAACAAAACTTGTAAAAAATCATAATAAAAAACAATAATATCACTGAATTAATGCTACTTTCTTGGCTGTGCTAATGTTATTGTGGTTATGTTGGAGAATGTCCTGGTTCTTAGAAGTGTTAGCCTGCAATGTGCTTGCAAATGAATCAGAAAAGAGAAAGAGAAAGTAAAAGGACCTAAATTTAATAAATAGCAAAACTTGGTGAAAAGTCTAAAGTATATGGATGTTCATTGTACTACTCCCGGCACTTTTCTATTGATCTTGATTTTTTTAATAAAAAAAGAAAAGGAAACAATAAGAAAAGCTCTACATTTGAATACTTGTGACATGTTTTAGATCATTAGGAAGTTTTCAGTTGCAGCAAATGTAAAGTCAAAAATCTTCTGGGCTGGTGAGTTAGCTCTGCCATCGTGATCTGTAAGTGCCTAAACGTTATCATAAAGAGCAGTCCTAAAATAATCATGCCTGAACCTAAACCATCAATTTTGGGGATGTTTTAGTTGGCAAAATGTAAACAGTGATACTTTTTAATGATTATTCTCCTATTGATAACATGATAAATTATAAAAATCTTGTATCCTACCCTTTTTCCTGCATTCACCACTTCCTCACATTATTTTATTCATATTGATGTGTACCTTCATCTTGTCAAACAAATTAGTTACAAAGTAAGTATTTGCTAAATATTTTTAAAGGAACAAATCAAGATGGAAATGTTTCTGTGTCATCACTCTACATGTAGATGTGCTACTAACTCATAGTGAAAGCATGTAAAATTATCTGCTAATTTAACTCTTTCAGTTAATCTGGGATGACTTTTAGAGTTAAGTCAACCCAGAGGGCCCAATGGAATGCTGTGTTGCTCAATATCTGCAAAGGCAATCCATTTATGAAAGGGGACCATTAATGATAGACAGCCTTAACATGCTTCAAATGAAGATAACCTCTGCTATGCGGTTACACCAAACTCTAGGGGCTCAAATGGGACACTTTACAGGTACTCGAGCAGATCCAAAAGTGTTTCCTGAGGAAAATTCCTGCTTTGTCTCCATGAACTCCTAAACCTAGAGTCAATTTAAGGACAGAAGTGGGAGTGCCCTCAATCTAGGCAAGAATACAACTCAGTCAAGAACTGATTGTTCCTCATCTCTTAGCAACAGCCTGGATGTAACAACTGTTATTTAAAGGAGATAGTTTAAGGGACATGTTAGCCTTTTCTTAGATCTCTGCCAATATCCTTTCACCAGGAAATCTACATACCTGGCAAACATTAGTTTAGCTACTTATAGAAATGCCTTCCTTCACTAAGTTAGTTATCATTCAATATTCTTTCTCTTATCTGGTCTCTACTAAAAATGGCAATGTAAAGAATGCCTTATGAATTTTCTACAATACTTCTACTGGAGACAATTTAAGGACTCAAAACATATTACTCTCTCACATCAGGGTCCTGCAAAACAATTGTGTTTACCAATAAAATGTTAGGCGCTTTTTTTTTTTTGTCAGAAAATGGTACTCGTTAACCTTATGACTGTCAGGTTAAAAAGAGTATTCTTAGCCAAGGTTTTGGGAAGAATTATCTTCCCTTATTTTATCCACTTGCCTATTTATGTGCACACATACATTAACATATATATAGTGTATACAGTGTATATATACACATATATATATAGTGTATACAGTGTATATATACACATATATATATAGTGTACATAATATAGGTATAATATATAATTTTATAACATATGTATACATTTTTATATAACAAACATATGTATTATATATGTACAATATGTAAAACATATGGGATTCTATGACATGAATATTTTCTTTTTAATATTTATAATCCTTTTAGCAAGTACCTGAAGTTCTACTAAATCCTGTACAAAACACTGGCTTCAATATTATTTATTAAGTACTGGATATTTATATACCAGTATATAGTACAATGTTATTTGCCATCTTTGCTGTGTTATGTGAAATATTCTTGGAATCTTTCCCCATTATTAAGTGTAGAAAGATTACTTAGTTTATTACATGAGTAGTAAAGTGACCAAAAAGATGGGAATTATTATATCCCCATTTCACAGGTAAAGAAATTATGACACAGAAACTTTACGTAACTTGCAAAAATCACATAGCTAATAACAGTGGAGTTATAGAATAAATTAAAGCAGTCTGACTCCAAAACCCACCCATAAGTACAGTTATATGGTTTCTCCCTGACCAGGTATCAAGAAATCAAAGAAACCACCAGAAGCTTCAGCCATATCTACATATGGAAAAATACTTAAAAGATCAAAAATTAAAACAGAGATCCAATAAAGGTTCAGTTCAAACCTATATTAACATACACTATTTTAAGAGTAAAACTGAAAAATCCAATAGAATAAAACCACGAGGTTCATTTCCATTCCCAAATGCCTTACTGTCCCCAGGAATCTTCAGTCTTTTAATAGTCCCATTATTTTACCATACCTGATTGAGTTCTCTACTCAAATTTACCAACACCCTGGCTCACTATCCTATAAAAGCAGTATGTCATGACTACAAGTTAGATCAAAGGATTAAGATCGTATTAATTCTATCATTATTTACCAGTTTCTCACAAGGTTTCCATATTAATTTCACCACTGAAGATGTGAACACTGACATATTTAAAAATTACTATAAAGAGGTGTGCTGCCCATTAAGAGAGCAAAAACAGGGGCGCCTGGGTGGCTCAGTTGGTTAAGCATCCGACTTCGGCTCAGGTCATGATCTCGTGGTTTGTGAGTTCAAGCCCCACGTCAGGCTCTGTGCTGACAGCTCAGAGCCTGGAGCCTGCTTCAGATTCTGTGTTCCCTCTCTCCCCGCTCACATTCTGTCTCTCACTTAAAAATAAATAAACCATTTTAAAAAATTAAAAAAGATAGCAAAGCCAATCGGATAAACTTTCTGAGCAAAGATACTGCCTGTCCATAAAGACATTATTTCAATAGGAAGTACCCTGTAAAGGACTTAAGAAAGAGATATTTGAGAGATCTTACATAGCTATACTTCTCACAGTAAAGAAATTGCCATCTATAATGTGCACTGGAAATTGGTATGTCTTAAAAATAGTTTCAAGAAGCCTTTACCAAGAAACCCTTTATGTAACTGTCCACATATCTGGCTATCCACCTGCTAGCACATCACCTTGTGCCATGAATGAATGAATGGATTCAGATAGGAGAGATTAGAAGTTTGTATCACAATCATTGTATATTATGTGTGTGCAGTGTCTGAAATTTTATAATAATTATTCACCAACTAAAATAATTCCTGACATAGTAGGCATTTGAAATACATTTGTTGAATGAATGCAGAAATTTCTGCCACTTAAATAATAGATTCTAACGTTCTGGAAGCACGTTTTGTTGTTGTTGTTGTTGTTGTTGTTGTTGTTGTTGTTGTTGTTTACCTAGATCAATACTGAAATTTGATGGCTAAGAGTCAGGTCTTTGGAACTGGACTGTTTGGGTTTGTATACTAGCTCTGCCCTTTGTTACCTGAGAAATTAGGCAACTCTCTTTCTTTCATTTTCTTCTTTGTGGAAAAGGGAGAACAAATGAGATTTTTGTGAGGCTAAGGCTGGCACAGCATAAGTACATACTGAATGTCATTGCTATCTTTATATATATCTCTATTAGTGTATCTCTATCTGTACAGAGATAGAGCTTGGATCACATCTTGTGGGTCAATTTTAGAAACTGTGTGTAGTATCAGCTGGGATGCAAAAGGGGAAGGTATTCCTAGCCAGCCACAAACTTCTTTAAACCCAGTGGAGAAATGACAGATACACATGGTGGCATTTCAAAAGGTAAATATAATTGTCCTTTTAAACATATAATCTCTAAAATAACCCATACAATCCTTAAGCAAACATCTTCCTTTCTATTATAACTCCACGGAAATTTGAAGAAACTGACAGAATTCATTGGGTAAATGATATAAAGATCTGTGCAAGTCAGTGTTACTACCAAGGCTTTTTCAAAAGCAATAAAACATCACCTTCTTATAGAAGAAAGCTTAAAAAGGAGGACAGTTAATAAACACTTAACTCTTTCTGGTTCATTGTTACCCTACTGAGCTGTGGACTACTAGAATCCAGATACAGACAGAAGTTTTAATTTTCCTCGCTCCATGGAAGGGAAGAGAACTGTGCTGTCCCATAGAAATATAATGTGAGCCACAAATAAGAGCCACACACAGTAATTTGAAATTTCCAGTTGACACATTAGAAAAGTAAAAAGAAACAGGTGAAAATAACCGTAACAACATATTTTATGTAAGTCAGTATAGCAAAATACTGTCATTGCAAAACATAATCAATATTTTAAAAAAATCTTAGTAAGATATTTTACATCGTTTCTTTTCAACCAAGTCTTCAAAATCCAGTGTGTTTTTTATACTTACAGCAAATCTGAATTCAAATTAGCCCCATTTCAAGTTCCTGTCATGTAAGCTAGTGGCTACCATATTGGAAAGCACAGATATAGAGGGATTCTAAGAGCATTTCCTTTTCCAATTTTCCTAAATCACAGACTTCTTTTTCAAAAACTAAAAGACAATATATCATTGGTAAAACATACAACCTAGACATATCCATAATCTAACACATTCTAATAGCTCAATTTTCCGAATATTTGGAAATGCAAATATATTTCAGCCAAGGAAAAGAAAATAGGTCAAATTACTTAGTCAAAATGTATTTTTGGCTTACTATGTGCTAAGTAACAGTCTATTATAGCTTTTACCAACTACTTCATAAATTTAAAAGCTTATAGTATATAATACTTGCCAATATTCTTTTATTGAGGACTTCTCCCATACCTTTAAGGTAAATGAAATGGGTCAAATAATTAGACTTTGACTATAATTTCCTATCTATAGAATATGTTTCCCTTACTGAACTAGTGATGAAACAGCACTGGCCTGATTTAATACTATAAATTCAGAACAAATGGGAAAGCATTAAATTCAGAAGTGCTTCTGGACCATTAACTTCCATGCTGATTTGACATGCACCATAGTATTCAGGCAACAGACTCAGGAATATAACCTATTCCTAAAGCAAACAGTATTTTATCTCATAACCATCTGGGGTTCTCGTCCTAAGGGCTACTTCTGTAGTGTTGTCTGGTATATTTTAATATCCTGAGGTGTGGAACTAAGACCTACTTTATTAGCAAAACCCATTTTTGCTAGAAAAAGAAGACTGACATAGAGGAGATTATAGAGGGCACAAAATTTTGGCTGAGGCCCTTGTTTTCATTATTTAGTTGAAGAAAATCATTGGTTATATATGCTTTCAAAACCCTATGGTTTTTCTAAGGTACCAATAAAAGTGATACCATTCATAACGTGGACAGTGGTCTCTTTCATATATTGCCTATAGTCGCAAACTTAAGTGCCAAGCAGATGGTTGAAATCTGTTTTGTATAAAATGTGTGCTTTTTTTTCCCCCAACTGTGTTCTTTGTATTCATATTCAGCCTAGGTTTTAGCCATCAAAACACTGGCACTATGTCGATCATTAGCAGCATTTTAGACAACTGGCAACTAAGGTATTCACTGTTCTCCACAAAATGTTCAGCTAATATTTCCCAGATGTATAATTAAGGCAAAAGATCATCTTCTTAAATTGGTATCAGCACTTTGGATGGCTTCTGGCTTTCAACAGATTATATCAGTGGAAAACAATTTTATATCAAAAATAAAGGTTCTGTTTCTTGGATGTTTTTGTTTGCCTGTTACACAGCTGCCCATAAAAAAGAAATCTATAAATTTGCTCAAGCTTCAACTCGCCATCTAAGAAATAGGTAGCTAATGCAAAACTCCTCATGTTACTTTTACTACGAAAATCTATGATGTACTATATTTGCATTGATAACTGTCTTCAAGTTATTTAATATTTTCCAATATCCAAAGTATTTGTATAAATAATGCTTTACAAAGCAGTAAATAGTGTGTATGGCTGTTTTTACTCAACAAAAAAATCATTCTTTTTTTCATTGTCCAATAACTTTTATATAAAATAATTCATTTTTATGATAATACACAAATAAATGAATTTTAATTTGCATAAAGCATAGGAATATGTTAAATCAGGAAATTCGTTATTTTAATGCTAGATATACTGACACTTGCAAAAACAACTTTCAGTGTATCATATTTCCTATATATAAAAGGGAAAGAGATGTGCTTTTCAGATATTTTGTTATTAGCACTAAGCAGAAGAAAATGTACTATACTGCTGTTATTTAGGTATAAGTTACCTGGATCAATAGTCATAAGTGCATTTAATTATAGTTGTATTTACTATAAAATTTTTAAAAAGTCAATAAATCTTATAGGCATTATTTCATACGATAACAACTATGTTTATCAAACAAAAATATACAATTCTTTCAAAGTCTGAATTCAGTGGTTTGCATTCAGAGATATCCAAATATTTTTTACAAATTTTCATAAGCTTAAAATGACTCATTACAATTAGGGGATAAATAATTTTATACTCATTTTAAAGCCCATTTTATAACTGCATGGCTGAAACCCAAAGAATTTAAATGACTTCTACATCACAAAGTTTTAATTCTTGATTTAGAAGCTGTAGGAACATACGCCAAATTTGTATATCACTAAATGCTGTATTATAAAATGTATTAGCAGGAAGTTGCCTAACTGGACGATTTCCAGATTTTCTTTCTTATTTAACAGTAGGATATTTGCACATTTCCCTTTGGTCCTAGTTCTAAATGTAGTTCTGGTTCAGTAAGGTCCTTTTCTGTTTGTTTTGTTTTGTTTTGTTTTACAACCTTTATATCGGTACCAGGAGAATAAGAGAGTAACACCCATTCTTTATTCCTAAATTAAAAGTGGCAGGAATAGAATAAAAAATTTCTACATCACACTCATTAAGCAAATAATTAATTCTAACAAAGGGCCAAATCCTATGTTATCCTAAATACACAAATATATATTTCAAACGTACACCTCATTTGTACAAGGACTTTGTCATACCATAGCCATATTTTCAAAGTGCATATAATACAGAAAGTCCTTGGATACGTAGTTAAAAGATTATGTTGCTGATGGTATAACTACAATTTTTTTCCCCCAAACATTGTGTTATAAAAAAAATGCAGTCTGCCGAATGTAACATATTAACAATATGTGAAGCTTGCCTTCTCAGATAATATAGCTTTTTAAGTACATCTTTCATTGTTCTACTCCTTGCTTCACAGAGTTTAACATTCCTTTTCTTGAAATTGCCAGTCACTAACTAATGCATATAAAATTGGTTGTCATGATCCTAATAGTTGCCTAAATTATTTTAAGAAGCACCTAAAGTCTTTCTTTGGACTGTTTGTAATCTTAATCTTGCCACTTTCCTGCCCAGTGTTTTATTTACTTATATAAAGACACAGACTGTCCATAAGCTCCCGTGTTGTCCTGAGGCTCTACTCTCTAACCTTTTCTTTTTGTTTTTTTTTTTTAATCTTATCCTTATAAATACTTTCAGCTCTTTGACCCAAAATGCCACTCTCTCTCATGCTTTTCATATTACCCCATAGTTCCCTGTTCAATAATCCATATATAATTTATTTTTCACGATATTGATAATAGTTGAGGATGATGATCTGATGCACCTGGAAGTTTCAACCACATAAAATATGAATCTTCTCTTTGAAACATTCAGCTTCAAAATAGTTCATAGCAAATTTGTGAACTTGATCCTAAATAAGAATTATACATAGTACTTAGATTTCAAACTCCTAAAATGTAGTATGGTTACTTGTTCCTGCACACTACCACTCAACTGAAAGGTAAATTGAGAAATGATTCCACTCGTAAAGGCTGGTCATTCTTGCATCAGTGCAAAAATTCTGACCACTAGAGTAAGGAGATAAGAGATGTCTCAAAGGAGCTCAAAGTGATGAAATTTTAAAGGTGAGAGATTTAGAAACTATCCAGCCCATCTTCACATTTTACAGATGCATACACTAAGACCCAAAAATTCTTCCTAGTCCATAGGGAAGAGCTAGAACTTGAGATGTTACACCCAGCTAATAACACTCTCCACATGGTTTACTTATGAAAAAAACAAAATTAGTAAAGATACTGACACATGTAAATTTCTACCAGAAAAAGAGGAAATCATTTGATGTGTTAGAGAAATACTCACAATCCACAAAATATTGTTCATTTGATCCGTATGCCTTAGGCCTCTGACACTCAACTTTCTCATCTTTATCCAAAATCTCAAATATCCGTAAATTTTATTCAAGCATCCCTTGAGCCACCAAACTTCTTGAATTCAAATTTTCTCTTCAATATGCATGACAATGCTACCCTCAGATTTCAAAAGCTAGAACACTAGTATATTTATTCTTCACAAAAGTGTTAGTGGCTCCCACTTATCTTTTAGTTTACTTATAAAAGTCCATATATTCTGCTCCTTTACTTTGATTCTTTACACTGCTATTAGGATCTTTTGGATATGCTTTTCTTTCTCTAAAAGAATGCTTTTAAACCATTAATTATTTCTAAACTCTTTATAGGTCAAATTGGATCCATTTTATTTTTCCAGTAATGTTAATTTTTTTAGAGGCGAATATACAACCATATTTATATCCCATAATCCTTAGGGCTCTAAAAACAATAGCTCTTCCTTCTATTTTCCATATTCTAACTATGTTTAGGGCTGGAGGGAAATACAAGTTCTTTCCTGAGAAATGGCATTCAGTGTTATCTTTGGTTTTCTACTCCTAGGCGTTGTATGATTAATGGTACTTGGAATATTACATAAACGTTTTCTTCACATCCTGATGATATTATGGGAGAGATGATGATCTGAATCTGACATTGTACATTTAGTTATCACTCATTCAAAGTTGAATTAATAAATGAATCAGAAATTGAATAGTTTGATCATGACTTCATTCCTTTCTCTACTAAAGGGTATATATTATCTAATGAATCTTCAACATAGATCTCTTGTAGTGCAGGTGAAAAAGAAGAAATAAGAACGTTAATTTTATGGGACATACATATTCCTGTAAACTGTTTTCCAACATATGACGAAACTCAACAGCAAATAAGGAGGGGGAGCATGAAACAAAGAGACATCAGGAAAAGAGCAAAAATAAAGTCTTTGGACTTTGTAAATTATTGCCCAACAAATCTGGCCCAGGTAAATAACCCAAAGAAATAATAGAAGGCAAACAAGTAAGACCTTAACTCTGGAATCAGAATAAAAATGTTTTAGAACTTTGTCAAGCAGCCTATAGTAGCTGTGAATGAAAAAGCATAGCATAAATAAAGCATTATTTTTTTTAATATTATGTTCTAAGGTGAAGGGTATTTCTCATTTTCAAAGTTTGTGTTTCTTTTTCATTACAATGTTCTTTTATTAGATAAGTATAAAGTTGTTTAAAATGACAACTCAACAGCTCCTATATGAAAGTTCTACAACCACTTCCCAAACAAACTATCCTCTTGGCATACTGATCCTAATTAATATAACAAACTAAATAAAAGCAGAAACAAAAACAAAAACAAAAAAAACAAAAAAACCAAACAAATCCAAAATCAGTAATAAAGTAAATCGTTTACTACATTTTAAAATAAATTTTGATTAAAAATGTATCAACCAAACACCATTTGGGCCTGTCTTTTTTTACTACTAGATTAAAAAAAAAAAAAATATATATATATATATATATATATATATATACACATATCAACAAGCAAAGCAGTTTAACCCTTTCCCTTCTTTTCCCAGTAGTGTTCCTGAAGCCCTTAAGGAGAAGATACGTCCTTTCTAAAATTGCTTCTCAGTGTCCCAACTGATCTAACTCTCTTAAGTTGCCAGTATAAAAACCTTGTAAGGCTTTGAGGATGCTTTTTTTTTTTTTTGGCCCAGACAGTAAATTTTATTTCTCCATATAACATCTATTCTGACTGTATCTGATTCTTAGGTTTCAATGTGATAGAAAAGATTGGGATGGGTAGGGGAGGCACATGTGCGCAGAACATAATATAAAAGTCTCTGCATCTCCACAATGAGAAATATTAAAAATGAAGCTACTAATACATTTTTAAGAAAGATCATATTTTCTGTTTCTCAACATTTTCTTTTTTGAAAAACACATTCTTTCAAAGATGTGAAGAGCAGAAATAGAACGCTGTTACATATGAAAGTTTCAATGGATTTGCTGCCAGCAGCTTTTCTTTATAGTGTTCCTCTTACCTACAGTATGTGTTGGCACTGGCAGGTAGCCCTAATTCGTTAGTAGCCAAATTATTTTTGTCCCTGAAGTACGAGAAATCTCCATAGCACATGAATGAGACATGGTTTACTAGTTTACACACATTTTTATAACTCCAAGAAACCAAAACTCATTCACAAATGCTTTCATTTCAGCACAGAGAAGGGCTACAGAATACTAGAGATACCTACTTTGAATTCCTGTTCCCCACTCTCCATGAGAAAATAAAGAGGAAAAAAAATATTTTTAACTTCAATAAAAAAAAAAAAACTTTGGTCCTTAATGCAAGAAAAACAAACAGCTTTCTGTTCATCACACTCCACATTTCAATAAAGTCAAAATATTTCAGTATAAGGTCTTAAGAAAAAATGTCATTTAGTAATAAACCTAAATGTCTTCAGATAAGAATTCATCATGACGGCACAGCAGGTATAGATAATGTGGTTCATAACTAGCATCCTCATATTTCATGATTACCAGCTCCATGTATATACTGTTACACCATCTTCAGTAAGTAATAGAGAAAAAATAGGAAGAAAATAAGGAACACTTAGAAATAAACATATAACACAAGTGATGATTCAGCCATAGCAAAAAAAAAAAAAAAGTCTCTGAATTCTAAGGCAAGACAAAAGTAAATATATTAACACTAAAGAGCCAAGTGACTGAAATGTTACTTAGATAAAAGATTTAAAATACAATGAGACGAGTTCAGGTTTGAATTGATTTAAGGTTCAACACTGACTTCAAATGCCTATGGACATCTACAAGCTTTTGGTTTTAATTTTCCTTCTGTCATGTTTTATGGGTAAAAGTCCTTAAACTACCTTGTAATAGATTAATTACTTTCAAGCTGGGTGACAAAAGGGCATAATGACCGGAAAATGATACAAAAGAAACAGAAGAAGCATGTTAACAAGTTTATCAACAAACCTGGGAAATTCTCATGAAGTACAGATTAAGGTTCAGTGGTTCCAAACTGGCAGCATTCAAGTTGGGTTCATATTTGGGTTTTTTGTTTTGTTTGTTTTTTTAAACCACCTGTCCTAAAACGACATTGTTTATGCTAATTATCTTTGTTTATGCCACAATTCTGTTTGTTTACCACATTCTTTTAAAATACCATATCCCTATAAACAGTTCTCACCAGAATTCTTCTAAATCTTGTTTCGGTCTGGTCCTTCTCGGCAGCCCACTGAGCAGAACGCAGCTCTACAATGAAGGCGCAAGAGCTGGGAACAAGTTTGAGTCTCTGACTCCTCAGGCTGGCAAAGGCAGGGAGTACTGCTGAGGTTTTACTCTCAGGCTCCAAGGGAAAAGGATACTGAATGTGTAGAAATGCAACACCCCCCTATTGGACAAGCAGAACCATACGCCACAGGATCTCCAGAGATGTATGAACTCTCAACTAGTAAGTGAAGGGAAGAATAGATAATGCTAAAGGGAAAGGCATGCAGTTTCCAAACTGCAGGAGAAAACACAGAAATCAGAAAGCATAACAAGTCTTCTCCTGAACCATGATCAGTTCCTGCTTAAAATGAAGGAATATGAAGCATTCTCCTAAAGTGTCCCAAATAAACACTATTCACTTAAGCAAGATACTAACAGTCCTTATTTTTTTTTCTTCTCTAGCAATATCATTTGATGGTGTTCACTTATAGAGCATTTGATCTTTATATTTAATATAAATGATGATGCTATCAATCAATGAAAAGGATACAAGGAGAGAATGAATGAAGTAAGGAAGAATTTGCTATGTTTTAGTCCATTTCCTGTTCAATAGATATTTTCCACTAACAGGACGATGTTTCATGTTTTGGTCAAATCTTTGAACATCTTTTTACCTGATTGCCATCATCTGGGTCAGACACCTGACATATTAAATTGTATGTGAGTTAGTATAAGAGAGATATGCAGATTGGTTTATTTCCCATGCTGCTAGTTAACCTCATTGAACTTATAAATGAACAACAAATTATGGAAGAAAGCAAAAATCCATCCATTATACTTTTTCAGCTAATCTATAAAAAGGGAGATGTTCAATCTACATAATACACATTGGCATTATACATACTGCCATTAGGTGTTTGGAGAATTGACAGTGGGAAGAACAGACAATAAAGATCAGACTTTATCCATGAATGTAATTTTGCTTTTTAAATTCATGTGAAATCGCTTCTAATTCTATAGAGGAGTAACGTACTAAAGTATTAGAGCTGGTCTTGTTATTTGCCTCTCAGGTACGATGCATACACAGATTTTAGTTAAAAGCTCCCTAAGAACAGGTAAATACGTTACCATGTTATCTTAGGCTTATTATATTTGAGAAACATAAGATAAGAAAAGAACACATCAACATGTAAAGTAATCATAACATTCACACTTTTCTGTATCTGTCAACTTGCTAAACACTGAGCAGCACACAGTGCCACCTGACATTTAACCCTTAATTGTTCTCGGTGATCAGTCAGGTCTCCTGCTATGTCTTCAGGATAGTACTAGCGTGTGACTGTGATAGAAGTATAGTGTGTCCAGTGTTTCAGGTAAGGTTTATTCCTAATAGCTGAATTAACTTGCAAATTATTGAGACAGCAATTAAAACCTATAATCAGTGGTAGACACCCCTTCCTCTACAAAGTAGCAATAAAAAATAAATAAAATGAATTAAGGCATGTATCACAATATCCTAAAAATACAACATCAAACTTATAGGTTTACAGTTGTGATAAGGTTGACAGATGTGAACAGATAACTTTCCTTTGATTCACACCTAGAGGTCACCTCCTGACTTGAATGCACTGATCACTCATAAAGTTTCTAACTAAGCTGAATAAATATGTCTGGGTAATAAATATTTTATTACTATGGCCAAACTTTACGTAATTCAAGTACCGCTAATGTAAGAGATATTCTTGCGGTCCGCTAATAGTAATTTTACATGGTAATTACAAAACAGCTTTTCACAGTACCTGATATATATTTCTGTCTTTAGAAAATAAGCACTTAAAATTTTCCTGATGTCAAAAATTATTTCTTTAGTCAACATGACTACAAAAATTTTTGATGGGAATATAGAGCAAATAAGTTAGAATTTTACTGCAGAAGGTTCTACTCCTGTAGTGGTCTTTTCAACATGTACAAAATAGACAGTCTGTTGTCTGTACCCGTTTTGAGAGAAGCAAAGAGGTGATACTATAAGCTTAATTTGCTTCATCCCACTACCTTTAATCCCAACTTTTTTCCTAGACATTATCAGCCTGTCTTCGTAAGCAATCATCTTACACTTGCTTTTTAATTAACTCTCTAACATAAAGCGATGAGAAAGTCTAACAAGTAGCTTAGTCATAAAACTATTACACTATAATCAAATAGGATAATATAAATATAAAGGAAATAATAACACAATGCTATTGATAGTATTAAAATTTGGTTTTTTATTCATCAGAAACAAGATAAAATTGATCTTTAAGGCAAATATTTTAAATATTTTCATTCTAGGAATATGAAAAAATAGAGTATTCTGAAAAGAAAAACCTTATGTCTTGATTTTTTATTATCACACTTTCTTTTAAAAATTTTAGGAGAGTTCAAGTGTTCTTTGTCATGATGCTATTAGTGACATTTAGATCATGTTGCCAGTTATGTTTCCTCTAAATAGTATAATGTAAAAGACATTGCTTACAAATAATGTCTCAGAACATACTTTGCCTATTCACCCACACCTGAGAATTGTGCTTTTCATTACTCATAATCAGTTATGACAGTGATGCTTAAAAATGAAAATAAAATATTTCTACTTGTTTACTTTTTAGAATCACTCTTCAATTTGTTCTATCTCCTGAACATTTTTTTTAACAATGAAACTGTTACGACTTCTGAATTATTTAACAAGTGCTTATTAGTCTGACAGCATTGACCATGTTCATTTCTAGGGCTGATAATACAGACATAACCAATCTAAATCCAAATTTTGATCCTGATATTTAAATTTTGAATATCCCTTGAAGTTCAAAATAGTCTACAGGTTGAAAAGAATAACATAAGATGGATAGGACTCTACCAATGAAGTTAGAAAAAAAGATCACATAAAACTTCCAAAATATATGAACCCAAAGCCACTTATTTATAGCCTCTAGAGCAAACTACTTTATTTCATAAAGAAATGTAAAAGTTTTCTTTTCAGATTTCTGACTAAGTTTGAGTGAATAACTCATCTATGGCAGGTAAGCAAACAGAATAAAAATTAACACTCAATGGAAATGACCTACTTATTCAATGAAAGTTGCAATAGTTGAAAAGAAAAAAAAAAGCTGACTATATGTGACAGTGCAGTTATAGCAAATATACCTCCTTTGGAGAATATAAATATTCAATATTAGGTCTGCAAGATATACTCTATGTGGGTGACTATAGATACTCACTCGTACAAATTCAGTGTAAACAAATAGTAATGAATTACTGAGATTTTTGTCTGTATTACCAATTACAACCACAGGGGAAATTATTAAGAAATTGTATATTGTATGACGTTTAAAAAATTATTTCAGCTACTAATATTTCCAAATATTCTGTCTATACTAATAACTCTATTGATGATCAGTTGCTTATTTAATTAGCCAGCAAGAAAAGCATGCCTTTGGGTGACAATAAAATGAAATTCTCACCAGGAGTAAAAAAAAAAAAAGTTAAGAGATTTGAACATCAGAATAGTAAAGGGAAAAGTTTAGTTCAAAAGAGATAATTGAAAAAAATACAAATAAAGTTCACAGCAGGAAAGCTTGCCTATATAGAGAAATAGGTTACAGCCTGTTAATATGTAACTACCTTTTTATAAGAACAGTCTGTTAACAGGCTTACAAATCAGACTCAGAGTTTTATTTTCAAAAAGTATATAGAGTTGAAGGTAATCATGTGCTACTCTGTGCACGCTAGAAAAATTACTGTGGTATACATATTACAAACTGCAACACCAAGAATTAGTATGTCCCAATGTAAATAACTTCAGTATCTACATACGAGACAGGCTATATGTGCAAACAAAAGCTAACTATTTTAAGGAGTTAATATACAGAACTTTGAAAAAAATTAATTCAAGATTGTTAAGAAAGCTCAACCATTCACTGGAATTATCTTGTGAAGATGCACCCTAATTAAAAAAAAAAAAAAGAGGAGGAAGAAGAGATGAAATGAAAGAAAGAAGACAGTATTAAAGTATACATGTTAGCTATTTTACTTTCTTCCTTGATCTGATGTTGGCTACTCTAATATGTGACCACATTCAAGCATTATTTTATTCTCAATACCCTTCTTCTCTTCCATTGCTTCACTTCTAGAATGTTTTAATCTTTGTCCTTTCTTTTTTCGTCTTTTCATATCAAATTCAGTCGTTTGAGCGATGAACAGCTTGACTTAGCATATTTTTAACCAGCTGGTCTAGCACCTAGCTTGCATTGCATAGTCAGATACAACAAATGTTTATACAGAAGGTAGCTTTCATGAAAATGAAAAAAAGCCTGGGTATCATGCATCCTGGCTTTTTTTAGCTTTTTTTTTTAATTCACCATACAGAATACAAAGTTTGAATTCTTTTTAATGGCAAACAAAATTCTATTTATAGTTCCAAAAAATGAACTTATGCTGGGATAAGAACTCAAATTTAAAAACTGCAATGTTACTTATAGGAACACGAAGAGGGCTAAAATTTTTTCAAAGCCCTGTTTTACTTGCAACAACATCAAATGGAAGGATATTACACACATTTCTCTAAATAGGAACTACTTAATTACAAATACACTTCTTCTCATCATAGCAAAAGGGAAAAATACAGTAAATCAAAATTAGTTTAAGACAACTAGCACAAAAAGTAGCTACTAAAACTTAGAAAGGGATCATCCGCATTTCCCTTTTCTTGACGTTTCCAGAGTACTATACTGATACACTGCTGTGATGTTAAATTTTCTTTAAAAAAAAATCTGCTCTCTTATATCAACAAAAGGTCATGTGCTTTACTAGGCAGCTTCCAAAGTTTTACGGAAGGATCAAATAGGAACTTATAGCCTCTGTTTTAACCACCACTGAACCCTTCTGTCACCCCAGAAATTAGGAGACAGAGATATTGAAAATGGTAACACTCTGCACAAAAGCATTTAAAAAGGTGAAGAAGGGGAGAAAAATATCAATGAAGGAAGAAAGTAAGAGAGGGAATGAGAAAGAGAAAACCAGCGAGTGGAAGCGAGAGAGATGCTTAATGTTCATTTAATTTCCTGTTATAGGACACAACCTAAAAACATTAACAGAAATCTCGGAGACTTTGCCAATCAGTTCAATTTGGTCCGGGCAATCACAACAAAAATCAGCTAACAAGATTGCAGAAGCACTAGCTAAAAGCTTTTCTAACAAACACGTTTTAGGGAAGCATCTTCCAATTGATTCAGAGATGACTGTAAAATGAGAGTTGTACTTCAATATATTAGGGGGGAAAACTGTACTCACCTTTCAAACTCCTGAGGTAAATCAGGGTCAGTAAGCATGCTGGAAAAGCACAATTTCCCTTTGTCACAGCAGCCACCTATGATCGTCTCCAACTGAACCTGTCAAGTGAGTCCAAACCTTCTAAACCAATTGATTTTCTCTCTCTCTTCCCTTCTCTTCTCTCCCTCTCTCCCTCCCTCCCTCCCTCTCTCCCTCTCTCTCAATCTTTCTCTCTCTCTCTCTCTCTCTCTCTCTCTCTCTCTCTCTCCCCCTCTTCCCCCCCCCCCCACCCTCCTCTCCCTCTCCTAGGACTCCTTGACCAGTCTCTTAAAGGGGTAGCGCACTTCCAGCAGCGGGGTCTGGCTGCTCCCCCCTCCGCGGGAGCCGCGCTCGGCTGCAAGGCACTAGACAACCTCAGGGTGCCTGTCCTTTCCTTTTAATTCGCTCTTCTAGACATCACCGAATGTGAGAAGTCAACTCATTTAACACGTCTCCCATACTCTCTCTCCTCTAAATAATAAGTCACACACACACACACACACACACACACACACACACACACACTCATACACACACAAAACAGTATGATTTTTTAATGCATTTGCTGCTCATTAAAAGAGAAATCTGTATACTAAGAGAACCACGACTAAACTGCATTTATTAACTAATTAAGCAAAAAAATAGATGTTGGTAATATCATTTTTACACAAAGAATTGTTAGTCCCTCTCACCCCTTTCTAGGCTCTCTCCGTGCGCACACGGAAACACACACACACACACACACACACACACACTCACATACACACAACAATCAGGCATTGTTCTGAGGGAAGAAAAGCAACTTTGACAGATTGAAATATAGCAGAGGCCCCTTCAAGGAAACCTGTAAACAACTTGTCACTCACTCTGTCGGTCTCACTGTTAGCTCGTGCTTTCCACAAAGTGGTGCGAACGTCCTGGCAACCCAACCAAAGTTTCCTCAGCTCCAAACTCCATAAAACACGATGTGCGATGTGGAGGGGAATAGGTATCCACATGCCAAAATAATACACACACGAGGGAACAAAAACCCAAACCACACCAGAAAGATGGTACCAACAAACTGTCCTGTCCGGGATTGCTGGGGAGGTCAGAGGTAGGAAGCGCTCCCCTGGCTGTGGGTCTCTTTAATTTCCTCTGCCCAGGCAGCCACAGATAACAAGGTGGACAAACTATGGCTTTACAGATCCTAAGCTGGCTGGCAAGGCACAGCCTCCATAGCAGTTCCAATTATCTAGATAAAAATCTGGCAGGCGAGGAAGGTAATCAGGTAATGTACCTTTGACATGAAATGACAGAGGCACATACACACACAGAGAAAGACACTTACACAGACACGCATGCAGAGATGGTGGCTGCCCCGCGCACCGCAGCATCTGGTCAGGGAGTGAGCACACACTCACCAACACGAGATAGTGTGCATTCTTCACACACACACACACACACACACACACACACACACACTCAGTCACTCACACACGCTCTCCACTCCTACTGGGAGGGTTCATTCTGCACAAAAGGCTACATTACAGAGCCCGCCCCAATAAGGGAAAGAGAGAAAAAAAAGCCTTCCATTGTTGAGAGGGCAGGTCAGTTGATTAGATTTTCTGTGGAGAATTCCACGAGGAAATTCCCTTCAAAGCCGAAGTGATTAACTGGGGGCTATTCTGGAAATGGAGCAGACAATGGCTCAATAGTCTGCACAGCCAATGTCCAGGCTGGCACTGAACTCACTTTAAAAAAAAATAAAAGCCAGACTCCCTGTTCTTTTCCACACATTCCCCCCCAACCCCCTCCACTCCTTCCAACTTCCCCTCCCAATTCCTTTTATTTTGCAGCTGGACAACATTAAGGGCCTTTAAAACCACAAGGGTTGACCCCATAGCAGTTTGATTAGGTCCCACTTATTTTTTTCTGGCGACAGGCAGACAGTAAGTTTACTTTTTTAGACATAGACACCTTACACATATTCCAAACAGAAAAACCAGTTATTAACCTTCTCATATTAATAAATGTATTCTTCATTGAAAGCTTATACATTTTTTGACAAAGTTGATAATGACTTAATAACAGGATCCATCATTCACAGGATATCCTAAAAATAAATGTATACATACAACAAAATCAATGTGGAATAAGATTTAAGCATGTCACTATGGAGTTAAGATACTAACAAAACACAGAATGATGACCCACCCTGAAAAAGCTGTTAACAAGGGATGTGGCAAAAATGACTTGATGCTGACATGATTTTCTTTTTCAGCAGTTGGGGAAGGGGGAAGGATATTACTCACTATTCTTGTCATTAGCCTCAAATTATTTTTTTCATTACAACAACAACCAATTCCTACATAGCAAAATAAGTGAATTGTTGCATTTATTTTAAATACCTATTTTTTATTTAAGACCTTATGGGACCTACAATCTAATACAGTCTAATTGATAAAGTATACAAGAAATAATTTTGTATATTGTTAACAGTGGTTATGGGAACTAGGGAACGGTAGCTGCATGGCTGCGCACACTTTAAAAAATAGTTTTTAAAAGATTTCCTAATTAGGGTATCTTGTTTCATCTAATATCAATAGAGAAAAATGAAGAAGGAGGGAGGGTGAGTTCCTAGGGGCAATGGGAGATGAGATCAGGAAGAGGAGGAGGCAGCAAGGAGAGGATGCAGGGAGAGCACAAGGAGGAGACATAGTGGCAGCATAAAGATAGAAACAAAGATAATGGCCATAAGGCAGGATGCTGAGATCCGTATGGTCCCAGCTGCTGTCTTGCTACAGCTACTACCTCTGGTTGTTTCTCTGAAACTCTAATCCAGAAGGTCACCAGAGCAGGTAAGAAAGCGAGTATGAGTTTCTGAGGCCAACTTTACTAGAAAGGAAAAAAGCTCATATCAGAATCTTCCTTGCCTTTGGTTTTATTTTCATAGACACTTGATCTATGTATTGGTAGGTATACATATATGAAATAAACACAAAGAACATATAGGAAAATGTTAAATGGTTTGGAAGTTAGTTTACAATCTCAGCATGTTTCTATAAACATCCCTATAGCCTTTCCAAAACAAATTATTTCTTGCACAATCATCCCTGCTAAGCAAATTGAAACAGACTAGGAACTAGACAGAAAATCTGCCCAATATAATAATGATTATTCTAATAATGATACTTTGAATTAATGGAACTCCAAGCTCATAAGGAATTTTGTTCACATAGATTAGCTCATGGATCAGAAAAGAGTGAGTACTGGTATATCCTTCTTTCCCAGTGTTTAAACTTGGGCAAGAGGAATTTAAAGTCATACAACTAATTAGTGGCCCATTTGTTACTTGAAACCAGATCTTATTTCACTTGTGACACCATAATACAGAATAAAATAACAATCCAGAATTTATAGCTGAATGAAAATCCCAAGATAGTACTTACTTTTAACAGACCTAAAGGCTTTCAAATAATTGTTAATAAAATTCAATTTGATATAATCTCATTGGCACTAAGTTGGTGCTGTATTTGATGGTTGAATGGAATAAATATTTTAAATGTATCTCTCTAGGCCGTAAAAGTTTTCTCTCGTTTGAGTTCTCTATTGCAAATTAACATTTCTGCAAGACTTTAGGATATCAGCAAAAGAGAAGGCAATTCTAAAATGTTCTTCTCAAATCCTGTTATTGATAATATTATAAAATGATTCAATTGATCCAATGAATCCAATATTTAATAGTAAATTACTATTATAAATACTTTCATTTTATATTAAATGTTAAAATGTGTAAATATTAAATATGTGTTAATGACTAGCACAATATATGTGTTAAATAAATCTATATCCTTTATCAATTGCCTGAAAAGTTTAAGATATTCAATTTGTTATATATCTGATATTCTCACCCAATGTGGGGCTTGAATTTAGGACCCCCAGATTAAGAGTTGCATGCTATTCCAACTGAGCTACGCAGGCACCCCCAGGTAAGTACTACAGCTTTAAAAGGAGAATTCAAGAAAAATTTGTAACAAATCTAATTATATATATGACTAAAATTCAAATTGTTTCATATCCAAGCCCTCTAGGATAAACACGGTAAGAAAAGTTAAAACCAAAATAAATAAGCAAATGATCAGAAAGCACTAATGATAACTGAATAATAATTAAATTGGTAGGAAATATAAAAATGTCTACAAACAAAGGTACACAAACAGAAATACATCTTCAGAGCAGGAGAGAGCACAAACCACAATAGAAACTCCATAAAACAATTTTTCACTTAATGAGTCTCTTTGACACTGCTGAAACAGTATTCTGGAGAATGGACTGAACCTGAAAAGTGTGCTTTTCAGTTCATGTTGTTTCCATTGCAAATATAAAAAGGAGACTCACACAGGCTAAGGAAATACAAGATATGCTCGGGAACACTGTTGGAAAATTCTCAAAGAGAATATCAGGAACTTTAAAGATCATAGACAAGTTATTTCCAAACTTAACCCTTTCCAGACAATGTTTCAAGCAAGCACTTCTAATATTTTTCTTCTAATTTTATTTTATCTGATTTTCTTTTTTAATGTTTATTTATTTTTTGAGAGAGATTGAGAGAGACAGAGACAGAGAGACAGAGGCAGAGAAGGAGCAGGGAAGGGGCAGAGAGAGAGAGGGAGACACAGAATCCAAAGCAAGCTCCAGGCTCGGAGCTGTCAGTGCAGAGTCAGATGTGGGGCTCAAATCCACGAACTGTGAGATCATTACCTGAGCTGAAGTCAGATGCTTAACCGACTAAGCCACCCAGGTGCCCCTTTTTCTTCTAATCTTAAAAGGAACTGTTTAATTCCTCTACTTTAAGATATAATTGTTACACACCTTCTACTTTAATAACTGAAATTGCAATATGTTGTCACGGGTACAGATTACGTTTTGATATTTTATGAATGTTCCTACCATCAAGCTACAGCTTTCACATTTTATGGAATTTGGAAGGTTATTTTTGAGAAATAAAACTTTCAGTATTATAACCACAAAAAATTTAAAGCAAATCAGTGTCAGACAATACCAACATTTGACACAAGAGGCTTTAAGAAAATGTACATCTATTTTTCCCCCACGATGTTATTTACTTCATCACAAAAACATTTGAAAAGAGCCCACTCTCTTAAAAAAAAAAAAAAAAAGAAACACAAAACTTTCAACCAATGTATATCTGTGAGTCATTCACCAAACGCCTGATAAGCTCACCATGACCTATCTATCACGTGTGGCTTCAAACTGACTTAGAGTCTTGTAACCGGACCTCTTCAGAAAACAACTAAGAAATTCAATAGCTCATGGTTTTAAAAATACCTAAACTTTCTATTTCCCATAATGCATTTTTTGCCACGAAATCGGCATATAATAAGAGGTTATAAATTCAAGGTTTTTGTACCCTCATACTTTCTGTATTGCCATTTGGTTAGTTAGAATATGAATTTTCCTCAGATCACGTTTTTGACCAACTAGTGTTCTTTAAGTGTTCCTTTTCACTTTAGAAACTCCATTGTCAGACTTGTCTCAAAGAGCTGATGCCATTCCCATAGTTCCCACTGATTGATACCTTACTATTTATCTCCTTTAGAATAATTTAAAGTGACAAAATGATAAATTTTATTTTTTGAGAACTTTCATAACTGTGAAACATATAAAACAAATTATTTCATAATATTAAAAAAAACTACATTAGATATGTAGCTGTATTATCCCAACTACAAATGAAGCAACCAAGGCTAACCAATAAGTTAATTAATTTATCTGTGGTCCCACAACTAATAGGTACAGAGATGGAGAACATCAAACCTAATAACATCTTTCCTTGAAGTTCTCAAAAGGTACCAAATTCTGACTTATGTCTATATAACCTAATAGTAATTAAATATTGAGTGCACAGGAAAGTGTTCATAAGTATGTTTTAATGCTAAGTGACTGTCCAAACTTTGGACAAAGTTACATGGAATGAAGATTGCCCCATCCTCACAAATAATATCAAAGATGGTTCTTTGTACAACAATTAAAAAGAATTAAATAATAGTACTCTTATCCAATTTATGGTGATAATAAACATCAAAATTAGTACTACTCATCATATAACTTGGCTCTTTTTAACAAAATAATTTCTAAACATTCTCTTTTTTTAAGGAAACATTCATTTTTATTTTATTTTATTTTATTTTATTTTATTTTATTTTATTTTATTTTAGAGACAGAGCATGATCAGGAGACAGGAGCAAAGGGAGAAGGAGAGAGAGAGAGAGAGAGAGAGAGAGAGGAAGGAAGGAAGGAAGGAAGGAAGGAAGGAAGGAAGGAAAGAAAGAAAACGAAAGAAGGGAATATCTCAAGCAGGCTCCACGTTTAGCACAGAGCCCAATGCAGTGCTTGATCCCAGGACCCTGGGATCATGATGTGAGTGGAAACCAAGAGTGGGATGCTCAACTGACTAAGCTGCCGAGGCACCCCTAAATATTCTCTTTCTCAATATGATAATTTTTGGTATCCCAGGGAAAATACAGGAGCCTATTTTGCTGTTCCCTATGTAACTACTTTGCAATGGAATTTCTGTCTTATAGAAAGAATCATTTCAGGAAAATAAGAACAACTGGACTTATACTTTATTTTTTTTATTTTTTTTTATTTTTTTAGCTCATTACACAATCATCTCTCCTTGTGATAAGTGGTGATTTCTAATGGTTTGCAGTTCATGAGGATGAGAGGTACATGAACCAATCACTCTGGTGGTAAAAAATCATGATTCCTATTGAGTAAAAAATCCATATAACTCATGAAAATAGAAACCATATACATGGGATCATACATTAAAAGAGTGCTCTTAACCATCAAACTTTCTGTATTATTTTCAACCTGGAAAGAAATTCAGGGAATGTACTGCATTGGCATTTTACCTAGAGGCAGACCCAAAGTGAGAAGTAGCACCATAATGTTGCTACAACGTAGGTTGGGTTCTTACTTAGTAGATGATTTTTGCAAAATAGTTTAGTACACATCTTTCAGGGAAGTTTTTCACTATAGATGTTATATGCATTTCTTGATATTAACTAATCAGAGTAGAAATAAGAGATAAAACTGAGTAAATTAGGAAAACATTTGAACATTTAGCTTCACTTTTAAGTTAATTACACCTATCTATCATCTATAGTCTTCCTTTGCACACCAAGTAGATGATAAATCTTAATCCTAGTAAATGAAAATGTTACCTATTAACAACATTGTCTACTTACATCTAGAGCAGCCCAGGTGAAAGAATTATGGCTAAACTGAAATGTAGGCGTTTGTGTTCTAAGATAGCCTCTATTCCCTCCTTACTAGTGGCATGGTTTAACTTAAATCTTTAACATCTCAGGAAAAATGATTTTTAAGGTCCCTCTGACTCTCAAATTCTGACTCCATAATCTCTTCTTCGATAAGTCAATTTATAATGTGCAAAATAAAATTTCCTACCATTCTCAGTTTTATCCCAATTGTATATCCTTTTAAAAAATGTTTTGCAACTACTCCCTGTAGCTTATTTTAATCCTTTTAAATATGTAACAACTCGGCATTCACATGTCAATACAAGATGATGAGAAAAATAAATCTATCATTAATGAAAGTTAATTCTGCTAAATTCATTGAAGTTAAAATCATCAGGAGAACTTAACTGGTCACAGAAAATGGCCATGTTTTCAAAAGAACTAATTTTATGACAAAATTCACCTCTTTGTGATTCTGAAAAATTTGTTGTACTTGAATTTTCAAATCACAACTTTCATTTTTTTTTCTGATATGTATGAATAAACTTATTAGTACTATCTAATAAAGAGAATTAAAAGCAGTTTCTTACTATACTGAACATGTCATATGTGTGTGATGGTAGTGAGTGGCACGCATGGAGAAATAAACGGAAGCGATTCTACCTTTATCCAGAATTTTAAAACATCAAATGAGAAACTCAAACTAAAAAGTTGAAATGATAGAAATCCTGACAGGTAAATTGTGTTCAAGAAAACCTAGTTTTTAAAATAAATTTTGTGGGGTGCCTGGGTGGCGCAGTCGGCTAAGCGTCCGACTTCAGCCAGGTCACGATCTCGCGGTCTGTGAGTTCGAGCCCCGCGTCAGGCTCTGGGCTGATGGCTCGGAGCCTGGAGCCTGTTTCAGATTCTGTGTCTCCCTCTCTCTCTGCCCCTCCCCCGTTCATGCTCTGTCTCTCTCTGTCCCAAAAATAAATAAACGTTGAAAAAAAAATTTTTTTTAAATAAATAAATAAATAAATAAAATAAATTTTGTGAGCACTCTGTAGAACCCCTGCCAAATAGACAGCTTCTTTTATTTGTATTATTGTTAAAAAATGACTCACTGCCGTAATTTAGAAAATAATTCAGTCAGACTATACACAGGATGAAAATGTAAGAAAACAGATATTACCAAAAGAATGTATTCATTTGATGACTCCATAAGTATGTATCAAATCTTTAACTCACAAGTGTATAGTGTGTGTGTGTATGTGTGTGTGTGTGTGTGTATACACACACACACACACACACACATATATATATATATATATATATTAACATACATGTATTTGTATACTTCCTGTAACAAATGTATATATATTTGTAAACTTCCCTGAAACTGAAGAACTATTTAGGTATCAAATGGTATATTAGTATTTTAAAATACCTATTAATTAACTCTAAACAAATCATGGATTTGCAATCAGAAACATTTATTTTAAAATCTCTCTTGAAGTCAAAGCATAGACTAAAAGACTATATAAGCATTTGTAACACAGGCCAATATCCTAAGACATCTTAATATGAATATATATATATATATATATATATACACACACACACACACTATATATATATATATATTATATAATATATACTATATATTATATATACTATATACTATATAAGTTCTTACCAACTAGAAATCTACAATTTTTACACAGATAATTTCATTTTCTTTTCAAAACAAATCTAGAGTGTCTCAGTTACTGATATCAGTTCCATGTCATAGAAAAGGTAAGTGAAATACAAGGACAAAAATTATCCAGCTTCTGAATACACAGTTTGTCAGAGGCAGAACCACAATTTCACACAAGTCTTCTAATTACAAACCTAGTGCCCATTACACTGTGCAGGAGAGCTACTTCAAAAAATTATAGGCAACACAAAATCAAATGATAAAAGTATTAGTTAGGGAGACAAATAAAATTCTGTGGGGAGTTTAAGTAACCAGTGATCTTAAAATATGATGACCATTTTCTGAACTTCAAGAATTTAGAATTCATTTGTTGGAGTTAATAAAATATAGATCAGAGAATCAACTGAAAACCCCAGAAGCACTATGAGAATTCAAAATTACAGTGGGGAAAAAAGTAATATGTAGAAATCAATAGCTTTCATATATATGCTAACACCCAGCTATTAAGAGATAATGAGGGGGGGAAAAGGCCCTATTAGGATTTGTAGCACAAAAGATAAAAGAGCTAAGAAAGAATGCATTCACATACAAGACTGAATTGAAGAAAGCTTTAACATATATTGAAAGACATACCATGTTCCTGGATAGGTAGCATCAATATCATAAAAAAATGTCTTTTCTTTCTAAATTAATGTATAAGCTTATTAGTGAATTCAAACTAAAATGCCAGCATATGTTTAAAACACTATATAAATTCGTTCAGAAGTTAATGTGAAGCAAACAAAACAAAGAGGAATAATCAGAAAAACTGAAAAAGAATAAGGTCTCAGATCACCAGAAATTAAAATATAATATAGAGACTCAAAAATTTTTAAAAAATGTATATTGAACGGATTCGAAGACCAAAGGAATAAAAAAGAAAGTACTGAAAAAAAAACAACAACAACACAGAGTGGGTATTTAGTATATTCTATTTAGTAAGTAGAATAGTAAATAGTAAATAGTAAACTCCATGCAAATAGGAGTATAAATTCCAAATGGATAAAGATTCAAATGCAAAGAATAAAATAAAACAAAACAAAAACAATAAAACAAACAACAACAAGAATAATGTAAATCTACCAGAAGGGAAACTAAGCAATTTCCAATATAATCTTGGAGTAAAGAAGTCTTACTAACAATGGATCAAAATTCAGAAGCCATAAAATTAAAAAAAAAATAAATCCAACCATATAAACACAAAAACTTTTAGATGATAAAAGGCACCAAAAAAAAAAAAAAAGACACGAGACAAATTGGGAAAAAAATATATGCAACTAATATCAAAAGAAAGAGTGAGTCTCTATATATGAAAAGGTCTTTGAAATCCATAATAAAAGAATCAACAATCCAACAGTAAAACAGATAAACAATATAACTCGTCCAAAGAAAAGGAAATAGAAATGGTTCTTAAACAAAGGAAAGATGTTCGGCATTCTTTAATACAATCTACAATGACAATGTGATAACCATTGTTTTTAAATCTATCAGCTTGGCAAAAAATCAAAACTTTATTGAATATTTGATATTAAATTGTATTATTTATTCATAAACAATTTGTTCTCTCCCTTGCTATACTCTAAGGTGATGGAGTCTACTTCTTACCTCATTGACTTTGTCTTAAGACATGTTCTTTGCTTTAGACAATGGAATATGGAGCTTTCTGTATGAAAGATTCATTTGGCTCAGCCACCTCATCTTGTTTCTGTCTTTCCCCATGAGAATAGCATATAAAAGACCAGGACTAGTCACCTCAGCCTAGATTTTGCAATAGGAGGAGACATGGAGTCAAGGGTACTCCAGCCCAGTCCAATCAAGCCAACAAATGCAGCTGACCCCCAGTACATCCAGAGCCCTCATGTAACACATACAAGAAAAAAAATAACAATAATTGTAATCCATTGATAGAGTGGGATTGTTTGTTACAGCAAAAGCTTACTACTATTTACAGTCTTGTTTGTGACTTAGGGAAACAGGCACTCTTGCATATTACTATTAGAAATATATATCAATATAACCTTTATGGATGGCAATTTGGAAATATCTACCAAAATTACCAAGCAAATTCCACTTCTGGGAATTTATTAGAGATATATACTTTGATATGTGAGGAACGTTATGTATCCAAAGTTAGTCACCGTAGAACAGCATGCAATAGCAGAGGATTGGTAATACCCCAAGGGTCTATTATTTAAGGGTACAACAACACAATGGTATACTATACAGCTATTTAAAAAAAAAAGACTGTAACTATGCACTGAATCACACACACACAAAAAGATCTTCAGTAAATTATTGACATATATTAAGGGCAAAACAAAATACATAACTGAGAACTGAGCATAGTATGCCACAAAATGTGTGAAAATAAAACATCCAGTTTCTTTTTGCTTGTATATGCATAAGAAAACAATGAAAGGACACATAAGAAAATAAAACAAAAACAATTATAATGGTGGGGCAGGGAGAGCTGGGAACTGACCAGATGTAAGATATGTGAGTTAAAACTTCTTGCTATATGTTTTTTTAGCTTTTTTTTTTCATTTTGAAGTGAATCCATTAATTTTTCAAAACAAGTTAAATATACATAAATCAAATTAGTTAAATAACATCTAACAGGACTAAAAACTCCCAAAGGGTTGCCTATAAACTATACATATTTCTCAGGTTCAGATAGGCAAACCCCATGCAAACATATTTGCAGAGGCCTATAATTAATATGTAACATTTTTGTTATTAAAAAGCACTTGGGGCACCTTGGTGGCTCAGTCACTTAAGCATCTGACTCTTGATTTCGGCTCAGGTCCATGATCTCACGGCTGCTGCTGAGATCAAGTCGGGCTATACACTGACAGCATGGAGCCTGCTTGGGATTCTCTCTCTTTCCCTCTTTCATTCTGCCCCTCCACTGCTTGTGTGTACTCTCTCTCTCAAAATAAATAGATAAAAACTTAAAAAAATACTTTAAAATGCATTTTACCTGCTGGAAAAACCACAATTCTCATTTTTAATTATAATCAATTTAAAGATATTTTCATAGAATATGATTTCAATTTCTGAAATAAATATTTCTTTAACTGAAATTCAAAGATCCCAGTGAATCTATTCTTGGGGATATGTAATTTTTTTTCCCTTAAAAGAGGCTATATATAACTCAAGTTTGAGAGATGATAGCTGTATTATAAATCAAAATTCCTTAATATGGCATATTTGGCTCTGTCATGGTCTCCTTATCCAACCTGATCTCTCCCTACACACCATGAACTTCATTCTCCAACTACATTGGAGTGACACAGTTGGAGGCAAACAGCCTGCTATTTCTTCTCTTCAATGCTTTTGGGTGAAATGTGCATTACTCCTAAAATATTTTCCACAGTCCCTTACCTCAATTTATCAGCCTAATTTCTACTCATCCTTTATAGTTTGTTGAAGCATCAGATCCTATTGGAGTCTTGGTCCCTAATTTGTTATTCTTCTTGGGACTCTCACAATACTCAGTAGAATGGAAGTTCCCACCATTTCCCCCTAAGCTCTATAAAGGTAGACACTGCATCATGTCTATCCTACAGATCATTTCAAAGTTCTGTAGTTCCCACTGCATTCCCGATATAAGGAAGAAACTCAGGAGATTTCAATATCATACATTTGTGTGGGTACTGGTATCACGAGACATTGCCCAATCTGTTTCCCCAAAATGAAACCTGCTCCCGCGTCATCATCTTTACATCTGAGTTTAAGTATCACTTCCTGGGAAAAAGACTTCCCTAGACCAGGATTGAAGTGTGGGAGACAATATGGTAGAGTATCAACATCCACGGACAACAGTGGTGGTATGAACAGCAGGTTGGAAGTTGGAATTTTTTTTGGAGAAAAAGTGATGTTACATTGAATTTGACATAGAGATTTCCAATTCAGAGGTGGAATTATTAACAATGTCCTGAAAATATAGGAAAAGCAGACTGTATTCCATAAGTTCGAAAAGCTCTTTTATAAGATGAATAAAGCACTTAACTACAAAGGATAAAGTTTTAAAAAGGACAAACAACATAATGATGATTTTTTTAAAGAGGCCTATTTGAAAAACCATTGATTTTGGCAATTAGGTGACCATTGATGAGAGATGTTCTTAAAACACAAGAACAGAGTTAGTTCATCTCTGGTAAGATGAAATCATAAATTCTATAGCCTTCCTTTACCACTCTGCAAACACACACAAACATACACAGAAATATTTTATTCCTTTCGACAAATAAAATTCTAGAAACAACATAGGAATTGCACCAGAAAAAGGAAAATATCAACTGAAAGCACACTCTAGGAAAAATAGACCAGTGAGGAAAAAAATGTTGAAATTAAAAAAAAAAATATCTGAAGTTTTTGAGAAAAAATAAACTAGTCACCACTTTCATAACATAATGGCCTTCTTTATTAATTTAATAATGGCAACAATCCCTGTCAAATACAGCTGCCATCCCAGTTTTCCATGTGTCCAGATGTTATTTTGGCAATTAGTCAGTCACTGCCATTTTTATTGCATTTAAAGTGATCAAGTATGCAGTTGCCCACTGTTGTCCTTTTCTTCCAGTACAAAGGTTTGAATCTTATTTTTGATCTAAAAATATTCCATTTATATCTCTTTGTTGATAGATTTTCCTGTAGCTTTATTTCAAGGTCCTGTAGAAATCATTAGTGACATTATGCCAAGGGCTGAACCTCATAAGTAAGCAACCTGAACAGTTTGATTCACTGAAAAACCAACCTACAATTCACTAAAAGAAAATGTAATAATGATCTTGTCCAATTAAAACTGTTAAATTAAATGGAGAGAATCTAATGATTTCCCCTTATCATTCTGATATTCTGGAAGCATAGCAGGGGAACAATAAATACCAACACATATATTAAAGATGCCTACTCTGTTTTAGTTTAAGAAAAGCAAGCACATTCTTTTAAAAGAAAACTGCACCATTACATAAGGGGCATTCTAATGGAAGCATCCAAGGGCATATAAGGGCAAATAACCTCCTTTTAATTAAAGCATACTTAAATAATTTCTTAAGCCAGTTTAACAAACAGAAAGCTACCCTTTTAACATGTTGAAGCACAAGAGAAAATAAGGATGCTGCCTGAACATAAGACTAGTTATGGCAAATGCAAATAGACGTCAGTTATGTTCTATAAATTCAAAAATAATAAATTTACCTCATTTGTCTTTTTCTATAATTCCTGTCAAATACATATAGTCATGCTTTTCTGTTACATATGTGCAGTTCTGTCTGCATACCTGCAGTTTAAGAAACTATAAAAGCAGACGCAGAATTCACGGAATTGTTCTTGATCCCTGAATCTGACATATCCATATAAGAGCAAAAGTCAGTTATTGGGGGAACTAGACTGGTTAATTTAGTGATCTGACCTTAGAGAGCTTTCAGAGACAATGCTCAGTAGGATTACCACAACTGACGATATCTTGAGTCTAGCAGGCATGCATGAACAAAGTACAAAAAGTTGGAAGTAAGTTTGAGTCGATGGATTCTTTTTGCCTTTGAAGTGTATACTATTTACATAAGTGTTCTGCAAATAAAACCCATTGACAATAAACTAGTTATAACTGGTCAATAAAAATCTAAAGCAGTAATGCTCAAACTTTTTAGCCTTAAAACACTTTCTCAAAAACAAAAACAAACAAAACTTAGGTAGAAAAGAGAAAAAAATAAGGGTAAGTTTGTGTGTTAGGGATTGGAGCAAGGGAGCAAGGGTAGAACAGAAGAGGATTTTAACCTCTCTCTTCAAACACGGGTAGAAAAGCATCACACCAAAATAATTCTAAATGTCTGCAAGAACAAATTAAGACCTACTATGGGAGATAAATATAGGAGTATTAATATAATATAAACTAGATATTTATAAATATTTTATAACATATACCATAAAATGGCTTATTTTTATCACAAGTTTACCCTTTCCCCATATCTATTATTTTTTTGCTATCCTAATATGCTATATGACTGTTAATTGTCACCCTTATTTCCCACAATTTATATGTATTCTTCAGAAACACTTATTTACTATCCCCCTTGCTTACTTTGCGACCAATCTCCTGGCAGAAAAGACACACCTAAGTTATTAAGTATTTTATGCTTTCCTGAAAGATACACAGCTGTCCTGTTAGCACAGGGGTTCCAGTGTAAGGTGTTAGGAAAAACAGAACATGTTCATATCCCCTCCTAGGCCAACCTGGAAAAGGAAGCTAACATGTGACCTGATATACTCCTAGAGCAGACCGTTAACTGTTTGGACGTGTGAGGTCCAGCATAACATGGGTGCTTCCCTACGTTTATATTCCCTGAGGATGTGTGTGCATGTGTATGTGTATACACATACATATATGTTTTATATATACATACATATATGTTATTTACCAGGTCACCCAATACGATCATTTATCTCAGTGTTTTTCAAGTATTTCATGCACCTCAAATAGAAAGGTTTATTCGACTATTTAAAATATAACTGGATGTTCATATAAATATACACATATGGGCATGTATACACCTATAAAATTCAAAGTATATGTACATGTTTCCATCAAGTTTGGCCCACCTGGAGAAATCTTTGACAGCAACCCATAACATCAGGAAGCTGGTGGCCTGAGCTTGCAAAGAACTAGACTGAAGAAGCATCCACTTGGGGCGCAGACCTCGACAAGAACCAAGGCCAGCACCAGAGCAAACCTGGCTAATGGCCCCTTCCTGACAGCCCCAGCATGGGCAGGCCATGAAGGGAACGTGGCTGGTGTGCGCACAGACGTCCACGACGTGCCTTGCGTGGGGTAGCACTGCCTCATTGGTGACGCTGTCGGCCAACTGCCCTTTCCGTGGAGCCTGTGTAACTTATCCACATCCAGAGTCCAGAACAGGTGGTCATTAGCATGCACGGTGGCCTGAATACCAAGAGTGGCCAGTATCAAATCTAGTCTCAGGTGGCCTGCACTCTCATGTTTGAGACAAAGACCTAACTTGCTTATCAACCTGTCCTTTGGTTTTATTGAACACTTAAGGTTCAATACTGGCTGCCAGATCACGTCGGGTGACCGTCAGATCCTACCTGGAAAACACCAGCACCCACAACCAAGTGATGGTGGGGACATCAGGAAGAAAGACCAGAGGTAAGCACCCCAGCACTAGACAATTTCCTGGACAAATTGTGAACTCACCCTCGACATACAGGCTTATGATTCCCTTGTGATACTTCCCAGGTAATAAATAACCACAACCACTGGGAAGATGTGCAGTTAAGCACATGCTTACAGCCTTACAATTGGTTTTGTAGCACCTTGACAGGCACTGGCTGACCACCGTGATATTCAGCCTTCTAAGTTTTGAATTGTCCATTACTTGATGCAGATTATTTCATTACTTAGTCAAGATTTCAAAGAAAACAGCAGAAATATCCTTTTGCATATTCAGTTTTCTGACTTGAGAAGTAATAGTGTGGGTGAAGAAGAGATAGGAAACGAACACCCTTTTTCTTCTCCTTCTCCCCCCATTTCTTCCTGTCTATTGCAGGGGGGAACCCCAAAAATAGATTAGATAGATAGATAGATGATAGATAGATAGATAGATAGATAGATAGATAGATAGATAAATGCATTAAGAAGTTTGCTTGAGTAAATGCTGGACTTTTTTTTTCTTTTCCCTTCCCACATAAAGGAAAGGAACAAGTTTGTTTCTCTTGCGGCAGAAACTGAAAGGGAGAGAATCCCATGCCATGATTGTCACAAACATCTAAGTAATAAGTTTTATATTTCAATGCATTTTATATATCAAAAATAAACACATTGAACCAAAGTAGTTTATTTGAGAAGTGAAACTACAGAAATGGCAATGAAGAAAAAGATACTGAACTGCCTAGTAAAGTTAATTAAAACTTATTAATGTAATGAGTAAATAGGCCCATTTCTGAACATTGGCACTTTAGGTCCATGATAGGACAAATTTTAGGCAATATGCATGCTGAGTACATACTTATTTATAATTCACATGCATTGATTGAATTATATACCAAGATCTCAAAAGCAATACACTGCCGAAACACAAACATTTATTATGCGAAGTCAGAGAACCTAGGTTCAAGTCATAATTCTGCTTTGACACCTCTGATCCTCAGTTGCCTCATTTGTAAATTGGGAATGATAACAATGCCTATCTTTCAGAAACGATGTAAGTATTTAATATGACCATATACATAAAAAATGCTTTGTAAACTGTGAGATGCAATGTGTTAGCAGTTATTACAGCCAATAAGGTATTGTTTATAAACTTAGAAAAGTAACTCCAATGCATAAAATAAATCACACAAAGTCCTATGTAAAATGACCTCTTTCAATAATACCACTCTTCATACCAGTGATTATATTTTCCTTTTGAGTGAATGATGCTGAAAAGAGCAATAAGATGCTTTCCAGCAGCTGTGTATTTAACCCATAGTCAATTATTTTCAGATTGTTTATGTTGCATACAATGTATATCATAAGAAAGGAAACAAAAACATTAAGATTCTGAAATGAGCTTGTAAATGTTAAGATTATTTAAGCATTTCATTTATTATACGATTTATATGATGTATAGCATAAGCATACACACAGAGTAAGGAAATGAATTTGAAAAGTCAACACTAGGTGGGTCCATAGTAATGAACTGAACATTTCAAATTGAAATGTGAGAAATGTTTCTGTTTAAAATAGATGCATTGCAGCTCAAAAAAAAAAAAAAAGCCAATTGAAACGGAGCAAAATGAAAAGCTGAACTGGTATTTTAAGAGGCATTTAAAACATATGTAAATAGGAAATATTAAAAAGTAACTAAATATGCAAAATACTCTAAATTATTTTAATTGGATGATTTAGTATCTGCCAAAACAGTTTCCTTTCATTAAATTATACAGACAATATACAACATAGAGTAGAAATAGGGAGATAGTGTTACTCTATAAGTTATCTAGAATAATAGTTCCCCAGATAAATGTCTTTTCTGATTAAAAACAGTATTTTTTCAAATATCCTAATAATTTCACAATAATTTTAAGCCAATGGACATGAGAAAAACTATGCATTTTATTTCTGTAATAAAACTTTGTAGGATAATAGGATATATGTAAAAAAATGTCTTGGTATAAGAAATGAGAAATTGGAAAGACTTCTTAACCAAATATTAGTAATAAGAAATTTAAATGACTACTTAGCATAAACAGATTTATATTTTCCTATATGTCTGTATCCTCTTATTGTCCTAGCTTTGATGTTCCTAGTTTTGAAGAATATGAAGTTCTGTTTTGTGGCTGAAAAGATACCTGTGATATCAAGGATATTACAATATACACATCAAGGATAATTGTAGCTTCTGTTTATCAAGTATTACTAATAGCAAAGCTTTGTTACAAATATTCTTCAACCAGCCCTTTGAGGGAGGCATTCTTGTTAGTATCATCCTGATTAGAGTACACAATCAGAGATACTAAGTAACTTACCAATGGTCAAATAGTACATGGCAGAACATAGATTCTACAAACCTCTAGTACTGGATCTTGAATCTTTTTCAGCCAAACTTCCTCAAAACAATGTCGATGCTTGCTGTTACCATTTAAACACCTTACTTTCACTGCTTAATGAAATATAGTAGGGCTTCACCCAGTGGTGCTAAAACTACAATTTCTTTTTTTTTTAATGTTTATTTATTTATTTTGAGAGAGAGAGAGAGAGAGCATGCACAAGTGGGGGAGGAGCAGGGAGAGAGGGAGAGAGAAGATCCCAAGCAGGTTCCACACTGTCAGCAGAGAGCCCAACGTGGGGCTCAATGCCACAAACTGTGAGATCACGACCTGAGCTGAAATCAAGAGTCAGATGCTTAACCTACTGAGACACCCAGGTGCCCCCCAAAACTACCATTTCTAAGATTAACAATGACCTCCATGTTACCAAACCTAGTAGAAATTTCATTTTTTCCACTACGTGACCTTGGCCAAACCTTCCTTGAAACAGTTTCTTCTCTTTATTTCCATTACAACAGGGCCCTATTTTTCATCACAGTTCTCTGTCTGTACTTTTCTGGACTTTGAGTATTGTTCCTTCTATGCTCAACGTTTGAATGATGGAGCTGCTTGGTCTGAGCATCAATTCTAACTATTCTCTCTCCCATGGACAAATTCATTTCATCTTTTTATTTTAGTAACATGTACATATCAAGACTCCAAAATGATATTTCTATCTCAGACCCCTCTTCTAACTTTATATTATCTCCACTGGGATGTCTTATGGGTATCTCAAACTCAGCATGTCCCCACAGTAAACCCATCCCCTTGCTACTCTCCCCTCTAATTTTTCTGTCATGATAAATGGAGCCTGACATCCACTCAACTGTTTGGGCCAAGGCTAGGATTCAGTTATTCTTGACACTCTCCTCTCCCTTTGGCTCCCAAATCTGCTTTATCTCCAAGTCTTTCTAGTTCTTTTTCTTAAATATATATCTTGAATCATTTAATTGTCTCTAATGCCACTGTTGCCACAATAGTCCAAAGCATTATCATCTGCTAAAATACTATAATTTCTTCTTAGTCTGTCTCTACCTACTCATTCTCTCCAATCCATATTTTTCCCCACACAATGCCCAAACTGATGCTCTTCAAACCAAAAATCTTATCGTGTTCTTTCCCATGCATAAAATTCTTCAGTCTTTACCTTTTCCTTAGAATCAAATCCCTAACATTTACTATAGTCTACACAATGTCTCTTTATTGCTACCAAGCTCCAGTCACAGCACTTTATCTCTGTTACCGAGATATACTAAACCTTTTCTGAAAGAAGGTTTCTGTCCTCTGCTATTTTTTCTGTTTGTAATCATGTTTATCCAAATTTATATTTGGCTACTGTCTACTTACACTCTACTTCAACTTAAGTTCTACTTCTTCAGGGTAACTTTACTTCCCAGCTAAGCTAGCTCAACCTAGTTTTCATTGTTGGAGCATTGCTTGCTGATTATTCCACTTATTTTCAAGGTGAAAAATGATAGCTTCATATAGTGAAAAAATTCCAAATATATTCAGCAATACTAGAGCTAAAGTCAGGCACCATTTCAGAGATGGCTGGGTATGCCCCCAGGTCGCAAATCTTCTGTTTCACTACCAACCTAGCAAACACAGTACAAATATTTTGTATGATACAAAAGGGCACAAGTGTGAGGACACGCTCCACAGTGACTTTCTAGTAAGAAGGAACTCTGAAGTTCTGGGGTCAACTGAGCCGTCCACCAGCTAAGTGAGTCATTTAGCAACCTGGAGAAGCCCCGAAGCCTTTTATAGCATAATAGCATATCTGCATGCACAGGTTCACCCTAACATGTTACACATTCTTGCTGTGTAACAGTTCATCACAGCAGCATTCTGTTTTACATTGCCACATTAGTATCGTGTATGCCATAGACTATCCCGGGGACAGAAACATAATAACTCCCTTCCTCCTAACAAAGGAGCACCTAACAGACTTTTGGCTTCTTAACAACTATATTGAGTTATAACTCACATACCATGAAATTCACCCATTTAAAGTATACAATTCAATTGTTTGTGATGTATTACATTATCAATTTTTTACTTGTGGCTATATATATATATATATATATATACATATACATATATATGTATACCTCATAAAATTTACTATTGCAAGTATACAATTCAGTGGCATTAATTACGTTCATAGTGTTGTGCAACCATTACTATCATTTATTTCCAAGATGTTTTCTTCACCCCAAACAGAAACCATTAAGTAATAACTTCCCATCCTCTCTTCCCTTTCAGCCTCTGGTAACCTCCAATCTACTTTCTGTCCGTATAAATTTGCCTAATATAGGTATTTAATGTATTCATACTGTATTTGTCCCTTGTATCTGGCTTATTTCTCTCTTTGCATGTTTTTAGGTTTCAGCCATACTGTAGAATCTATCATTCTTTTTTATGGCTAAACAATATTCTATTGTATGGGTGCACCACAATTGCTTACCCAATCATCTGATGATGGACACTGAGAGTGTTTTCACATTTCGTCTATCATGAGTAGTGCTGCAGTGAACACTGATTTGCAAGTACGTATTCAAGTCTTGGTTTTCAGTTCCCTTGGGTACTTAACACTGGGTTGAGTTGCTGGATCGTATGGTCATTCCATCTAGTTTTTTGAGAAACTACTCAGCTGTTTTCCATAGCATTCCTACCAGCAATATAAGAGGGTTCCCATTTCTCCACATTCTTCCCAATACTTGTTATTTTTCTGGGTTTTCTTGTTTGTTTGAATCTTTTGGTGTTTATTACAGCCATCCTAGTAGGTGTGTCAGCTGATGCATTTTTTGGTGCAACGAATACAAATTTATCTAGGGAGATTGCCACTGCAGTTACCACTAGCCCTTCTTCTACAGTGCAGAGATTTTGCTTTAAATACATATAAATTAAACACAAAAAGCATATAATTGACTCACAGATGGCAAAGCTGTGTAGATATTTTTTTTCAAAAAATATCTTTTCACAAAAGAGTAGAATAATCAATTTTGAGCCTTTTCATTAATTCTCATATTTTGGAGAATGAGCTAGAATATGCTAAATACTTTACCCATCTCACGTCTGTTAATTAATTTGACAGTTTACATTTTTGGGGAGGGGCAAAATTAACATAGATTGAGAGCTACTAAGTGCTAAACACTGTGCCTGTGCATTTATACCCACTAAATTATATATTCCTCAAGATACACAATAATAGGTAGTTTTATAGTCTCATTTTATAGATGAAAAACTGAGGCTCTAAAAGAACCATATTTATTAAAAAAATGGAAAAACTAAATGTTCTCAAAATATTACTACAGTTATTCAGTTCTATAATCAATTAATATGTATTATGCTTTTAATGAAATCTTACATATTACAAAACTAAAAAGCTAAGACACTAAACATATCCAAACATATCCTGGAGAATTATAATTTCTTCTTTCTTCTTTTTGGTTTGTATGTTTTTGCTGTAGTCATTGACATTAACATTGTTTATCTTAATGACTTGAACAAAATTCTACACTCTCCTTCTGAGTTAAAAGGAGAAAAGTTTACCTAGATATGATCTAGTATTAAAAGATGAAGGGATTATAGGGGGAATAATCATCATAGATAGATAAATTCACAAGCAGCCAATCTTCTTTCCTTTTAAACTCTAGATTATGATCTTCCAAAAAACAATTAGGTACATGATTAGTTCTCTGAAATCCCTAGGTTTCTAGGCAAGAATGGTAAGAAGATAGTATAGAAAGAGAATGAATCATTTTGTAAGAAAAAGAAAGAGAAAAGTAATTTGTGGATTCATAATTTTAAAATGAATGGATTGATGCAGAAAAGGAAAAACAAATGATTAAGGATTAAGTTTGGGTAATATTAAAATGATGGAAAACTAGTAGAGAAAAAATTAGAATTAGAATAAATTAATAAAAACTTGACATGTGTTAGGAGAAAAGACAATATTAAGGAAGAAAATTATCTATCTTGGGAAATTACCTATAAAAGGAGGTTGGCAAAAAGAAGCTAAAATATCAATCTAAACATAAATCTCTTCTATTTAAAGATAAGGTAAAGTACACCACTTCTATTTCACCATACATCTGCCTTGTATTAAATTTGTTACAAAAATAAATTAATGCCCATTAGTCATTTTTTACTAATATGTATACATTCTAAACTAGTCACTAGAAATAGGCCTATAAAATGGAAAATGTTCAAATATTTTATTGAAATAAAAGTAGATTTGCAAAATTTTTTTAAATGTTATATAGATAGCATAAGAACACCATCTAAAACTTCCTTTATTGGTTTTTCATCTTAATGACAACTCAGTACAGTAACATTGGAGCCAAACCTGACCATAACAGTTAAGGTGAATTTGATGTGCTTATATATAAAAAAAAAATTAAAGCAAGACTAAGTATAAATATGAAAGAACAAATACCCAGTTGATTGATTAGGGTCCTATGTATTCTCTATATCCAGATCTAAACTTTTTTTCTTTTTTCTTTTTTTTTTCTTTTTTTTTTGTCATTTCTGTTGGTTGGTTAGTTGGTTGGTTGGTTAGTTGTTCTGAAGTATGGTTTGTTTTTTCTTCATTATAGTCAGCAGTGCCCTGCTATGAATCATTTGTTTGTGTTTAGAAGTTTTGAAATTTTATGTGTTTCCTTCTAGTGGGACAGTGTGATGTCACTGGCCATGGGTTTTTGAGACAAACTGTCTAGGTTTATATCCTGTCTCTGCTGCTCATTAGCTATGCTCTGTGCCTCAGTTTAACCATCTCTTAGTAAGGCTGATAATAAAAACTATTTGGTAGGGTTACAGTGAGGATAAAATCAATGAATATGCATAATGTAAGTATTTTACTCATAGTATGCACTATTTAAGTTTTTCTATTGAGACCAGAAAGGAATTCAAACACTTTATACTCTGAGAGTTGTGTTTAATCCACCATGTTACTTAACCTAACAAAAGTTATCCTTCTCAGCTTACTTGTAAGTAAAGTAGCACGGGTAAATTAGGATTAGCATATTCCTTCCAGTTATACACATCAGCCTCCAATATAGATCATGTAACTCATTTTACCTATTAAGCACACCAATGAGTAAAAAAGGCACATATTTATATAATCTTTTTAAATTTAAAGAACAGATTTTCTTTATTCAACACTTATTTGTTGACTCTCTTGAAACAGCTGACTTTAAAATAAATGAGAAACAATTTAAAGTCCTTCAGAGTATGGAAGGCAGTGAAATCCTTAGATAGTCATAAAGTAGCATTTTCTGAACTGCTAAAGAAAAAAAAAACGGTCTGACTGAAATTAAATAAACCTAAAACCGATTTTGTCAGAATTGCTAAGAAACTGACAACAGGCAGTTTGACTAATCTTGAGGAAATGGTTGAACAGTTTCTAAAAAGTTTTAGTCACTTACAGACTATGTCTGTATTTTCTATTAGGTGAACACTATATATATATATATATATATATATATATATATATATTTGGAAAAAGAAGGAGGAGGAAGGTAAGAAAGAGAAGAAAGGGAGAGAAATGAAAGTTAGCAGAACCTAAGAAATAAATCCAGGGATTAGCCTAATATTAATCATTTTATTGACAAGCAGATGAACTTTTGTTAAGCCTAGAAATCATACGAGTATAAGTAGATTTAAATAATGAAAGGAATATTACCTAGGAGGTGACTTGGAAGTCCTTTAGACATTCATTTGTAGGTGGCTTTACAGATGTCAAAAAAGTGGGTAAACTGTGTCTGTCATTATAATGATACATTTAGTTCCTTTTATATGCCTGGGGTGTACAACAAAGAACATCAAACCCACCGAAGAGACCCTTTATTCACTGTCAACGCGCTCAGTGTTTAAAAACAAAATAAAATAAAACATCAACTTTTATAAAAATCTGATGGCTTAGAAGTAGAAAAATAAACTGTTGTAAAAAGCAAATATAGGAGACAAAGATGGGAAAGAAGTTAGAAGAAAGAGGCTTCAGATTCTATGAAATGGGTTCTTTTCCCAAATATAGTAAAAGACTCTCTTGTGACTGAACTTTGTATGTAACCTCAGTACCTTCTCTGAAATATCATTCAGTTCATACTTGGATAAAAATTATTTGGGAATGAGAAATAGGTACAACAGCAAGGAAATAAGATTTGTATTACGAGACTGTCATCTATAACTTAATGTTAATTAATTTAGTCAAGATTATTTCTTCCCACTTTTCTTTGAAATCCTCAACACAATATGGAGAGGCTCAGAGGGGAAGTAGTAAGGGATAATTTTTGAATTTGGAACAAGGTATAAAGTGATTTTGTGCTATTTTATCACAACCTCAGCTCCCAACTCCCAAAAAAGTAAAGTCAATGAGACTGAAGTTTGTAAACAGAAAGTAGTATAATAGAAAAATGTGAGGATGTATAACAAGAGGCTGAAAGTGTTGAGGACAAAATTATCTCATTATTTTATCTATACCACCCCCACCTAAGAAAAGGAAAAGGAACAAGTGCTTTTCTTGTCCCTCTTGAACCACAAGTACCCCTGACTAGCATTTCTAAACCTGTTTGACCTACAGCCCAGATACTAATTTGTGGATTAAATAAGCTTTTGTGGGCTGGCCAGTTATCCAAAAAAAAAATTCATAATTTTATTTCTGTAGGAAAATGTGTTGTGAATTCCAAATTCCAAACAAACTATTTGAAACAACCTGTTCACAAGTTTGGGACAGCTTGCACACTGTGTGTTTTGGATTTATGAAGTTAAATGACACCTTACTGGATAAAAACGTATTATGACATGTGATTCATATAACTATTATTAATCTTCAATAAATTCTGCCGGAGTAAGTACCCTAAGGTGTGCTAACTTAATTTAAACCTCTGTAAAATGTAGCTGGTAAATTTCCAAGAACAGATTGACTCACGATATTTTCAATGTCCAAAAATTTGTCTTTTAGTCATAAAGTAAAGAAAACCATGTTGCATATTTCAACACTTATGTCTTCAATCTAAAATAAAAATGAAATCCAAATGTAGCCAATATAAAAAATGAGCCAATCAAGAATATCAAAGTTTAAAACTGTTTCCTTTGATTTATTTTTAATATAGGAAATAAAACTTTATAATTAATAATAGAAAGCATGTACAGTTTTAATTATACATAAAAACTAAAACATAAGACTGTAGATAGATATTCCCAAAATACCATTACTTGTTATTGCCATATACATCATTTTTCTGAGCTATTCAATGTCCTTTGCAATCATTATCCAATGCTCTTCACAGTATATGAAACTATATAATTGTAGAAATAATGTGACATATTTGCTTTCAATCTAAATGATAAGGAATTTATTGCCTCTATCATAAACCAATCTTGAGTTCTAAGCCAATGAGAACACTTAGATTTTTCTCACTCTAGGTTCCCTACCTACCTCTAAACTATGTTGCTCATTTATTTGAAATTTAAGATTTGTCAACATTAACAGAAAGTCACTCAATAACTGATTTTTGCATTGCTATAAAAGAATTAAATAAAATTTCCCATGTACTCTATTGAATGATTTATCACCTATAGACACTATGTACAAAAAATTATTTAGGTAACTTACACTATCAAATCTTTTCCTTCTCCCTTCCTTCCTTTCCATCCTCCTTTCCTTCCTTCCTCCTTTTTAGATCATTTTTTCCTTAGTTCTTTTAGTCATTGCTTTTCTAAATTCAAATTGTATAATTAAGTGGTAATTTTTTTTAATGTAGCAATTAAAACAATATCTATTTACTTCTCTCTGTAAAAGGTGAGGTCAGTGGTAAACTTTTCCTCTACCTCTCTTCCCTTACCTCAAAAAAATTTGCTATAATTTTATTTTTATATTATGAGGGTTGATCATTTATATTCTTTTTGTCACATTACTTAGGACCACTATAGATTAATTTATTTGTTCATTGTAATTAACACAATATTGTTTTTAACTATATACTGAGAAGTAGTATTGACCTCATGAAAAATAAAGTGTAGTATTTCTTTTTTTATTTTTGAAGGGGATGTTTCAAGGGTCAGTATCTAACAAATTCTTTTTCATTCACTTTCTTGTTTCCTTCCCTTCTTAAGATCACCCTTAGCTGCTACTATTACCTGTATTTCATATATTCCTTTTCTTAAGATTCCTCTTTATTTTCCTGGCTAGATCCCCTTGAATAATATAGGGTCAGTGAATAGTATACTAGGTTACTGCATGATTGAAAGTATCTCTTGCATAATATAAAAAAAATAGTTAATATCTTTTTTCCTCCTAACTTTGAAGACATTACTTCATTTTCTTTGAATATTCACTGCTGTTGATGAAATTTTAATGAAATATTCTAATTCCTCCAACTATAATATTTCTCCATATACATATGCTTTCAATCTATATGATATATATGACATATGTTTTATGTATAATTTGCATATATATATACACATATACATACATACATATAATATATAAAATTTGGGAAGGTTGATGAGTTCCAAAATCTGAACAGAACATGATAAGATGTGGAAATAGCATTAATAAGCCCTATATGAAATGATTACCATGAATATTGGGAGGCAACATCAACAAAGAATCCTAGCCCATATTTGATGAAATGTTTCAAAAATGCTTTTCTTTTAGTAATTTCCATTTTGTGGTTGTCTTATTCCTAACATATCTAAAAAATATGCCAAAAGGGCAATCTGGTATATTCGTATTCACCATTTCAGACATAGGATAGTCTCCTTCTCTTCCCCTCCAAATGACATGCTGTATCTGCTTTTTGTCCCCACCTCTCTCCCAGGGAGCCACATGACTCCCTTGGACCCAAGGGTGAGCACCCACAGCAACAAGGTCTTCAATTGGGAGCCTGGGCAACAAAAGACATGGGTAAATCCTGGCAGTGGTTTGGGCTGTTTGGGAAAGAATTCCTGGTTCTGTGACCTTGAAGTATGGTATAGAAGAGCAGGAGGTGGGGTCTTGGGTATCTGTGTGGGCATATACCCTTGGCAACTCATACCTTCTTGTGAGGAATTTCATGGCCAGAACAGGGCTGATGTGGATCCCTCTAAATGTTCTGGTAATTCACATCTGAAGCTAGTCTGAAGCCAGTACAGGATATTTTAAGATATTTCATAACACTTTAAAATTATGTCTGTACAGTAGGGGTCCTCAACCAGTAGATAGGATCTATGACTAGATCTCCAAGTCTAATTCCATTACCAACATGCCTCCCTTAGAGGTCTGCTGAAATCCTTAAGGGAGGACATGGAAGTTGGTAGCACTCCCTTTAGGGATATCATTAACAGCTCCTCCCTCCCTGTAACATTTGTTTGCAGAATTCATAATCTTTCCATTCTGCAAAACTCAAAGAATCAATGAAATGAAAAATGAGAACATGAGACCTCTTCCTTTCACTGAAATTCAAGAATACTGTGGTAGTAGTGATAGAGTGGTAGTGGTCGTCATTATTAGAATTTAGATTATATAGTAATCATGAGACCAATGTTAACATCCAAATTTTGTTAAAAGGTGTATCATGGACTCTAAGATGTGTCAGGTAAAATATCAAAAATAGATTCGGGTTTGGGGCACCTGGGTGGCTCAGTCGGTTAAGTGTCTGACTCTCGTTTTCAGCTCAGGTCATGATCTCATGGTCGTGGAATGAAGCCCCGTATTGGACTCCACCCTGAGCGTGGAGCCTGCCTGGGATTTTCTCTCTCCATCTCTCTCTGCTCTTCCCCCACTCATACTTTCTCTCTCAAAATAAATAAACATTAAAAAATAGATTTGGGTTTTATTTATTATGTGGAATGTTTTTTGATTGTGTTTCCTAATTTTTTATGACCAACATTCTAGTCAATATATGGCATTGGTACTAATCAGGAAGTTACCTAACAGTAATGAACTATTCCTTGGTTATCACCACAATATATTACTTTTCTATGTACAGTTTACACACACGCACACACACACACACACACACATTTGTGATTAGCTCACTTTTTAATTTTTTAAAAAAATAACTGAATGTGGCCTTTAAAATATTATTTCTGAGTGAAAAATCCTGAAAATATAAGCTGAGATTTATTTGCCTGTGTTTTGTTTTGTCTGTTGCCCAAGAAGAAAGTTCTTGGGTATGTTTCTTCAAGAGGCTCAGAAATGTTATCAAATTGGTATTCATTTTTCTAAATTCTCACTTAATACCTAGTTGTTATTGTAGCCAATTTGTATGTGTAATTTGTATTTTCTACTAGTGTCCTCAATGATTACTAGGAAAATTAACTAGAGTTCCTTATACGCTGATATGTGAAAATATTGCCTGTGTCACTGTAATATTTATAACTCTCTTGTAATATATAATATAGATTTAATAATTTAATAAGTCCTATAGTGTACTACCTCGAGGGCAGAGACCATACCATTTTCTATATGTGATCAGCATCCAGAATATTCAATGAAGTATGATTGATGGAGATATGCACATAGAATGATCTCCTTGAGAAGAAACGGAGTACTAAAGAACACTTTGAGCTTGAACTCTAATTCTAAGCTTTGAGAAATGTATGTGGAAAAAGTTTTTTGAATGAATATAACCATAAACTGCCTTCTTTCCATGAAAGCCCATTTTTATGATTTATAGAACAATGCCTCTCCCTCCCTCACAATTTTTACCTTCAAGCTAGGCAAAATGCTACATCTACATTTGAAGTAGGGAAGAACTGATATGCTTGTAATATTTAAGTGGGTATAACTTTTCCACTTCCTTTACATCTACACTACAGAGAACTGGGCAGTGCATATGGAGAATCACTGCTGTTTTTATTTCATAAGCCTATAGATCTCCCAAATTCAGAAACTGTATGTCTACAGCCTCTCACTGGTCATCCGTTCGAATAAACCAGAAATTCTGAGTGGTATATAAGTTGATGGTGATCATGGTTTGTTGACTGAGAGTCTTGGTACCAGTCACTGATTCTGGAGTTTTTACATCACCTACTCTAGTCCTTAAAGGAGCTCTGTCCAATGGAAATATATGTTATGAATCACATATACAATTGTTAAGTTTTCTAAGCAGCCACATTCAAAAAAGTAAAAGTCGAAAGTAATTTTAATAATTCATTTAACCCAATATACGCAAAATAAAATCAACTCAATGTAATTTTTATTTAAAAATAATTGATTTTAAATTCATATTTCCTTACTAAGCATTTGAACCTGGTGCATATTTAGCACATCTCAGTTTGAACTAGCCACACTTCAAGTACTCAGTAGCCACAGCCACTGTCTACCCTGTGAGACAGTACAACACATTCATCATTTTATGCCTCTGCCAGCCCTTTTCAGGTTCTTGCAAACCACCAACACAGCATGATCAAGAACCTGAGTTAATCTTGGACAGCAAACAGCAGAAAATACTCAGGTTTGCTGATCTCTGGGATCTAGAGTCCATTGCATTGGACTAAGCCCCAAGACCCAAGGTCCCTAAGGGAACCCTTAAGCATCTGTGTTTAGAGATGGGCAGGCAGCATCCTTCTCACCAATTTATATCAGTGATGAGGCATTGGCACAGACTGTGTGGTGCTTCAGAGATTTGTAAATATCCCTGCTTCCCTCAGTGTCCACTCTCTATTCGGTAGCTCCAAAGCTCAAGTCATGCTTGGCAATTAGAAGTTGAGTTTCACCAAAGCACTGTGAAACGGTAGCACAATGCCATTCTAGTATAATGTGAATAATAATAGGTTCAGAAGATTGGTCTTTGAAGTTTATCTCTCACATGAGGTCACCTGAGCTATTATTGCAGAAAAGGGAATCAGTTTTTTTTTCATCTGCAAAATAAGGAGTTGGGCCAGATGAGCTGAGAAGTTCCTTCCTATGCTGAAATTGTGTGACTGCCATAAAAATTAAGCAAATATCATAAAAGAATAAATCTAAAATCATTTACTGAATGCACTCAAGCCTATTAAGATAGATTTATAAGTTCATTCTAAATCTATGAAAAGCTAAATTTATGAAATCTTGCTGTAAAAAAGAGATTTTAATTTTTTAACAGAAAATGAAATTTCTAAGGCATAGGTGGTGACCAAACAGAACTTGCAAACTAGATTTTCCTTAAATTTTTGTCCTTATATTTATTTTATTTCATTTCATTTCATTTCATTTCATTTCATTTCATTTCATTTCATTCTTTATTTTATTTTATTTTATTTTATTTTATTTTATTTTATTTTATTTTATTTTATTTTATTTTATTTTATTTTTGAGAGAGAGTGCAAGCAGGGGAGGGGCAGACAGAGAAGGGAACAAGCGATTACAAGCAGGTTCTGTGGTGACAGCAGTAAGCCCAATGCAGGGCTTGACTCATGAACCAGGAGATCACGACCTGAGCCCAAGTCAGACACTCAACTGACCGAACCACCCAGGAGCCCGTGTTCTAATTTATTATTGGTTACATTATTTTATGTGGAGCGAGAGAAGTCATTTTTAAAGATAAAAGTTCATAGTAGTGTCCTTTAAACATATTTTAAGACAAAATGAATTAAGACTAAAATTAAGCCAAATTAAAAGATAAAATAAAGCTCAGTGGGTAGCTTGCTTTAAACTCATTTGTTTTCTTAAGTACTTTAAGCACCCCCTCTGCAAGCTCAAATATAAACTTTATTTGCATCATTTTAATTTGATTAAAGAAACTGCAGTCCATTTAGAAAATGGCTATTCTAAAATGGTGGAATCAAGATGATTAGTTTTACTGTATTTTAACTTTTATACATTTCCTTCTCTACTCCAATAAGTTGAGATGCATACTAAAAGCAGATAACTTAAACTTCGTAATTAAATTACATTGGCCAAGGGGCGCCTGGGTGGCTCAGTTGGTTAAGCGGCCGACTTTGGTTCAGGTCATGATTTTGCAGTCCGTGAGTTCGAGCCCCGCGTTGGGCTCAGTGCTGACAGTTCAGAGCCTGGAGCCTGTTTCAGATTCTGTGTCTCCCTCTCTCTGACCTTCCCCCGTTCATGCTCTGTCTCTCTCTGTCTCAAAAATAAATAAACGTTAAAAATTTTTTTTTTTTAAATTACATTGGCCAAGTTTGTCCAGGCTATTTTGTAATATGTGACCAAAGGAGTCTGCACAGTGAACAAACAGAACTTGAGAAAACTGAAATACCCCTCTTAAGCAAAAAGCCCTCATGGATACACATAGAAACAATTCACAACCCTTCCTTCAAAAGCTCTTTCATTTTTTGTTGCTGAGGAGAAAAGCGAAAGGAAAATTATATTCATTTCCTGTGGCTGCTTTAACAAATTACCACAAGCTTAGTGGCTTAAAACAACACAAACTTATTTTACAGTTTTGGAGGTCAGAAGTCCAAAAGGGATCTTCACTGGGCTAAAATCGAGATGTTGGCAAGGCTGCAGTCTTTTCTGGAGGATCTTTGGGAAAATTCATTTTCTGGTCTTTTCTAACCTCTTGAGGCTGCCTGCCTTACTTGTCTCATGACCCCCTCCAAGTTCAAAGTCCACAAAGAGGAGTCTTTCTCAGAATGCTTTCTCTCTGCTTCTTCCTTCTCAATCTGAGGAGCCTTGTGATTACACTGGGCCCATCTGGATAATCCAGAATGATCTCCTTATTTTAACTGATTGGCAATCTCAATTTCATCTGCGACTTTAATTCCATCTCCCTATGTAATGTAACATATTTACAGGTCACAGATATTAGGATGTGGATATCTTGGGGGGCCTTTATTCTGCCTCCCAAAGAAACTGTCCGAGTAAGGAAATGAGTCCATTAAAAAAAAATTTTTAATGTTTATTTATTTTTGAGAGACAGAGTGCAAGCAGGGGAGGGACAGATAGAAGGGAGACACAGAATTCGAAGCAGGCTCCAGGCTCTGAGCTGTCAGTGCAGGGCTTGAACTAACCAACCATGAGATGACCTGAGCAGAAGTCAGACACCTATCCGACTGAGACACCCACGCACCCCAGAAATGAATTCAGTTTTAATCTATGCTGTATATGAACTGTATTTCATTTTTGTCCAGTAAGATTTGATTGGAACACGATGGTTGGCTTTTCTGTAATCTCAAAGAAGAAATAAAATAAAACTCCTGCCCACATGAAGTTTGCAGAGAAAAAAAAAAAAATATATATATATATATATACACACACACACACACACACACACACACAAGTACAAAGTAGAAACCGTGTGGCACCAGGATCTTTCATCACTTTAGGTACTCATTTAGTACAAAAATTAAATCACTGTTATGATCATTAACCAAATTAATGTGATAATGTAGCAATAATAACAATTATATTTCATTACATGAATCATAATATACTACTTGAAGATCAAAATATGTCTTTCATTAATTGGATGATTCATCACTCCATAGAGAAAGTGAAAAATTTGATCAACCAACCATTTGAGCTACATGATGCTAAACAACTGATTTGAAGGATCTTTTATTCCATCAACATAATTTTTTCTCCACTAAAGTGAGACTACTATAGTATGAAGTAGAGGTGGTACCAGATTTTCAAAGCTATCTAAGAATCCTTCCTTTAAATGTTCTAGGAAGGAAGAAATAGTTTGGGTATCATAACCCCCATATTACTTTCTTCAGAGGTATGTAGTACAGACTTTATAAAGTTAGCCAATCTTCATACTCCATTCTCTTCCAGACCAAAAAAAAATTTTTTAATTCTATTTTAAGTTTCTCTTCTTATTGCACTAATCAAACACTCATATGAAAGAAAAATCACCCTTATCTCTTTGTTAGAAAAAAAAAAGAGTTACTTTCTCCTCTCAACTACAAAATGTAGTAGATTTCAGTTAATTAACAGATTTTACTTGCTATTACAGTTAATAATGCTAACTTCAGTGAATGGTTTTATATTCTTTTGAGCACTTACTAAGTGTTAGTACTATTCTAGAAGGTATGGATGTAGTAGAAAATAAGACAAAAAAAAAAAAAAAAGAGGAGACCAAAAAACTACGTCAGAAAAAGAGATCAAATGGTGATAACTGCTATGTAGAGAATTAAAATGAATAATGTGATCTAGAGTGACTGGGTGTCCAGACTCTGTGATCAGAGATGGCCTCTTTCAAAAGATGACATTTCAGTTGTGATCTGAAAACGAGAAGTCAATCATGCATAGATTGATAGAAATACACTCTAGTGGTCCAGTGGGACCACTAATGGAAGTAAGCATTAATTCAAGCATGGTGTATTTCATGTACAGAAGACCAGCAGACCTATAACATAGTAGGCCAGCAGGCTAGAAGGAAAGAGGTACAAGATGGTCTTAGCAAGGCAGTCACAACCAAAATCGTAGCGAATTCTGAAAGCCATGGCAAAATAAATGATGGGAATTAATTGAAAGGTTTAAAGCAAGAAGAGGGTATTATTTGATATTCATTAGAAAAAGGTCATCCTGCCAGCCATGTGGAAGGATAATTAATTATAAAGGGGAAACAGTGGAAGTAGAAAAACAAACAGGATTTTATGATAGTAATCTAGGTGAGATATGATGTGATTTGGCCAAAATAATGTTTCAGGAATGAAAAAAAGTGACTGGCTTTGTGTTACCTTGGAGGAGGGGTGGTAGTACATAGAATTTAGTGACTGACTGGATGTGGAAGAGATAAAGATAAGAACCAATAATAACTCACAGGTTTTGAGTTGAGAAAGTGGCTGGAAGATTGTGCTATTTACAGTGACAGAGAAGACAAACATGGGAGCAGGTTTGTGGGCAAAATGGTCTATTTTGCCCATGTTATATTTGATATTCTAACTAGACATCCGGGTAGAGATGTCAAGAAATCAATTGAATGTATAAATCTGAAAATTTGAGAGAACTGGACTGCCAATAAAAATTTTAGAGTTGTCATACTATTTATGGTTTTTGGTATACAAGATTGTATGAAGTCATCTGTGGAGAATAAATAGGTAGAGAAGAGAGCTTGGGCATAGACAAGGAAACCCCCCAAATTTAGAGTTTAAGCAGAGTAGAAAGAGTCAGCAAAGACAAAGAGTCCACTGGCAAAAGTTTAGGACATGATAGTGTGGGGATTGGAGGAAATTAATGTTTACTGCTGTATTCAATATTTTGGATTAGATTCTTTGGACCATGGGAGAAGCATGTGTCTAAGGTCAAGCAAAAGGATTTGAGAGTGATATGGGAGGGAGAAGAAGGAAGAAAACTATAAATTAGCAAGCACTAATAACATGATTATATGATTTCCTTCAGAAGTGCTTAACAGGTGTAGAAATAGAGAAGCTTGTCTAAACCAAAGTGGATGCAATAAAAAACCAAAGTGGACTTGGAAGGCTTCATAAGAGTGGGAGAAGTGATACCCAAATGTGTCTGAAATCAACAGATAATTAAATGAAGTTGGAGGAACTGATAGGTTAAGAGACAAAGAGAGACTCAAAGGTTTGAAAATTTTGTAAGACTGAAGGACATGTCTAGCTGGAACAAGAAAGTTAAATCTTTTACGCTACTCCAGGGGAAATCATTCATATTAAATTCCTGTAACTGTGCTCATATAGAATACAATGTGAATAGTGTTTCCTAGATTCATCCTATGTGGCCTCATTGGAGAAATAGAAGATTGCATTTAGAATCTTGAAGAAGAAGTTATGATTTCAGATGTGGGACATTGCTGAATGCTGATGAACAACAGAGTTTTGTCATGTGAATAAATGTCTGAATAGACTGCTAGTAAGACTGATTGAGTGTAGGATATTGAATGGACAGCTCATGAACACTAAAGTCATCCAAAAGGAGGGCATGAAAACTGTTGCAATAGATGATAAGAAAACAAAATCAAGAGAGCTAAAGTTAGAAAGAGAGGCATTGAGATACAAAGAGAAAACTATTTAAACAAACATTAATTAGATTTGAAAGCATATGAAAAATTAGTGTCATTATTAACCAGAATATACTTCAAGAGGAAAAAAAAAGAAGAGAAGAAAGGAACGAGGGAGAGAGAAATGGAGAAAAGGGAGGAAAAGGAGAATAAAAAGAAAGGAAGATAGGTTTTGACAAATTAGGACCAAAAGACTGCTACAGATTATGACATCTGTCCCCCTTAATTGCATTAATCTCTTAAAAGGTCTGCCTTTTTTCCCATCTGGTCCATCTTCACAAAGCTTCACTAGAGAGCCTTTTAAAATGCAAAATGGGGGGCGCCTGGGTGGCGCAGTCGGTTAAGCGTCCGACTTCAGCCAGGTCAGGATCTCCCGGTCCGTGAGTTGGAGCCCCGCGTCGGGCTCTGGGCTGACGGCTCAGAGCCTGGAGCCTGTTTCCGATTCTGTGTCTCCCTCTCTCTCTGCCCCTCCCCCGTTCATGCTCTGTCTCTCTCTGTCCCAAAAATAAATAAACGTTGAAAAAAAAAATTAAAATGCAAAATGGATCACAGCACTCACCTTCAATAGTTTCCTATAATCCACAGAAGAATGTCAAAGTTCCTCAGTGTGGCAATCTGAGGATTGATGATATGATCACTGCCTAGTCCTCCAGATACATTTCCCACCACATTCTCCATCATTCCCTTTCAATATAATTACTCTTCCTTCCATGCGAACACCATGGCACTTCTCCATTTGTGCCATATGCAGTCTATTTCTTTAAAATGTGATGTACTTTGAAAAGTGCATCACATTCTTGTGAAACCTTGTTTGATTCTCCACCTGTTCCATTTGTCCATTTCCTGACATCTCTATGCCAAGGAAGAACCAGCACCCTATCACTTCCTACTCTATATTACACATCTGTATCTTCTACATGCTTCCATTATTCCATATATTCACTTGTATTATTTGTTAGCAAAGGTATACAAGCTTCTTTAGGGAACAGACATTGTTTCTTGAGAACAGAGTAGGTGCTCAATAGTTCTTGCTGAATATGTATTATCTAATTTAAGATGGAAGGCTTGATAAAGAACTAATGAAAGAGGCTACATAAGGTAGAAAGTTGGAATAATAATCAGAGCCAAATAGAACATTGTTGATAGTTTTCTAAATATACTTAATTTAGCTTAATAATCTAAAATAAGCCAAATCAGCTTCATAACACTGAAAAACAGGATTGTAAAAATATACTATGCCACGTATACTATATACATAGCACAACCAATGAGGTCTGGGGCAATATCCCATAATCAAATATGTTGATATGTCCCCCATGACATATGTGAATGTACACACTAAATTCAGTCTCGTCAGGTCCATTTAGGTTTTTCACAAAATGAGTTACCAAAAATTGTATTACATATTTCCAATTATAAAATGACTCACAAAAAGTTCTCAGACGCAAATAAGGAATTGTAAATATGTACTAAAATGCTATTTCTTAACTTCATAGTCACAACTGTCATAGGAGCTAACTGTTCTAACTAATTCACTTTCCTTCATTTGGTAATAAAATGATGCATTGACACAATGGATCAAATGCAGTAGACACACGCATTGTGGAATATGAAAGGTTTTCCTTCTTAACTATTTGTATAGTTATGCACAGTATTTTAAGAGAATAAAACACAAATAATATAGACCTAAACATTACATTACAAGAAAAGACTTCCTGGACTAATCCATAACTCTCCGGTAACATGTTAGTCTGGTTTTAAGACTACCTTGTTGATAACTTCTGGTATCACTGTTAGAATGGCTTTAGCTCTAAACCAAGAAACAGACTCCTAACTTTAGAGAACTGAGGGTTACTGGGGGGACATCGGTTGGGGGGGGTGATGGGTTAAACAGGTGATGGGGATTAAGGAGGCACTTGTGATGAGCACTGGGTGTCTTATGTATCACTAAGTTCTACACCTGAAACTAGTATTATACTGCATGTTAACTAGCTGGAATTTAAATAAAAACTTGAGAGTGGGGGAAGGATGGCTTTATGTCTTTAAAGAGAGACAAGAGGTACCTGGGTGGCTCAGTTGGTTAAGCAGCCCACTTCAGCTCAATCCAAGATCTCATGGTTTGTGAGTGCAAGCCTGGCATTGGGCTCTGCACTGACAGTGTGGAGCCTGCTTGGGTTTCTCTCTCTCCTCCTCTCTCTCTGTCTCTCTCTGTCTCTCTCTGTCTCTCTCTCAAAATAAATAAACTTAAAATAGAAAGGCAACATAAAGCCTATTTTTGAAATAAACTTAAAACAATAGGCAATGTAAAACTTACTTTATACTATACAGTTTTCTAAAAATTATATTTATTTGCCTACATATGTTATTGGCCTTCACCATCATCAATAATAAAAACAAAAATAATAAATTTACAATCCCAGGAAATCCTGATTGGAGTTGATATTAATGTAAAAAAGCAAATGCCTTCCTTAATAAGCTTCCTTAATATCTGTATCTCAATAGCTTCTCAATATTTTCTGAGGAGCTTTGATGCTTGGTCCATCAGCATTTATAATAACAACTTTAGTTAACAATGACACAGTTTCAAAAGGTAGATTTTTCTCCCTATTGCCCTCAGGTAAATATGACTTCAGAAAATTTGCACAGAAACTGCACAGATGTGCCACAAAAGAGATCCCTTCCTAATTAAGTGGTTAATTTGAACATATTTCTTGACATTGTTTCAAAGTCAAATTATGTAAATAAACAAACTACTAGAAAAATGAGATTTAACACACCATTTGCAAAGCAACCATTAATGATTTGTTTTAACATGAATTACTAAAATACTACTAGCCACCCAGAAGTTTAATATCTTTTATTACATAAGTGCATTTAATTTTCAGGAAAAAAAAGTATTTCCATGACTTCATTCTCACTGTGCAATAACCCTTCTATGAATTGTCAAGAAACAATTGTCTCTAGAACTGTTAAGAATGCAGATAAGGATGACCATTCAAATATATACATATTTTTCATAATTTCTTCTTTGAGGTCCATATTATACCACAGTAATTTTAGACTCAGAAAGAACTGTCCTTTCATTATATAACAAGTTTCTCAAAGTCAGAGTAAACTTTTAATTCTGCTGAAAAGTTACTTACACGACTCTATGTCACAACCAAAAAAACATGCATGACTAGAGACAACTCCATGCTGATAGGACTTCTATTGAACCACTTCGCACAGGAGGATGTGGCAGAAAGAAAAGGGATAACAAAACTATGATAGCATCTTACTTCTTGCTCTGCTCTTCTCTGTCTCCTCCCCGTGGTTGGGCATACTGACAATTAAACTGGGACAATTCCACAGTTACTCCATTCTTGTGTTGGACATTTAATCTACAGAATTTATGATAATCATTTAGTTCATTGGTTAGATATCTCAGGCAATTTGGAATTAAAACACCATAAAGCACTTCATACTTATTGACACTATTCAAAACAATAGATGATCAATGAAATATAGAATTTCAGTCTTAACAAGCTGACTTCACTGTGACATCACTGCATGTTTCAAACCGCTTCCCTTTAAAAACAACAAATAAGCCATATTAAAGAACTGAACGCTGGTAATCAGAAAATTAAGACTAAAACATGAACATAAAAAATAAAACAAAAAACCCCACATAAACCTTTTAGTATCTCCCTTTAATTTAGTTCAAGAATACACAAGTATATTTAATTCCTAGACACAATGTTTTGTTGTTTTGTTTTGTTTTGTTTTCCAGTTGGAGCGACAAAACAAGTAAATGCTGTCATATCAGACAAGACTCCAAATTGTCATCATGACAGCTTCATTTCAGATTGTCAACAGGTCACATATTTCTCTCAGATACTATATGGTCCAGACTCAGTCACCTTTCCCCTTACAAACCTCCACCTACTCCCCCTCATTCTCGTAAAGCTTTAAGATATCCAAAATGAGAAAAAAAAATTATACTTCTTCAGAAATCTTTTGGTTAAGAAAATTCTTTTACGTTATTACTTGAAGGAAAGAATAATCAGAGAAAAATTAAGAAGCAATAGGCATTTAAAAAATGTTTCTTCAAAGATGTATCACAAGGAGGGTATCTGAAATGAATGAGTAAAGACATATGGGAATAATGAAATAGGTGGGATAGTAAAGAGGAAATGTTAGAGAAAAATGAAGGAAGGCTAGCAAAAATAAAAGGAATTATTACTTGAATTTTTCTTACATAAAAAAAGCGTTTCAAGTATCTCTTTCAAGTTTTAGAGAACAGTAATAAATTAGCCCTTTTGCTATATAAACCTGACTGAAAAATCAGAATTTCCTCCTACCCAAAGGTGTATGAATGTGTGATAGATATAATCTACAACTATGTATTTATCTATATTTAAAAAAATGAATTTATTTTCTCCAAATGACTCCCACATTCAAGGACTATAATACCAATTTCTGTTTCTCTGCAATTTTACTCTATCTTCTTATGGTCTGTACTCATTCCTCCAGGAAAGAAAACTCACATGTTAGTATGGAGGGGCAAGGTGGTAGGAGGAAGGTGAAAGGCAGGAGAGACATCTCTAAATTAAAAAAAAAAATGATAATCATGAGATATTTTCCTAACAGGCTAACAGATCCACATTTATGGTCACTAGATGTGGTTCGGTAGCAAATTTTCCAAAACTTCATAGATATGAAAATGTTGGAATGAGCATTTTTGTGTGAGTGGCCTAATAAAAGAAAATAAGCTGTTATTGTATATATCTCTGTAGATGCTCATGATTTGATGGTCAAAATGTCTAGAACAATTGGACAACAAAGTGACATAAATCCCGACAGTCTAAAAATGTATCTATTACCTACAGTATGTCCAGAATCAATCTTTGTGAAGGATGATTATAGTTTGACCTGAGATCTGTCAAGTATATTTTCTTCCAAGAAGTCCCTGGTGCTTCCAAGCACAGGCTCTGCTGGGGATACATTATAGGCTCCAAAATGAACAGAATGTTAAAAACTAACAAGATCTGTGAAAGCCTTTTCTTGGCAAATTTGAAAACAATTAGTGTCTATTAAGTTTTTATTAGCCACATAATAAATGAAACAGAGGACATGATATTTAAATGTATACATTTAACACTCAGCAAGAAATATTATGAATAGAAATATTGATGGAAAAATAAATGCTTGAGAGAAATGGAAATTAACTTGTCATTACCCCTCATTTGCCTACCTGAAACAATTCAGGTAAAGATAGATAGATGATAGATAGATAGATAGATAGATAGATAGAGATAGATAGATAGAGATATTTTTTCCCCCCTAAGGAATCCAAAAGTGGCTATCTTACTTTTCAAAAATCTCTACTGCGAACACATCTCTTTATCTTCTCCACCTATCTCCAGGCACCATGACAACTTGTTTGAAGCACTAATTGTGTTACTAGGTCTATTCTTATGCATTGATGCTCCACTTTCCTTGATTACCTACAGAGCAACCAGAACTTTTTTTTCTTCTTAAGTGAATCTGATTATGCATCCAGGATCATATATACCACATTGTTGAATGAAAGCCTACAAGGTGAAGACTGCCTTCCCACCTCTACCTCTCCAGTTAGGTCTTGTACCTGTGCTCTCTTACTTTCTGAAACAGTCATATGAGTCTTCCTTGAGGCCTTTGAATTCACCATACTCCTCCTGCCATGGGATTTTTGCAGATAGTATCTCCTCTATCTGGAAAGATCTTCCTGCCCTTTCATTGCCTAGTTAACAACTTAAAGGTTTCAATTGTCATTTCCCAGAGAAGCTTTCCTATGGCTCTTCTCAAGTCACAGCTACATGAAACTGCTTCATAACACAGTGTCATTGGTGCATTTTTGTGTGTGTGATATTATAATTAATATATATATATATATTCCCTATTAAAATGAGAATTCCATGAATGAAGGGAGGATCACTCTTCTTTCTCACAATTGAGTTTCTCTGCCAGTGGAACACTTGGCACATATTAGGTACACAAGAAATATTACTTGACAGAATGAATGAATGAACAAATGAATGAAATGCATGGGGTGGTGCACTATCTTCCTCATCTTCACTGTTGATAACCTATGCTTTTCAGCATAAATAACCAAACAGTAATCACATTCAAGACCTATTATCAGCCCTTTAGAAAATTATCTTCTTCTGGTGGCTTTCAATGAACTAAAAGTATTGGAAGTAAAATGGAGACAGTCTAACCCATGCGCTGAACAAACAACAAAAAACATGTTTAAACTAAAAAGCATACTCACGTTGATTAATAAGTTGAAGTTATTATCTATGTGGTGTCAAATTGCTACAACTATACAACAGGAAGAAAAAAGATAATCACATCTTCACATATGAAAGAAAAACATCATTGCTGACTACTTGAGTTCCATAGTAATCAGATCTTATTTTAAAACTCCCAGTTACAAGGATAGTGGTCAGTAACCTTGAAGCTAATACTCTGTGTGTAGTAGTTACACATTATTCACCTAATAAAATTTTCCAGGTATGGATTCTAAAGTGGATGTTTTCTTTATTTTTATTTGTTTAATTAATTAAAAACTCCCTTTCTTCAAGATTTTACAAAATTTTGTTTAAAAATTTGTGTTTGCATAAACACAAACCTGCAAAATAATATGTATTAGAAGAGTCTAAGTTCTACCCCTTTCTAGGTCTCCCCTCCACATAAAAATCACAAAATATGGTTTTCCTTTGACTTTTAAATAAATAAGACATCTAGATGTAGATATTTAGGTACCTATATCTCTTTTCCCCATTTTCTTGGTTAAATGATGACTTGGAAAATTTTTCCATCTTGCTTTTTTTCTATTTAACAATAAATCCCAAAGAGCACACAACAAATAAATAATTGTGTATATATCTAAAATATATATTGTGTTGTATATATATTTAATGTCATATATATACATATATACGCAATATATATATATACACACATATATGTATATATATGACATTAAATATATATACAACACACACACACACACAATATATATATATATTGTGTGTGTGTGTGTGTGTGTACATAGTGGTATCCCAATGTGGTTTTAATCTCTATATCTTTAATGGACAGTGATGACCATGTTTTCATATGTTTACTTGCCTTCTATCTTATTTAATGAACTGTTCAAAATATTTTCCTCATATTTTGAATTAGGTTATTTATATTCATATTATTGAGTATTTTTGATCTACAAAAATTTGTTTATAATCAATATATACAACTCTGATGTATTTGGAGATAAGTATACATCTGTAGAACCACCACTATAATCTATGCCATAATCCTATCTAGCACCTTCAGAAGTTTCCTACTTAACTCTTATTAGTACCATTATTGTTTTTGTAATAAGAATACCTAACATAAAATTTACCTTCTTAGCAAAATTTTATGTATATAGCATGGTATTAAGCATAGGTACTAGATCTCTAGGACTTGTTCACTTTATATAACTGAAAAAAGAAGTAGATATTACTGCAGAAGGTTAAATTTCTAAAGGGAACAAAGTTCAATGTGAACTTGGACCATGCAAATTCTTTTACTATGTCTTATCTTGAGATATATGCCACCTCACTTCTATGGAATTTAAGACTATGAATATACAGAGAAGTGTATTTATTTCATTTTAGTTATTTAAATGACTCCATTTAATCCAATAAAGATAGATCTGCATTATGAGCTGTTTGAATAAAATGAATAAGGGCAAGACAAATTCAGGACTTTAAATGATATCATGTAACACACAGTAGAAGATAGTGTTGTACTGAGAAAAGACCACTAACTTAAATTACAGACACATGAAATCTAATCCATGGATTGTTCTATGATTGTAGTTTAAAAGCTGAAGAAGAACGGAAGATGCTTAACATTGCAAGTCACTGAGGGAAATGTAAATTAAAACCACAAAGAGATGCTGCTTCACACTCACTAAGATGACTATAGTGATAAAAAAAAATAAGTGCTGGTGACAATGTGGAGAAATTGGAACACCCATACATTGCTGCCACAGAAAAGTTTGTCAGTTTCTCAAAAAAGGTAAACATAGGATTACCTAACAATCCTACTCCACGGTATATTCCCCAAAGAACTGAAGATAAATAATGAAGCAACAGTATGTATATGAATATTCATAGCAGCACTATTCACACTAGCCAAAAACTGGAAACAACACAAATGTCCACCAATACATGAGTACATAAACATAGTTTATACACACAGTAGACCCTTCTGTCCATTGGTTAGCCTTTCATGGTTTCAGTTACTGTGGTCAACCAGTCCAGAAACAGATGATCCTCCTTCTGACTTATCATCTAAAGTTAAACAGTAGCCTAACACTACGTCAAAATGCCTATGTTATTCAACTTACTTCATCTCATCACGTAGACATGTTATCTCACATCATCACAAGAAAAGTGAGCACAGTATATACAATAAAATATTTTTAGAAAAATGGACTGCATTTTATAACTCTTGCTTTAGTATATTGTTATAATTGCTCAATTTATTATTAGTTGTTATTAATTTTTTACTATGCTTGATTTGTAATTCAAGTTTATCATAAGTATGTATGTCTAGGAAAAAATATAGTATATATAAGGTTTAGTATGATCCATAGTTTCAGGAATCCACTGGGGGTCTTGGAACATATCCCCTGCAGATAAAAAGGGACTACTATACATATATTTAATGGAATATTACGCATCCATAAAAGGGAATGGAGTAATGATACTAACTAAATACTAAGACTACTATGTAGATGGGCCTAAAAACCAATATGCTGAGAGAGGCCAGACACAAAAGGTTATAGACTGTATGATTCTGTTTATATCAAATATCTAGAATAAGTACATCCATAAGATAGGAAGCAGATTTGTGGATACCAGGGGCTGGTGGAATGGAAAAATAGAGAGGGCCTGCTTAATGGGTTCAGGGTTTACTTTTGAGGTGATTAAAATGTTTGGAGCTACATAAGAGTGTTGGCTATACCTACTGCGAATGACTATGCCTCTAAATTATAAACTTTTAAGGTATGTAAATTTTTGATATGTCAATTTCAACTTTAAAAAAAATGAAGAGGGGCACCCGGGTGGCTCAGTTGGTTAAGCATCCGACTCCTGATATTGGGTCAGGTCATGATCTCACAGTTTAATTCATGAGATAGAGCCCTATGTGGAACTCCACACTGACAGCATAGGGCCTACTTGGGATTCTCTCTCATACTATCTCAGTCCTCCCCCACTCATGTTCGCTCTCTTTCTCTCTCAAAATAAATAAACATTTTTTTTAAAAAAAACATAAAGTTTTCCTACATGCCTAAACAAAGAGTTCAGTAAATCTCCATACAAAGCAACAATAAAATTGCCAAAAACAATCATTTCAGAAGCTCTGAAAATTGACCAAAGCTATGAAAAATTGTAGTGAAATGTTTACTCAAGAAAAACTACTAAAAATCAGGAAAATGGTAGAAGTCTGTGTCATATTTTATCCAGGAACTGCTTTCACCCTCTTCACCAGCTCCTTTTGCTGTGTTTCTACCAGGGATGGCAAACTGTAAGTAACATAGCTTTCTTAACAGGTAAAAATTGATTTGGAACAGAGTCTGAAAAGGCCCATGCCCTGAGGTGTTGTCAAAAACAATAGCAATCTCTGTGGCAAACAGTCAAGGAAGGGCAATATCATAGATTATATGAGGATACAGTACTGGTTGGGGTGAAAAACAGACCTGCAGACAGTCAAAAATTTTATAGGGAAATCCAGCAAAAGTGATAGCCATTATGGGCTTTTATGATAAATTCCCACATGTCCTTGCAAGTCTCAGAGGCTATGAGCATGATTTCAAGATCATGGAGCTAGCCCTAGCTATTGCATTTACTCACACTTTGCCTGAATGTGAGACCTTGCTCATGCAGAAAGTCACAGCTGGGTCTGATTCATAAACTCCCTGAACTTTGTGCTCCTTGACTCATGAACAGATCCATTGACAAAGGGTAGAAGTCTTACTGACACAAGATATTTAAGCACAACTTCTGATCAATCATTGACCACTAAATTGATCCAGGGGAAACTGAGAAAGCCAGATTAAAAAAAAAAAAAAAAAAAATATATATATATATATATATATATATATATATACACACACAAAATAAATAGATGTTCAAAAGATTTAAAAAATTTAAAAAACAAGGAAGAGGCAATAATCATGCACACTGAGGGTGAGATAAAAGCCACAAATTTAGTCCAGGTAAATCACTAAAAAAATAAATAATAATATCTACAACTCCCAGAGGTTGGGTGGGGAGAGGTAATCAGACTCAGAGCTACTGTAATATATTATCAAATTGTCTAGTTTTCAACAACAAAATAGCAGGACATGGAAATAAATAGAAAACTGTGATCCATATAGTGGGGGAAAAAAACAGTTTGAAGAAACTGTCTCTGAGGGGCCCTAGATATTGGACTTGGCAATTTCAAAAACCTCAAAACAACACTTATAATTATATTCAAAAAATTAAAAGAAACCATGTTCCAGAAGAAGATAAGTTTGACAACATTGATTCATCAAATACAGAATGCCAATCAAATGTTAAATTATTAGGTTTTTTTTAGTGAAAAGTTTAGATTTGGAAAAATAAAGTAGGTGAAATAAAAAATTTACTGGTGGGACTCAAAAGTAGATTTGACTACCCAGATGAAAGAATCAGTTAACTTAAAGATGGAATAATAGGGATTATCTAATCTTAAGAAGAAAGGGGGGGGGGAGATTGAGGAAATCTGAACAAAGCCTCAAAATCCTGGGGGGAAATCTTTAAGTGCACCAATATATGCGTAATTAGAGTTTCAGAGGAAAGCAGAAAAGAAAGAGGTTGAAAAAATACTTGAAAAAGGACAACAAACTTCTAAAATCTGCTGAAAAACATAAATTTCGTATCTAAGAGTTCAACAAACGTCAAGTCAGATAAACAAAACAGGTCCACATCTAGAAACATAATAGTCAAGCTATTAAAAGTGAAAGAACAAGAGAAATTTTCATAAGAAGGGAGGGAAAATGACTCATTTACAAAGAAACCACAGTAAGTTTAACAACAGAATTTTCAAAAGAAACAATAGAGGCCAGAAGGCAGTGGGGTAGAATATATAGGTAAATATAAAATACACAAGTGTGTGAGTGTGTGTGTGTGTGTGTGTATGCATGCACACACATGTGCCTTTGTTTCTCTTAGACAACTGCACAAAGCAATTACTGTAATAATAAACTATAATCAAAGTGCTGTGGGGGGAAGCCCTGTCAACTGAGACCTTTATATCCACCAAAACTATCCTTCACAAATGAAGGCAAAATATATTCCCAGATGAGTTAAGAATGAGAGAACTAATTATTAGTACATCTTTCATACAAGAAATACTGAAGAAATTCCTTTGCGCTGAAAGCAAATAACATCTAATGGTAACTTGATTCCATAGGAAAAAATAAAGAACACTATAAAACAGTGGAAACATATGTACTTTTTCTTATTATTCTTTAATAGGTTTTTATAAAAAACAATTTAATAAAACAATAACTATAAAATAATCACAAAACCTTATTGTTACACTCATAGCATGGGAAGATTATTCATATAAATATAAATGTAAGTGTGTCTATATATAAAGAAGGTGGAGGACATCGAGCTGTAATAGAGCAAGAAAATTAAAACAGATAAGCAGATGTAACTTCAATTTATGGAAGGAAATGAAGAGCACCAGAAAAGGTAAATATGTGAGTTGATATGGAAAATTTAAATGTATTTTTCCTTTCTTCATCATACGATTTTAAAAGGCATAAAATTGCATAGATCAATAATTACAATAGTGTATTAGTAACTGCATATTGTAATAGGAGTACAAGAAAGGGGACACATGGAACTATATTGGATCAGAGTATTTTTATTTCATAAGAATTAAGTTAATATGAATCTTAACTAGATTATGATCGTATACAATGCATAATGTAATCTCTAATAAACATATAGAGAGAAAATTTAAAGAAACTAGAAAATATGTATTTATCACATAGAAGGAAATAAAGGAGGAACAGAAAAACAAAAGACATAAGATAAATAAAAAACAAATAGTAAAGAGATAAACTTTAGATTCAAAGACATAAGTAGGTTTAAAGCAAAATAACCAAAGAGATATGCCATGTAAACCGAAACTGTAAGAAAGCCAGACAGAAATCAGTAAGGGTACAGAAGAGCTGAACAATGTTATCAAAAACTGACCTGACATCTATAGGTAACTTCTCCCAGCATAATACACATTCTTTTCAAGTGCACATGGGATATTCTCTTTCGTACCCCATATGGTAAGTCATTTAAAAAGTCTTAATGATTTTTAAAGATCCAAAATCATACAAAGTATGTGCTCTGACCAAAATGGATTTAAATTGGAATCAACAACAGAAAGAAATTTAGGAAATCAACAAATATTTGGAAATTAGAAACACGTTTCTAAATGACCCAAATATCAAAGAAGAAATCACAGACAAAATTAGATATAGTATGAACTAAATGAAAACAAAAATAAAATAAGTTTATGGGATATCACTAAAATAGTGCTTGAAGAAATTTTATAGCTGTACTTTCCATCTTTAGAAAGTAGAAAAAGAACAAGCTAACACAAAACAATCAGAAGAAAATAAATAATAGAGTGGAATTCAGCAAAATAGAGAACAGAAAAACAAGACAAAATCAATGAAATCTGATTCTTTAAAAATATCAATAAAATTGACAAACCTGTAGCTAGACTGGCCAAGATAAAAAGTGAGAAAACACATGTTACAAAAATCAGGAATGAGAGCAGAAATAACACTACTGATCTTATAGAAACTTAAAGTATTATAAAACCATCCAATCAAAAACTTAATGCCAACAAATTACACACTTAGAGAAAATGTATACATTCCTAAAAAGATACAAAATATTAAAAATGACTCAAGAAGAAACAGAAAAGTCTGAATTGACCTATAATTATTAGAAATTTGAATGTTATTAAAAATCTTCCCACAAAGAAAAACTCATTTCTAGATGGCTTCATTGGAAAGTTCTATCATTTAGAAAAGAAAAATACCAACCCTTTCCAAACGCTTCCAAAAAGTTAGAGGGAGGAGAATCAATTAGGAACTTATTTTATGATGCCAATATCACCCTGGTACCAAATCCAGACAAACATTGTAAGAAAAGAAAATAATAGACCACAATCGTCATGTATGTATATAGACACAAAAATTCTCAACAATATATTAGCAAACTGACCCAGCAGCATATAGAAAGAATTTTATACCCTAAGTGAAATTTATCTAAGTTATTCAAGACTGGCGTAATAATTAAACATCAATTACTGTGATACACCATATTAATAGAATAAATCACCAAAAACAAACAAAAACAAAACAAATAAAAAACAAAACAAAACCATGACCATCACAATGGCTCCCAAAAAGAAAAAATAAGTTGACTAAATCCCGCAACTGTTCATGATAAAAATTCTCAGTCAACAAAAAATAGAAGGAAACTTTCTCAAGACTAAAAAGGGCATCTTGAAAAGAAGAAAAAAATATATATAGCTAATATTATACTTAATAGCAAAAGATTGAATACATTCTCTTAAGATCAGTAAGAAGGAAGTCTGTGCTCATAATTTCCATTTAACATCATACTGGAGGTTCTAACCAGTGCAACGAGTTAAGAGAAATAAATAAAAATCATCCATAGTGGGAAGTACTAAGTAAAACAGTCTTTATCTGCAGGTTATTTGATCATATGTATAAAAAACCTGAAGGAGCTAATAGAAACTGTAAAACTAATGACTAAGTTTAGCAAGATTACTGAATACGAGATCAACATACAAAAATCAATTATATTTCTATATACTAGCAATAAATAACCTGTTAATGATTTCATCCACAATGGCATCAAAAACAAAATATTAAGGAATAACTTTGACAAAGGAAGTGTAAGACTTGTGTACTGAAAACTATCCAAATACTGCTGAGAGAAGTTAGAGAATGAATAAATAGACATTCCATGTTCACAGATTGGGAGAGTCAATGTATTAAAATGGAAATTTTCCTTAAATTTATCTACACATTACACACAATTTCTATAAAAATGATAGCAGACCTTTTTTTGGTAGGAATTTACAAGCTGATTATACAATTTATATGGTAACGCAGAGGACATGGAATAACAAAAACAAGTATTAAAAAAAAAAGTGGGAGGAATTAGACTTTTTTTTTTATTTCAAGGCACAATATAAAGCTACAGTGATCTAGACATGTGATGTCAGTGGTATAAAGTTCGACATAACATCAACCCTTATATTTATAGCCAACTGATTTTTTACAAATGTGCCAAGGCAATTCAAAGGAGAAAGCAGAGTCTTTTCAACAAATAGTATGGGTACAATTATATTTCCATGTGCTGTAAGATGAATTTAGAACCTTATCTTACATCCAAAGCAAAAAATACTCGCAACTGATTAGACCTAAATGTAAAAACTAAATTTATAAAATGTTTAGAAGAAAGCAGGACAAAAATCTTTCCGATCTTACAGCATGATGCACTAAAGGAAAAAGTGATAAATTTAACTTTATCAAAATTAAAAACTTTTATTCCTCAGCTACCTAAAGATACCCTAAAGATACCTTTAGGAACATGAAAATATAAGTTATGTACTAACAACAAAAGCATTTATAAGCCATATTTAAGATAAAGGACTTGTATATAGCATATATAAAGAATCATAAAACTTAATAAAACAAATAGTCCAATCAAAAATTCACTAGAGATCAGCATTTACATTTCTCTCTCTCTCTCTCTCTCTCTCACACACACACACACACAGCATATATGTACTCAAAAACATTAATCATTAAAGAAATGAAATTAAAACTTCAATGATATACCACTTGATACGCACAATGATGGTCATAGAATTCTAAGAGACAGGCAATAAAAACATGTTGTCTAGAATGTAGACAAACTGGAACATGCATATACTACTTGTAGGTATAAAATAATATAGCCACTTTGGTAAACAATTTGGCGATTTTGTTAATGAAATTTGTGAAACACAAATTTACAGTCAAACCCAGTAACTCCACTCCTAGATATCAAACCAAAGAGATGAAAACATATATCCACACAAAGACCTGAAAAGCCTGAATATGAATGTGATAGCAGCATTATTCATGGTAGCCAAAAAATGGGGGGGGGGACAAAAAGTCTAGATTTTTATTAATAGGTGAAAGTACAAATCAAATGTCTATTCATTCAACAGAAGATTATTCAGCAATAAAAACAAAGAGCTGATGTATGCTAATATATTATATATATAATACATATATTATATATGTGTGTGTGTGTGTATATATATATATATATATATATATATATACACATAGTAACCTCAAAAACATTAAAATAAGTAAAAGAAGCCAAATCCAGAAAACTACATATTATATAATCCCAATTATACACAATGTCCAAAAAAGCAAATCCATCAGGATAGAATATAGATTATTGGTTGCCTGGGCGAGGGGTACGAAGCGATTGACTGTATAAATAGGCATGATGGAAATATTCTAAAATTGGACTGAAATGGTGGTTGCATAGATCTATAAATCTGCTTAAAAAATCATTGAATAACATACTTAAAATAGGTGAATTTTAAAGTAGGGTAAATGACATCTCAATGAAGCTGTAACAAATTATTGAAGAAGAGAAGCTTGGAAGATCTTTAATCAGAAGATTGTAACGGAGACATCTGTAATATAAAAAACTTTTTTTTTCAGTAAAATATTCTGATTGTTTTCCTCACTACTACAAAATAACAAATTCATGTTTAAAATGTAACCCTTTTTGGGGATCCTAGGTGGCTCAGTTGATTAAGAGTCTGATTCTTGGTTTTGGCTCAGGTCATGATCTCACAGTTTTGTGAGTTTGAGCCTGGCATTGGGCACCGCACTGACAGTGTGGAGCCTGCTTGGGATTCTCTGTCTCCCTGTCTCTCTGCTCCTCCTCCACTCACACTGTCTCTGTCTCTCTCAAAATAAATAAATAAAATTTAAAAAAAAGAAAGAAAGAAAATGTACCCCTTTTGCCACATCTGGCCACATTCTCCTGTGAGTTATCTGTTAACCATGTTTCTGCCATGGGACCTTTGTGTCTGCATTTCCCTGTGTCTGGTATACAATTACAGAATTAGCATGACACCTTCATAGCTCATGCTTTCACTTCATTAAGAGTCCTCTGAACTGGAGGTGGCTAGGTGGCTCAGTTGGCATCCAACATTGGCTCAGGTTATGATCTCACGGTTGGTAAGTTCAAGACCTGCTTCAGGTTCTGTGCTGACAGCTCAAAGCCTGGAACCTGCTTCAGATTTTGTATTTCCCTCTCTCTCTGCCCCTCCCCTGCTTGTGCTCTGTCTTTCTGTCTCTGTTTCTGTCTCTCTCTCTCTCATAAAATAAAATAAAATAAAATAAAATAAAATAAAATAAAATAAAATACAGTACTCTGAATTGTTACCTCTTTGAAGAAGACATCTCTATCTGAAATAGGTCCTCTATACTTACTTATCTTCTTTAGTTTACATAGTTTTTCCTTGTTATATTTCTTTAAATCCCATTATTAAATAACAGAAGTGCCCCAGAATAGTATCTGGCACATATTAGGATCTCAACAAATATTTGTGGAGTAAATAAATCATGCCACAGATAACAACCATCACCATGAACAACAAAACTTGAAACTCTCCTTTAAAAATGTTTTATAAAATACAGAGAAATGTTAAACATAAGCAAAAATGTACATATTTCACTAACTATAACATAAATTGTCAAAGCTTGGAAAGATTTACTATATATTCACTTCCAGTAATTTTTCAATAGAACAGAATAGAGAGGGAAAAAATCCCCTAAAGGGTGCTTGAACCCTCTATTTGCATCTGGAATAGTTTTGCACTGATATCCATTCTGGATTCATTCCTTTGGCTAGGTTTATTACCGGCTGATTTAAATGGGCTATTGACGCCAAAGGCCTTTGTAGTAATCATCAATGGAAAAGAATTATTATCCTGACCCAGTCAGTGAATAGGAAAGCTTTTGTCAGAGCATCCCATGGTCACTCTTATGCACATAAAGAGAATCCTCATCTTTTCATCATGACAGTAGTACAGAAAGAATATTAAAATAAGAGATCATCTTGAAAAAGAAGGTAAGAGAACTCTTTTCACTTATTATCTTGTTAATGGTTTAATGATTAAGCCCAAGACGTTAAGAGAACAAAAGACTAGAGAAAATTAATGGCAAAATACTTTTCCTGTTGTTGTCCTTACTTGTGTAGTCAATTCTGTTATTATGCATTCCTGGTTTCTCACTGTCCCCTCTATTATTGCTTTTTAAGGGAGGAGCAGTAACGTGTGTGTGTGTGTGTGTGTGTGTGTGTGTGTTTGGGAGTGTGTGTGTGTGTGTGTGTGTGTGTGTGTGTGTTTGGGAGTGTGTGTGTGTGTGTGTGTGTGTGTGTGTGCCCGTGGGTGTGGGTGTGGGTGTGGGTGTGGTTGGGGGGAGGTTTGTAGGAGAAACTAAACACAGCTACCCAGCTTCTTCCTCTTCTATCTCTTGGGAGGTGGATGCTTGCAGGGATCACATGTGCTGCTTGGTTCTGTCCCTGTGGGAGGAGGCCTCCCCTGTCCATTCCTTCCACAAGTGGGTGGGCAAATCTGCCCAATCCAGGCACTCAGTATTAACTCCTGGCCCACGCTTTCTGGTATCACCTTTATCTGTAATAACCATAACCTTTTAGTCTTCATCTATCTTACTCCTTTGTATAATGGCTAGTTTACAAAAACAGGCAGGGAAGATCTTTTTATTATTACTCCCCAAACAACTCCAAATAGGTCTTAATTGACCAGTGCTAATATCTTCACTGGTAAAACAGAGGCAGCGAGAATTAGGGACTAGACAGTAAGAATTAGAGAATACCTAAGTCTTAGTACTTAATACCTGGTTTTTGAATTATTTTATAATGTGTCTGTTGTCTTATTTACTAAATGGGCCTGCAAAGTCTTTCTAATTAAATTTAAGGAATTGCCCAAGGAAAAAAAGGATATCTTCTTTGGTATAAACTTCTTAGATATTTTTAAGTATAGCTGCCACTCACTAAGCTGTGAATGATTACAGAGACCAGAAAATATCTGAAATAAGAAACTAAGATTGTTCTTTTTCCAGTTTACTAATTTAGGGACAGTTTGATCCAAACCATTTGAGATGACAGGAGTGAAAAATGGATGAAAAATTGAGGAAACTCTTTTACCAAAACGTTTTCAAGGATTTTCGGCACACATTTTCTAGAATATTATGCCAAATAAACAACTATTCTAATATAAAGGACCCATAGTATCAATTATTATCACTGTCAATCAGAGAATGAAAGCATTCTACAATGGGTCTTGACAGAACCGACTATTATGATTGTTTCCGCAATGTTTGAAATATGTAAATGAAGACACTTCAAGAAGATTTTGACACAACAGGTTTAACAGATAGGGCCTAATTATGTCAGTCAGTGGAATTCAATTACCAGGAGGAATGGATGGACATTCTAGATGCAAAACTTGGTTTAAATCTACACATATATTTTTAAGATCTAGTTTCAAATAGAAATCTAAGCTCTCGATTCCCCAAGATTCTGTTTTTAAGGTATTATGACCCTCCATTGTAATAGTAACTAGAAAACTAAGTACCCTCTTAGAAAAAATATATCATTTCCAAGAAGATAATTTAAATATTCAAATTTTGAATTACTTGTTGGTAAATTTCTATATTAAATAAATTCATCCCTAAAAGTCAGGTATGGCTAATACTTAAAAGGGAGGATGGTAGCTAGTCTCCAAAGATGGCCTCCCCAATGAACAATGCTTTCTGGTATTCATACCCATTGTGAACTCACCTGCTCTTAATCTGGGTTGGCCCTGTGATTTACTTTTTGACCAACAGAATGAACCAGTAGTGATGCTGTATGCCTTCCAAATGTAGCTCATAATAAATTGTGCAGGCTCTTCCAGGGTCTCCTGAAATGCTCACTCTGGAGGAAGCTTGAAACTTCCATTATCTTATGAAAGCCACAAAGGAAAGGGAAGTGTAAAGATAACCTATGACAGTTAATAAATTTTTCACGTTTAAATTTTTATAAGCCAGAGATATCAAATCACATGTTATTTAAGAATGTTTAAAATATTTGTTTAGTCAAAATGGTATTGTATTTTCACCCATCTCAAATACCTTCTCCCAAATATTCCATAGGAAAAATCTTCTAAATTCAGACTCAAGTTTTCCAAAGTTAAAGAAGGAACACAAAGGAAAGTAGAGACTTCTCTCTGGAATTATTTTGTGGTCTCATGTTCTTACCAAGAAGACATCTTCTAATCTCTAGCATGGTCCTCACTATCTAGTATTTTTTTACCTCCATTCAGGCATCCAAATCTAGTCTGAGATCTGGATTCAGTTTATCACTTCAGAAATAGGACTATTCTCCATATATTTCCTCTTAATAAAACAACTTCTCAATCACTACAAATAGGATTATTTTCCATTTGTTTTCTCATAATAGAACAACTTCTCAATCAAAACAACAAAACTTAAGTAACTACTATATGCCAAGAACCATTCTACTTCTCACTACTCAATACATGTGCTGAAGTCTTCAATCAAGATAAACTTACTACTTAAAAAAAATACATTTTCAATGTTTATTTTTGAGAGAGTGAGATACAGTGTGAATGGGAAAGGGGCAGAGAGAGAGAGAGAGAGAATCCGAAGCAAGCTCCAGGCTTCGAGCTGTCAGCACAGAGTCCAATATGGGCCTCAAACTCACAAGCCATGAGATCATGACCTGAGCTGAAGTCAATGCTTAATCGACTGAGTCAACCCAGGTGCCCCTACACTTACTGCTTTTTGACCTCCCTCCCTACTAGAATGTAGTTCCAAAGGGGCAGTGATCTTTGTCAGTCTTGTTTACTGTCGCACATCCCAAGATGTATCCTTGAAACAATGCCTGGAACATATATGTATTCAGGAAATATGTGTAAATGGAAGATTATGTGTGTATGTTTGGAGACAAAAACAAAAAGGAAGTAATCAGCAGTGATACACTGCATTGCATCGGGAGAGGTATAATTCCAATAAGAAAAAAAATGTTATAAATAAGGGCAGAAATTGGAGCTAGAAGTCCCTTTGAATAAATAAGATATAAAAGAGATTAAGCCAAAGGACTAAAAATCAACACCCAGAACATGGGAAGAAAGGGAGCTTGTGTCTTAATTGAAAACTCCCATTGCTACCAGTTGCTGTGCATTACTTAGGGAATCTTTCTTTAGCAATTAGAATAATATCCTAAAATATTAATAGCATCGTGATGCCAAAGATGCCAGTAGACTAAATTCCAAATGACATATAATTGCTAGCCATTTTTTTTTCCTGTTTTAAAAAGTATCAGATACATTAGAGGGAAATCATAACAATGATAGAGCAATAAGGTGAAAGATTCTATTTAGAAAATTATTTATAATATTGTAGCCTCCTCATACACAGGAAGAATTGCTTATTTGCAGAATGTCTACAGAAATCACTCAAAATTTAAAAATAGAAAATAACATTCCTTATAATGTATATGTGTATGTGTGTGTGTGTGCGCACACACAGGTTCACCTCACCTAAATATAAAATCACCACGATAGTGACTCGTATCAATGACATGATTATTGGTTTCCTATTTTATCAGGACTGGAAAGTGGGTTTTCTTTTTCGAACTTTATAAACGAACACTTGGTAACCAAATTTCCATAAAAAAAAAAATCCTTTCCATCATTCTCACTTTCTTTTTGTTTTATTTCTCAAAAAAAAAAAAAAAAAGAGGATCCCATCTTTTTTGTTAACAACTTTTATTTTGTAGAGTAGCAAGAAATACTGACAGCTCTGGCCCATTTTTTGAGTTGCTCCTTTGTGGTAACAACTCCTTTGTTGCTCATTCTACTTGCTGTGCCTGCAACCTTTTTCATGCCTGAGTTGATGGGAGATAAAATCACCTTAACACTGGAGGCACAGGTTAACTGTAACTGTTATAACGTAACAATTAAGGATAAATAAACTGTAATAGGTGATGAGTTTCATTTTGGATAAGCATGCATCAGCTCACCCATTATCTTGGTCAACTTTTTAAATTATACTTAACTTGGGAGTCTTTTTTTTTAAAGAATGGTATTAACATGGACCACTTACCCTGTAATTTGACCAAAAAAAAAAGTAGTGTTTTCTTGTATTAATTGGAGTTATAACTGTGGCAAAAAAAAAAAAAGTTATACTGATATAACTGATGCCAGAATCACATTCAGTTGAAAATTTACTTCAATTTTTCTTCATCAGCTAGAAGTTCATTCTTTTTTAGACATACATCACTTCTCCTAACTTTTCAATGTTTAGTGAACAATCGCATACTATTAATTGTTTAAAAATTTATAAAATATCTCCAAATTGTAAACTCTAGCAAGAAAACCAAAAATGATAAATTTCTACAATCTTAATTTGCAAATGGGCCATTTAGGGAGCAAGTTCATACTTATTTTTATTTTACTTTAAACAATTTTCTTCCATAGTGATACAGGCAACCAGAAAGACATGTGTTTCCTTGCAGGACAGAATGAAGAAAAGTTATGTTCATGAAGGTAATTCCAAGCCAACATCACAAAGTAGCTTTCAATAGACATGTTTTTCCACATTAAGAAGAATCCAGAAGAAATTCAGGACAAGGTAATTTCACATGTCAAGGAAGTCACTCTTTTATTAACCACAGTTTTCCCTTCAACTAATAAAAACAAAAATGTAAACAACTGAGGAAATGATGGATTTGAATTTTTTGAAACCCACCATATGAAGGGGAGAATTGTGAACTGAATGAAAACCTTTGTAATCAACCCTTGAACCCTTCTGAATCAACCTTAAAACTCCATGATCACAAAACTGCAACCTCACGAATCTAGGCTTTGTGCTTGTCATTTATGATTTAATAAATAGTACCACACATTGTTAGTTCTCATCTGAAAAACCTCCAAGGAAATCAGAATTGCTTTAGGATGAGAAATCAGCAGGTGGCACTCTTTCCTCTGCATCTATTTCAAATGACTTTTTCAGGGCAGAATATTACAAGTTACTTCATAAGGGGGGGAACCTAAGGTCTTGAGTGAACAATAATAATTCACTACTGAAGACAAGAGACATTTATGCATTAGAGAACTACCAAATGCTTCTTAAATCTATCAAGTTGATATACCCTTTTTCACTGTCTATTAACTCCAGTCGTGTTGGTAAGTAGCTATTCCCATCTCATCTAAGTGATAACTGCATTCTCCTACTAGATGAACACATTTTGTGGTTAAAGAATCCTGTCTTATCCAACGTGAACAAAAATATGTCTCTGCACATACTAAACAGTTTCCTCATTTTCATTTCTCTACCTTCTCAGCATATAATCAATCAAAGCCTTTATAAAGAGATTAGGTTCCATATGTGACTCTAGTAAGCCGAGAAGAGGAATTGGATGGACTGACTCTGCAGACAGATGAGGAAAGAGACACTGGCGTCCTTCTAGTGAGTGCTTGTTAGAGCTCAAATACTTTCTGTAAAGAAAGCTATTTTCAGCAGTGTTGACTTATTTGCTACAACTACTTTTCTGTGTAACTATGCAACTTACTAAAAAGTTTTTCATTAAAAAAAAAGGTATTGAGAACATGTACCCAAAGCTTAAAATAGCTTAATAATTTTAATAGAAACTATTAATTTTCAGATAAGAAGAGACTACTTCATTCATCTGTTTAAAAGTAGATTCCTAAAACACATGTACACACCTAGCTCCTGCCATTAGCAAGAGTAACCCTGGTTTCACAAACTGGAGCAAGATGTTCTAGCTTTTAATAATAATGTGGTATTAGGTAATTCAGCCTTACATAGTGAAAGACTCATAGAAGAGTCTTCTACCAGGAGAAGACTCTTGCTGAGGGTTTGCTCTAGTAAACACATTTGCATCTCGCTTTATTTGAAGTACTCATGGGTACACTGGGAAGCTCATCTGATTTCCTACAAAGGTTCAAAAAACAGTATCATTTGGAGGGCTTAAGTTTGGGATAAGCAAGATTTTGTTTTTGTTTTTATCCATAAAGTCTAATAAATGTTAGAATGAATTAGAATTGCAGGAGTTTAAAATGTTTTCATAGTTTTCTAAGACTGCTTATCAATCTATTTCATATTTTTCTAAGACTGCTTATAAGTTCAATGACGAAGATCATTTGGAGCTGCTCAAATGCCACAAATTGGAATAAGAAAGAAGGCAGATGTTGTAGAGGGCTAGATGAGGGATAAGCACAGAATCAATTTGGGTAGGTGTCTTTTTCCCATTTTCAAATAAGACAAGAAAGATGGGTAATACCCTTTGAAGAGAAGTGTCTACTTGCATATATAATATACTGAGGACCATTAGTAACTTGCAATTGTTATGAAAATGTTTATGTTCCTTTTATAAAGAATGGGTTTGGGAAAGAGGACTGATGAAGAGACATTCACAGGTGTGAAGCATGGATTCCGCAGGGCATTTTAAAGTAAGCTAGTTGCTCCAATTTAATCAATGCATTTTATGACTAGAAAGCTCAGATAAGCCCATATTTGTCTCTTGGAGCCTCCTTTAACTGTATGTCATCACACATAACCTTCCTGGATGACTGCTCATTATGCATGATGGCATACCAACCAGTGAGAACATGATGCCGAAAGCATTATGCTCATCAGAGGCTGTGGGTTTAGCCAATTCTCCTGAAGAAGCCCTGAGATTTCTGAGCCTTTCAGCCTGACTCTTTCAGCTTCTGTGCCATACTCAGTCCTTTCCCTGGCGACTATTTAAGAGGAAGCAAACAGCCTGGCAACACCCTCACTGAGCAAAGTAAATGGCCACCCTATTTTAAAGACTAAGAAGTTTGATGTACAACAAAAGCAACTGGAAGTGAGTAGTTAGTAAGCCTCAATCTTAGGATTCAATAGGTTTGTTTGATTCACTGAAAAGTAAAAACATAGCTTAAACATTATGTGTCACCACAATACAACGATAGGTTATGGGAAAGCCACTTTGGAAAAAAAAAAAAAAGCAGAAAAGTCAAAGTTAACTTGTCTAGACAAAAACTGGACCTGTAAGTAGCTTCTCAGAGTCACTGATTATTTAGTATGAAATTAAAAATGAACCCTTAAATCCACAATTTGGGGGCCTTGTTCCTTAACATAGACTTTAGGGCGTTGAGAAGCACAGTATATTATTTTATTAAGTGCTTTTTGGAAGAAGGGGATTTAGAGGTAAAACTGCTGGCTTTGTATGGCAAGGTCATGACCTTTGACAACTTTGGAGCTTATCTCTTTCATCTTCTCACTCCCCTGAGACCTCTAACTTGCAGAGGAATCAAGCCTGTAAGCCTGGGCTAGACAGAATTCAGCATTGTTGTGGAGCTAGGCTCTCTCTCTCCCTCTCTTTTTCTCTCTCGTTCTCTCTCTCTCTTTCTCTCTCTCTCCCTCTTTTTTTCCCCTCTAAACAAAACAGATCTGAACTGAGCCAAGGAAACAAAAATGTATTGTTCCTCGCAGATGGAAGCGAGTGTCGCCTAGGTAACCAGATTAATCTCCTTTTTCTCTCCCTTCCTCTCTTGTAGTGCGGTAATCGGTGGGCTCTTTTCACAAAAAAGCCAGCCTCAAAGCTGGGGCTCTAACTAGGTTCCTAATTAGCTGCAATTTACAATGAAGACAACATGATGAGATAATAGAAATTTGCAAAATAATGACATACCTCAGCAAAATATTCCTCCTCCTAAGAACCATTTTTATACAAAAACAATAAAGAGGGCCCTTCTAAAGCAAAGCTGGAAAATGGTGGTGTATTATGTGACACAGAACATTATTGTTCGCCTCTTGTTCCCCCAATCAACAGCTTATTGTTTGGCATCTTAAATAAAAATGACTCAAATACAGGCCACATAATGATCTCCATTGCGCTAATACACTGTATATACTGAGTAGTCAAAAATGTACGGGAGCCAATGCCAGTGGGGCTGATAAAGTAGCAGGGCCCAGGAAGGTAATTTACAATACAATGCAATAAGCATTATTACTGTTCTTAATCACACATATCTTTCTGATTCCTGTCAGGATGCACTCTGACATCAAAAAAGGGCACCCAAAAGGAGGACAGCTAGTTAATGAAATATGATGGATCACATTTGTTTTCATGTGGTGGTTAGCTCAAATGAAGCAGCCTCCAGACTGTTAGCCAACAGTATTCTCTTGTGTGACATCAAAGACTACCATTCAATGAGGGCAGAAAAAAAAAAAATCACAGTAAGACAGCACAGAGGGAGGAGCTCTAGGAACTGAAAGAAACATTAATAGTAATCTCTACCTTATGCCCAAAAGAACAGAGCATGAGCAAAAAAGGCCAAGGCCAACCAGTCACCAATTTCACAATGAGGATCATCAGCACCTATGCCGATTTATGGAGAATGGAACAGCTAACATGCAGTGGGCGAGATTTGACATTTTGCTACACAGGAGCGATTTGTCACTAGTGACAGGAGGTGCATACCCTCATGCCTTGTCTGAATCAAGATTACAGCATCCTATGAAACATGGAATCCAAATAATAAAATAGAATTCAATGCCATGTTTTGCATCAACAAAAATCATTCATAAATGGCAACAGATTGTCTAACCAATCAGGGAAAAAAACAACCGTACACAAAAAGTAAGTCCACATTTGCTTATGGACTAGTAATTGTGAAGAGTACAGCTGCACATACTTGAAAACTAATGGCCCCTGGACTTCCCCATAAATAACTATTGACTAAAAACCAATTGGCCAGGGACAGAAAAAAGCATTAACCCCTTGGTCATTTGGCCTTCAGCAACAACAAGACAACTAGTCCCCTCACAAAGTAATTAAAAGGTAACAAGTAGGACAGATTAGATAAGGTGCCAAATGGGCTCTAATGACTTTGGAGGAAAAATTGTCGTATTTGGTAATAACATTTGCAAAAATGCAAAAAAGGAAGACCATCTGGGTGTATCACAACCCCAAAGAGTTTGGCATCCGTATTTTAGAAATGTGGCAATAATATCTTGACTTGCGTAGGGTTATCAACCTTTCCAAAGATTAAAAAAAAATTTTTTTTGAATCTCAGCCAACAGAAAAAGAGAGCAAAAGGCTGTGACACAATGCTGAAAGCCAAGGATTGGTGGTCATAAATATCTGCGTTTTTGCTTCTAGGTTTTCCATGGATTTGACATTTCCCGTAAAATAAGATCTACTCACCAAACAGGGTTTACTTTTGAGTTTTATGTAATCCTTACAAGAAATGTTCTCATCCATATAATTCATTGAATGACTCAATATAATCATTTTGATGGAAATAACAAAAAGGAACGCGTTATACTATTAAATGACAGTGTAAGGCATAGGGACAAGACTGCTTGGCTTCAAGGCATTATCTAACTTCCTGTAGCCTCTGTTTCCATCTCTTTAAACTGCCAATAATTGTGTTCATATTTAAGATTGAGGAATTAATAATATCAATGCACCAAGCCATATCAACTCAGCTTTACTCCTGCATGTCCCTTCCCCAGGAGCTCCCATGCTGAATCAACTCAACAATTTGCCTTTTCTGAAGCTCACCTATCCTGGGGCAATGGAACACCTCTGCAGAAAATTATGCAATGGCACAGACCCTTGCTGCTACTCACCCATACCCATGCTCTCAACCCTCAAGAATCCTTCTAGTTGTCTTCTCTCACCTGCTTTCACTCTCCTAAGCAATTGTCCCAAACCTTTGTGACTCTTTATTTATTTATTTATTGAGAGAGAGACAGAGACACAGAGATAAAGAGAGAGAGAGAGAGAGAGAGCTGGGGAGAGGGACACAGGGAGAGGAGAGAGGGGGAGAGAAAGAAAGAGTGAGACAGAGAAAGAGAGAGAGAGAGAGAGAGAATGAATCCTAGGCAGCCTCCACACTCAGCATGGAGCCTGACATGGGGCTCAATCTCAAAATTCTGGGATCATGACCTGACCTGAATTCAAGAGTTGGACACTCAACCAAGAGAGCCACCTAGGTACCTCTTTACCACTCTCTTTAAAACACCAAGCCCCATCACTTTCAGATGACCTCACCTTCCCATAAATGTCATTTGCCCCATCTACACACATATCACTTTCTGTAACCCACCAAATCAAATTCTCTACAGGGTCAGAGGATGAAGCATCTCCCCGTCTGTTTGAAGTTCACCTCCCACTAATGGTTAGGATCCCCTCTGCTTACATCACCTCGGGACTTTACTTCATCAATTTCCCCAATCTTCCTCTATCTTCTATTGACCCATTCCTCTTAACCTATTAACATATTCAAATCATTCTTGTCCTATCAGATCCTTCTTCCACATCCCGTTTCCCTTTAACCGCCACTTTGTCACCTTTTTCAGAGAGTCTTCTTCCCAGCCCAATCTCACTGATAACTTTTGCATCTGTTATTCTAAAAGTAAAAATTAGATTTTAAAATGTAGATGACATTTTCCCTTAAAGTTTGCTGTCCTTTTAATCATTTGCTTAGAAATGTTCCCCTATATTTTTGATGTATCTATCAATAAAAAGCTGAAAATATTCCAGAGTGAAATGCTCGATATTCAAAACATTTGAGTTATCAGTCTCAAAGTCCTAAACATGATTAAACTATTAGAATCCTAGAAAGTCAGAGTTGCAAGGAATCTTTAGTATATTATTCCTAATTCTGCCTAAGTTGGAAATGAGACTAAGCGTGTGAGGTCAAGCAGCAAGTTAAGAGTAGAGCTGTAACCTGACTTAAGGTTTCCTGGCTCCCAATTCAGTGCTATTTCCTCTACAAATTAAATTTTACTCTCTAAAATACTTCTCTTCACATAGAATTCTTACTCAAATGTTACCAAACACAATATAACGTTGAGTACAACCATAATAGGAGGCTAACTTGAAATCCAATACTGCATTTAAATTAAAATACTTTCTAGCCCTTAATCCTATGAAAAATATATGGACATCTCTACCCAATGGAAGCTTACTACTTTTCACAGACAAAAACAAAACAGAGATTAGAGAAATAAATGCCCAAATCTGGGATCTGAAATGGGATATTTAAATATAGAATTATAGTTTTAAAGATGAAAGGAACCATATAGACTCTATGACCCAACTTCCTGTTGTTTGTTTGTTTATTCTAAAACCTGAGTCTCAGGAAAAAAAAAATCACCCACCAAATGAGCATCTGTGTTTATTCCACCCTACACCTTTGTCCGAGCTGGAAATATACATTAATAAAGAGTCCATTTCTTCCAGGTTGATCAGATACTTGGAGGGAAGAATAAGTTACCTGGGGAGTTGTACAAAGATCCTAACAAGTTTATTGCAAAAGTGGGTAATTAAATGTTGCCAGTGTCTCAGAGCTGATTTTCCACTCTAAGGAATCATTTTCTTCTAGGGAGAGGCATAGTAATTCAGTAAATTGGAGTTCAATTTTACTTGACATCATCTGATCTTATGTTAGATTTCCCTTCTAAAATATGACAAGCATTGAAGGAATGGAAGCAATTGATAACTTTTACCAAGGGGGGAAAAACTTATTACTAACTTCCCACATGATCCAGCCCAGGTTCCATACTGTGTTGCACAGCCTGTTCGGTGAAGCTGGACTATAATTAGGTCCTTCTAGTAATTAAATCCCTTTTACAAAGTAGAAGACAAAACCATGTGGTACTGAATTGTAGAGTCACATAAATCACATAAGAGTAAATTTCCAATTTACTTACTCTTACAAAGTTTTGACTAAGTAATGTTGAATAGTCCTTAAAGTCTCAAAGGAGCCAAACCCTACACAATATTTAGGTAACCAAGGGTCAAATTTCTTTGATGTGGCGGGGAGTGGGGCGGGGGGTGGGTAGGACACTGTTAACCAGCCTCCTATCCTTCACAAAGATGTGTAGTGCGGTTTTAATCAATAACTACAATTTTGACTTGGGCAACCCCTTTCGTCATTACACTGAGGGTACTGACAAAAGTGTGGATTTCTCTCCACCCTATCCCAAAGTCAAGACAAGCGACACACATAAAAAGAGCTCTCCCAGCCCAGAATTAGCAACGTTCACTCAGTGCTCTTTACTTAAAGGAAGAAAACAATTAAGTGAAACCTTGAAGTAATCTCATTCTGCCTGTTTAGCCTCTTCATCCCTCAATGTGTGGTTAGCAAGTGTGGCAATCAGGGCTAAGGCCTGCTATCATTCGGCCTTAATTAAAAAAGACACAAGCAGTGGAGCTGTGAATTAGAAATGTAGCTACGCACTACCCCTGATTAATTCGAGGCTCATGTTGGATTAATAACTCCAAACAAAGAACAAAAGGAAATTGTTATGCGAATTGCAGCCCTCCCAGGCCAGACAAAGGTCAAATCACAGGATTTCAATTTCATCCGGAGTCGCTTAATCAAATCCCTCGGAAGGAAGACCATATGTAGTTCTGAAAGCTACCCATTGTAGTCCTCTTGTCGCTGGACCTGAGGGACGGCCCAGTCATCCTCTCAAACTATTCTCAATCGCTTCTCTTCTTTCCCCTTTAATATGACAAAAACTTCATTATTACCAGTGATTAAAGAAGAAGAGGTCTGCCCTGCAGAAAACATCTCAACAACTGCTGGTTTATGGAGGAAGCTGGACACTTGGCACCGAGCCTACAGAGCCTGCTTCCTTTCCTGAGAAAGATCTTCATCATCAGCCACAGAGTCAGAACCACCACAGGGATGACATCATCGGCCCAGCATTGGGAGGGTGGTGGTGGTAATACAATACATTTATCAAGAGATGATGAGGAATGAAGATAACCTTTGCCTGTTAACTAACAGGTAAGTGAATGAAAGGTATAGTATCCACGAGATTCAGAGGGTGTCGGAGCACAGACCTCTCTGAGCTGGCTGGCTTAGGAGTTCTGCGTGAGATAAGGACCGAGGTCTAAGTGCCTCAGGAGACCCGAGAGACATAGCCAAGCACGCCCCAGCCCTTCCCCAGCAGCTCTAGAGTTCATCCACACTTGGGGTTTCCTTCTCTCAGAAACCACACGAAGGATTGATGTAGGCTGAGAATAATGGACTCTCATTAGCAAGACGGGTTTAAGTGGTTTGAAGACGTGACGACTTACACAGCAGCATTAACACTTTGCACCCTGTCAACACCAAAGCGCTACGAAAGGTAACCTCTCAGGACAATTACAACATTGTCCTGTATAATCAAGGCCCAGTGCTCCTCAAATGAAATTCTAGCAAATTAGGTCATTTTGCCAAATGACAGAAGTCAAGTCTTTGGGGGATGTTAATAAAAATCCCAAGGTAGCCCTTTGGGCTAACAAAATCAGCATCAGTATCTTACGGCAATGATGGCAAGTATAATTCTTAATGTGGGTGAATCACTGGAGTGTTTAATAAAGTGCCCTATTTATGACAGGTGCTCAGTAATTCTGGACTCTCAGGATTTGTATAATTCAATCTGATGTGGAAAGATTTCTAGCCTCTACCTTCTGTAGCCAGTACAATAATAGTTGGTACCTCCATGTATTCTAGATTTAGTCATTTGAGAAATTCATTTATTCCCCTGAACTCCTATAGTCTTTTGTCAGGGCTTCCTTTATTGAACTATCATGTTCTCATGTATCTTGTGTTATTCATTTATTCATCCATCCCTTTATGCATTGAGCAAATATTTTTTGAGTGCTTACTATGTGTCAGGCATTGTGATAGGCAGTGGAGATAAAAAGATGACTAAAAGCAGGTAATATCCTTGTTATTGTGATTTTTACAATTTAGTCAACGAGACAGATAACATTCAAGCAATGCTTCAATAAATGCAAAATTAAAATGAGATGTGTATCGCAAAGGAGAGATACATGATAACATGAAGTTTTAACTTCTTAATGGAGGCTGTGAGAGCTTTTTCTGAAGATCTGACACTTTTTTTCTCAAGTGTGAAGTAAGAATAGGAATTGAACTTGGTGGAAAGAGTGAAGAGGGAGGTACAGTCTCCACTATCTGAGACAGTGTGCCAAGGGGATCGGTCTGAAAGACGCATGTACCTAGAACTCAGCTGGCAAGGCAGACATCAGCATGAGCTGAAGCTGGTGGACCCTGAACCATAAAAAGCAGCCTCACAGGACATGTTAAGGATTCTGGTGTCACCTAAAAACAATAGGAAACCTGTGACATTCCGTAAGAGGAAGTGGTCAAGATAGAATCAGAGTTGTGTAGCCACTGTAATTTGCCTACCAATGTACAAGATCTCTAGTGGCTGAAAGCCATTCGCTTTTGTCCCTTTCCAGTACCTAGCACAACATAATGGCACCTCCCTCTCAAGGATCAGCAGGGCAAATTCTGTTGATATCATTGTTTCAAAAGTGCCCCATACCCAAGCTGTGAGCCTTTGTTTCTTTGTCTTTTTGTTTGATTGTTTGTTTTGAGGACGTGCCCATCTGCAGAGCCCTTGTTGAAAGGGATGGTCTTCTCAGAAAGAGGAGAACCATTTCTTGATGAAAGATAACTTCAGCTAAATTAAGCTCAAAAGCATTTTTTAGCTTCTAATTTTTCTTTAATTCTGGTATAGTTCACATACAGTGTCATATTAGTTTCAGGTGTACAATACAGGGATACAACAATTTTGTACGTAAATCAGTGCTCATCATGGTAAGTGTACTCTTAATCCCCTTCATCTATTTCACCATTCCCCAACCCACCTCCCCTCTGGTAACCATCAATTTTCTATAGTTAAGAGTCTGGTTTTTGGTTTTCTTATGTTCATGTGTTTCATTTCTTAAATTCCACATAGGAGTGAAATCATATGGTATTTGTCTTTCTCTGATTTCACTGAACATTATACTCTCTAGTCCCATACATGGTGTCACAAACAGCAAGATTTCATTCTTTTTTATGGCTGAGTAGTATTCCAGTGTGTGTGTGTGTGCGCGTGCGCACGCGTGCGCACACACACACGCGTGTATGCCACATCTTCCTTATCTGTTCATCTGTTCATGGACACCTGGATTGATTCCATAATTTGGCTATTGTAAATAATGCTAAAAGAAACATAGGGGTGCATATATCTTCTTGAATTCATGTTTTCAAAATCATTTTAATATGCTATTTGATCAATACCATTGAATTAATGAATGGCTTTTAACATAGCTGTACCATTGGAAGATAGCAGTGCCCTCAACAAAACTTCTGATCATGAGTAAATAAATGGCATGCATTCCTCCTTAAAATTTATTGCCATTGTTTGGGTTGGGTGCTTCTCAAGGTCAAATTATGATTTCTGACTTCTGAGATATTCAAAGGTGTAACAGCATTGCTTATCACAAATTAATCCCCATATCTGAAACCTAAAGTTTTCTTTTTTAAAAAATGTTTAATTATTTATTTTTGAGAGAGAGACAGAGCGTGAGTGTGGAAGGGGCAGAGGGAGAGGGAGACACTAAATCTGAAGCAGGCTCCAGGCCCTGAGCTGTCAGCACAGAGATCAACGTGGGGCTCGAACTCACCAGCCCTGAGATCGTGACCTGAGCCGAAGTCAGATTCTTAACCAACTAAGTCACCCAGGCACCCTGAAACCTAAAGTTTTCCGTTTCAATTTAATGGATATCAAAAGAGTTACAAATGTATCTATGAGTTATAATTCCCAGGGAATATTCACACGAGTTATGTTTCTTATGTGACATACAACTATCACATAATGAGCACATTCAGAGAGCATATTCAGATGTTTGTTACACATGATAGAACAGCTGCATCAAGAGCTTTTTAAGGATTATTCAAGTTTCTCTTAAACCCACTTCATTTCCTTTCCGAAAAGCACTATTACTTGATCTGCATAGTTAACAGAAACCTCAGAAGTTGGATGAATGTTAAATTTTTCATATTAGTCTGAAACTCAGAGAAGCTGTCCAAATCTCAGATATAAAATGTACAATTATCTTGTAGACATTTTAAGTCTATGGTGTCTGATTTGGAGACATGAATTTTATCTCACTAGAGAACTTGTTGATTGTTTTAGATAGTTTGTAAACATTATTGCAAATTGTACTAACCAAAATAAGCATCTGAATTAATTGCTAAACCTGATTTTTCCTTTTAATGAATTTTGACAATAGCATATACAATGCTAAATTGGGGCTCATTCAAAATATTTATCCTTAGAGTAGACATGGAAGAATCATAAAAATAACTTCTGCTTAGTTGAGCAAGTAAATGTGTCATTTACTCCGTTATTTATTATTTATTTATTTACATATTCACTTATTTATTTCTTTATACTTTCTAACTGAGTCTTTATAAGAGAAAGCCACGAAGTGCAGGTATCCATTCGTTAACTCGATATTTATTGAGTGCTTGCTAAGTATCAAGTACTGGGAATATAGCATCAACTAAAATAGACATAAACCCTGCCCTCAGGGTGCTTTCATTATCTTTTTGACCTGCAAGGAAAATATAACTTAATGGTTGTCCCATGCCTCTGAAATTCTGTGTTAGGTTTTTGCCAGTCTGTTACACTTTTCTTAAAACATTGTGTAAAGCATTTAGCCATGGCCCCTCATGTCAGAAGCTAATTTAAACTAAGATAAATACTTTGCGAAATTCTTTAATTTTGCTAACTTGTTAGAATACAAAGAGACACATTATTGGTCCAGTATTTTGGAACATAATGGAAATGGAGTATAATGGTTAGAAGGATTAGTTATGCTTCCTAAGATGGCAGATTTCTATCTTAAACACAGTAAATAAAGCTCTATTTTATTTTAACTAGAGAAGAATTTCTTTTGACATCTTCTAAAGGGTATCTGACTCACTCAATCAAAATATCAAGTTGATTTTATATCAAGACAGTGAAATCCTATAGTCTATTATTTCCATCTACATTGCACTGTATCACATTAACTGAAACTAAATTTTATAGCAATACTAATCAATTTAGATTCAACCTCCTAAATAACTGCTTTATGACAGTTATGAAAAGTAAGTAACATTGCTTAAAAATAACCATCGAAATTCAGAAAATAATGGGAATTCATAGGCATTTGCTCAAGATGAATATTTTGCTTCAAAAGAAGTAGAGTTGACTAAATTTGTCTACATTTTAGACATTTCTAAATATGTGTCAGAATTTTCGAGCATTAATTCCAAATTATTGTACTCACAGATGCTGCCAAGGTAACAGGTGGAAGGGGTCCATGATGTTAGGGTTGGACAGAATGTATAAAAAAGAACTATAACCCTTAATATCCATAACATACATAATCTGTAACTCTAAGTATTCAGAATTTTATTTGACCTAATCATGAAAAGATTATAAAGTCTGTTTAAGTACTTAGATTTTCACTGAACAAAGTTGAGTAAGATTGTCAATCCACGCCAGATTTTTCCCATAGAAAATTGCAGAAATGTTTTTTTTTTAATATTTATTTATTTTTTTAAACAGACAGCGAGACAAAGTGCCAGTGGGGGAGGGATACAGAGAGCGAGACACAGAATCTAAAACAGGCTCCAGGCTCTGAGTTGTCAGCCCAGAGCCCAAAGCGGGGCTCAAACCCACAAACTGTGAGATCATGACCTGAGCTGAAGTCAGACACTTAACTGACTGAGCCACGCAGGCACCCCCAGAAATGGTTTCTTTTAACATGATAACCTCTATGTATATAAAAACTGTGATTATTAAAAAAGAAGAAAATTACCTGGTTTCTATAATTATACATCTTTAATATCAAGAGAGAAATCTATAGCATAATATATAGAGAAGTTGAATCACTCACTATGTTGTATACCTGAAACTAATGTAACATTGTGTATCCATTTAAATTTTATATCAAAATCTTTCCATTTACTCAATTTTAAATGTTCAGTTACCTAAAATAAAATTCTTTATTAAATTCATTCCTTTTACTAAATTTTAAATGTGCAGTTACTTTAAAAAATTCTTTAGGGGTGCCTGGTGTTTTAGTCCGTTGGGCATCGACTCTTAAAATTCCAGCTCAGGTCATGATCTTGTTGTTGTGAGATCGAGCCCTGCATCAGGCTCCTCTCTGAGCGTGGGCCCTGCTTGGGGTTCTTCCTCTCCCTCTCTCTCTGCCCCTCTCCTGCTCATGTTCTCTCCCTCTCTCAAAATAAATAAATAAATAATTTTAAAATAAGTTCTTTAATAAGTATGTAAAGCCATCTGTGGAAAACAATTTTAAAAAACATTATCTTCTTTTTTAGGGTAATAAAATAGAAAAGAGAAAGAAAGGAAAAAAATTAAAGTAACAAAACAGAAGGCTCCTGAATAGAGGGAATCTGAGCAAAGTTGGAGAGGATGGGTATTCGTACTAAAAGGATATACTAGAGTAAGGAATGGGAAGATAGAAACATACAGATTGTGATCCAAAGAGCATAGCAGTCAGGAATCCGAGACAAAGGTAATCCCAGTGTGTGTCTAAAGGAAAGAAACATTTTTCTAAACTCATACAAAAGGTCTGAAGGTTACATAAACAAGGAAAAGAATCTAGTCTAGAGACAAAGAACTAAAAGTTACCAGTTCAACTCTAGTTCTCTTGCCTAAACATCTCCATTTGTACTTTTTAACATAATAAAGTTTTCCCAAAGAAAATATTATGTTAGAGATAAAGAACAGTGACTCTCTGTCTGGTCTTTCAATATTCATAAAAGGAGGAGTACTTCTTAGTATTGAGAGATTCTCTGCCCCTATCTAGTGGTATCTAATGCATATTACAGGAAAGAGTAAAAATATTCCTCTCAAATCCTCACATCAGCTTATAGCTGATAAGCAGTTGGGCAATGATAAAACACCAATAAGACTTTCAAAGTTATTCACAAAATAAAATACCACACTTAAGAAAAATGACTACACTTTTGGGATGAGCACTGGGTGCTGTATGGAAACCAATTTGACAATAAACTTCACATATTGAAAAAAAATGATTACAATAACTGAATAAAAGTATTCCATGGAATAAATAATAATAAGCATTTGCAGACACCCAATTTTCTTCTCAAATGAATCAGAAAACTGTGCTGGTCTTACTAAGGTGAAAAAGAATATTAAGATTAGCAAAAAAAAAAAATAACAATAAACATAGGAACTCCAGATTTACTTTCTAATCCAAAATTCTATAATAGAGTGGATTACTGTATTTAAGTAAAATCTTAGAATCTAAACATACCCAACATAGCTTAATCTTTTTTTGAATGGCCAGATTCAACATAGCTACACTCTTAAAAAGTAGCAGAAGAAAGCAAAATATCTCATGATATTTAGGGTAAACATAGTAAAAAAGGAAGCAAAGAAAAACTAAATTTGTCATTGACAGTTTGGCTCTTTGCTTCCTAAAGGAAATGATTTTGACAGGGTAACCATGGGAGTAAAGATTTCAGTAATACGTACTTCCTGGACTGCAAAAAACAACATATTCTTGATCTGTAAAGAGCTTCTCCACTCTGCATTAGATGCTCTGAGTATAAAAGATTTCTTATCTCAAGAGAGAAATCTAGAGCATAATATACAGAGAAGTTGAATCACTCACTATATTGTATACTGAAGTTAATGTAACATTTTGTGTCCATTTAAATTTTACATTAAAACTTAAAAGAAAAAAAAATTAGAGAGAGAAATCAGAGAAAAAATCTTTTTTAAAAAATTATTGATTACAATTAGTGGCTGGGAAAATCCCATTAGTACGTGGATAGAACTGATAAGGCTGATATAGAGGAACTGTTAACTCTGGCTATGGGTGTTAAATTGTGTGCAAAGATTTCTTTAAAGTTCTCTACTGCACATCAGCAACAGAGTTAATGTAATCTCATCCATTCAGGAGGAGAGAAAGCCACCAAGGAAATAGTGTATCACCATCACAAATTCACACCACACTCCAAGGACCTTACAGCGATTGTGACTATAAACCCCAGGCCACAGCAGCAGTGAAGCATTTAAGAAAGATTTATCAATAGATAAACTTTAAAAAGTTAATTTAAAAGCCCAGTGAACCCACAAAACTTCATATCATATTGGTATAGTTATAGTGTCATTGCTTAACATAAATTCTTCATAGGAAAACATACCGAGATTGCTGCTCGTTCACAATTCACGACATAGCCTATCTGAATCCACCAAAACTCTTCATTCATACTGATAAAACTAGCCCGTACTGATTCACATAGCCCTTCTCTTGCTTAATGCCACAGCATGTCTATCATTAATAAATACTCCCATTTCCTCAAAACACCTTCTCCTTTGGCTTCTGAGATTCCAGCCTACTCGACCAGACCCTTAAAATTTAAAATTCTTCATGATCTACACTAGGCATCCTTCTTTATTTGCTTTGTGTGTTATTTACTCCCATGATTCCAAGCAGCATCTGTATAAAAAGAACACTCAAATCCACTCTCTCGATTTCAGACTATCATATTCTGCTGGCTTCTACATCTTCGTTTGTATATCTTGCAGGTACCTAAAATTCAGCATGTTTAAAATTAAATTCATTATCTCCCCCTGCTCCTCTTCAATGTGTTCTAATTTTTTTTAACGTTTATTTATTATTGAGAGACAGAGAGATACAGAGTGTGAGCAGGGGAGGGGTCGACAGAAGGGGAGACACAGAATCTGAAACAGGCTCCAGGCTCTAAGCTGTCAGCACAGAGCCCAATGCGGGGCTTGAACTCATAAGCTGTGAGATCATGACCTGAGCCGAAGTCGGTTGCTTAACGAACTAAGCCACCCAGGCACCCCTATTTTCTAAATGACACTGTTATTCACTGAAACCCCAAAGCTAGAAAATGAGGAATAATTCCTAACATCCAGAAAATGGTTAGGTCCCATTAATCCTTAGTATCTCTCAACTTTGATATCACTGTTACATCACTCTACTTCAAGCAGAGGCATAGCAAGATAAGATGTGGATCAGTGGATGGTAAATTCCCCCAACATGATTTACAAAAGAAGCATCCTTTCTTTTGAATGGTCATCCAAATTGTTATGTGAAGGTAATATCACATAGTATTTTTTAAGACCAGGATGAAAAGCCATAAGGAGGGCAGTGTGAAAGCCAATCTGGGATATGGACAGAGGCCTTCCTAAGGAAGCCCCTTGTTCATGTGTCCAACTTTTTTTTACCAAAGTCACCTTCCTGCCTGAAAATCCCCCAATATTAGAACCTGACTCTGCCTTTGAATTTAGGTTACCATGATCTCTCCCTAGAACATCAATGCAGGCTACTCATTATCTCCCTACCTCCAATCTTGTTCCCCTCCAATATATCCTTCACCTCACATCTAAACACGTCCCTTAAAAATGCAAATTCCATCACATCAGACTTTGCCGTTACCACCACAATTCTAAGAAAGGTCCAACATTTTTAGCAAGCTTCCAGGGCCCTTTTCAATCCAGTTCCTATTAACTACATACACACTATTCTCTCCACTATCCCAAATTTCTCACCTTTCAGTGCCTTGATTTCATCATGCTTTCACTTCTGGGCCATAAAAACTACTCTTGCATGACTTCCAGGTTTTGGGGGTAGGATGGATTTCTCTGGCTACCTAGAACATGACATTTGCCTCTTATGCACCTTATGCAGCCAAAACTTTTGTAGCAATCAACATTTTCATACTAGCAGTATTTTTTAAATGTCCGTATTCTTTTCTAGTCTGTAAGATCCCTGGGGGCAGGAGATCATAACTGTCCTATTCAGTGCAAAACTCCTAGCACTTAGCACAGTGCCGATCCCACAGCGGGGACTTACTAAAGATTGTTGGATAAATGGAGTTGGCAGTTTCTTTATAATTTAGATTAATAAGAGCCATGGATAAGAGTTTTAAAGTGGTAATATATCAAATTGCTAAAACGAAGGTTCATTTAAAGTTAAACTAAAATTTGGACAGTAGAAAAATATATGCTGATTGTCTCATAATGATATGGGGCATCTTCCTCTAACCTCTTGAATTTACATGCTGCTATGCCCGCACGATACACAGACTAATTTAAAAATCAAATAACAGACTCTAAGAAGTTGTAACAATCCCTGGATTAGTACAGGATGATAACTAAGGGATCTGCTATATTAAATCATGACAATAAAAGTAAAATCCCTCCATCTTTCCCTGGATTACATTTAGAGCTCAAATCAGAGAGCACTAAATGAATAATAATGAATGCATGCCTCTGTGAATGATTGAAGATTGAATCACATTTTAACTAGACTGTATTTATAAGTCCCTTTGGATGACATAATTACAATTCAGACCATATACTAATTAGCAGCAAACATCTATTTAATATTATTTAGTGGGTTTAAAATACATTTTTTTAATTTGTTTCTGAAAACAAATAACAGAAAGGACACTTTGCCTAAACACAAGAATGTTAAGGATGTAAGTCTAGGTAAAATTGGTTTTACCTAGAAGCAAACCCAATCAAAAATAAATTGTTACGGCTCAGGTCACGATCTCACAGTTTGTAGGTTAGAGCCCCGCATCTGGCTCTGCACTGAGAGCTGCAGAGCCTTTTTGGGATTTTCTTTCTCCCTTTCTGCCCCTCCCCCACTTGTTCTTAATCTCTCTCTCTCTCTCTCTCTCAAAATAAATAAATACACATTAAAAAAAAGTTACCATTTACAAATGTTGACCATTGTCTTTTCATGTGAGTTTCCTTTAAGTTCCTAAGCTTTTTAAGGTTCCTGAGTTATGGGGGCGCCTGGGTGGCTCAGTTGGTTAAGCGACCGACTTCAGCTCAGGTCATGATCTAGCAGTTCATGATTTCAAGCCTCGTGTCAGGCTTCATGCTGACAGCTCAGAGCCTGGAGCCTGCCTCAGATTCTGTCTCTCTCTCTCTCTCTCTGTCTCTCTCTCTCGCTCGCTCGCTCTCTGCCCCTCCCCTGCTCATGCTCTGTCTCTCACTCTCTCTCTCAAAAATAAGTAAATATTAAAATAAGTAAAGTTCCTGAGTGATGAAGATATTAGGAAGAAAGACTTAAAAATTCAGAATATAGTAGTTTGAAGATAATTTTCTTAAACAGGAGGACAGTCAACTTTTAATATTATATTTTTGGATAGCTCTATTTAATCAAAGAATTGAAAAATATCGACAGCTCAGATCTGTCATATCAATACAGTACTTCATACGTGCTAGACTTGGTTCCAAATGCTTTATATCTATACTGATACATTTAATTCTCATGACAACCCTGGGAGGTAGGTTTATATTCACCCTTGTTTTACTGATGGGAAGCTGAGGCCCAGAGGGGTGAAGTCACAGGCTGGGTCACAGGGTGAGGAACAGAATGAGTCTGGATTTGAACTGAGTTGGTCTGGCTCTAGAGTCCATGCTCTGTGTGGCTGTGTTGTGCCAATTCTGTAAAACATGAATCGTGGTAATTTTTGGATAGTTCACTAACAAAAATATTATTTTCAGATTATAGGTGTTTAGGTATTATAGTTTCTAACTTTCAAAATACTAGTTTTCATAAAAGTCATTTATCAGGGAGCCTGGATGGCTCAGATGGTTAAGGGTCTGACTCTTGATTTCAGCTCAGGTCATGATCTCAGGGTTCAAGGGTTCAAGCCCCACATCTGAGCATGGAGTCTACTTGAGATTCGCTCTCTCTCTCTCTCTCTCTCTCTCTCCCCTTCCCTTGTTCTCTCTCTCTCTCAAAATAAATAAATAAGCATTTTTTAAAAAGTCATTTATAAAACATTACTTTAGCACTCTGAGTATATTGACTCGTAAAATTATTATGTAATGTCCCATTTTACACATCTTGAAGAATGAGAATCACTGGCACAAAGCATTAAAAACAATTAAAGAAATCTGAGTAACTCAGTATGGCTTGAACTTATGATGTAGGGACGGCAGTAAGCTGAGGCAGGGGACATATTACAAAGAAAGATGCGGCCAGCTATGACTTCCCAATTTTATTCATAGGTAATGACACCAAAAGTTATTTTAGGCATAGGCATGATAGAGTTAAATCCATGTTTTAGAAGGATCATAACTGACGAAATAGTGAATATAAACTGGAGAGAAGGAAGTTGTTGGCAATGCTGTTGTTGTTAGTAAGCAATGGTGAGAGGCCTAAGTTAAAGTACTTAGAATGAGAGAGGAGAGGACCGCACAAAATCAACATGCAGGTAGTAGATTGATTTGATTCAGGAAATGGTAACACTGGGGCTGTGGGTAAAGTAATAAAATTATGGGGGAAATTGTAGTAATAGCTAATATGACATAAACACCGATGTCCGGACATTGTTTTGATTTTCCACAAATAATCATAGTCAATACAAGAATGATAACATAAGCCATGGCAGGAAAACAAAAAAGGCACATCTCATAAATATTAGTTTTTGTCATGAACTATTTAACATTAAATATCATTTAAATCTGAATTTTAAAATACTATCTACAAGCATTTTGTTCCTGAAAATACCAATAGTTTTTGTAATTTTACCTATAATAATACCAGCCAGCACTGACTGGTAACATATTGTTTTAGGAAGGCTATGATGTAAGACACTAGAAATTTAAGATTGAATACATTTTTCATGTTCAATTATAAAAACCATGATTATAGGTAATATTTTCACAGCAAATTTTGTATGAAGAATTAGTTCAGTGTGGTTGCATTTCCTGCTATTTAAACGGTGGCAGTTGCCAACACATAACATTCAAAAATTAACCCATTCACTAATTCATTTATTCCTTTGAGCAGACCATGCCAGGGGAGTACTGGGTACGCAAAGCTGTACTAAGCTCTTTGGGAAGTCATCATAAGAGAGAACGCGTGGTTGCTTTCTGAAAGAAACTTAAAACATAACTAAAGAAACTACATATAGGTGAATCTCTAATAGCAGCTAAACATGTCAATGAAAAATATATCGTTTTCAATGAAATTTCCTTCAGGCTCTACTCTCTTCTACCACTTAGTAGGACTAAATGTAGCAGGTCACATATTTCACAGTTTGTGACATTTGAACTTTGTGGGTATTTTTCTTTGCAGCAGGGGTACACTGGAAGGCTCTAAAATGGTACTCTCAGACTGGAAGCTGGATCTGGGGAGGTCCTAAATTACGTTAAAATTTGTGTAGAAGCACATTTTTGAAAAGAAGGTCCACAGATCTCATCAAAATTTCAACTGGTTTCATGACCCCCAATAGGTTAAAAACCACTAGGTCTTTTATCCCAATAGGAAATTAATCTAAACCATGTTTTTCCAAAACCAGTTGAAGCAACTTTTCTTGTCTATTTTGTTATAATTTTTTCCAAATGTCTTTATGATTCTCCTGCAGGATCAGGGATGGAAGTGATAAAGCGTCACTCAGAAAGGCACCGTCCAAACTAGCTAGCCAGTCTTGAAATTTTCATTTGTAGAATTCAAGATTTTTACAAATCATTTATTCAATGTTTTTGACGTCTAACTTAAAAACAAATTACTTTGAAACTCTAGAGTCACTGCGAAGGGAAATTAAAAGTATCAATCTGGGCATGAAATAAATAATAACAATTAAAGTTTCTTATGAGAATCCAAATTACGATATTTTTAAATGCCACAATTTTCTGCAGAATCAAGACAGTTCCATTTTGAGACCAGAGGTTTCATCCAGAAGGATAGTTCTCACTGTCCTTCCAAAATAATCTACATCTATAGATACTGGTGTACCGTTAAGTGAGAACATGGTAAATAACATTTTCAAAAACAGTAGAAATTCTGTGACTTCATTATTCTCTTGTGGAATGTAGTGAGTAAAAATGAACCCATATTTCCGGAGAATTTACCTGTAAATAATGCGAATAAAATACGTAATCTCAGGGGTCTGTAATCAGTATGCTTTATTGCTAAAAGTATTACAGTTGTACGAAAGAAGATGTCACGCTACGCCTGACTTGGATCAGGATTAGGGATGGATGAGAACTCTGTCCTCTTGTTTTCACATTTGGTCAGCTGGAGTTTATAGTTGGAAGACAACTGTTCTTTATAAGTCATTTACATATTTTAGAAATCTAGTGTCTATTCCAAGACCCCAAACGTAGCACGTTCAGTCTCAGCTATCCGAAAGCAGAGCTGCTTTGATAATCCAGGTAATTTTCATTTACTCTGATGGAGAAAGTGAAACATTTCCAACACAATGATAAGTCACAAAAGTGTTGACATTTTGAAGAAGACAAAGGGTTCCATTCAGCTTCCACAGAATGAGTGAATAAGAGGGCATTTCATCTTCCCAAACTCCCCTTTTTTTCCCCCTCATTTCTCTAACACAATACACTTGGAAACAAAAAGCAGATTATTAAGTTTTCAAATGAAGCTACTTGTTTCTCTCCCCTCTCTAGATGCCTCACCCCTCCTCTCCCTCGCCCTTCAGCACATCTGGTAACCATGTGTGGTAGTGCTAATGAAGACTTTCCTGAGCGAGTTACAATTAGTTCCGACTGCCGTGCAGCTTTCCTGGGCAGTACCAAAGTCAAAGACAGGAATGGGGGTGCGGGAGAACCTATAACTCTGTCACTCCACAAAACCCAATTCTCCCCCACCCCTTGGGACTCCCTTCACCATCACCCCAAAGGAATTTTTGAAGAAAGGTGTAAGCATATACTTGCACAGAGTTCCCTCCCTCCTTTTCTCCAGTGCAGCATTTTACCCAACTTGATTGAATGGGACAGGCAGGCAACAGGACGTCTATGATCCTTTGAACAATAGAGAATTGTTAAATAGATGCCATTTCCCCTTTTGGTCCATGCCTTCTACTTATCTAACAATTTTATCTACTTCAATAGAATAAATTTGTGCATTTTACTATGTGATGGATTAGAAGGAACTGCGGAAGCCAGTGCACTGTATACAATTAGGCTGTCTTGAAAACGCACACTTGTGTTTACTCTAGGCCTCTTCCCCCCTTCTCAATCAAGCTACTAATAGAGCTGTTTTAAGTTTCAACAAGGACCATATTAACTGCGGGTCTCCACATGAAACAGAATGCTAAACCCCAGCGTCTCCTGATGATGTAAGCTCAAAGTATCCCAAATCCTGTTTTATATTTCGGTCTCAAATCACCATTATTTCTTTTCAATGCTTTTTTTTTTTCTGTACCTAGCATATTATGAGTCCTCAATACATACTGCATGATGGCAGTAATAGCCATTGTGAGAAGATTCTACATGACTCTGGAAGTAGAAAACTTAATATAATTACTTTTTGGCAACTTGTATCCACATCTTATCCTAATGCCATCTACTTTTTAATTTCATCAACCCCGGTCTTAGCATATGCACTTACTCAGTAAATATTACCAATGATAACAATCACGCTTTACATTTCAGCCTATTGTATACTCTTACATACACAAAGTTGGAATGTGAACCCCTATAATTATTCAAAGTTAAAATAAATATTTACAAATAAAAGTGCAAAATCAGAAATAAAAACTGCTTTCCTAATGGATTTTTTGAAGCTATGACAATGTATAAATCAAACAAAGTAGCATCCCTACAACAAAGAAATATAGCAATATATAAAAAGCATAAAGAAAAGGTATGGGGTTATTTTTTCTTCTTTTATCAAAGCCAAACAAAATAATATCACATCCAGGAACAGTGACCATAAATAAAATTCAATAAGCATATTAGATTCAAAGAATAAATCACAGTCTTTCAACTCATCTGGCCTTACATGTAAATAATTTCTTAATAAAAGAAAGAAAAGCATCTCCCTGACTATATATAATTGAAGATATTTTAACTTTATGCAACTAAATTTCTACAACTAGTCACCCTCCTACTTTCTCCTCATTCATTACAAAATGTGCATGGTTTAACCACACGATGCCAAATCCTGAGCCTGGAGAAAGTTTTGCCCCGACCTGGCAAGTTGTTTGCTTCCATATCTAGGTGGTACCCCTTCCAAATCGATCTGTCTCTTTCAGAAATGATCAAACTGAAACAAAAACAAAACTCTCTGCAGATCGTTTGTAAGGTATTTTTTCTCATACCAGGAGAATGCTAGCAAATGGAAAAATCACACACACACACACACACACACACACACGCACACACACACACACACACACACATAGAAATTGTTTAAAAGGCTTTAACTGTAGTGATGAAAATATTGAAATTCATCTACATTTCAAGATGCCAATACAATTTTAAAATACAGAATAAGTTAGTTAGCAACACCAATACTGTATTATAGAATGACGTGTTTTTCACCATTAATTTTTTTCTTTATTTTTATGAATAGGAAGTTGACTTTACTAGCAATAATGACAGTTAATGACAACCCAGTGAGTCACTGCCTCCTGGGCCTTAAGGAGGAGTAGGTTCACATATAAATGATAATTAATGCCATTAAACATTCCAACACTACACTTACTTAACAGCTTTTGGCATTCAAACTCTTAAATGCTTCTACTGTACCTTACCAAATAATTAAATACTGTGAAGGTACACGGGGTTAACCTGCAAGGGAACTGAGTGGGATTGCTCTGGTATGTCTCTTGAGAACCACATCAATCTGTAATTTTTCTGTTCACCAATCACCTTTATACGTGGACGCTGTGTTTTTATCTAGCTGCACAATAAGCTATGAATTCAATACACAGTAAGCTGTGCCCCTAGTTTGGTTGACATCAACACTCATTCCTTGGGTTGTTCATGTTTGCTCGGCAAGCTGATGCTGCTTGGCAAGTCAGCCTTCCAGATGTGATTTAAATTCATTTTCGTAAACTGTAGATTCAGTGATGTACATCATGATCATAGCCTTTCTCTCGATATTTCAAGAAGGTGCTTGGAGGAAACACTGAGTACAATATTGGATAACAACCCTCAAGAGCTATTTAATATTGGTAAACGTGTAAAAGGATCTGATTTCCAGATAATAAAGGATTATTTTATTGTATGTACAGATGTTTAAATTAACACACACATTCCATTCTTATCTTTCTTAAATTCAGCAGAATAACTGTAAGTCTTCACAAGGCATGTTATCAATGTAAAAGCAATAAAAAAGTCACCCCCTTGTGAATTACTATTTACAGTATTTCACAAGAATGGCATTCACACCCTCCAAATGAACAAGGTTGTCTCTTTAAATTGAAGGACACTGCCTGCACTCTTCATCAGTTAGCATTAGCAATGGGGTGGGGGGAGTGGGGAAGGGAGAAAATAACAAACCATTTTTCTATCATTTGAACTCTCTTTGACCCTTGTAAGCTATTCAAGTATGCACTTAAGACAATTCAAATAAATAACATATATACCCATGTACACAGCAGATATATAGATAGCAAAAGAGTGAATCCTCATAAAGGAGATAGGCTGATACCTAAGAAATTAACCATCTTGAAACCTGTTCTTGGCATTGTCATCGACAGCACAAGAGGAATTCCCATATATAGATGGTAATAACATTTCATGACTTTAATCAATAATTATATGAATCAGGGTATAAACTTATGATGAATGAACTACAGCTAAAAGAGCTAAGTGAGTTAAGAAAAGGAAAGAGCCACCTTGTCCCCAAATTGACTGAAAAACTTTCATTCCATAATCATAGTTATACTGGGGGAATGTCAACAAGGCTGGCAAATATAAAATGCAGTGAGAAGTATATGATGAAATATATCATTTAAGTGATATTTAGCTTAAAAAGTTCAAAATATTCTTGTCAAACTTATTTCTGTTCCAAAGTTAAATATAATTTTTTGAAAAAATGTTACATCTCATAAATTGCACTTGTACATATCTATGTTTACAAGAATTATTTGTTCATTTTTACTAAAATATTTCCTCAAAATATAGACTAATTGGTGTCTGTTTAGCAATTCCCAACACTCCTTCTCTATAGTGGCGCACCATGTGCTATATAGTTTTAAACATATACTTAATGATATTATTACAGGGTCTACTGCATTTTTTAACACAAAACACTAATAAAAGCAGTAATCTTGACTTGGCAGGCAAATGCATAGAATATCATACATGATGCTGTAAATATTTTTAGGATGTTTTCTAAAGTCCCTCACTCCCTTTTTTCCCAAAAAGGGATACAAAAGAAGAAAAGGGTAAAGGTGGAAATTTAAAACATGACAGAACTTCCCTGTACATTTTCTCAATGTTTAGAGAGCTTTAATTATACAGTTTCTAGAAGCAAAAACAAAACTCTACCAAAATTGACGGAGGCAGATAGAGATAAATGAGTCACCACATAAACCTTTCTTTCGGCCAGAAACCATGTGGATGTGGAGGTTTCTTCAGAGCAAAACATGTGTCTTGAGTTCCCAGGAATGTCTACAGTGGCAAGGACAAGAAATTCAGTGGCTCTGAATATTCATCCCACCCAGGCTTTCCTGTTACCTTGTGGAACAGTGACAATACCAATTCTAGAAACCGGGGGTCAAGAGGGAATCGCTCTGTTGTGATTCCCAGTGACCCATAGAGCAGGATTTCACCACAATCCTGTGACATGTGACTGGGTTTGGGTCATTTTGTGACAGTGTCAGCTCCAAAAACCCTAAGGAGGGCTCTTCCCTTTGTGAAACAAATTAATTACACAACCAAATATTGCCACATTCTTGAGCCTACTGACATAATGGAAATTTCAACACCCACCTTGCTTTGTATTTTTTTCAATAGAGTAAAAAAAGACCCAAGTAGAGCCCCATATAATTCAAGTAAAGGAAGACAGGGAAAAAAAAAAGATGTTTTTATTCACTATCTGTAGTGGGAAATTATGTATTTTAGATCTGAAGTCCAATAGAAAATAATTCAACTTTGTACTACTTACTCTTGAGTGGTACGTGAGACAGAATGAATGGATATTGGTTTGTCTGCTACTTCTGAGTCTTGTAAGCTGTAATACTTTCATCAATATTTACAATGTCTCAGCCCTGTTTACAGATGTGTAATCACATTAGGCTCAACAGAGTTCCAGAGCTTGCTATGACTTTTATGTGGACATCCTAATTAAAAACGATAAATTGTTATTCACACAATCTTCACTGCTTTTTAAAAATCATTTATTATAATTTCTTCTGATTCCTAGAATCAAAATGAGAAAAAAAATACCTGTATTTATTTCATAGGCTATCCAATCATAGTTTTATTAGGAAAGAGACTTCAGGGGCTCTCCCTCTTTCCCGTATCCGTAGCAGGATAAAACATAATTTCTAATGGTAAATATTAAAGTCAAAAATATGAGCAATCATGGAAACTGTGAGTTTTCCCAACACATATGAGTCACTTATATCCTCAGAAGTAATGAAGCCTCCAGAAAAAAAAAAATAGAGATTCAAAAAAGAGACGATGACTTGATGGTTTTTCCTGTGTTTAAGTCAGATTGGCTATGACTAAATAATTTCTCAATTGCTAGACTAAAACAAGCCAAAACAAATAGCTCTTAAAACTTTAAAGTATATTGTGTAGTGATGACTGTTCAAGGTCTCACTAAAGTCAACACTGGAGAGATAATAACACAGATGAGTTGGATGCAAAGGGCTATCCTTAATTCATTGATTATAGAAACAAACAAACAAAAAACCCTCTGCAACATTGTTGCAACCAGAAAAGTAAACCTAAAATAAGATATTCTCACTTGTACATGAACAAATCTGATATGGTTCACATTTAATGATAAAAAGGAAAACATATACACTCAAGGTAGTTAAAGCCCAAATGGTTGCAACAATGGTAAAATATTTCTCTAGGTATAATGAATGTAGACTAATCTGAGCATTTTCAGATCAGTAAACATTCTACCCAAATCCCATGGTATATACATATTAATTTCCCCTACTCATTTGAAATCTTTCATTTTTTTTCTAATGGCACAAATACAAGGAGAATAATATGTTAAACATATTAAATTAAAAACTTCACCAAGGAAAAGCCATTCATTTAATCAAGAAAGTTTTATCAAGTGCCAACTGTGTCCAGTCAGAAGTGGCTCAGTCTTATAGGAAGCTAGACTACACAGATACAATAGAAACACACACTTGTTTCCTAAACTTGCTGATAATAATCTTATTATGGAAACTACGTATGCAAATATCAATTTTTTTAAATTAAAATTTTAATTCATGCCAATGTGATCAGACAGCCAGTCTATTGCAGTGTCCTAGTTCAATTATGTCAGCATTATTTTCCCAGGAAGATGGGACATGATTTCTGTATCAGGTGTGAATAAAACCTAGCACTGTGATGAATATATGGTGATGAATATATGGTGTACTGCATGATTATGGATATATTTTGAAATAAATTCAAAAGACCAGCCTGTAGGAAAAAAAACATAATTCTAAATCTTATTTCTTTAGTAGTTAGACAAATGAACAGATATTAGAGTTGAAAATATCCATATTCCTAACTTCCTCACTGTGTGACCTTGGACAAATTGCTTAATATCCCTGAGTCTTCACTTTCTAAATTATAAAACAGTTTGTGATAAAACTTCATTAAGTAAAAAGATTGCAGATTTACCACACATAAATTCCTACCAGATACTTGCACTTGTAGCGATAATATTATTATATTGTCATACGACACCATGTTCCCTGATTGCTCATAATCTACATGAATTTTCTCCGATAATTGAAAAACATAACTGTTTTCAATGTTTTTCTACAAATATTTAAATCTTTATTTGAGCTATATGTGTGCAATGCTTATTAATATTACTTTAACTGTTTGGAATATTTTTTAACACAATGTTGGGGGGGAACTTTATAAAGAACGCCAAGAATTTAATAAATTAAGTATAATTCTAAATTAAAGAATATTTCCCCATTACCTATAATCAAAATATACTAATATTTCTTAAATTGGAAAATCTGGACATCTAGGAAAATTTATTTATCTCCAAAGGGATCAGAGACACTGGAACCAAATAATCCTGAAGATCAGTTTTGATGGTCTTGGGGGGGAATATATGGAGGGACTTCCCCTATCCTCTGAGTTTTGCATATCATCATACTGCTTGAACACTTGTTCACTGGGTGAAACCTATCTTAGTTGTGTGTACATGTTCAGTCCTTCTGTCCTAAATACGAAACATTTGTCAAAATGAAAATACTGAAATTGCGAGCTCCAGAGTACTGCTTACAAGAAAAATGACAAATTCTTGGATTCGGAAGGCAGAGAGAGAAATCAGTTTGGGGCTTAAGAAATACTGTCAGCTATAAGAAGAATTTTATGATAACATTAAAGTATTTGGAGTTTCTCTGATTAAAGACTGCATATCTATAGTACGGTAACTACATATGTTAAAGTCCTTAAACCATGCATGTGATCTATTTGTCAAAATTAAGCTCCTCTTGTGAATTATAGCTTCAAGAGAAAAAAAAAAACAACTTTCCAAACTGTTCCCATGATAGGAGCCTACTGGTGAATAAAATATTGAAAGGGATCTTTACAAAGTTATAAAAATTAAAACACATTGAAACAAAAAAATTGCTGCCCATGCTTGGGAAACATCTAGATGCCTAAGTGAAAGTTAAAAAATACAATTAGATAACAGTTTCTGTACCTGGCTGTGAAGACATAATCAGTAATGCCTACAAAAATATCACCTCTAAACCTCAGAATGTTGTTGTGGTATATGACAAACTAATAAATTTAGGTTAAAATTACTTTCTTTGATATATTGGCTGATAGTAAGTTATAACTGTTGTTTTAAACTTCATTTAAAAATGAACATTAGAGGCACATTAAATAACATTAGCTTCTCTTTTAAAAGCCCCAAATCAATCATTAAAGTTGTTCATTTACTTAACATCTACCGTGCATAAGACTCAGTGCTGAGTAACTGTATTCTAAAGTGATTAACCAACACTGCATTTAAGCGTTTTTAAAAAATGTTTCTTTCTTTATTTTTGAGAGACTGTGAGAGTGTGAGTGGGGCAGGGGAGAGAGAAAGGGAAAAAGAGGATCCAAAGTAGGCTCCCCACTGTCAGCAGACAGGCTGACACAGGGCTGGAACTCACAAACTGTGAGATCATGACCTGAGCTGAAGTTGGACACTTAACCGACTGAGCCACCCAGGCGCCACTGCATTTAACCATTCTTTTTTTTTTTTTTTTTAATTTTTTTTTCAACGTTTTTATTTATTTTTGGGACAGACAGAGACAGAGCATGAACGGGGGAGGGGCAGAGAGAGAGGGAGACACAGAATCGGAAACAGGCTCCAGGCTCCGAGCCGTCAGCCCAGAGCCTGACGCGGGGCTCGAACTCACGGACCGCGAGATCGTGACCTGGCTGAAGTCGGACGCTTAACCGACTGCGCCACCCAGGCGCCCCTCAGTACGTATCTTTATAGTATTATATACACAAGGTAATAACAAAGCTGTTAAAATCGATAAAACATTGTCAAATATTTATCCTAATCTAGAATCAGTCTTGACTACTGCCCAATATTCTTAGTAGAATCTAGAGTTCGAAAATATATCAAATGTGCTATGCCAACAAAATTTGGAAGTATTTCTTCTTGACCAAACTATTGACATATTCTGAAGTATGACTAACCGGTCTCTTCAAGTTTCTATAAATAAAATAATTACAATGTTCTCCATACTCATAAAATGATTTACCCTTTTTAAAAAAAGTATATTTACTATGCCATTTGCTTCAATATAGCCAGCAGCAATGAATTCTACAGTTTTGTTGTATGTTGCATAAAAAAGTACTCTCTTCTGTTTTGATCATGATATTTGATTTCATTGGGTGTTTCCTTATGAAGAAAGGTAAAGAAATCCACCAATAGGTATGTATTTTTCCTTATCATCTTTGGTGCATGAGGAGAATACTTTTTATTTGAGCTTCATCTTTTACTCATGGTTACAATACAACACTGGCGTTTGTAATTATTTTTCAATAATTTCATTTTCCATTTTTGTGAGGCACACAGAAACTTCAACAACATGTTTCTTAAATAATGTATTATCTAATATGCATCAAACTTTAATTGTCATATCCTAAATATGAATATTAGTAGAAGAGAGACTGGTATAGATGACACAATATTGGGGCATATAAAAATAATTGATATTGCTCCCCACCAGAGCCTGAGATGGCCTTCAGTTCACACTGTGTTGCAAACTACCTAAAGAAGAGATGAATTGTTTCCACAGACTTTCTGGTTCATAAATTTCCTGTAGAAAGGAAGCAATTGTTTTTGTTTAAAGGAAACATCCTGGGTTAGATTAAGCAAAAGTCCCATTTTCTGTCAACAGAAGACAAAGCAGAGAGGTAAAAAGGTCAATAAATATCAGAAAGCAAAAATCTAGCCAGGATTTATCAGGTACCTGTTTGTGCAACCATCAAGGGCATCAGGAAACAACACATTTGAATGTCTGAGTTAATTTTCTCCTTTTGTTAAAATATTTTATATTCTGCATAGGCATCATATGCAAACAGATTACTAAACATATAATACAAAAGCCTACCTTTTAAAATAAAGTTCAAAGGCTATTAAAAAGTATATTTTGAATTCAAATTAAAGCATGACAGAGCTGGAGCAATCTTCTCCTCCACCCACAGATGTCTGAACAGTCCAACAGATTTTTCTCACTGAATTTCTCCAGGGGTTAAGGCCAGGGTCCCCCAAGTCCATTAGGGGGACATTTCTGCTTCTCACATCCCAATAATGTACAAGTTTCCTCATACAATTATACATTGCCCAACCAAACTTTTCTTGATCTATATCAGTTTTCTGTGTGGATATGGAAAATTTCATTGAATTGCTCACAAAACATAAATATGAGATATAGTCACCTCTTGAACTTAGACTACTCTAGTATTTCTCAAAAGGAGAAGAGAACAATATATATTTCTTATTTTCCTGGGACATTCCCATTAATAATAGTAATAGAATAAATGTAATTATAGAATATTTAAAGTAAAAAGTCCATCACTTATGGTCATTTTTAATTTGACCTTAAGACAAAGCATATAGCTGTTTCATAGAATTAGGGTAAAGATTAAACAAAATAACCCATGCAAAATACATAGAAGCAGGTGTTACTTGGCCTTCTATATAAGCATTCAAATAATTTATCTATTATACCATTATTGTTGCTATTTTATAAAAATAATAACCATTACTTTTAATAGTGCAATTTGCCTTGAACCATCCATAATTTGCATATTACATACATAAAATATATGTACATGCCTCTGATTTATATGTATAAGCACAGTATTTTCATCCATTCATTTGACAATTATATACTGAGTAATTTCTATATACCTAGGTACAATGATAGGTATTAGAACACAGAGATGGAGAACACAATACTCTACTCAGGAAACATAGTATAGCAGGTAAGTATAAATCTATTACATCTACTAGATAAGTATAATGTAATATGTTATGTATAACAATTGAATTATACATGGTGTATATTGAAAGACAAAATACTGCTACCGTTTCCAGTCTAGAAGGAATATGGATGATGTCAGAAGAGTACATGTTAAGATTTTTATGCTTCTTAGAAACATTCTCAAAATGAGGCATGCTCTCTTTCTTAAGTATGTATGTCCCTTGTCATTACAGCGGTTATATTACTGAACACTTGTTCAGAGTCTTTGGGTACACAATCTTAAAGAATGTTTATATCTCCACATGATAACTTCTAAATTTTTGATTCAAATGGTATTTATCCTATTGAGTTAAAAAAAAAAATCCTGTCTCCAAATATAAACTAGTATTCATCTTTGAGGACTCTTCTGTCCTCATGAGGATTTCTACACAGTATATGCTGTAACAAATTAGACCTCAAATGCATCCTTGATTGACTGTATGTCAGCCAGGAGACTATTCTGTCCTCATCACAGTGCCTAACATGTAGTTGCACTCAATAATGAGCATTTATTGAAGGAACAAATGAATGAATGAATGAACTCTGAGTCCCTTACTTTCTTGGAAGAGCTTTGGACAAAAGTGAAATACTCAACATTGTTCATGAATGTAGCATGTTCTCACTAATTTTTTTTTTTCTTCTGGATCTGATGTGAGCATTCAGAAGTCTCATTGTGCTTCTGAAACAAATAATGGCTTTCAAAAGAATCTGAGCAGGACTTGGAAACAACTAAGATTAGTAATATGTCATGCTAGTGGAGTATAGCTGTGTATTAGCCAAGCATAGTAATTAAGGGAGTAGACTCTGGACCCCCACTGTTTGGTTTCAGATCGAGGATCTATCCCTCACTAGCCATGTGACTTTAAGTAGTTACTTCACCTCTCAAGCTTCTCAATTATAAAATAGGAGTACAATAATGCCTCCTCTTAGAGTTGTTTTAAGGATTAAAAGGATTAAATATTTGAAATAACTTTAAACAGCCAGCAGGCACTCTATTGGTGTTTGTTTAATAAATCAGTGGTCATTTCAAAATGCAACTTTCTTGGACAGTGATAGCTTGGGGACAGTGATAACCACTATGTAAGTCTGTTGAACTGGATATGGGAATTCCTTCCCAAGGCTACTTGCAAATTTCCATGTGCGGCTCAGATTTACTCACAAATCAATATGTATGGCTTTCATTCTAAAGCTGACTTGGTCAAAAGTGGCAGCTACACAGGTATGTTTCCAAGTTTGTGAAACTCCCAATCTTTACAGGGAAAATTCCCCATATGTATTACTGTTGTCCTTAAGATTCTCCACTCAAGCAATTCAAATATATCTTTTCTGTGGCCAGGGAATTGCACAGATCCCCCTCCGTTTTATGTTTTGGTTTATCCCACAGCTATTATGTGTCTCCTGTCACTCTGGCTGTTTTGGTTTTGTTGTCTATATTCAAAGGAGGCCTGTGGTTGTGTCTATCCCAAGCGTCTGTGTTTCGAGTTGTGGCGGTTTGCCCCCTCTGTCTCTCATCATTGCTTTTGGCTCAGTCCCTTGACAGGAAATGAGAGATTTATTTTATCTGGCTTGAACTACATTGTTCCTTCCTGACTACTGGTGTTACTTCACTCTAAATAACATGACTTTGTGCTCACAGTCTGCCCAAGGTCAAAGCCTGAGGGTAATAGACACATTTAAGAGCAGAGGAAGAAAATACAACCAGAGAGGAGGAGTGGGCAAGGAGAGAATTTAAAAAAATAAAAAAAGAAAGAAAAAAAAAGTAGTGATGCAAAAGTTAATCTTGCAGCAGGTCTAAGTTTCTGGCGGGTTTGAAATGAAATCTGTTCTGAAGAGCTGAAAGGGGAACTTAGCCCCCGTTCCAGATGTTATCGATTTAAAATGACACTGTGAAGTAATCTAGGCTTGAAATTTAAATTTAGTTTTAAAAGAAAGCATGAGTTGTCTGGGAGAAGGGTTTCCAAAGCTTATTAATACTTGTGATATCATAATTGTAGTGTGTTTTTAATAATTTAAATTGGAATAATTACCGGAATTCAAATATTCCTCTTTGGCTTGACACAAAAACACAGAGGAATTGTGATAGTGCATACAGTTAGTAAAGTCAAACTCATTATTAATAAAAAGAAACTTAATGATACCTAAACTTAAGACTTGAAGCCATGAAAAGGTTTGAAATTTTGTTTTATACAACAAAACAAGAATTACAAGAAAATAGCTGAACCCTATCTCCTAACCCATTTATATCTCCTCCATTCTTCTACCCCACTCTCCATCCCCCACTCCTACCTCACTCCCCACCCTCCCCACCCCCTCCCATGCCCCTGCCTTTGGAGGTGTGAATAAAACTTTCTTAGTTTTTTTCAAATACCTCTAGAGTTTCAAAGGGTCAGCAGGATGACCACCCAAAGACATGGTAAAAGAAAACATCTTGGTTTTACTGTGGTCACACCATTTAGGCTGAGCAAAACCTCTCTGGGAAAGTTAAAGATTAGGGAACAGGGAGAAAACTGGCTAATCTAGATATACACTTTTTCTATTTTTTTTACCAGATTGTCATGCTCTTTAATACAACTTTTGACTCAGGAAAATGGATTCAATGGAAATGGCCTTTAAATAAGGCAAAAAGCATTTAGATTACACATAAGGCTGGATTTTGCACACAGAAAATTATTTCACATGGGTATTCCATTCTTGGGGAAGATGATGAAATCCACTTTGCTAATGATTTTTCAACACTTATATCGTTCTGTGTGCTGTAAGCATGGCTTATGTTGAAGTCAGGAGGACATCCCTAATGGCATCTTAAAGACTTTAGATGTTTGTGACTTATAACACTTCCTCTAGGAAGCCCCCACTCATCTCTGTGGAACTAAGTGGACATCACTGTACTGGGTTGGCCAACAGCCCAGTATCAAATTCTTTCTCTATACAAATGCTTCGCTCTGAAACTCCGACTAAAAATTATTCTCAGTGCACCTTAAACTTACACAATGTTATATGTCAAATATACTTCAGCTAAAACAACAACAACAAAAAAGAAATTATTCCTTAGAATCCTACTTCCTTGTCATTTCAATTCTTTATGAGATGGTCTACATGTGAAACGAGCCCGTAAATATTAGAACAGGGTAGACACAGCTGCATAAGAATTTCAACACAAGTCTCAATTTGTAACACTAAGTTTTTAAAAGGTAAAGGTGTATAAACATGTTTTTATACATCGTTTTCAATGTTTTCTGATTATTAAATTATAAATATAGTCCTAAAAGGTACACATAAAATGTGATTATTTTCTCCAAGGTGCTGATAAATCAGACAATTAGGCCTTCACCTGAACACCTAAATCATCCACCAAAAGTTTCTCCTTTAATTCTCCCTACACCTCAGGTACACAGAAGGAAACAACAACAACAACAACAATAACAAAACAACAAAACAAAAACCAGGAAACAATGTGTTAAAAGAAAATAACATTGATTAGAAGTTTACTATTTTCAACACTGCACTATAGCTGATTTCTGATACAGTGTCACATTACATGCATACAAACTCCAGGAAAAATTAGTGTTATAATCCTCATTTCATAGATAATAGGCTAAAATTTAAGATATATTGGAAATATGCCCAAGATCATAGAGTTTACATGCAGCAACATTAGGATTAAAATTTGCATATGTCTACTTTTTTTTTTTTTTCAGAGAGAGCAGGGGAGAGGGGCAGAGGGAGAGACAGAGAGAAAAAGAGAGAAACAGACACAGAGAAAGAGACAGAGAGAGACAGAGAGAGAGAGAGAATTTTAAGCAGGCTCTATGCTTAGGGCAGAGCCTGATACAGGGCTCAATCCCACAGCCCAGGGAACATGACCTGAGCCAAATATCAAGAGTCAGATGCTCAACCAACTGAGCAAAGCAGATGCTCTTATAAGTGTCTAATTCTAAAATCCATATCCATTAATTATTCTGGAATAGCAATTAAAATTCTAGTTTACATAAATTTAGTGTATCTAGAGTCCAATTATGTATCTCACCTATACAAAATAAGGAGTTGCAAACAAAAACAGTCCTTTCATTCTTCAAAAGGTTAAAAATAAAGTTACCAACTGAGCCAGCAAATTCCACTCTTAGGTATATACCCAGATGAAATATATATATATATATATATATATATATATATATATATATATATATATTACACACACACACACAAATTTGTACCCAGATGTTCATAGCCACATTTTCATAAAAGAGTGGAAACAACCCTGATATCTATCCACTGATAACTGGATAAATACATTGTGGTATATCCATACAATGAAATATTATTTGGCAATGAAAAGACATAAAGTTTTGACACACAACATGGATGAACCTTGAAAACAAACTAAATGAAAGAAGCCAGGCACAAAAGACCATATATTGTATTATTCCATTTGATTTAAAAGTCCAGAATAGGCAACCATATGGAGACAGAAAGTAGATTAGTGGTTATCTATGGCTGTGAGGCAAGGGGGAAAATGTTGGGGGAGATATGAGAAATGACTGCTAATGAGTATGGGATTTCTCTCTGAGATGATGAAAATGTTCTACAATTGATCATGGTGATGTTTACAAAACTACAAATGTGCTAAAAATAACCCTTTAAATGAAGGGATTATTATTTAAATATATCTTAATAAAATTCTCGCCAGGGGCACCTGGGTGGCTCAGTCGGTTAAGTGTCTGACTCAGGTCATAATCTGGTGGTTCGTGGGTTCAAGTCCCACATCAGGCTCTGTACTGACAGCTCAGAGCCTGGAGCCTGCTTCGAATTCTGTGTCTCCCTCTCTCTGCTCCTCTCCCACTTGTACTCTGTCTCTGTCTCTCTCTCTCTCAGAAATAAACGTTAAAAAAAATGTTTTAAATAAAACCCTCACTAAAAAAATGCAGTTATGTAACACCTTTGTATCCGTATCATCAGATGAAATAGGCAGCATATTCCCTAGTCAACAAACTACTAAACAAATCTAGCTACCAAAACAGGAAAGAAGAGTTGTCTTCTATCATCTTCCCTAAATAGTGGCAAAGCTTTGGTCTCCTGGATCCAGGGGGACTTCTGAATCATTGCTAGAGTTGAAAAGACCTCCCTCTTTGGCCAACTATGCTTTGAGAGGAAAACTTGCTGGAAAACATTAGAACCACACACTGGTAGTTTATTTACCCAATGCTAAACCGCTTGTTTGACATTTTACTCTAAACTGACCAATGATTTGAGTATTGTGTAGACAACCACAGAAAACAACTAAAACAGTGGGAAAGTATTATTTTAGAAGTACTTACTGTTTTATTAACACTTAGAGGGGAGAATTCCCTGCTTCTACTCAGATTCGGTTCTTCATGTTCCAATGTGAAGTAGGTTGCCCAATTGTCAAATTTGTCAATATAGTTTTTAGTCCTGCAGCCCATCATTAGATGACAGAAAAACATCATGTTGTGGCAAAGAATCAGTAGGTAGTAATCAAGTGTCCCATGATGTTGACATTTCCCAACCCTCCATAGATTTTTTTTTTTTTTAAAGGGAGAATCCTAGAAGTATCAGTGGACAGACTAGCAGGCCTGTGAAGGACCAGCTCTCTGGAGATAATGACACATTTTGTCCTGATAATCTTCAGATGTTAATACCTTAAAAGTTACTCAGTTGAAGTTGCTTTCAAATTAAACACCATTGCTATAGTGTTTCTGTTGTGATTGTCGGAGGGAAGTGGAGCCAGTGCAATTTGTCCATGTTTTACAAATCACCATCTGGCAGGGATATGGCAACATGTGAAATCTTCACAGGACTCTTGTTTTTCTACTATCTGCTGGATAACTAAGGAGATCACCAGACTGCTGGGATGCCTGCCAGATGGTAAGCAGGTATGTTTATGAGTTTAAGATTCTTATTTTCTTTCAATGCTTTCACATGCTGTGGGCGCAGAGGCATAAAAGTGAAAGGGAGAAAGAAATGGGAGTGGATAAGTAAGCGACTATATATGATCATTATAAATGCCTTTGACGTGTCTTGAAATGCGAATTTTCAAAAGTCTACATTCAACCATTTTCTGCCATGTAGAAAAATCACGAGTCCTATGGTCACAGGATTTTTAAAAAATGCTACGTTTTTCATTGTTGTACAAATAGGCAGGTGTAAAGTTTCTTCAGTCCTCTTGAGTAGGCATGCATTCCCCAGAGAATCATAAGTGTCATTGACAGACACTAGATGAGTGTATACCCTGGGCACGGGACTGAGCTAGCCGTTTTAGCAAAATGAAAATGAGAATCTGTTTTATTTTATTTCGATTGTTCAAATAGACAATCACAGGCAAAGAATACCTACCTAAGCAGAGTCATAACAAAAACTCTTGTAAGAATCGGAGATTCACAGGGTTAAATCTGAGAAGTAAATTGTAATCATCCGAGTGGCTTCCATGAAAAGAAAAGCACATCCTAGGTAATCTTAATAAGTGAATGTCACAAAAAAGGTAATACTTGGTATAGAGAGGTACAGTTCTTTAACTTAGGTTTGAATGCCTACTCAGGAATATACCAAAATGACTCAGGGCAAGTTTCTGAAATTCTCTAAGATTCAATCAGCTCATCCATAAAAATGGTGATAACAGTTCTACTCTCTATGATGACAGTGAAACTAGAAATATAAGAAATGAAAATTGTCAGCAAATACGTGGTTGCTCAATAAATGAAGCTGTTATCATTATGATTGATATTATCATTAGCACCTAGAGAGGGATCCTTCTAGACTAAATCCTTAGATTATTTTCTTACATGAATTATATATATACACCTAATATATTTGGATATTTAGATACACATAAGGTCTATGTTCAGTTGTGTACTTACATGCAAATTTGTACAAATACAAGTATACATGCCTACTAGTAGACAATTCTGTCCAATCACAGAAAACAAAAATTGAGTTTTGCCTAAAAACCTCTGTAATCATACTGAACAAATACTAATACAAGTTTCACAGTTTTGAGACTTGATACTTTGGGCAAATTACTGAACCTGTCTGTGTCCTTAGCCAGAGATACAGGTGGAGAGAATAAAGCCTGCTCTCTAGAGTTATATGAAGATTAAGTGTGATTATTTCTACACAAGACATTACACAATGCCTGGCAGAGAATAAATGAATAAATCTTTTTTTTTTCTTTTTGTTTCCTTCTGTTTCCCCTTTAAGTATCAATTTCTTCCACTTCTAAATTTAGTCTATCTTTGCCCTTCCTTACGTCCTTCTCTCAAGTTTAAGGATAGGTGTTCTCTGATTCTTTCTGGTCCTTCCAGTTATATTCTTAATTCCACCACTCTTTTTACCAGAATAATTTTTCTCCTTAATTATAAGATTCCTGGGTCTATTTTTATCATAAATTCCTATTCATCCACTAGGTTCCTTCTCCTTAGACTAAAACATACTCATTTCCCTCATCCTAACAATAATTTTCTTTAATATGTAATACTAAATAATAATAATACATAATAATAATATTTTTTTAATATTACCAAATGACGGAAGATATAGAAAGCTTAAATATGCCAATGGCCATAGAAGAAATTGAAAAGACTATCGAAGATCCATCTCTTAAAAATGCCAGACACAAGTAGTTGGGGTTTTTTTCTTTCTGATTCAAGTAATTTTATATGGGTTCTAACAAAACTAAGTTGAATGAGAATTTTTTTTTCTTATTTAAGCACCCCCAAAACATTAAAATGATTAAAAGACTCACAATTCTTTTGCAAGGTTAGCAAAATCCTGACACCAAGTCACAACCAAAGCCATATATGGTATACACCTTCCCTGACACACAAAATTATAGGCCAAGCTAACTTCAGAATAAGGAAGGAAAATTCTAGCAAGTAGATCTCAGGAGTAAATTAAAGAATAATGCCCCATTACTATACGGTGCTCATGGTGAGGATGAACGCCTGGTTGAAGACAAAAATATCCATTTAAGCAATTTTTTATAGTTAAAATAGTAGACAAAAAGGGAAAAACCACAAGCAAATTGTTAAAAAAAACTCTTTGGAAAACAGTGCCAACCATTCCAGATTCCTTTAACGCAACTTAGGAAAAGAGAGAAAAAAAAAAACACCTTCAAAGGGAGTTTATTTGTCACAAATAGCTATAAAACACAAAGTGGTAAAGTAGTCATACTATCTTTTGTTGACCCAACTTCTCTTATTTCTCACTTCCTTTTCTTTTTTCACCAACAACCACATTGCCTGCAAGCCAAGCCAAGTTTAGTGCCTCTTCTCACTCATCTCCTGTATCCTTTTCAACCCGCTGCAAATGCTCGGCTCCTACCTTTTTAGAGAAGCTGTTTACGCAATGGTTACCAATAGCCACTGAATTTCCAATGTCCACTGGCCTGTTTTCCGTCCTCATGCTCTTTAACCACTCTCTAGCAGGTAAGACTGTCGCACACAACCTCCTCAGCTCTTTGCCACCCTCATCTTTCTTGCTTGACTCTCCCCACTTTTTGCTTGGCCTCTCTCAGCCTTTTTCTGCCTCTTCTTCCTCAACCTGCTCTTCAATGTGGAGCACCCCTAGAAGCTTACTGTTTGTGGCCTTTCCTTTGGGCCTGACCCAGAGGACGTAGTTCAAACTTAAAAAGGCATGATAGAAACTATGAATAAAACAAAGTAAACAGAAGACTGCATTAAGCAAAGAATCTATGCATGACTTTCAATTTATTACAGTTTAAATAGAATTTAAGAAACATTGCAACATGAACAATCTCTGCCTCTATCACCTTCAATATGTTTAATGTTACCTAGCTAATCGAAACAATAGTTTCCAATGTTAACTAATGTCTTTTCTGCTATTGCCCTTGCTCAGTTTTCTTAAATGTTACTGACATCTGTAAATAACTTACTAATTTACACACAAAATGTGAAGTTCCTATCTTGATTTTTAACCGTTGTGAAACCTATTTAATGGTAAGGCAGCTAGTGCTGTTAGAATTATCGGGATACATGTGAATGTCATTTAGGAGGATTCAATGATCATTTATTCAATGCTGATGACATGTGAAACATTGTTTATACAGTCATATTTTAATATATAAACTCTAACCAGATGCTACATAAATGAACTGGACTGACTTCCAAATGTAAAGTAACAACTTTAACGTTTTAATCTTATTAATTTTAAGATAGCTTACTTTCCCTAATTTGTAAACAAATACTAAAGTCAAAATATCATAAAGAAAATGATACAGGTGCTTTCAAAATGCTCATTACAGACATTAATCTCTCAGTAAAAACTCTTCAGTAAACTAGATCTTCTCCATTCTCTCATCTTCAAATTACTGCCAGTTCACTTCTTCTAGCTGCTACATTCTCCTCCTGTACTCCAGCAAAATTCAGAAACCACTTTTACACAGTACTTGTAAATAAAACTCCTTCCAATCCTTTGTTGCTTCTTTTCTTCCCTCTGATAATTGTATCCCTTAATGTTACACCTTTCAAGTATTTTAGGAAGTCAATGCTACCATACTCTCTTATTGGATACATGCTCTTCCCTTAAAGAAAATATAAATAAAATGCTCAAACCCAGACAACATAACATAGGGCATTATTCATTCACAAAGAAATCCTTTACAAAAAATTGCCCACCGAAACCCTCTAAACAGTGATTTTTCTCTAGTGCATGGAAAGGGTAAGTCAATTAGATAACACACATTTACATTCAACTTTTCCAAAATCATATCAGTTTTACAAAGTGGGGTACAACTTGTTCTCATCAGATTGTTGCACCCCATGCAACATGGAATCAAAAATGAGCCGCAGCCAGACTAAAGAACATGATTTCTGTAACTCCAGCTAGGGCATTTACTCTTCCACAGCAGTGGATTTCAAACTTTTTTTTTTTTTTTTAACTGTCACAATATTTCTTCAATAGAAATCTTACAAGGATAAGACTTAGAAAAGGGATAAAAGTAGTACGGTTATGTTCTTTTCTCCTCCCTTCACTAAATGGCTTTCGGATCATCTACAAAAAAACTACTGCCTTCCTTGGAGGACAGTTTGAAAACAATAATATTGGACTATTTGCTACTTATTGGTAAAGGAAAGGTCTGGCCACCAAAATCATAATCTGACCACAGATAGAGCCCCAACACGCTCAGTTGAGAACATGCCTTGTTCTTTGTTTAAAATGGTACCCAAGCCATGGGTCACACACAATGAATGGTCAGTGATGGTAACAATAATAATTTTTAAAATAATGAATAGATAAATCTCCTTGACACAGGAATGGTTTCCTTTTCCTGTGCCAGTGGTTCTGTCTGTGCCAACTCTAACGCACACCCCTTCCAGGAATGGCATTCAGCCATCCTGGCAACCAGAATTAGAGCAAAGAAAATATGAAATGTCTCTTCAAAACATAAGTGGAAAGATGAATGCAAAGCCAAGCAAAAAGTACCCAGATTCAACATGCACATTGTTAAATGTCACTTCATAGTAAGACACTTTATGAACGTCAAGTGAACAAGGACATGTATAAATTGGGAGACTGAGAATAGGTATGACCTATTAAAAAAGCATCAGCAAGTAAAGAAAGTCCAGAAGAACATACACATTTCCAATTAGAACCGTTACTTTTGAGGAGTGAGGGGAGTGGCAACTGGGTAAAAGGAGAGCAAGAATAGGAAAAAATTTTTGTTGTGCACATTTTTATACTTTCTGAATTCTGAACCGTATAATGATATTCAAAAAGCAATTCAATAAATTGAAATTTTCAAAAAATGAACGTAAAAAGAGAATTCCAGTAGACCATTCTGAAATGTCATGTCAGCATAACAATGAACTTCTTTGGTTTGGGGGGAAAAAATCAGCAATACAATGTTTCATCCTAAGAATCTAGATTTAGGCCCAGTAGGCCCATCGGTCAGGAAAACTGCTTCTTCTACTTCAGATAACTCCTTCAAGAAAGAGGCACCTATTGATTGAAACTAAGGATTCATGTCCTGATTATCAAAGAGAGATACAATGTGGCAAGGGTTGCCAACAGTGCAGCTAACTGATAGGGGTCTTTAAGATACAAGTCAACTGTCCACAGGATGTGGAAAAAGAAAAATCATTGTCTTGCCTCAAATTATAAACCACAGAGGGATTTTCACAGCTCTTTCTTTGTAACAAAGAAATTGCAAAGATCAAAGAGAAATCTTAACCATCCTGGATGGCATATACCCTCTGTTCAATGCATAGTGTTTCCCCCTGTGAACTAGAAACAAGATGTTTATTAACTCACAGGTCTTGCTTTGAACATTTATTTAATCACCAAAAGGTTCTTAGAAGAGAATCATTAAAACCTAATAAAAATTAAAAAGTAAAATTTTCTTCAAAATAGACATTTCAGCCAAATTTCAACATCCCTGAAACATCTTGTCCAACTATTAAATGTGAACAATATTATAAATGAGGAAACAAGAACAAAATGCAATGACACCTAGGAGATACCATGGCCATGGCTGAATAAAAAGAAAATCTTATTGGTAAATACCATGTTTCTGGTTGCTGTTTGAAAGTAACACATACTCCACAAAATCTGTGTTACTTACCAATTGACTAAGCAGGTCACACTTGCCTCTGGGACCAAGAGCCTACAGCACTATGATTTGGAATAAGATAGCATTGAATGTTCTTGATCTTTAATCAGGTCTAGGGTCAGATGTGCTGCAACTGTTTTGAAACTGTTCTTGGCCAAGCCCTCCTGTACATTTAGATTTACACACAAAATTCAAGCATTAGCATACAAGTGCCCACTAAAAGCATTTGCCATAAAAAAAAAAAAAACAACAACTAATCAGATGACTAATTGTACATATTGTTGAAATAAATGCTGTACAAAATGGTCAGTGCAAGAAGACTTTGAGGGGCACACAGTCCAAAAGGGATGGACCCACGGATATGGGTCCACACGCATGCATGCACAGAAAGCAACAGACATGATTTATATTTTGAAATAAATGGCTAACTCTTGACTAATATAAAAGTAATAGATGAATTCTGAAACAGCATAAGATGCTTTCAAGTCCATTTAATTCTACAGTTGAAACTTGACATTACTTGGCTGGTTTTGTGGTTCAAAAATAGTTCTCAAACGTACTAATGCTTAACGTTAAAAATTAATACTGTATTTTTAAAAAGCAGATATATATCCAATGATGAGGTTTTGGAGTGATGGAGGGGGGCCGAGTTAGGAGCTGACAGCCAACAAAGAATTCTTGAAGACATCTTTGGTGCAAAAAGGGGATTTTATTAAAGCACAGGGACAGGATCCATGGTCAGAAAGAGCTGCAGTGGGCTGTAGGTCATAAGGAAATTTAATTTTACCTGCCATTTCCTTCTTGTCTTTGTTCCCCCACATCACTATGGAGGGAAGGGTGATACTAGGGGCTCTAGGAAACTGAGTCTACAGGTTTCTGGAGACTAGGCTATTGGTATTTATAATCAGATGGAGACTCATGTCCTGCATGACTGTGATCTCTATCAGTTAACCATTTGTTTTCTTTCCTTTTCCTTGTTCTTGGCAGCCATGTGTGCTTGAGTAAAATCACACACATTCTACCTGGTGGAGCCGGGGGGGGGGGGGGGAAACTAGCTTGTGTTTGGCCCTCAGCTTGCCTTCTGTTCTCATCATCCATGGTTGCTCTAATTCTCTTTCATGCCCCTTAATCTACCCAAAGTAATATTCAGAAAAGTTCAACTCAATTCAATCCCATGGTTTGGGAAGGTTGGGTGCAGATTAAAATGGTTCATCATTCAACTGCTTGCACAAACATTTGTGGGTCCCTCCTACTCAAGGGAATGAAGTCACACATTGTATAAAAAGTCCCCCCAAAAGGGAAAGTAAACGTCCATTCTGTTCATCTTACAATGGTCTTTGTTTGTTTCTTTGTTTTAGTTAGATAAGCTTGAAATCTTATTTAGAAGATATCATCAAAAGAGGGGTACAATGTAATTGGTACATCCTATTTTCAAAGGTAAAAAAGAAAGTAAAAGCCCAGCTACACTGATGATAGGATGGTGTGAAGACAAAGAGAATTAAGGAAGAAAAAACACAAAGATAGAATTAAGAAGAATTAATAAAATATCACAATGAAGGCAAATGTGAAAATAAAAATATAAGAGAAAAATGGAATGAAATAATGTTAAGGGCAATTGTATTGTGAATAAACATAATGAAAAGCACCAGAAGCATTGTTTTTTATTTAGTTTTTTTCCTGTGAAGATATTCAGGGATTTTCCTCTCCTCTCTTTACTAACTAGGAAATTGATATTATTAACACTTGTGTTCACTTTATATAAGTTAAAAAAACTATTTTCAAATGCAGTTTATTGTATGACTCGTAATCGTAAATTGTGGTTTCAATTTCATCGCAAATGCAAACCAACTGACTCATATGTTTCTGTTATTAGTAACCGATAATTTAGAGAAATATAAATAAATGACATCCAAGTGACTGTTAAATTTTTGTTAAGTTGAATTACCTTCAATAAATGTTCAGTTAAGAAAATCAAGTTTTTATTACCACTGCACAAAATAGTCAAAGATATATTATCATCTGCAGCTATGGATACCATTGTTCTCCTAATTTTGTTTCTATTTTTTTCTAATTTCTACTTCTAATTTTGTTTCTAATTCAGGAAATAGTACCTAAATATATTATTTGTGATTTGAGGTATTAATAAGATGACACTCTTGGAATGGCATAATGTAACCATCAGGGAAGAAGTCTGCTGGTGGAAAATCTAAAAATTAGCAACAGACTTAATTGTTCCATAGTCTTTTACTTTTTTTGTAAAGAGGAAAATATACAAAATAAGCCTTTTTTTCTCCCAAATTCTAAAATGCGGCATTCTTTAAAGTAAATCCTCTGAACAGAATTTGTACATTAGGACTGCCATCCCTTTGCAGCTCTGCAAAGCAAGGTAAGATAGCTTAGCATAGCTTTTATCTGCAAGGATTCCCCGAGGCAGTTTCTGTAAAAGGGTTAATGACAGATGTTTCCATTAAATCTGACCTACCTCTTAATTTTGCCATTGCCTGATAATATCCTGGCTTTGTGCTTATTTGCATGGGCAAATGGAGTCACTCTATAACAAGCAACACACCGCCCTCGTTGAAACAAAAGGTCAATTCATTTTAAACTGATGTGTGCAATATTTTTTGTAGTTGCAGTTAAAACAACAACAAAATACCTTTCATAGGATGCTACTACTTACAAAGAATTAAAAGCCCTGTTTTCTGAACCCCTGGACACAACATACATCTGTAGGCAGAAACGAGTACTACCAATAGAAATCAATACATCTCCTTGTAGGTAACCAACTAGAAAAATCACTTCTGTCTCTAGGAAGTTCCTCTTATTTTTATACTAAATACAACAATGGTACAGTAAATTGTCTTTGCTGAGGAATTAGTTGAAAACTCCAAAATGCTAGCAGCACTTTCTTGTTTACTGAGTGTTATTACTTTGGCAAAGAAAAAAATAATCTGTAAATATAGAGGGAATAGTTACTGTCTTAGGTTTGTTGAAAGATATAGGCTTTTTAGCCTTTAGGCTGCAGTCCAATGCTACAGTTTATGAGTGGCCAAATTATGTTCCACCAGAAGAAAAGAGTGAGTGATCTTGAACCTTGACCAGGTTGCTATAATAAACCCATTAAAAAATAAAATAATTCAGGCAGTTCACATAGTTATACAAGGCTCTGTTCAAGCCACTTCTGGTGGGAGAATCAAATAATGTTGAGGGTCCTTCCGTGATTCTCATGAAGAGGCATTTCAACTATGTGCTTCCTTTTTGAATAGTCTATAGCAAGGATTCAAGAAACATTGCATTAATCTAACTATGCTGTTTCATTTTATTGTAACATTTAAGGAGTTCACTATTATCACTTGCCAGATAGGTTCTCTCTCTGTAATTATATATACAGTACTATATACACATATACTATATGCATATCATACATCATCTTTATCATTACAGTCTAATCTCTAAGACATTTAAATACTGAAATTCTGGCATTAAATTTCACCTTACTTGGAAAATAGCTCTTCTGTATTTCATTGACAGTAAATCCATACACAAAACATTCCTATTATACCAACCAAAATCTGTAATTATTTCAAAAGGAAATAAGTAAGATTTGTGGGTGGAAGAGTGAACTTGCTAAATAGCTAATTTTTTTCATTTAAGATAAATAAAGCCCCCATTTGGCACTTGGACATTGCAAATAATTGAAACAATTTAGAAAACTCTCCTTGCCCAGTCCTAAGTGTGTTTTTTTAATGGATTTTCCAAAGCAAATTCTAGTCTCACCATGCTGCCTCAACTTTGTATGAAAATAAGATCAATGGGAAGGAAAGATGAATGATTTCTTAGGAGCCCAGGAAGGTGTTTTCTCTGCTGGTGTATATTCCTATTGCAGCAAGGAGCATATTTTCCCCATCTACAAATTACCTAGATCAGACCCCCAGCCCCAACCTCAATCTTAAATTCACCAACAAAGCTCAGGAAACGGGAAATCATGTTTCCCCTGCTAATTCTCTATGGATAGTCTTTCAAGACACAACCCACAATCAGAAGTATAAAAAAGCAAATGAAAACAAATATTTACTGCGTACATACTTGATACAGGTTTCTCAGTACTATGAAGGATATAGTGAAGGTGATGAGGATACGCTTCCCTTTATGTACAACCTAATCTCTTCATTAAGTAATGATTAAAGAGCCAAACAAAAATTACCAGACTATGAAAATAAATGTAAAATGTAAAATATAATAATGTAAAATGTAAAATAATAAATGAAGGGAGTTGAACATACTAAGCAATGGGAGAAACTAGGAATTTCGGTCAGGTTACGGTTTGAGTTTATAAAAGTAGTCAGAACTGGTGATTTGTGTCTTAGGTTTGCAATTAAAAACAAACAAACAAACAAACAAAAACAAAACTTCCAAGGAAGATGGAAGAGCAGAAAAATTCTAACCTCACCTCTCCCAGGGATGCAACTAGATAGCACTCACATCAGTGTAAATAACCCAGAAAATGACCTGAAGACTGACAGAACAAACTCCACAACTAAATGTAGAGAAGGGGCCACATGGAAGAGAGTAGAAAGGGCAACAATGTGGTCAGAAGCTAAAGCTAAAAGAAGCTAAATGGTCCCACAGAACTGTCCACAGGAGGAAAGGACACTGGGGCATGAAGAGGAGAGAAAAACAGAGTCATACCAGGGAGCCCACACAGGGAAGATGAATCCCCATAACATTTGGCTTTGAAAACCAGACGCTAAATTCATTGAGTTCTTACAATTAGTGAGGCTTAAAACGTGGCACTTTAAAAATCAGAAGGTTCATGGGACATGAAGGAGAGGAAGAGGAAACTGAGTCCCCAATTTAAAGAGATAACACAAGAAGTTACCCCAGGGAAATACAGCATAGAAGCAGCAGTTTGAAAGATACCTGGGGCATATGGATGGAGATTTGTTAATCTCAGAGCAGATGCTGGAGGGGCAAGGATCACTGGGAGACACTTCCAGGGACAAAGGAGCTGGGGGATGCTACATACCTCGTCCACCCTCCAGCATAAACACACAGACACCTGCAGGTACCACCACTATGCCAACACTCACCACCTAATTTGCTAATGGTGAGCCTTGCTCCTGTGTTCTCCTGTGTTCCCCCTTCCATCCAGACCTCAGCTCCCTACCACAGCAGACCCATACAAACCTTGCTAACTCTGTGTGTCCCACCACTATTCACTTTTGTGGATCTGCCCCCTCCAAACAGCCTGCCTCAGTTCCCAGAGCTGCAGATCCCTTCACACCAGTATACCTCTTGCTGGCACCACATGCTCCACCCCCATGTTCTCTTGCAGGAGGTGCCATTGCATCTTGGGCAAATGCATGGTCTGGCTCAGTTTAAGCCCTAGGCAACCCCACATTGGCCCACTAACAATACAGGGACCAAACCCTGTCCACAACAAGCAAAGAGAGCCACTGCAGACAACTGAACTAAGTCAAGAGTGACTCAGTCACAACAGAAGGGTGCAAGTAACACACATAGGAAACATCAATGAAGCCCCAGTGTCTGGTAAATAGGGGACACTATATTGCAGAACACAGCAGGATGTCTTCTTAATAAGGCCACTACTTTCAAGAGCAAGAGACATAGCTAACTTTCCTAACACATAGAGACAGATACAGAGAGTTAGACAAAATGAGGAAACAGAAGAATATGTCCCAAATGAAAGAACAGGACAAGATCACAGCAAGAGACCTACACAAAACAGAGAAAGCAATACACCTGATAGAAAACGTAAAGTAATAATCATAAGGATACTCAATGGACTTGAGAAAAGAGTAGAGGACCTCAGTGACACGCTTAACAAAGAAAACTTGAAAAAGATACAATCAGAGATGAAGAACTCAATAACTGAAATTAAAAAATACATTAGATGAGGGGCACCTGACTGGTTCAATCCACAGAGCATGCGACTTGCAATGGAGGCATTGTGAGTTCACGCTCCATGCTGGGCATGGAGCCTACTAAAATAAATAAATAAATAAATAAATAAATAAATAAATAAATAAATAAGATAAATAAGAGACTCACTAAAGGAAGCAGAAGAATGAATTAGTGACCTAGAGGACAGGGTAATAGAAAGCAATCTAGCTGAATAAGAGAAAAAATAGTAATATTTTACATATTTCCAAATGACATATCTGATACAAGGTTAGTATCCAAAATATATAAAAAACTTATATAACAACAACAACAACCAAATAATCCAATTAAAAATAGGCAGAAGACATGAACAGACATTTCTGCAAAGACGACATACAGATGGCCAACAGACACATGAAAAGATACTCAACATCACTAATCTTCAGGGAAATGTAAATCAAAACCATGATGAGATACCACCTCACACCTGTCAGAATGGTTAAAATAAAAAGCACAAGAAACAACAAGTGTTGGCAAGGATATGAAGTAAAAGGAACCCTTGCGCACTGTTGGTGGGAATGCTAACTGATGCAGCCACAGTGGAAGACAGTATAGAGGTTCCTCAAAAAATTAAATATAGAACTATCACATAATCTATTAATTTTTCTACTGGGTATTTGTCCAAAGAATATGAAAACACTAATTCCAAAAGATATATGCACCCCTATGTTTATTGAAGCAGCCCAAATGTCCATCAATAAATGAATGGATAAAGAAGATATGGTGTGTGTGTGTGTGTGTGTGTGTGTGTATATATATGTATATATATATGTGTGTATATATATATATATATATATATATATAAAACAGAATATTACTCAGCCATAGAAAAAATTTGAAATCTTGTCATTTGTAATGACATGAATGGAGCTAGAGAATATAATGTTAAATGAAATAAGTCAGTCAGAGAAAGACAAATATCATGATTTTACTCACATGTTGAATTTAAGAAATAAAACAAAGAAGAAAGACTCTTAGCTAAAGACAGCAAACAGATGGTTACCAGAGGAGAGGTGGAGAGGGGGATGGGTGAAATAGGTGAAGGGAATTAAGAGTACACTTATGAGTACTGAGTAATGTATAGAATTGTTGAATCACGATAATGTACACCTGAAACTAATATAAGTGTTATCTATACTGAAGTTAAAAAACAAAACAAAACAAACAACAAAAACACCGTAATAATGGTATATGCTAGGAACCATACAAAGAAAGAAGTCTATACATTTATGTCATCATCATCTAATGTTCACAATTTCCCTAGGAAGTAGATACAATTAATACTTTTATTTTATGGATAATAAAACCAAAGCTTGAAGATATTACATACTTCTTCAAGGCAACAGAGCTAGGCCTTAAGTCACATAGTCAGAAACCATACCTAGACATTCTGACTCAAGTCTTATACTCTCAACTTTGCTACCTCTCTTGTAGGCACATAGGCTTCAGAATTAGGCAGATGGGGTTACAGTTCCCTTCTGCTATGTGAGCTTAGGTAAAGTTCTTGTTTGTAAAATAGGGGGAAAAAAAGAAGAAAAGAGAAAAGAAAAGAAAAGAGAAGAAAAGAGAAGAAAAGAGAAGAAAAGAGAGGAAAGGAAAGGAAAGGAAAGGAAAGGAAAGGAAAGGAAAGGAAAGGAAAGGAAAGGAAAGGAAAGGAAAGGAAAAGGAAAAGGAAAAGGAAAAGGAAAAGGAAAAGGAAAAGGAAAAGGAAAAGGAAAAGGAAAAGGAAAAGGAAAAGGAAAAGGAAAAGGAAAAGGAAAAGGAAAGGAAAAGGAAAGGAAAGGAAAAGAAAAGGAAAGAAAAGAAAAAAGAAAACAATACTGCTCTGTTGACATGGATATCAGTTGTTTTGGCCTGCCTGGCATCTTGTCTTCTAATAAACAACTCATCTTTTCCTAGAGGAAGGAGGAAAATTTTCAAACAAGACACAAGCATATGACCATGTCCTGGACAAAAAAGCCCCTTATCTTCTTGGCCACAAGGGTGGGTTCAGGGATAACCCAACAAACAAGCCAAACCAAAGGTGGCCTATATGGGACTTGTGATAGAACTATGGAGAAAGAAGACATAACTTTAAAACTTTAGGATAGGGGCACCTGGAAGGCTCAGCCAGTTGAGTGTCAGACTCTTGATTTTGGCTGAGGTCATGATCTCACGGTTCATGAGTTCAAGCCCCACATTGGGCTCTGCACTGACAGCACAGACACTGCTTGGGATTCTCTTTCTCCCTCTTTCTCTGCCCCTCCCCTCCCCTGCTCATGCACTGGCATTCTCTGTCTCTCTTTCCCTCTCTCTCTCTCTCTCTCTCTTTCTCAGAAAGATAAATAAACATTGATAAAATAAATAGAATTTTAGGACAAAAGATTGAAGCTGCGTAAGCAGAGATCATATGTACAAAGACTGCCTAGAAATGAAGCCAACACAGGGGTGCCTGGGTGGCTCAGTCGGTTGAGCGTCTGACTTTGGCTCAGGTCATGATCTCACAGCTTGTGAGTTCGAGCTCTGCGTCGGGCTCTGTGCTGACAGCTCAGAGCTGGAGCCTGCTTTGGATTCTGTGTCTCCCTCTCTCTCTGCCCCAACCCACTCATGTTCTGTCTCTGTCTCTCTCAAAAATAAATAAAAACATTAAAAAACATATTAAAAAAAAAGAATTGAAGCCAACACAGAGAAAGGCAAAAAAACATGAGAAGAGAGAAAAACCGCCCTGGGATGGTCATGCCTAAAGCTAAGGAGATGTTGAAATTTTTATTTATATGAATCAACAATACTCCCTCCACTTTATGTTCAAGCATATTTTAATTGGGTTTCTGTCATTTATGACCAAAGGGGTTCAGTCTAATAAATCACTTTAGAGAGATAATGTATACGAAGAACTTAAGATAATACCTAGAATTAGTAAGTGCTCCACAAATGTTAGCTATTTCCCTTGTTATTTTAGGTGTTTTAGGAAACTGTTGTCAGGTTTCCCCCAAAATTATGGATCTTGAATGAAAACCAGGACTAAGAGAAAAGAAATTGCCATGGTTTAGTTTCCCTATACCAGGCATAGTCAAAGAAGAGAGAGACAAGGTTTAAGAAGCCCTAAGTATTAAGTATTAAGAAACACCAAAATGCTCAACGTCACTCATCATCAGAGAAATACATATCGAAGCCACAATGAGATACCACCTCACATCTGTCAGAATGGCTAACATTAACTCAGGCAACAACAGATGTTGGCGGAGAAAGAGGATCTCTTCTGCACTGCTGGTGGGAATGCAAATCGGTACAGCCACTCTGGAAAACAGTATGGAGGTTCCTCAAAATATTATAAATACAACTACCCTAAAACCCAGCAATTGCACTACTAGGTATTTACCCAAGAGATCTAGGTGTGCTCTTTTGAAGGGGCACATGCACTCCAATGTTTATAGCAGCACTACTGACAATAGCCAAATTATGGAAAGAGCCCAAATGTCCATCGATGGATGAATGGATAAAGAAGATGTATATATGTATATACACACACAAACATATATACCACATATATACCACACCATATACATATATACACACAACGGAGTATTACTCAGCAATCAAAAAGAATGAAATCTTGCCATATGCAACTACATGGATGGAACTAGAGGGTATTATGCTAAGCAAAATTAGTCAGTCAGGGAAAGACAAATATCATATGAATTCACTCATATGAGAATTTAAGATACAAAACAGTTGAACATAAGGGAAGGGAAGGGAAGCAAAAATAATATAAAAACAGGGAGGGGGACAAAACATAAAAGACTCTTAAATACAGAGAACAAACAGGGTTGCTGGAGGGGTTGTGTGTGGGGGGGATGGTCTAAATGCATAAGGGGCATTAAGGAATCTACTCCTGAAATCATTAATGCACCATCTGCTAACTAACTTGGATGTAAATTAAACAAGAAAGAAAGAAAGAAAGAAAGAAAGAAAGAAAGAAAAGAAGGAAACATCAAAAGTCAGCTTTTCTTGCTTCCCAGCCAATGTTTGCATTTCTAGTTGGTCTCACTGTGTCTCCAAAGGATCCGGAAGCAATTATTACCATGTGCCCACTTTATAGTCAAAATATTCAATCATATATCCAAATGATTATCCAGATGGAAATAACATTTTATAAAAACCAAGGCCCACTTTATTTTGCTACTACTATAGTGTCATTGATAACTTTTGTACAAGGCTCAAGGCTCTAAACATAAGGTCTTGCAAAAAACTAAGCAATCTGGTTCTGAAAATGTTCTTCCATGTCATCCAAAAGTCTAAGGTCAGTAATTACATCTCTGGTAATAACTGAGTCACTTAAGGTTTATATTTTTGCCATATACCCATTGCATCAATTTCACAGAAAAGAAACTTTCTTCTGCTTCCTTCTTTGAACAGGCCTTATAACGTGAGAAGCAAGAATGGTTCCACAGGAACTGTTGTGTACCACTGCGTCAATCACAAAAACATTAAAACACGGCTTTGCCAGTCATTACTATATAAAGTATTCTCTTGCTCTGTTGAAAATGGTTTCAAATAATTGCTGTATTCGAACGGGAGTTTTGTTCTTTTTTAATATAGTGGTTTGGGAGAGGAAAAAAAAAACATAGAAAAGAAGATATATTCAAGAAACAAAGCAATATTAAAATAGCTGAATCAACTAATTGTCATCAATCATCATATTAGCAAGGGAGTCACACACTGTAGGTTCCTAAGCCCAAGAAGTCAACTCGCATCCTTACAGAGTAGTTGACAAATGGATGTACAACAACAGCAAGAAAGGGACATGAATCTGACATGACCCGTCTAAGCAAAGATAATTCTCCTCTGACTTCAAACGTTATTCTTTTTTTCCTGTGCCCTCTATTGCAGAGCTAATAAGCATTGACTGGAATCAAGTCTGGAAAGATTTTCACCTTACCTCTGACTTATCTTTCTGGTTTCAGCTAAGTTGGTCTTTAACACTGTTAAGTTTGTGGGTTTACATTAGAGAATGCTCTGTAAGAAAAACGCAGATATTCGCCAAAAAGAAACTAAGTGGACTACTGGTCAACTATCGGTAGCTCTAAACGTTCCTGTGTGACAGAGACTGATGAAGGAATGTATTACCGAGTCTTAAAATCAAGCCAACCAAGACTCATACCATGATTATAGACCAGTTCTTCAACTATGGAAAAAGCGGTGGGCAGCAGAAGGGTGGGGCCTCCTGACAACGCTCTGAAGACATGGCCCTGAAAAGTTCAAGCTTGCCAGTGGGCCACCCCTGGAAAATTCTGTGCTTATATGAAGCATCACACTATGTTATATGCAACTAAATGAACAAAATACCCAGGCTAGCAATTCCTTCAAAGAAGTTTTGAAGCTTAGAAACTGAACAGAGAATTATGCCATGGGATACTGCCAATTTTTTGTGGGGTGGCCCTGGGCAAGTTATTTTGTGTCTCATTTTTCTTCAGTGATAGACTATTGTTACCACTGCTATTATTGATAATAAAAACATCCTAACAATAAATCTAGGGACAATATTGTGAGAATGTGTATGGAGTAATTTTAGAATGAGGGAAGAAAGGCACAAAATTATACTATTATAAAGTGCTTTATCAACCAGCATATTACATAATGTGTTATAACATACCATGTGTCCATGGAAACATGAAATCATTCATAATTCTTAAGTACTGCCAGATGTGTAGCTATAACAAATTTCAACTCTTTCTGAAGAATTCACCCACACACTCACTTCTCCAACCAATATTTCCACTGGTAACTGTCAAGAGTTGAGAAATCACAGAATAGGCCCTTATTCACATCTCTGTGGTAATTACATATAGTTTGCTTCATATTTGGGGAAGAACATGTCTTATTCATAATTTTATAACTAGTGACTAGTCCTGTTCTGGTATATATGAGTACTCAGTAAATGTTTATTGAATGAATGAATGAATGAATGAAAGAATGAATGAATGAACAAATGAATGAACAGATAATAGACACAGTAAATCAAAGAATAAGCCCTAGTAATGGCACTACCTCCACTAAGAAGAGTCTCTAATGCAAGAAATATTTAGAGTGGAGGTGGTCACAGATTGGCTCCTTCCCAACACGTCTATATGCTATTTCCTAGTATTAGTTCATTTGTCATTTGTCATAACTTTCTGGAATGTACAAGTAATCCTATTACGAGAGATCCTTGTGATTCTCAATGGAGGCATCTGGTTTTACTTAAGGATGCTGAATGATTTCATTTTTCAATGGCTGGGAACATGGTACATTACAACTTTTATACAGACTGAAGAATTTCTGATATTATAATATACCTGTGGTAGGTGAAAGAAATCCTCTAACTTTTGAATTAATGTTAATAAGGCACATAAATGTGATGAAATAGAAACAACTCTGGATTTGGAATTAGAGGATCTAGCTCTGACACATATTTGCCCTATGAATTTGGCCTCCTTAACAGTTTTCTCTGAGCCTCTGTTTTCATCTGTAATGACAACTATATGTAACAAAAAAGAAACTCATATATGTGGGGTCAATGAGGCAATTTAGTAAGTTATAGAAAGTACTATGTAAATGGATACAAAGTAGCATATAAATGGAAAATGCCACACGATATAGCATGACAGCTAGGTATAAAATGGCAGAGAGTTCTATGGTATTAATAAACTGAAGAATCCTTAAGCTCAGGGCCCAAAACATATTCATTCATCTTACAGTTTTTATGGCTTAAAAAACAAATCAAATGAACCATCAGTGTCATTTGTTGAATTGCAGGCATCTATAAGACATGTGTGTTCAATTCTTAGAATGGGCTTCGAGGTCCCTTCCAATAAACTGCCTAATAGGTATGGTATTCTTCAAAGTGTGGTCCTCCCATAGCCAACATTAGATTGTCTAGTTTGCTTGTTAAAAATGGAGGTTCCCAAAACTCATCCAAGCGGCTATAATGCAATGAATGCATCAAGTACCCAAGATAGCTCTTATGGACACTGCTATAGTAGGTATTAAATTTATCTTTGGACATCCAGTAGCTATGGCACAAGATCAGTTCACTCAGAAAGGACATGTGCTCTTAATTCATATATTGTATAAACCCAACTTTTTAAAGTTTACAAACTGCTCTAAAATACATGAAATATAATATTATAAATGAGAAATGGTTTTAAAACATTTTATACTACTACATAAATGTAAGACACTATAATTTTTAAAAAAATGAATGCTTATTTATTTTTGAGAGAGAGACAGAGTGTGAGCAGGGAGGGGCAGAGAGAGAGGGAGACACAGAATCCAAAGCAGGCTCCAGGCTCTGGGCTGTCAGCACAGAGTCCGATGCAGGGACCATGAGAACATGACCATGAGAACATGAGAACATGAGAACCATGAGAACATGACCTGAGCCAAAGTCGAACACTTAACCAACTGAGCCACCCAGGCACCCCAAGACACTATAATTTTTAAATAAAGTTGGTCCATAATAAATTTAATTTTTTTAAACATCTATTTGGTGGTTGTCTGTGTCTATGAGACTGTGCTCTATATGGTGGTGAAACATCACTTTGTTCCTTGTATACTGGCACTAAAAAGGGCCTGGCACCTAGTAGGTGCTCAGTAAATAGTTACCCACCAGAACAATAAATACACATAAGTAAAATGCATGTCTCAGAAGAATTGTTGGCTTAAAATCTGCCCACTAGTACATAAGGATGGGTTCATATGACAGAGTTTATGGCCCAGGTTCTCTTTATCAGAAGAAAGGAGAAACACAGGGCACAAATGCAGGCTATCAGCTAAAGAGATTTCATGTATCTCCCTCAAGATACTAATTTTTTAACTGAGGTTAAAAATGCAAACTGGAAAGCAATTATCCTCAATTTCCAGATGCTTTTATTCCAAAATTAAACCCAGTTGCATAGCGTATAAAAGCTTTCCTGAGGAAGAATGACACTTTACACTAAAGGGGCAAAAGTGTAAAATAGTTTTCGGATCTGAGGGTGTGTAATGGTCAGATTGTCCTGCTGTTATGAAAAGAATGACTATTGTGATATTGTGATTTATAATAAAAAATTGGTCTTCGTCCCCATTTCTGGCACAGAACCCTTAGAACTCTTGGAATTTCCTAAGTGATAAGAATGATAAAGGTTGTCTTTTGGTATGTTAATGAGATGACTTTGGGACCTCACATAAAGGAGGGGCTGGTTGCCAAGGACCAAATATGTGATTAGAGGTGGAACTTTCAGCCTTACCCCTTGACCTCCAGGGAGTGCAGAGGGGCTAGAGGTGGAATCAATTGCCAATGGCCAGTGACTTGGTTAATCATGACTATGTGATGAAGCCTCCATAAAAACTCAAGAGGATAGTTTTTGGTCCTTTGCTTTTTTGAGAGAACTTCCATACTTGGGGAACCAGAACACTTCCATGTGTCACTGAGCAAGACCCTAAACTCCAGGGAGACAAAAGCTCCTTTGCTCAGGAACTTGCCCTATGTACTTCTTCATCCGGCTATTGATTTGCATCCTTTTTATCCTTCAGTAAACTGGTAAAAGGTTCCCTGAGTTCTTTGAGCCCGTCTAACAAATTAATTTAAACTAAGGAGGAGGTCACTGGAACCTCTAATCTGTAGCCTGTTGGTCAGAAGCGCAGGTAACAGTTTAAAGCTTGTGACTCCCATCTGAAGCCAGGAGGCAGGGGCAGTCTCATAAAGCTGAACCTTTAACCTATGGAACCTGATGCTGTCTCCAAGTACTGTCATAATTGAGTTGAATTCTTGGACACCCGGGTGTCTGAAAATTGTTTGGTGTTGTATGTGGGTAACCTTCCCACACCCCACATTGAAATTTGGTCCAGGAATTTTAAAAGAACCATTGGCTGGCAGAAATATTAAGTTCAAGAGCCTGATCTTACTAGCCACCATCCCTGGGACTCCATATCTTGCCTAATCACTCTGTGCCCTCCAATCCCTCAAAGATGAGGGAAGGGTAACTAACTAGTTGCAGGCATCAGAAATGGTGTTAAAAAGACAGCAAGAGAGCCATCTGAAAGTCTCTTGACAGTGATGCTTTTGCTAATCAAGAGCACAAGTTCAGTTTCCAAAGGGATGTTATTTAGCTCTGATTACCCCTAGGGAACACGGGGATGGCTTTAAGAATATATAAGTAAGCAAGGTAAAGTTTGGGGCTTAGATACCTCTAAAATTAATAATCACTAAGTAGGTTCACTGCTAAAGTCCATGATTTTAATTGCCAGTTCTCCACAATGACCACTGTCAATCTTCCTATTTCCTTACATCATACCCAGGCCCTTGGCTTCCAGCAAGCACTAATCCTTACCTCATCTGGCTCTGCTCTGCAAAAGACACAAAGAAAGTTTCAGCATCCACCATTATGAAAACACCTGAATCCTGAATTAATTTGGAGTAGGATTAGGACATAAACAACTTCATTATAAGGAGCTTTATTCTTTTGTTTGTTTGTTTGTTTGTTGGGGGGGGGGGTGGCATGGAGAGAGAGGGAGAGAAAGCATCCCAAGTAGGTTCCCCTCTACCAGTGCAAAACCGGATGCAGGGCTTGATCTCACAAACTAGGAAATCATGACCTGAGCCAAAATCAAGAGTCAGATTCTTAATGGCTGAGCCACCCAGGTGCCCCAAAGGAGGCTTATTCTTGAGAAACAACAATGCTTAACAATTCATGTATTCTTTTATTGTTCCATTCAAAAAATACTTCAATGCCAGGGCTCCTGGGTGGCTCAGTCAGTTAAGTGTCCAACTTTGGCTCAGGTCATGATCTCGCGGTTGGTGAGTTCGAGCCTTGCTTCAGGCTCTGTGCTGACAGCTTGGAGCCTGGAACCTGCTTCAGATTCTGTGTCTCCCTCTCTCTGCCCCTCCTCCTCTCATGCTCTGTCTCTCTCTGTCTCTCAAAAATAAATAAACCTTTAAAAATTACTTTAATGCCTTAAGGAACTTATAGTCTGATGACAAATAGTATGACTCAATAAATTGCACATTAAATGAATACAGAATGAGTAAACGCTCTTGTAATTAAAATGGCTATAATTCTTCAATGAATGAACCATATAAATTTGACAAAAAATATAAATCTTTTCCTGATACTAGTAGAAAGGGGGGGGGCTGATAAATGTACAAAGATGTTAAAATTTGCTCTTGATGCAGAACTAACAGGTATCAATACTAAAACATACAACTTAACTCATGCAGATATTTTGAAGATTTAATAAAATCCTGAACTTTCAGATAGCATGAAATAGAAATCAATCAATAATAGAAATGAAAATATTCTTCAAAAGCTTCTGATAAAAGCAGAGTAAAAAAGATAAAATAGATGCTCAGTAAGTGCTGAAAGAATGAATCCTTGGAAAAATCCTTTTTGGAAGCATATAGATAGAACTATTAAGAATGAACAAAAAAGTGTGAAAACTAGAATTGATGTTTGTACATAAATAGAATAAGCAGGAAATTCCAGAGAGTAAATATCTAGAGATGTATTTCCCAATGTTTATCAGAAAGGCAGAGTGGTACTTTCTGCAGAAATTAGTTACCACATTAATGAAATAAAGCCACCTCTGGCATAAAATGTATCAGTGGTTAAAAGTTCACAGTCAGTCTTAAAAATGTTTCAAGAGACACAAGAAGGAAAATGTTACTCCTCTTTGCAAATAAGCAATGGGAAAAAAGGTGGAGAATAAGTAATTATTCAAACTGGCACAGAACTGAACCAACAGGGGGACAAACACAGATGGTCAGAGGTTCCACTTAACCTTTCACCTAAAAGTTGCCATCTTCCTGAGAGAGCTAATTCTACCAGTGGTTCAATTCTGATTCAGAAGGAAAAGAGTCACTTTCTGAGTCATAACATCACCCTGGTTTTCCTTTCAGTCCTCTGTTCCAAGCCTACCAAATCCCAACCCATTTTAATTTGTCTAAAGGTGGCCTGGCCAGCACCAGAATTTAATGCTTCCATAAATGAACTCTGATTGACACGAGAGAGGACTCACTCACAGAAAAGCTTGCACGGCTGCCATTTGGTCAGTTTGGGGTTTGTTTTTAAAATCAACGCCAGTTGAGGCTGAGCAGAAGCCAGGGTGTGTTTTTATTTTATGTCTCAAATAAAAATAAAGAGCTGGGTATGAATAATCAAAGTGGCAGGCGCCTCCCTGGATACTTCTAAACCTTCCAAAAGCAGTCCTGGGGCTCAGCAAAATGTAATACGGTCAAAACAACCATGAACAGCATTAGTACCAAGGGTTTGCCCCAGAAAAACAAAATAATTGCCATACAGATTCCCCTTCAGTCCCAAACTGCAGTGCCTTTCAATAATATATTAAGTTAAAATATCTTTTTTGGAGGGTGGTAGCCCCTAAAAGGACTATTCCTAGAAGCTAGGTGGATGTCACATAAAAAGAAGACAGATATTATTACTAGTATAATTCTTAAAAACAAACAGAGATTCTTCTAATTAGCCACATAGACTCTGTCACTCCCTATTAAATAGTAGAAGACATATGGTCAACTCCTTGTTATTCTGGGTTTGATGATCAGTTTTGTGGACTGTACATACTCTTTATTTCCATCACTACAAGTTACATATTCTTTGGATAGTTGACACTAGTTACACAGTCAGGAAAGAGAAAGAAATCTGCGGATGAGAGAAAGTGGTTGAAAAGCAAGAAGGTGAAACTAAAAGTGAAAATAAGCAATAGATGAATTCTTAAAAAAAAAAACATTAACAGTGATCAGAAAATCAGCAAATTAAATTGGGATTCTGTAAAATTTATGGATTTTAGTCAACAGTCTGTCCTAGAAAAAGAATTAGAGATGAGGGGTAAGGATGCAACAGAATAGTGGGAAATGCTTCAGATATTGTTCCAAGCATTTGGAACACTGAATCGAAAGAAATCTGAAACTTTGATTCTAACACAAAATAAAAAGCAAAATAAAGCATTTTAGGAAAAAATACACTCCTACATCATGACACATTTGGAAGCAATTAGCTCTATAATATACATCACGATAATAAATAAAAAACTTATAATAAACAGAAAACTTATGATGGAAAGGACCTTCAGTGATGTATGGTCTGAGTCAAGTTAAATGGCCACTTCCCAGCTGCAGACAGAGGTTATTTAAGATCTGCTATTGCTGATTTTTCTCATGTTCTCATTAAAACATCTCTCACAATGTCTTCATTTCAAGAAAGGCCAAGGCTATTTATATACATTAGCACATTCGCCCCCAGTTTATTTCTGAGATGGAGAAGTATTGTTACTATCACTATACACACAGGGCAGAAAGATGCAGAAGGGCCAGTTGAGAGGACCCTGGAAGTGCCCTGAACTACTCTGATGAGGCATACCATGTCAGAGTTGGAGCCAGGAACAGGAACACATTTTAATATAGCCCAAAGCAGTTAGAACAGCCGTAGAAACGTGTAGGAATTTAAAGAAGGAAGGAAGGAAGGAAGGAAGGAAGGAAGGAAGGAAGGAAGGAAGGAAGGAAGGAAGGAAGGAAGGAAGGAAAAGAAAGAAAGAAAGAAAGAAAGAAAGAAAGAAAGAAAGAAAGAAAGAAAGAAAGAAAAAGAAAATTGAACATTGAATTCAGCAATTCAGAAAGATCTCTGGGGCCATGCTGCTCCCATAATCAGAAAATCTTTTACATTATCAAATGCTATTCCAGACTTAGAGCCTTTCAATAAGTAAGTAAGTAAGAATGTAGGAAAGCAAGTCTTCCTGGAGAAGGGAATCAACTGCAGAAATTTATTTATGAAATGTTTTTAATTTTATTGTATTAAATCAGAGCATGAAACTGAAGTCATGCTTTCTATTCAGAAGATCTGCCTTAGAAATAGATGTACTTGTTTGTTCTACACCTCAAGTTCATGGCCTTCCTCACCAAAGTCAAGTTTCACCATCACCCTGGCTCTGCCAGTAAAGTAAATGAAATAGGGTTTTTTTTTTGGTATGTAAAATTAAAAGTTTAATAATTTTATAGCACTTGTGTTACTAACAGAGTTTTATGTAGTTTTAAAGCTATAGCATTATGGACATGATTGTGAGCAGAATAGACTTCAACACTGTAAGTGGGGAACCAGTATGGGAAAGAATCTCCTGGATTATGCTGGGGCAGATTAGTGTATCTGCACAAGGAAAATCCCCTAGTTAGGGACCACAGCAGGATCCCATCCATCATATCACATGTTAGTTCAGAGAACTAAAACTCTTGAAGCATTTTTGGCAGCAGGGAGAACTTTTAGCATCATATGCTTTTTTACAAGGCTGGATTTTTCTTTTCTCCCCGATGTGCTTCAAGATTTCATAACATGAGAAACATAGGAGCAAAAGTTAAAATGCTTTAATGGTCCCCATAGGCTATTTAAATAAACACTGTGATTGCAATTTAGACAATCTGGAGTCCATTCAATATTAAATCCTCACCCTAAACTACAGCTACTACACAAATAGGGAATTCATGGTATACTCCACATGGCCATTTACTACTGCATGGATTGCCTCTTGACACTCATGGGGAGGAGCTAGCCAGGCCTAAGATTACACCAGTTAAATCTGTCAACAACTGGAGAGAAAGCTCCACTGAGCAAACACGCTGATCCCTCTCACACAGCGAGTCTTTGTCCTGACTTTGCTACAACTCCACTAATCTCATACTATCTTCAGCAGTGCAAGCAGAAACTTCTCTTGCAACCAGCTGTAACAAAAGATGCCTTTCTTTATTTTCACACACTGTATGTATATATTTATGCTGTCCCTTCCGCTCCCTCCCCCACCATTTCCACCCCTTCCTACAGACCCGATCCTAAATAAAGCTTGATTGAAGTAAATCATAAGCTATTCTTCATCCCAGAAAAATACATGAAAAAGTGGCAATAGTACTGATCAGGTCCTTTTGACCAGAGCCTCGTAAAAATAATACTCCATGACGTATGGTTTTGTGTGCGCCAGGGAAAAGAGTAGATTCAAGAACTAGGCAGGCAATAAATATCCTAAAATATGGTGTGCCAAATTGAAACAATTGGGTGGTGAAATATGTAGAACCACTGAGTGTTCCTCCAACTGCTTTCTGACATCAGAAGGTTCATGGGATCATGGTGTCCTCTTTCACTTTTATGTACTGTTGAGAAAAATATATTGGAGTAGTATTTTAGCTATGGCACTAGAAAATTATTATTATTAACTGATATTTCTTCTGGTTATAAAATGTAATATGGTATTTATGTTTAGGGAAGAAAACAAACATTTTTTTAGGAAAAATTTATTCAATAAAATGAATAATCTTAATTGTACAGCTCAAAGAATTTTTTGAGCTATGTATCTATCTGTGTAATCACCCAGATTAAGATGCAGCATATTTCAGGGGCTCCTGAGTGGCTCAGTTGTTGAAGCATCCGACTTTGGCTCAGGTCATGATCTCAAGGTTCTTGAGTTTGAGCCCCACATCGGGCTCTGTGCTGCCAGCTCAGAAACTGGAGTCTGCTTTGGATTCTGTGTCTCCCTCTTTCTCTGCTCCTCCCCTGCTCATGCTCATTCATTCATTATTCTCTCTCTCTCTCTGTCTCAATAATAAACACTACAAGAAATAAGATATAGCATATTTTTGTCACCCCAAATGGTTTATTGATGCCCCTTCACAATGGTTAATTCCCCACCAGAGGTGACCTCCATAGATTAATTTTGCCTGGAACAAAACTAGGTTAGTTTTCCAGAAACAGACATGTTTGAGTCTTATATGGCAAAGGTTATGCTGCAAATTTTCTGTACATTATCTCACTTTAAACCCTTTTAATCCTGACCACAAGAAGAGACAGGTATTTGTATCCTAAGTTTCTAAGAGAGAGGATAAGTCACTTGTTCAACATAAAACTGCACTTGAAAAATCTGAATTTACTACACCCAAATAATCACTCAGGCTATATTTATACTGTATAGACCATTAAATACGATCCCCAATTAATGGTTTAAAATTTTAATGTGCTACATAATAATAGTGTTAATAATAATATTAATCCCATTCTGTCCAGCAGGTACTGAGCTAAATGTTTGATACAATTGCCTCATTTAATCCTCCTAGCAACCCTGTAAAGCAGATATTGCCATATCCGTTTTGCACATGTAGCAAAAAGGGGAAAGTATTTCCCCACGTTTAAATATTAAGTGGATTCAAATCTTGTACTTTCTGACTCACAGTTCTTGGTTCATAATAAGTGCTCAATAAATATATGTTGAATCACCGAATTAAATGATGAATAAAAATGCTTGATAAAAAGTAGGCTATGTTTTGAAAATGCTAAGCAAAGTTGTTCATCACTTCCATGATGGCATTTACAGGGAGAAAAAAATTACAGAAATTAAAAGTTAGAGAATGTTGGTCTCTTTCCCTAGTTTTCGACCTGAGTAAACTGAAGCACCAAATGATCTGTTCAAGAGCAGAGCACATAGTCAAATAATGTTGATCTGGGCTGAAAATCAGGTTTCTTGAGCCCCATTCCAGTGTTAGCTTTGTTCTATTTCTATGGTTCTGAACCAAACACACTGCATGGGTTTTAAATAAGTTAGTAACTGAATTTGTTAAGTTTATCAACACTTCAAATAGCTGTGGCAATTATTCTGTAATGTGCTACAAGGAAAACCAGAAAAAAGAAGCAATATAGAACAAGGTTACTTTCCTCGAGATGCTTAGATATTTCATCATCAAGAGGAGAATTAACATTATGAGACAGTGAATATTATTAAACATGTGCTCCTGAAAAACAAACAAAAAAACAGCCCTATAAAAGACTGCATGATAAAGTATATCATCAAACATAATCAACCACCACAATTTATAGAACTGATAATACCCTCAGGGAAAGTCAAGAAGGGAAGAGATCAGTGTTGGCAGCAAATATAAAGGAATTCAAGACTGGCTTAGAAGTTATCATAGGCTCACAGATTTGAGAAGAGAAATCATCCAGTCCAAACCCCTCATTTTATACAAGAGGCAGTGTGAACAGGGAGATGACAGTCTATGCCCATGGCCACAAATCTCCAGTGTGGCCACAGCCACTCACCTCCAGTCCAGGATTCTGTCCATTAGTACCATTTTACCAACTTGTCCATGAAACACTGACAGAGAAAAGTTACTCCTCACCCAAAACAGTAAAATAAGTTAAAACATTAATGAACTGGCTGACATGCCATAAAAGATACATGTAAAAATATTATTTAGCAGTATAATGACCCAATTGCTTCCATTTTCAATGTATTGCAACTGGACTTTGGCACTTAGTACATATTACTTTCTTAAAGATAATTAAAGAAACAAGTAGGGGTGCCTGGGTGGCCCAGTCAGTTAAGCATCTGACCTCGGCTCAGGTCATGATCTCAGTTGGTGGGTTTGAGCCCTGTGTTGGGCTTGGTGTTGACAGTGCTGAGCCTCTTGGAATTCTCACTTTCTCTTCCCTCTCTGCCCCTCCCCCACTCATGCTTTTCTCCCTCTCTCTCTCTCTCTCTCTCTGTCTCCCTCTCTCTCATAATAAATAAAGTTTTAAAAAACTCAAAAAAATAACTAAATATAAGTCAGAGAGAATGTCAGGTCACAACATACATCTTCCAACTCATTCAGTGTCCTAAAATGTATAGCTCACAGAAGATTAAAAATAGAAAATACATTTTTACAAAAATACTTTTTTCCTGACATCTTATGATGGAATACATTTTTGTTCTCCATTTAAAATTGTCAATGGTGCACAAGTGATTTCATCCTGTGAACCCATGAGGAATGCAACCACATTCAAGCCTTCCAGCTGTTGTTCATCAAGAATTGTAATATTTATTCTGGAAGGAGCAAACAACAGATGCGTTTGGAGAATGTGAGTTCACCTGGTTTCTATAGCATATGAGCTCAAATTCAATTTGCTCATCAACAAACATCTTGTAAAAGAACCACCACCAAAAAGTTAAAAGTAAATTAAAAAAATAAAAAGCATCAGGTTCTATAAATTTAAATTTCAGACTCCATGTACAATCTTGATTTTAATCCTTATTCTTTCATACCACTCCCATTTTATGCTATAATTAATATCAGTAACTACTGGTGATACTTTTCTGGAAACATGTTTTTTCTACCCATTTCAATACCTTATCCTGCTACCTTCTTTAAAAATGGCATCTTCATTTTCTGGGACAATAACTTACAGTTGTTTTAAAGATGACATAAAATGTATTTTCAGCTCTCTTTCCTGATTTACGGCCACTTTCAACAAAACTGCCAACCAGGCATGAGAATCCATGAAAACACTTCAGGGTCCCTGAACGACCGTCTATCATTTTCAAATGAACATTTGTATTAGACACCAGAATTTTTCAATAATGATTCAAATTTAAGCCTTTTACCTAGCAAGTAAGCACTTCCAATATCTTCTAAAAGGAAATAAAAAAAATAATATAAAGCGAATTTAAGCAATTGTACAAAACCAGGTAGAAAGAATAGAAAACTTTTATTTATTTATTGTTTCCCTACTCTTGTTCCCAGCTTTTGGCTATTTGATAGGTAATACACAAAAGAATAAAGAAGCATAGAAAAAAAGGGAAACGTCTATCAGATGATTTCTTAATAAATTTGTGATGAAATTTTAGTGGTCTAACAAGTGTTCTTTTTTCAATAATCTATAAATTTCATCTTTTAAAACTAACTGATCCCTTCACCATAACTTTTAAAGAGTAAGACAACTAAAATGACATTAGCATGGAAAATCAAAAGCAACCTTTAATCTTAAATCTGTGAAATTTAAAATAAAATTAGTTCAGGGCTCCTGGGTAGCTCAGTCAGATGAGCATCACACTTCGGCTCAGGTCATGATCTCACAGTTTGTAAGTTCAAGCCCCATGTTGGACTCTGTGCTAACAGCTCAGAGCCTGGGGCCTGCTTCAGATTCTGTGTCTCCCTCTCTCTCTACCCCTGTCCCACTCACATTCTCTCTCTCTCTCTCTCAAAAATAAATGTTAATTTAAAACAAAATAAAACAAAATAAATAAAATTTAAAAGTTCATTGGAGGCACATCTGGGTGGCTCAGTTGGCTAAGCATCTGACTCTTGGTTTGGGCTCAGATCATAATCTTCCGGTTTGTGAGATTGAGCCCCACATAGGGCTCCACACTGATAGTGCAGAGCCTGCTTGGTATTCTCTCTCTCTCTCTCTCTCTCTCTCTCTCTCTCTCTCTGCCCCTTCCCCACTCATACACTCGCTCTCTCTCTCAAAATAAATTTAAAAATTAACTTAAAAAGATAAAATAAAATTAGTTCATTGGAAATTACATTCTACTGAATATCTGACACTGAATAACTGATACTTCATGGTCAAAATATGCTTACCTTTGTTTCTATCAATGTTCAGCATACAGATTATTCAAATAGATTCTATTCCATCAATATTTATGGAATGCAGATAATCCTTCTAGAATTCAGGGACTGAATAGCTGGGTGTGGGCAAGGGAGTACCCACAGTAGTGTGGGATGGAGCAATGAGAGCCTAATCTGGGGTGGCAGATACTGCCAAATCCTCAATATAGACTACGACACACTTAAAAAAAAAATCCTTAGGCAGTGCAAAACAGGGTGAGAGCCTGAACTCTGAGAGCCAGATTACCTGGTTCAAAGCTTGGATTTGCTTTTCAATAATAGGCAAGTAACATGACTTCTGTGCAACTTGGTTTCCTCATCAGTAGGATAGAGTTTGCGAGGTAAAAACTAAGTCACTATAGATAAAACACAATTACTGTGCCTCACGCGGAATAAGCACCATATACATGTTGGCTATTATTATCTTTTTTCTTAACTGAAGTATAGTTGACACACAATGTTACATTAGTTTCAAGTGTGCCACACAGATGGTTTGACAATTCTGTATGTTATGCTATGCTTCCCATACCTGTGGTTACCACCTGTCACCACACGATGCCATTGACAATCATACCCTATGCTGTACCTTTCATCCCCATGACTTATTCATTCCACAACTGGAAGTCCACTCCTCCATATTCACCCATTTTGCCCATCCCCCATCTCCTCCCCTTTGGCAGTCTACCTGAATAATCTGTATTTTTGTTTAACTGTATTATGGACCTGGTTTCTCTTACTACTTAGAGTATAACATTTGGAGACTAGAGACAATGTCTTACATTTTTATATAGTCACCAATCTCTAGTGCAGTCCTGTTGTCCAGGAGCTACTTATATGTTATATTGGTATATAAATGATAGTAGTAATGGAAGAACAAAAATAGAAGGATTGTTTGAACACTTAGGAGAGAGGAGTTCAACCTAAAAAGGGAATAGGGATAGAAAAAGAAAAAAAAGATAGAAAGAAAGAAAGAAACAAACAAACAAACAAACTACCAACTTCCAAGTGGAAGTATTCCAGACCAGGAAAATAGCAGGATAAGTTAACATGACATAATTTTTTCTAATTGAGGGAGAGACAAAGCTGGACTTGGATTTTCCTCTATGATTGTATTTTCTCTTGTGTATATGTGATTCCTGAACATCTACTCATCCTTGCAATAAGTACATTACTGTCATAGAGATGTACCATGAAGATGAATAGAAGGACCTATCAGGGGGTGGCCACATTCTACGGTCAAAGTCAAAAGGAAAATCTAAAGCTCTTGGTAATAGCAGCCAAATTAAGCAATTTGCTAAGCTATACCATTTACCTATTTGTTCTAAGAGAATTTCACCATAGGACTTGAAGTTACCTGGTAGAGTGGATATCCTGATATTAGCAAACAATAGAACTCATTATCTTATATTGATATTTTAATCATTGTAGCATATTAGATAAAATGGAAGCTTGTTTTAATTAGAAAGCTGAAAAGTTTGAAAACACCTGGATGGTCCAAACCAAGCTTGGAATAATGATGAAAACATTTGGTCAAACACAAACCAAATTATGAGATATTACAGAGATATTACAAGATTTTACTTGATGTATGTTTCTGTGCCATTAATTTTAACAGGCCGTTTTAAACAAATCCAACTGAATGGAAAAAAAAAGAGTTTAATATAGACAGCGTATAGCATTAAGTTCAATGGAACCACACTAATTCCTTTTTGTTGTTTTCTTTTTCAAATTTACTTTTTACTTCTACATTCACATATATTTCCACATAGGAATATAGATGTGCTTGACTTAGCATCAGGCCACACAGAGGAGTCAAATGAATTTATCTCCTCCTCTCCTAACACTTCAGTAAGGTCCATGATTTTTAAATCCTGCATTGCCACTAGATCACAAATGACACCAAATTTAGTAGATCAAATCAAATCTGTATACTCAGATGCCAATTCTATAGAGAAACAGTAAAGGATCTCACAATCTTAAATCAGGGAGGGAAAAAAAGAAAGCTACCACCTGTACCTGGATAACTACCAGCAGTGCTTATAAAAACTAACTACATTAAATACACTTAAGCATTGCTGTACATTTCACTACCTATTTGATTAATGGCAAAAGTAGTGACAGACAGTTGCAATATGGAATCTAATGTTTATACCCAAACAGTACATCAGTCATTTAGCCCGAATTTACCTTACTCCCACACAAACCTGGTGTCAGGCTCAATGTTTGTTTCTATACAAAAAAAAAAAAAAAAAAAAAAAAAAAAAGCTCAACATTCAGTTTGAGAAGTCCTGCTTTTTTTCACATGAACAAAACTTGTACGTGTGAAAAAAAAATTCAAAGCCTTTCAAACCACACTTTTGAATTTGCTTTCAACATTTATCTGAAGCATTATCACACCTCTCTCAAAAGTTCTATGCCCTACTCAGAAATCTTAACTATGACTACTGCATCATGTGGGAAATTTGGTTTCTGCTCTTTCAATTGCTTTGCTTTTGTTAATTCTCCAAACATAAAGGTGCTACCTTCATGTTGATAGACCATTTACTTCATTAACAGTCATTGGCATCTCACAGGTTTTCCTATTTTTTTCTTTTTACTTTTAATGTTTATTTTTCAGGGAGAGAGACAGAGAGCGAGCAGGGGAGAGGCGGAGAGAGAGAGAGGGAGACACAGAATAAAAAGCAGGCTCCAGGCTCAGAGCTGTCAGCACAGAGCCCGATGCAGGGCTTGAACCCATGAACCACGACATCGTGACCTGAGCCGAAGTCGGAGGCTCAACCGACTGAGCCACCCAGGCGCCCCAGGTTTTCCTATTTTATACCATGTAAGACTTAAATGGAAAATGAAAAATACAGTTGTTGAACTATTCTTTCAACAGGCAAGAGTGTCAGTTAAAAATCCCATCCTTTCACATCAGAGGGCTCTGATCTGAGTCCACTGTACTGCAGAAGAAATGGGGGAGAAAAAAAGGCTTTAATTTGAAAAGTGGTTGCTGTAGAACTGCAGACAGATACATAGGAGAGCCATAATCCAAAGCAGCCCACCTGAATTTGAGAAACTTTTTTTTTACTACTTTAATTAAGAAAATTATACTTTAAAAGGTATGGCGGAAACCACAATTAAGAAAGAAAAAAAAAATGGTTGAAATAAGCAAATTCAAAGTTTGAATGTTCCTCAACTAAAATCAAACTGAAAGAAATCACAAGCTCTCATGGCTTGAGTTTTATTTGTTTGTTTGTTTGACTTTTGCTAGACTGTTTAATTCGTGAATATTTTTCAAAGGAGCCGAGGAGGCCAAAATAAAATTACACTAATGTACAATTCAGTACAAAGGAAATACTCAGAATGCACAAATGCCCGCACACAAAGGCAAGATATTACTTCCTTTCACATATATGTCAGATATACTTTAGCAAATCAAAAGAAATGAAGATAACAAGTGGAGAGGAAAATATGGAGATAGCTGATAATTAGATGTGGATTAAGGCAGTAAGGAAAGTGGGGAGAAAGATTACTGCAACTGGAAAACGGAAATGGTCCTTTCCCCCCAATGGTTTCATTTAAATCCAACTTCTAGAGTGTGGGAGTGTTTAGGGTTTTTTTGTGGGGGTTTTTTGCCTTTTTTTTTATAGCCCTTCTCCAACATGTGTGGCATCTAGCATCTGGGTTTGGGTGGCTTATTATTATCTTTCTAAACATATAGTTTGATATTCCTTTAATTAAATGGTGACCATCACCCAAAACAACTTTTCTGGAGAAGGACCTTGCAAACCCACAAAACCCAGGAATGGGTTTGTTGAACCTGCAGGCAGTTTTGTTTAAGTGAGCATTAAAGACTTGGCAAGCCCTCTGTGTTCTCATTTTCTTATTCTCTATTATCTATCCACTTAATAATTTCTGAAACCTTAATCAGACTCTAACCAAAAAAATCCACACAGTGCTTGGGATAGAATGATAATACCATCTGTTTTCATTCTTATGTGGGTTCTTTCCAGCCGTACAATCCAGCATGCTGGCTGCTTACTTTATAATGATCCTAACATTATAGGTGATTTAAAGTAAAGTCTCCTGTGTCATTTGCCTCTTGCAAATGCACACAATCTATTCAATTCGCAAAAGTCTGGCATATTTTCCTATAAATGTTGGTTGCATTTGAATTCTGTAGATAAATAGGATCAATCCCAACACTTTTACAAAAAGAAAAAAATCCAGAGCTATTTCTTGCTTTTTTGGGTAATGGCTGGTAAGACGGAAAGTTCTTCTAAAAGAATTTATTTGCCATTTGACTTCTAATTCTCTTAAAGTCTAGATGGCAATTTTAAAAATAAAATAGCTAAGCCATCCCTAAACATAGAACTAACTTACTGAGCACCTTTATACAATGACTTTTCAAATGTGCAGCCTTTACCATATTCATTAAGAATTAGATTTCAGCATCATTATTAAAGGATAATAAATAGAGATGCTGGTATCGTTTCCTTCTAGTCGTGGGAACAAGTAAGAATTCAGAGCAAAGGTCAAGTGCTTTTAAACTCTTTGGTACAGGAAAAATCAGCCAACGATATGGAAAAATACACTCCAAATAATTCATTTTTGCAGATTTTAACAATCAATATGGAGCACCATATGATAGATATGGCTCCAACAATCTGTATCAATCATGAAGATTGGCAGTGGCAAACCACACAGACCAATTTTTGTCATGCTACCACAGTCGATTTTACAGACTCTGTGTAACCAAGACTTTCTCTGGTGCTTTCCCTGACACACCACACAGCCCCTTCCAAGATCTGCTTCCAACACATTCAAGGGCTTTTCTGAACCAAACCTCACTGAAAACCTTTGGAGACTGGCACACAATTCTTACGATACTCCATGTTTTCCTTCCAAAGCCTGCATCTTTAATACATTATATTGGGTTTTTCCCATCACACATTTAATGTGTGAAATTTCTAAACTCTTCCCCTTCACTTATCTAAATTGAACTTTGGCAGCCAACAGTTAACTGTTGGAGACTTGCTTCAAAACGATCAAACCCTTTTCTAGATCTGATTGCAAGAAGTCTCAGTGCCAAGATAGAAATTTCAGTCTTCATCATACACAAAATCAATATGTATGCTTTGCTCTGGAAAGAAAGCCACCTTGAAAATAATTAATAAAACATCAAAGCTACATACTACTTCAAAAATCCACATGAGACTGAAACATTCGAGGCAATTAAAAGAAATTATTAATTTATATAAGGTGGTACTTTTCTTTGTGTGTGTGTGTGTGTGTATATATATATATATATATATATATATATATATATATATATATATATCTCCACACTGAAATCTCAGTTTTGGCTTCAAAATGGCAATTTAAAATCTTAACAACATACCCATAGCAATTATGAATGTTACATTAAATACATAAGCTTTGAAAAACCATAAGAATAATTTGAAAATACTTAAATAATATCAAAAGCTACGGAGAAATGCAAACTACATTTTACTGAAACACAATGCATAGGCATATTATTAGAATTTGGAAAAAAGGCATAAATTTTATATTACAGTATGTACGTAAGTGAAAGGAGACCTCCATAAAACACATGCCAACAAAACAAATCTCATGTATCAGCTGCATTTCAGTGTCCTACAGAGTTAACTTTAGTTAACTTTATTTATTCTTATATGCGCCTTGCTTAGTGGTAGATATTTTAAAAACAGGTTTAAAAAAAAAAAAGGTGACTCAGAAGCACACTAGATATGGAAGACACAGGGAGGGGTGGTGGTGGTGGGAGAGCGAGAAAGAGAGAGGGAGACAGAGAGGGAGAGGGAGAGAGAATGAATCACATATTAGGGAGGTGCCTGAGAAAAGGAAAGCTTGATAGAAGAGATGATATTTCTCTTGGCTTTTGAAGATGAGCCAGTTGTTCAAGGCTGTGAACGGAAGGGTGCACGTCCTGGACCAGGGTGAATAACTGCATAAAGAGGAAGATGGAAAGCTCTGTTTGGGTAAGATAGATAAGGGTCTTGTTTACCTGGCTTAGGTGTTTAGACTCTATCAGCTAGGCAACTGGAAGTCATTAGAGGTTTTCAATCAGGAAGATGACATAACCAGATCTGCATTTTGGAAAGATAACTGGCATCATCAATGAGATAAATGGATCTGTAACAAGAGAGATGAGGCAAGGAGTCTACTCAGGAGAAATCTGTGATACACTGTGACAGATGGTGAGAACCTGCAGTAAGGTGGGAAGCATTGATGCTTCAGAGCAATTTTCTCTGTGCTCTCTGGAAGGCCCAAACCCTAAATCCAAGCCAATGTATTGATTTCAAGGACCCACAAGGCGCTTTACAACTTTATTTAGCACTTCAAGAATATACATCTTTGCCGAGCACCTTTTTAGACATTTCTTAACCAAACCTCTTAAGCTCCTTAGAAATGAAAGGATAATACATTTTCTTCAGTATTAGAGAAAACATTCAAATAGAAATTCTGTTACTATGACCTAGGGCTTCTGCATCAATGTCTTGAGAGCATCTACTGATCTACTTCTCTATTTGTCATTAATCTTGTACATCTGATGATACAGCAAAAGCTACAATGGTGTCTAATTTCAAATTGTATCTCCCTTCCTTATTACTTTTGCTCTGTTCAATTTCATGAGCCAGCCAAAATGATGAAAAGACATGGCATTTGTTTGAAATTAGAGGAAAAAAAAGTAGGGTGGGTAGGAATGCACTAACCATGGAATCAGAGAACAAGGCTTTAGAATTGTTCTAGTCAATATTTTCATTTTAGAGATGAAGAAATCTTGACCCAGTGAGATAAGTAATTTGCCCAACATAAAATTAACTGCTAACAAGCCCACAAGAAACCATGTGATTGTTAACCCATTTTTTCTAAAGCTGTTTATTTTATAAATTATAACAATGTTGTTAACAAAATTTTGGGAAAGAAGTTATTGTTCAAGGATCCACAGAAAAGATAAATATATTTTTACCCTTCTTAAATTAGGAAGAAGCTTGTTTTATTTGTATTTTTATTAAATGAGAGCGATAGTCATTTAATATTTAGCTACACAGTTGCATTAATATCTTAATCCTCTAATGGCACTAAAACATATATAATGAATTTGAAACCATTGATTAAAATGATTATTTCTTCAGGTCCAATATATGAATTCTTAAAGAGATCAGTCAAAGATATCCTTTGGGTACGGTACCTTAATGATGATTTAAATCCTACAGCATCATTGAGTTGGTCAATTTCTCTTTCTTGAGCTGATTTTTAACCTTTTTTTTCTCCCTAGCTACAGCCTATTGATGGTTTGTATTTTGATAGCAATTAACAACTGTAAATGCATTAGTATTTAAGTCCACCTATGAGTTTTAGAACAGTGTAATTATTCCAGGACAGCACTGAACGGGGCTGCTAGGTAGAATTTGTGCATTGCATACATTTCCATTTCTTCATTTATTCAGAATACAAGTAATGTAAGGCTCACTGAGCAAACCTCACAACAATGACACATTGTTCAAATTCAGGAATAAGGGTGTTCTACTTTTACTTCCTATTATTCTAAAAAAAGTAGCAAAATTTTGATAAAGTTACTTGGGGACAAAGTCATGTATGTAAAAATAAAAATGCTCTTCTGAAAGAACAAAATATCTAAACAAAACTTGAAGAAGTAGAAAAAATGCCTTTGCATATTTGTCAGAAGTAGTATTAATAACTGCATGATTCCAAAACACGTAGATATTTTGGAAAAAATATTCAGTAAAGATTAACCATCTCTATGATTCTAACACTAAGAATATAGAGGAGGCTCAATAAATTAATGTTGAATGTCTAATCCAAATTTGATATTAACTAATAAGTACAGCCACATAATCTCTTACCACATTTCTGAAATTCTTCCTCATTACTAGAAAGTAACATCCCCTACTTTAAAAGATCAAAATAAAAACTGGTTTAATTGACTCTAGTTTTTGTATGCATTTGTGAAGGTGCATATCATTTTTACATAAATTGGAAAGAAACTGTTATTGCTAATACTAGTCTCTATTGTCTGTCTGCACACTTCACCTAGGACTATGGATTGTGTGTTGAAACTTCCAGTGTTTGAAAATCTGCTTCTTTGCCCTTTGAACCGTAAGTTACTTTTGTCCCCAAATATTGTTTGCTGCATTCTGATTGATCTGTGTGCTTTTGCATCTTCCCCAGGATTCCACAACTATGCCACATTGCTTAAACCATGCAGAGTGAGCACAAATATTTGATAAGCAAAGGTGATTTTTCTAAGTCTTTGTACAGGAAGAAATGGCATTGTTGCTAGTGTATGATTTTCATATGTCTCATTGTGATGGTTAAATTAAAACAAAACAAAACAAAACAAGCTTGGCAATGAAATCAGAAAAAAAAAAATAAGGACAATTCTCTGTACTGGTACATATATAAATTAGGATTACCTTAGCTGGGTCTCTGTAATCATTAGCAGTAATGTGCTTATTAACTTGTTAGTTTAATACATATGGCATCAAAGTAAAACCTAATGATGGAATCAAGCAAAATCACAAAATGATCGTTTTCTCTCTTTACCCTAAGCTGAGCAAGGAACCTTTCCAAGCAGTGTGAACTCACTGGCTTCCCCATAACGCTACAGAGCTCACGCTGCCATATAACTGGGAATCGGAGAGGTGAGGTCATTTCATCACTCCTTGGAAAAAAATGCAAAACGTCTGCTAAAATCTGACTTCATTTGATTTACTCTCCAAGACTGTTTTTTATTAAATATGTTTGACTGCTATCTCTAATTAAATGTAGAATTAATTTTGGCAAACTAACCACAGATGCAGTTTATGTTCAATTTTATCAGACAGATTTATTTATAAGCTGTCAACTTCTTGAAAGACTTCATTTTGGAGCAGTTTTAAATTGCTAACAGTAGCTGTAAATGGAGCTACTGTTCTCTGGAACACTAAAGGAAAAGTATGCTATAAATGTCCATTCCATCTGTGAGGAATCATAAAACAATCACATTCCTTTATTTTTTTTTCCTCCGTAGGACCTTTATTAAATTAGTTCAACTCAATTAAAAATAACTTCAAAAACATTTCAGAGCCCTTTGTTTCATGGAATACTTGGAACTCTCTGCACGGAACGTCACCCTTTTAACTAATCCCTTTTAGTAAATGGAGGAGAATAGTGGTATTGTGACTTCAGACAGTGCTTTCAAGGGTCTCTACTGTACCGAATTGAGGTCACTGCAAGACAATGCTCAACACCCAATAGCCATTCAAACATTCTTCACAACTCTATCAAACGTGTCTTTCTTTCTCTCACCCGCTTTCTCTCATGGCAAACTCAGAGGACAATGGAAAAGCCTCTAGCACCATTTATGGTCACCATATTTGCACATGACAAAGTCTATTCTTCCTGGTTTGCCAACTCCCTGTAAAAAGAATGAACCCTAGGATAGATTTTCCCACCATTACTGTTATTCAAACTTATTTTGTATTTAATTATTTTTGTTGTTGTTGTTAGAGGGCTGCTCCATGGCATTTGAGAAGCTGACTTGCTATTTTCGTGCATGTGTAACAAAGCAGAGACTAAATGCAGAATTAAATATGTCACATTATAGCCAGCATATGCATGATGGAGCGCACAATTTAGTACAAAACGGAGACAAATGAGGAAATTGGAATTATTATACCTTGTCTTCTTGTCTAACATTAACAGTATTATAAAACTTACTGTTTACCCATGAACCACCATGCTTGTGCCCCACAAGCACTATTTAGTTTTGCTTGGGAGTTTTTATGGCTGCAGCCACAAACAAACAAAATCAATTGCTGTAAATTTTTCTCACCAGGGCTGCTCCTTTTGAACGAAGAAAAAAAGAAAAAAAAAAGATGTATCCAGAGCATCGTCCTCCAAACAAACAAGAGGAGCACATATTTGCAAGCTATATAGTAAAGTTGTTGCAATGAAGATTTTGATTTTAATTAAGAATGGGATTTGTAGGACAATTAGTGAGATGTAATATTCTTTGCAAGAAACAGTACCCTTATTGGAAATACCACCTAAAATGGAGTGGGGGCATTTGGAGCTGCACAGAGACTTATATCTATGGGTTTCTACAGTTAATGAGAAAGAAAAATACAAGGAAAATGTAGGTACCTCACCTGAAATGCAGGAATACAAATACCGTTTGCCTGTTTTTTTTCCCCTCCTTAATTTTTCTTTTTAATTTAAACCATAGAAATCTGTGCTGTTGAGATTTCAACCAGGTAATCATCTTATCATTAATACGTTTATGTTATTTCTTCACATTGACTTTAAACCACTGATCATTAGGAGTATACCTCATCTTTTTTGATGATTTTACAAGGACATAATAATATACTTAATAGTAATAAAGGCAACGAACTCTCCAGTTATTTTTGGTATGCTCAGCTGTCCTGACATTAAAAAGAGGGCTTTTTCTTACAGTATAGAAAATAATTTGTGTAATTGCTTAAATGTTGGAATGACCATTTCCTTAACAGTACATAAATTTTCATGTGTTATAAAAACTAACAATGTATTTATTAATCAAATGCCTGATAATTTCCCATGTCTATTCAATTAATTTCATAACAAAATTTTCATTTTTCCTTTATAAGCAATAAGATTAAACATTACCAAGTGAGTTAAGGGATCTCCTTTCTCTAGCAGATGGAAAAGATACTAACAGTGAGTATGTCACCAGATATTATGCTGTCAATAATAAAGGCCAAATACATATAATCACATATATGTCATTTTAAACAGTGTAGTAAGCCCAAAACTCTTCACTATTTATTCTATAGTATTAAGCATATTCTATCTGCCAGGCATTACACCAAACAATGGTAGAGTACAATATACAACGAGGATATCTTAATGCAGTTTATCATATGCTGGAATGACATACATCTAAACCAGTATAATCAGTCACACTGTGTGAAGGGCAGTAGATACACAAATAGGTATAAAATTTCTTTCATTGTGCAAATTGAAAGTGCAAACTCCCCACTATGGCAGGCAGGCTGGATAGAATCTATGGTAGCTTTTGAATTCCCACCTGAAAAGCATCATGGGAAGTATATTAGGGTTGAGAATGAGATGTATAGAATTTAACTTGGGGAAGGGGTAAAAAAGAACACTAAAGGGAACAGAAACATGTGGATTATAATAAGGAATATTTAGTGGCCCATTATTTGATGATGCTATTTATATGGGATTAGGGCAAGGCAGGTCTGGAAGTTCAGATTGAGGCCATAGTGTAGCTGGTGGCCCTTAAGTGCTATCCTCAACTGCAACCAATTGGTGTAGGAGGAGATGGGGAGCTGGAAAAGGACTTCCAAGGCTACTTGAGGATTTCAAATGAGAAGGGATGAGAGAATGGGTTTTTTTCTGTGCCAAAGGAAAGGAGAAGATGCATGAAACAGAAAAAAAAAAAAAATATGTGCTTTGGAAACCAGATATGGTGGCTGAGAAGAGGAAAGGAGCCAATGTGATCACAAAGGTCTTACACCAGGCTGGCTGGATCTATAAATGGTTCAACCATGTGAAATTGCCAACTCAATACATCCTTCAAATAATATTTGAAGAAAGGCAATAGAGAGGGAAGAAAGCTCCAAGGAGAAAAATGTGGTCTGTGTCTAGATTCAAGAAACAAAAGGATGAAGTACAGTCAGTAAAATGGTTACATGAAAGTCTCCTGCAGAGCTAGAATTCACACTTAATTTCCTTACTGTAACTGAAAACATGGGAGAGTTGTTTTTCCCTCCAGTGTTAGCTTCAAAATATAACAGATTTCATATTTTGTATAACTTTCCAAAACCTAAAATTCCTGATTCATCATTTTGCTCCTTTACTGTCCTTTAATTAAAGCCCTGTGTGTGGCATTTTTAAAATGAAATTTCAGTTTAAAAATATGTCTTCGTACACTTTACTTCAGAACACAGTAAAATATAAACATAACACTTCACCAATTCAAGCACGCAACCAACCTACCAGTTATGATAACTTTGTAGTTATTATCAATTATCTTCAATTTCAAAAAATGGTTTTCCTCATGCAATTTTGAATCATATTTTACCTTCGATTTAATTCTATAACTTCAGTGGAAATTCAAAAGGTGTGTATTGTCCTTTAATAGCTGTCCCATTATAAGAAATGCTAAATCTTAACTATGGCTGTCTTGCTCCTGATTAATAAGCTTTGTAAAATATCAATAATGTTAAATGGAGCTTCAGTATAATCATCTGGATATTTCCTTTATTCACTCTTTTTTTTTAATTTTAAAAAGTTTTTTAAGGTTATTCATTTTTGAGAGAGAGAGAGTCAGAACATGAGTCAGGGAGGGGCCGAGAGACAGAGAGAGAGAGAGAGAGAGAGAGAGAGAGAGACAGAATCTGAAATAGGCTCCAGGCTCTGAGCTGTCAGCACAGGGCCTGATGCAGGGCTCAAACCCATGAACCATGAGATCATGACCTGAGCTGACTGAGCCACCCGGACACCCCTCCTTTATTCACTAACTACCTTGTGGAGAAAGTGTCAATATCACACTTTCATAAGGATTATGTGGAAGACAGGCTGACTTCAAAATTCCCAAAGACCACCTGAAAATGGAGGGTATGTGTTCTTACAGGGTGATAATAAAGACAGCTGACCCACAGAGCCACCACATTCCAACCCAGTACCTTTGTTCAAAATAAAAGGACCCATCCTTCGGACTGACCTTTCCCAGCAAACAAGAACTTAGCCAGAAAGAGGTGCAAGAGGTGAATGTCAGCTCTGTTCACCCCTATTCATCTCCTCAACTGGGCTCCTTTGGGCCATGGGAAAACTGCACAGTTGAGTCTGGGGCTCCAGCCTACCACATGCCAGGAATTCTGTTCTATGTATTCCATATACATTATCTCCATTAATTCTCAAAATAGCTCTGAGCTGCAATAATTGTGCCCATTTCTGAGGTTAGCTAACTTGCCTAAGATCACAGTTAGTGGCAGCATTCAAGTTGTTGGATTAGCATTCTGACCTCAAAGACCTCATTCTTATCCACAATGAATTATTGCCAGTATCATTATGTTAAACAAATATTTAATTTCATGCTTTTACATAACTATGCTTTGTTAATTATTTGGCTATTATATACATGTATATTAGTAGTCATGGGCTGATTAAGTCCCACATTTACAACATAACAGTTTCCTTGGGTGACAACTTCCTAATAAATGGAGGGAGGTATATCTAGAAAGATATTCCACCAAGGGTTTCAAATTTTGTCAGCTGAAAGAAGAAAAAACTTTTCCATTTTGGAAAAAAAAACTTGTCATTAACAGAAAAGAAAAACTACTATTAATTTTTGGCAAAGAAATTACAAACTACTATTAATGGGACAAAGAAATTAACTCTAAAAGTATCTCTCCCTTTAATGCCCTCTTCAAAATAAAAGCTTATTCAGCACACTCAAATTAGTAAAAAAAAAAAAATCCCCCAAATTAAGATAAACAGTATAAGTTATCCACACAGACAAGCGAGCCTATGCTTAAAAACAAAACAAACAAAAAATCGAATTACACTAACAATATTTTACTTGGTAATAAAATAGTTCTTAAAGCATTTCTCAACTCAAACTAGTTTTGCCAAATCAAAAATTTTCTTTTGGGTAGTTAAGAAGGCCAAGAGTATACCAAATGATTTAAAAACCATTTTCCCTATTACCATCCATTTTCCCAAAGGCAGCATTGGCAAACAATTTGGCTGTTAAGGGAGAGAAAACATTGTACATTTTTTTTCATTGTCAAAATAAACCTTAGTTAAGAAACTGGTGGTTGCAAATAATTTGAAACCTCTCAAGTATTGGGTAAAATCAGTATATACTGCAGGCTACATAGCCTTAGAATGTTTTCCCCTTAAGACATGATTCAAGAAACAATGGAGAGCGCGTGCTAATTCCCCCAGTACCTGTATAAATGTCACAAGAATAGAAAATCCATTTGCTTGTTTTTAAAGTAATCTTAAACTCACAGACTTTGGATTATAGAATTTCACAAACAAGAAGTGGACGTTGAGGCGGGGAGGAGGGAGAGAGGGAGGGGAAAGGAGGAGGAAGAGTAAACTGCCATACCTTAGGAAAATTTAGTGTCAAAATATATTAATGGAGCTAGAGGGCAGGAGAAAACTTCAGAAATGATTTCCCAGGGACTGATGTTTCACCCATGAAATCAAACTTTAAAAATGATGTTGTTATTTCATTTCTAGTAACTATAGTTCTCTCCATGGAGTCTGAGGGGCCTAAGAAGCCCAGGAGAGTCAAAACATTCAGGAAAACAGTTCTGGTTTTGTTTTTTGTTTTTTGTTTTTCCTTTTAAATTAGTCACTATATACAAATCCACTGAGGGTGGTGAGGATTTTCAAACTCAGTGAACACATGACTATAAAATACAAGAATATAATCAAATATTCAAGGTTTAGAATGTTATATTCATTCATTCAATGAATCATTATTTTTGTCCCAGCAATATTTCAAGAATAATTTCAAAGTGCCAAAGACAGGGTTCCAAGATATTTAAACAAAAATGACATATAAATATCATGTTTTCACAAAATTTAGAATGGCCTGTTTTCTTAATTATTTAAATATACATTTAATTAACTTAGTACCAACGGCTCCTACATATGTTTATACATATTGGACACTGCCCAGGCAGCTACAGTACAACCACATGTTTAAAGAACTACCAAGTGCATTCTCTCTCTTTCTCTCTTTCTCCCTCCCTCCCCACAATGTACATAATGTACATCTATATATCTATATGTATATATATGCACATATATATTAGATTGTTTTTATTGCATAATCATTAGCAATGATAATTATTGTTCCATAAATTACCAGAATATTAATCATAATTATGAGTGAAATGCATTGATAAGACAAAAGGTTGTAACGACAAATTTTCAAAGACAGATGCTGTGGTTTAATTGTGATGCCCTCCTTATGCACATATTTAAACAGTAATATGAAGCAATAAATATTCCTTATCTTTATTACTCATCTTCTCTTGTGTCCATTTTTACTTTTATGTGGTTATTAAAGTATATGGAATAAAACCAATTGGGTGCTTTGCCTACAGGTGTCAGGCAGATCTACTTGGTTACTAGAGTGTAAAGGTCTACATGGGGAAGATAAATTTATCTTTGATAAAATGATTAAAATGGCAGATTATATGCTCTTTATTCCAGCTGAGAGAAAATGCCCTGAAAAGTGATTATGAATGTGATATATTAGGGAGCAAGAAACTTCAATTTAAGGTGTAACCTCCAGTTATAAATTCTGAGATCATTTAATTTTCTACTGCAAATAATATGTTTGGAATATGAGGAAACAATCCATCCCACTTTTCTAGGAAACGATTCTTAAATTTTTTTCCTCTTTGGAAATCTTCCTTTTAATAGTACTTAAAAGTATATGGATCTAAATATTTACAGCCTCCATTTATTCAAGCAACAGGCAAAAATAAAAGCATCTTGTTTCTGCGCACCACCCCCCCCCCAAATACAGCCAACAGGGTCTCAGTATAATGAAGAGAAAGACAGGCCTCTTTAGTCTTCACCATTCTTCCAACTAATATCCCAGAAATGGGCCAAAAAGCAGGCAGAGGGACTTACATTCCCCTAGGAATGCTGTGAGCAACGAGTGAGAATATCTGCGCTTACATTTTAGAATTCTTAAAAGGAAGTATAGACACCCATGACCATAAATCTCAGCTTCTTTGCCCAGTAAATCAAGGTTGTATCAACACAGGGCTACCAAATCAAAAATATATTGATCCTACATATTTTCAATATCAGTCTAATGGCGAAAGTAGATTTTAACAGAAAGGATTCATTTTGAAGACAGACTGAACTTCTTCCCACCCCCAATAATGATGACCTCTGGAGAAGCTGTCTTAGCAACTGTCCACTGTTGTCATTTATATAATGTGGTACGTTTTTTTTTCTCATTAATATAAGAGCAGCATAGTATCACAGTCTGCTAGCAAAAGCTGCCTTAGTGAGGCTTGCGTTGACACTGAACTACCAAACATCGCCATGCATACCTGCCGAATCCAGAAGAAACTATCAAACACTATTTGGTAGAGCAGGGGAAGCACGGAGAGGAGACACACATACGGATTTGATTACTTGAATGTAAGTGAATAATCTGGCAATCTAATATTAATTAAGATATTTTGAATGATTTACTAAACACTACAGGCTAATTTTAGTCTTCCTTCTAGCTATCTATCTTCTGATCACTACTATTTCAGATGATTTGCTGTTTCCACTTGAATATGGCTATAGATTCTTACATTGATAAAATATTTTTTCCCCTAAATCAGTCATTCACAAACGTTTCCATCTCAACACATTTGAGAAACATTATACAATCCTATCGACAACAGCAGTCCATTATGGCAGTAAATCTTAATTAGGGACATATATTTAAAAGAGAAGTAATTTTTAAAGCGCCTTGTTCACTCGGCCTTCTGAATTGCACCCCATAGAAGGGTTGTATCCTATGGTTCACAATCATTTCCAATTTACTGAATAAAGTAACAAAATGTTTAATTATCAGTTTTTATGCCTGAGATACTTATAATAAAATTGCTGATGACTCCTTAAAGAGTATTTAGATAACACCAGTAATATACTGGTTGCAAATGAAAAATACTGGTATTCCTCCAAAAGTCAGTAACATATCTGTGTGAAAATATCTGTACATTTCAGAGGGTAAAAATATTAGTGAAGAGGGAAGATAAAAGAAACATAATTTCTAGCTGATCAATAATTCCTTATTTTAGCTCTTGCTTCTAACAAATTCCTCCATATCAAGGAGAGAGCAGATTTTCTGCCTCATCCTAAAAAAACAAAGAATGACTGCTATTCCCTTCCCCCCAGTTTCTATATACAGTCACTAAAACCATCTGCATTCCAGTCGTCATTACAAATGATCGCTTTGCCAGATCTAGTCCCATAAATTGATATATTGGAAAAACTGGCATGAATATTTTAATGCCCTGACATCCTAAAGAATGAGCTTTAGGTTTTATTTTTATATATGAATATTAGGAATGTATATATGATTATACACAAATGTCTTTATATATTCACGCATAGAAAAATCAATCAAATAGAAAACTTAATTTTTGTTAATCTTTTAATGTATATGCTACAGAGTTATATTGTCATCTTTGATAAATGTGGGAAATTGAGGCACAGAAGTACCCTCTAGGTGATAACCAAACAGCATATGACAAAGAGCAGAAAGACTGGTAAAATGCCCATGCCTTATGTGCTTTCCTCTCTGGTCTAAACACCAGATTGCCATAGAGATTCCTATAAGGAATTCTTTAAGATGAGACCTGAATAGTTAAAGTAAATGAAAGATGTATTCTGAATGTGGGGATTCTCAGCTACTATATTTCCTTCTTCATTTCTGTAAAGTTAGTTGGCTCTCTACAAGTGTTTGGGATAATAAAAGCATTTATATAAAGTAGTTCTAGTAGCTTTTTACAATTATTAAACTACATCTATTACATAAGAAATGTAAAGCATATAGGTGTATTTTTCCTTCAATGAAAGGAATTGATACATAAGAGCAGGTATAACAATTTAAGGACAAAGAAGCAGTATGCCCAAAATAGGCGTTTAATGACTAAATATTTTAGATGACTAAGAATCAGAATATGTGATTTTAAAATATCTTGAAAACCCCAGAAAATGGAGATTGCCTCATATTGTAATTTTTTTCTTATCCTTATTAATCTTCTTATACTTTTTGTTGACGTAGATCTTGCTTTTAAAGGAAACAGCAAATCCATCATTTGCAAGTGTCTTTTCCAAATCCTTAACTTCACACTCAGTGAAAGTAATTATTTGCCTCACTTTGTAATGATAGTTGGCTAATGGAAGGGAAGCATAAACTCATTCACTTACATTTCTGTGTGACCATGAAGAGTGCTCCTGGAACGATAAAGTGTTCCTTCTTACTATTTGGTTAAAGACCACTGACTAAAACAGCCCGAGAGCTCAAGGAAACATACGGCTCCTGCAAGTGAGACAATAAAATTATATATTAGTAGGATTATCTGTAACAAAGGCACAAATATAAGAAAATAACTATGGTCAGTGAGTCCCCTCAGAGGAAAAAAAAATCAGACTATTGGACAAATATTTGGATAAATGGAAATATTTGGATTAAAATATATCCAATGTATCTGCAAGTTTTACTGTACATTTCATTATTTTGGTTAACAGCTTACTTGTACCAATACACTCTCAGTGTCAGATAGAGCAAGATATGTGCCTTAAGCACTTCGGGGTAATTGGCGGTGCGTTTTGGGCACCCAATCTGAAAGTAAATCATGAGACCGTAGGGACTGACATTTAGAGACAGACTAAATTGCGTAACACTGAAATATCTGAACTAGAGCTCTGTGCACTTGGGAGGATTTGGAGAGGGATGCCACTGAACACCTGACAGACAAGACTGCTTTTTGTTGTTTTTCAAGCCTACAAGTTGACAGAGAAGTGTCGACACCTTATGGAAAAACCTGAAAAACATTCCAGTGAGCAAGAGTTCTGCTGCTCTATTTTCTGTACTTTCTTTCTTTTAATTGTCATTCAGAACAACTTTTGAAGAACAAAGCCCAAGTGCGTTCTTAAGTTTGGCTCTTTGTTCACCAATTCAAAAAATAAACTTGCTTTGCGACGTTGCCTGACAAGAAATCACAATATTTCAGACACGCTCGACTTCTCAGAGGAATACACAGTAGGTATTGATGTTTTTTAAATATCACAGGTCTTGTATTTAAGCTGAAACACAATAAAGGGAATATAGAATACGAATGAAATAGAATTCTATATCATAACAAAATTATTAATGATATTTTGTTGTACATTGTATCAATGATGTCTTACTGCATGAAACTAATGGCAAAATTTGAAATTTGAAAAGCATCTAAAATAAAAATTAGATTTTCACACAAAAAAAGAGGAAGTATAAAGTGAATAGGGGATACTGTTCTATTATAAATTTTAACGAAACAGTCCAGTAATGGGATGACAGAGGCAAATGGCAAAAACGATTTACCAGCATAAAAGAAATCCATTCTAAGATTGAAACTATAGTATTTTTCTTTAAAAGAATCCAGTCTCTCAAGATGTGATACACGGAAATCCTAGTTAGGTGGGGGCTATTAGAGTCATCTAGTCATTTATTTTTTTCTAACTATTCTTTCATTTCCACCTACCCCCTCCTTTTTCACCTACTGAAATTCTACTCATCTATTTAAATGCAAGCTCCCCCATGATGCCTTACCTGAAATCTGCAATCAGACTATTAACTCTTTCCAAGATATTGCTTGTTTAATCCAGCCTCTGTCTGGGTGCTTTGTGGGATGGCATTTACGGCTTGACAGAGCACTGCATTTTTGAACTACTTTACATCCTAGAAAATTCTTTCTCACCGCAAGCCAAACTGAACTCCCTATAATTTTAGCATGCATTCAATAAACATTTAGAGAGTGGCACCTATTTAGTATTAAAATGGGTATGAGGTACAAATGTGAATAATGTACAGTATCTGGCCCAATTTAAATCCTGGCTCTGAGAAAGTTTCTTTTCCTCTTGATTTTAACATTATATATGCTCATTATAGCTGTTGAAAACTTCATAAAACATAAAGAAGAAAATAGTGATGACCCATAGCTCAACTACCAAATGGATGGTAACTATTTAGGTTTGTTGTATCCCGTCCTTTTCTGCTCCCTCCACCCTGTGCCCCCACCTCTCTTCAGTTCTCCCCACAACCCCAGTATCTTTTATCACAGTTAGAAGCTAAGTTGGTTTCTGCTTAGCTGGTTACTGCTACATACTTTCAAACAGAGTCCACCCAGAATGTTGGTACCCTAGAAGAAGGGAAATCTATTTGACCTCAAGGGCATTGGTTTTCATCCCACCCCTATTCCTGAAGAAAGTCCTCAGGTTACAGGAAAGTGGGTGTGGCTGAATTTATCTCATTCATCGTCTTCTTTCTCTGTTATTTTGGGGAAGAATACATCTCTAAAGAAAATTGTACTTACTTTCTAGTCCTGGGCCAAATGCTATTGATTTTTTTTCCAATTATTTAATTGGATCTACTTTAATGACCCCACCAAGGAGAATTCTCTCTTTACAAACAGGGTCTCTACATTACTGGACCAGCAGAATATTATACTTCTTACCCAGTCCTGAGAAGCGATATCTGTCCTAACTTTTAGAGGCTGAACCACATGGCATCTCTTGAAGTAGTCTGCTTCCCCCGTAAATCGCACCCCACAAGAGATGGTCTGGCCCATAAAGCCTACAGACTCTCCTTCTGGCAGGAACTGGTTAGACCTAATGGTCCTTTGTACTAAAATTGGGGTTAAGCCATTTAACTAAAGGCTGCATGTTGAGCGGACCCTAAGCATCATTATCCAAGTAACTGATGTAAAAGTTTCATAGATCAAGACAAGATACTTGTGTAAAGACACCTATAATTGATTGTAAAAATGTACACAAATTCTTCCCACACCTGTATGAATACCCTTTTACAATGTAACTTTACAGCTGCTCCCATTAAGAGGTAAAGTCTATTTTCCCAACCCTAAATCTAACATTAGCAGTGGTCCAAGAAAGTACTTGTGTTTGGGGAGTGTTCACTCTTGCTGCTTTTTAGACCCCAAATATTTCCACACACAGCCTGAGCTAATACACTAGAGGAAGTAAGACCATATGGTGAGACGCCCCAACCATCCAAATTGGATTCATACAAGAATATAAGCTAAATAAAATGGTGGTTGTTTTAAGCCACTAAGTTTTGAGATGGTTTGTTAATAATAAAAAATGGTAATGGGTACAATACCTTTCTTACCCAATCTGTTAATCAATACTTTGTGGTTACGGCTATTCAACCAGTCAAAATGTCACCAAACTGTGTGTTCCATGATCAACACCCTCAAAGGAACTTTTCTCCATTTTGTCCAAAAAGAATTCATTATATCAAAAGAATATAATATTTTCACGTTTATCTGTATTGATACTTGTCATCCTAGTTCATTCATTTTAACCATTAAATGAATAAACCTTATACTTTGTCGGAAAAATTTCAGTTGTTCATTTTCTTCCAATCAAATATTGCCAAATTGCACTCCAAAGTCACTGTACCAATTTACACTACTATTAAAATTGTAGGAGAGCTCTCACTGCTTTTCACCCTTATCAACATTGATACTGCCATTCATTTGTGGCAATCTGATGAGTATGAATGGTATATTATTTTAATTTGAATTTCTATCACAAGTGGTGAAGTTGCAGATAATTTTATTGGGCACATAAGTAAGATGCCTGTTTATCCTTGTTGCCCATTTTACTATTAGGTTGTTTTTTTTTTCTTCTGCTGAAGTTTTAAATGTTTATCATTTGGTGGCTATAGGTTTTACAATATCTCCTGTTAGTGGCTTAGTTTTGTTTTGTTTAGTTCTTTTCATGGTCTCTTTTGATGTATATAGAAAATGCAACTTATTGAGGCCAAATTTACTAACCTTTTCCTTTATGAAATCCTACTTAAACTTGAGGTCATAAAAATACTCCAATTTTTAACTGTAGAATTTTTGAAGTTTTGCTTTCCACTTTCAGATTTTCAAGCCACCTGGAATTTATTCTGTCACCAAGATCTAATTTTACTTTTTTCCATATGGATAACCAATTGTCCTTGCACCATGTACTGAAGAGCCCATACTTTCCCTACCAATGTGTAATGCCACCGTGGTCAAAAATGATGCCTTCATACATGAATTTAACTGTTTCTCGACTCTCAATTCTTCCCTTCTCTGCTCTATATGATGGACTTAAAGCCAATCCATACTGTGTACACTTTTTGGCTGTATAATAAATAATTAAATTTTAGGGAAAGCCATTCTCAAATCTATACTTTTTCAAAATTGTCTTGGCTACTTCCTCCTTTCTTTTGTTTCCTCAAGTAAATCATCTACAAGTAGAGCCTCCCTTTGGGAATGGTTGGCGATAGCCTGAACTTTACTAAAGACTGTGCATTACAAATCCTCTTTTCACCCCTCACCATCTCCAGTCCCAACAAACACATGTGCATGCATGTACGTACACACACACACACACACACACACACACAGATTGTGCGATAGACAGAGGAGAGAGTGTTTCTTGATTATTCCAAAAAGCATAAGAAAGGGGAAAAAAAGACAATTATAAATTACAGGATTTTACAATTAAGTAAAATAGAATTTGAATAGTTTCTTTCTTTCTTAACTCTATTAATATAATATTATCTTCCTCAAGTAGGTGATCTCCTCCTTTCTCATCCCATATAATGTTGGGGAACTTTCTTTACTGACTTGCCCTCTCCCTAGATTTTGTTTTTGTGTTTGTTTTTTGAAACTTGAACAGAGTCTAGATTTCAGTTTTCCTGACAGAGGATTCCTGGTACCTCTTCCTCTTCTTCTGCATTGGGATCCCTTTGATTGTACTATCAAAAATAACTTTTTAAGGGGCGCCTGGGTGGCGCAGTCGGTTAAGCGTCCGACTTCAGCCAGGTCACGATCTCGCGGTCCGGGAGTTCGAGCCCCGCGTCGGGCTCTGGGCTGATGGCTCAGAGCCTGGAGCCTGTTTCCGATTCTGTGGCTCCCTCTCTCTCTTCCCCTCCCCCGTTCATGCTCTGTCTCTCTCTGTCCCAAAAATAAATAAAACGTTGAAAAAAAAAATATAAAAATAACTTTTTAAATAGCAACTCATTCCTTTAGACTCATCCTCCTTCTTACAATCTGACATTGTATTCCAAGATTACCTTAGTCAACCTCTTAGCCAAACAGTTCATTTTTGCTGATTAAAATTAAATTCAAGGATCAGTTCTTCTCATTGTTACTGTTATGTGTGTGTGTGTGTGTGTGTGTGTGTGTGTGTGTGTGCACCAACGCGAGTGCATATCTGAGTGGTAAAATATACATGACATAAAATCACTGTTTTAACCATTTCATAGTGTACAGTTTAATAGCATTTAATATAGTTGACCTTTAAACAATAAAAGGGTTAGGGACTCCAACTCTCCTCACAGTAGAAAATTCACATACAACTTTTAACTCTCCAAAAACATTACTAATAGCCTACTGATAACCAGAAGCCGTACCGATAACAACAGTCAATTAACATGTTTGGTACATTATATGTATTATATACAGTAGTCTTACAGTAAAGTAAGTTAGAAAAGAAAAAAAAATGCTAAGATAACCATAAGGAAGAGAAAACACATTTACAGTACTGTACTATAAAACCGCAGCGAATAATTGGACTCAGGCAGTTCAAACCCATGCTCTTCAAGGATCAGCTGTATATTCACAATGTTATGCAACACAGCCTCTATCAGTTCCAAAAAATGTTCATCATTCCAAAAGGAAACCCTGCACCCATCAAACAGTCACTCTTCCCTTGCCCTCCCCCCTGGGATCCTTCACCATTCTACCCTTTTATTTCTATGAATTTAACTACTCTAAGCACTTGATATACGTAGAATCATACAGTATTTGTTTTTTTTTTTTACAGCTGGCTTATTTCACATAGCATAATATCTTTAAGGTTCAGCCATGTTGTAGCAGGTGTCAAAAAAGCTAAATAATGATCCATTGTGTATACATAACACACTTTATTGTTCCATTCATCTAATTATGGACATTTGGGTTATTTCCACCCTTTGGCTATTATGTATAATGCTGCTAGATACATTTGTGTAAAAGTTTCTATGTGGACATATGTTTTCATTTCTGTTGGGTATATATCTAGGAGTAAAACTACGAGGTCATACGGTAACTTTATGTTTAACTTTTTGAGAAACTGCCAAACTATTTTCCACAGTGGCTTCACCATTTCACATTCCAACCAGCAATGCATGAGGGTTCCAATTTCTCCACATCCTTACCAACACTTCCCACCACCCTGCTGGGTAAAAAAGTTATCTTTCATTGGGGTTTTGATTTTCATTTCTCTAATGACATGACATTGAGCATCTTTCCTTGTGCTTATTGGCCGTTTGTATACTTTCTTTGAAAAAATGTTTATTCAATCCTTTGTCACTTTTTAATTGAGTTGTTTGTGTTTTTGTTGTTATAAGTTACTTATATATCCTAGATACTAAACTCTTATCTTACACAATTCACAAATATTTTCTCCCATTCTGTCAGTTATGTCCTCATTCTCCTTTTTTTAAAAAAAAAATTTAATGTTTATTTATTTTTGAGAGAGAGAGAGCACGAGCAGGGGAGGGGCCGAGAGAGAGGGAGACAGAGGATCTGAAGTGGGCTCAGAGCTATCAGCACAGAGCCAGATGTAGGGCTTGAACTCACAAGCCATGAGATCATGACCTGAGCTGAAGTCAGACACTTAACCCATTGAGCCACCCAGGTGCCCCTATTTCTTCTTTTGTTGCTTATACTTTTGGTGTCACATCTAAGAAACTACTGCCTAATTCATTTTCATAAATATTTGCCCCTGTATTTTCCTCTAGTACTCTTATAATTTTTAGTCCTTATTTTTAGGCATTTGATTCATTTGGAGTTAATTTTTACATATGGTATCAGTTAAGGATCAATTCTACAAAAAGGATTTTGCCATCTTTTGTATGTAAATATCAAGTTGTCCAGCATTAATATTAGTTTAAGAAACTAAATTACCAATTAAATAAGTGAGCAATGAATTCAGTTCAATGTGAATAGTCTTCTCTCATTTTTTTTAAATTTCTATGTGTTTTTATTTATTGTTGAGAGACAGCAAGACAGAGTGTGAGCAGGGGAGGAACAGAGAGAGAGAGAGGGAGACACAGAATCCGAAGCAGGCTCCAGGCTCCAAGCTGTCAGCATGGAGCCCGACAAGGAGCTCGAACTCACAAGCCGTGAGATCATGACCTGAGCCGAAGTCAGATGCCCAACCAACTGAGCCACCCAGGCACCCCTGGTCTTCTCTCCTTTCTATAATTGGTACCCAAATGTTTTACTTTCACAATATCTGTATTACTGTCTATCACACTCTCATTTGATGTACATCTTGGAATAAGCTGTGAACTTTCACTGTTGCATAGGATAGAAGTTCCATCCTATCTCACCTTTTTTTTAAGTCCACTCTGTAATCCACCTTCCATATTATTGCTATTTAAACTTTTGACCGTATTTGTATTTCACCTGGCTATTCTTGCTTTATTTTCAGAGAAGTTCTGAGCATTTACAGAGAACTGAGTTCTGAGAATCTAGAACATTCTATGTCACACCTATCAACTTCCAAAGTTTCCAGCTTTACCAATTTACTTCCTTATCTTCCTTACTTTCCATAAGTTTTAATCACTAGAATGGTGTGATAATGTCTGGAAATAGGTAGTGGTCAGCGACTTTTGTAAGGCATCATGAGCCCTTTATTATTAACAGAATTGGTTACAGGTAAAGCTTAACTGAAACGATGTTAGTGCTCACCTCCTTATTTCACCACTTAGATCTATTAATATCTACATTAGTACTTTTCACCATGAGTTCTCTATTATAAATTTCCTGCTCTTAGGGTTTCTAAAGCCAATCTTCTATTTTTTTTTTAATTTTTTTTTCAACGTTTATTTATTTTTGGGACAGAGAGAGAGACAGAGCATGAACGGGGGAGGGCCAGAGAGAGAGGGAGACACAGAATGGGAAACAGGCTCCAGGCTCTGAGCCATCAGCCCAGAGCCCGACGCGGGGCTCGAACTCACGGACCGCGAGATCGTGACCTGGCTGAAGTCGGACGCTTAACCGACTGCGCCACCCAGGCGCCCCTTCTATTTTTAATCTTAGCATAATATTACAAAGGTAAGACTGCTTTGGAAATACTTAATTTAGGATACTACTTAACAAATCCATTCACACACACACACACACACACACACACACACACACACAAGCTTTCAACTGCTTGGGACATTGGTATAAATTTGACCCCTCTACTGAGTTCCTTCACCCGCTGATGTGCTAGCTGTACCTGTAAATTACAAGACTTATTAACAAGGGAAGTTCCCAGAAATGGTCATAGGGCTTAAATGGATTTGAATGCTATCACTGTCTTGATAAACTACATATTCTTTTTTGGATAGCAAAAGGAATCTAAAGGAGAGACTGGGTGGCTCAGAAAGTTAAGCGTCCAACTTCGACTCAGGTCATGATCTCATGGTTTGTGGGTTCCAGCTCCGCATCGGGCTCTGTGCTGACAGCTCAGAGCCTGGAGCCTGCTTCAGATTCTGTGTCTCCCTCTCTCACAGCCCCTCCCCTGCTCATATTTTCTCTCTCCCTCTCTCTCTCTGTCTGAAAAATAAACATTAAAAAATTTTTAAAAAGGAATCTAAGAATGTGAGAACAAAAGCAACATTGTCTTTAGTAAGACAACTTTCCTTTCCAAAAATGCTATGGCTTCTTCGTCTTGAACCCTCAGCTCTCACCTTCTCCGGACTCTCCCTGAAGAGGCAGGTCTGCCCAGCTCCTGGACACACATTGACCAAGTGTGTTATTCCCACCAGAAGGAAAGGTCTGGCTCTTGCCCATCCCTCCAATTTTATCTTCTAAAAAGTATGCTCCCCACCATTTGTGATGTTCCAACCACACCCACATCCTTCCTGTTCCTTGAACCTGGCAACATGATGCTCACCCCCAAGACACCTTGCTTGCTGTTCCCGGACCAGGAAAGTCATCCTCTGCAATTCTTGTGACTGACCTGTCCTCATCCTTCAGCTCCAAGTTCAAAGGAAATCTTTCCATAGAGGCTCTAAATGTCTGCATCCTCTTTCCTTCCTTCATTACTAACACTCATGTCAATCTGTAATTACCTTTTTTAACTTCAACATTGTCTCCTGCCCCCAGTACAACAAAGTTGCCACAGCAAGACCTCATTTGAATTGTGTTTGCTCTGTCCACAGTTCCTAACATATAATAGGTGCTACATGTAATAATAAGTAACTATTGGAAAACTGAATGATCAGAACAATGCACATCAACTTACTGGTAAGAGAGTTAAAAAAAATATGTGTATCACTCACATCTCTATCTTCTCTGCAGACTATGAATGGCAAAATATTACTTCTGGCTTTCTCCCCAATTTAGTATAAATTGCTATGATATACTCAGAGAATGAAAGTTACTTTTAACATTAATCTAATAGAAATTGGATGTATCTGGTCTTTCCATGCCAAAATAATCACATAGTTTTTAAAAAACATATATAGGAAAACATTTGGACTATTCAATATTTTCAATCATCTGTGTACCATTACCTTCCATTAAATTGGATTCTTACAAGTTTAGTACATATCTCTGTGTCAGAGGATTTTCTCTAGCCATGTCTCTCACTTGGTTCTATTTCCCAAGTATAACCCTGACATTACAAACAACTAGGCTCCAAATCTCCACTAAATTATCTGTTCTTTACTGAATACAGAATTGTTGTTTTGGCTGGAATTAGTCAGGCACAGTTAGTACAATAACACTCAGTGCCTTCCTGTGTAGCACCTGCTACATGTTATTTATTTCTTGTTAGCTACATAGTACAACAAATTGTGTCTTTTAACAGCTCATTGAGTAGAAGAAGAGAAAGTGATGGCAGTGGGATTGTTGAAAATGTTCAATGGTGTCAATATATTTCTTCTCAAATAATCCAGCTAGTAAATTTGCACTAATAACATTTATTTCTTTGGAAAATTTCTCTGCCATATAATTTCCAAATGACCTTGAGCAGACAGCAGCATGAGTAGAATAAGTACAGACAATGACCCCTGGCTTTTAATCTGTTAGCAAAGGTTATTTTAATTGAATAAATGCAGTATATGGAAATGAACCAATACTTCTTTTCAAAAGCTTAAAAATGTTAAGGCAGCATTTGGATGTTAAATTTCAGTAAATTATTTACAGTTTTTTGGATTTAACAGTATGACTAAATGCCACATTGTTAAGAGAATAAAATCTATATTAAGAACTTTTCCAGAGTGTTACACAGTCATTGCAACATCTTCTAGAACAGCACAGCTGTACTAAGTTCTCCCAAATCTATGTGTATGCACACATTTTACATTTCTCATCAAATCCACTAATTCGGTTTTACCAATGGGCACGATTCAACAAACAGCACTTGAATAAAGCGCAGGGAAAAGCAGTGGCTACTATTTTTTTTCCCCATCTGTGAATTTTGCTTTATTATGTTAGAGACTCCAATTGAACTTTGTTTCAAGCTATTAACCTATGACAGAAGACTGTGGAGATAAGATTTCACTGACATATAGAACAAAGAAAAAGAAAGAGTGTGAAAATTACAATGACAAGGTTGCCTTAGCAGTTTTGAGGTGGTAAAATGAAATCCCTGACTAATAGGCCTTGCTAACATAGGAAGGGTGAGGAAGTGAAGAAAGAAGGACAATCTTGGGTTGAACTCGAGAGTCTTCCTGAGGACCCATAATAGATACACACTGCTGTTGCAAACTTCAAACTGCAAAGCAAATTAAAGTGTGCCTCTAATTGTTATAACTTGTGCAAGAAGTTCGCATGCAAGAATAAATTAAGAAGCATTAAGAGTAAATTGTTGATGTTATCTAAGCAGGCTTTTTTTGTGTGAGAAAACACAAAATCTTTGTGTTACATTTTATAAATTATTCAGTCTTCCTGGTTTTCAGGAACTCAAATATCTTCAAGGGTTACTTCCTCTCAATATCACTATCTTAATTTTCAATTGAACTAAAAAAATAAAGTATAAGAGCATTATAAAATAGTCTAACCTATGAAAGAATTATTCATGAAGATTATATAACATCATATGAACAAGCCAATATTCTGTACCAAAGTTAGGCTCTAAATGCTGATTCGGGTAGTATTTCTCAAATATGGGATAAAAGATTATGTGCAAGATGTAATGGAGATATGAGCTTATTGTAGCTCATTAACAACAAAATCTTCTTCCTGAAAAACAATGCCAATGTTTTCCTTCCTAGCCAGCATACGTGTCTTCTGATGAGAGAAAATCGTTAAGGAAAGTCTTAGAGGCTTAAAGCTAGAAGGAATGGACTATTCTAGTGTTGTTTTTCCAGAATGAGCCACAAGGATACGAGAAAGTTTCAAGTCCCTATTTTGCAAACAAATTTTGAATCTCTTTATTTTTAAAATATTAAAATTTCTCATGCATTATGATATATATATATCATATTATGTGTATGTATAATATGACATAGATATATGTGTGTGTGTGTGTGTATATATATATATATATATATATATGATAAAAAATTTTACCTGTGTTATTGGTTGGATCATTGTGAATATACACACAGGAACATTTAATGAATGTATGTTTAACTAGAACTGAAAAACTACTGTGTTGAGAAATACATAAATCAGAAAAGATTATCACAATGAAAGGATTTAAAAAATTCTATACTGAAATGACTATTGTTAGCGTCAATTGCTTATTTACTTTAAGCAGTAAGTTACATCATCTATAGATTTTATTGATCCAAAGGCAAAAAAGTAATGCTGGAAAAGATACTGTTATAATCTAGAGATCACTTCTGGGAAACCAAAGGCACATCTTTAGAAGATCATGTAACCCAGAGAGTTCATAGATGTAATTTAAGTAACCTCTGAAATTTTTCCATTAAAGTAATGAATTAAAAAAATAAATAGCTTATAGTACCTAAGACACATAGAGAATGCTTACTGACACCATAATCATCACTCTTGATACAGTGTCACTGCAAATAATTACTAACTCACAGCTCATGATGATGCAATATGTGCCATTCTGATATCCCATCAACAGAAGCCAGTGAGCAGAGCCAAGAAAAGTATCCCTTCAGACATAACTCCACTGAAGGAGATCTTTGCAGATGAGCCTGGATTAAGTCACAGCACTTCCATATCTTGAATGCAATATTATGTCCCAACATGCTATTTGGGTTTTATGGTCGTTTGGTTTATTCTTGGACAGCCACATAACCAAGGGCCTTGCTCATCAGTAAATAAAGTCTCCGACAACCATTGTTTCACTCAAACCACACATAATCCTGGCAGACTGGACTTCTTATTTTTAGTAGTTCAGATCACCACATTACTATAATCTATAAGTCTCTGGATGGAAAGAATACTACTAAGAAAAAGCGACACAGTACATTATTCACTGAAGAATGAAGACAGCCATTACTTTTGGTCCTTCTGATAACATCAGTTATAATGTTGGTAGCTGATAAAATTATTTCACTGGTTCTATTGTCCCTTTTTTTGTCATGTCAAAGATGAATTTGTCCCTAAAACACACTTACTTAAAGTTTATATTAACAGCTTTGCTTGCAAGTACTCTTGTTAGAAAAAATATATAAGTAAATGAATTAAACCCATTTTGCTTTTTAAAATATTTAGATGGAACCATGACAAATCTATAACCAGTCAACTAAGGAGCTGGTGAAATATAATGCAATTTCATAAAATATATAGTTGTTATAATTCAATTTTCAATGGAGATTATAAAATATTTCCTCAATTCTAACAACAAATTCTTTTTGCCAGTGAGTTACTCATTTAATGTAACTATATTCAGAACATGTGAATGAAAGGGAATTTTCTGATAGGGAAAGGATTCAGGATAAATTTTTCTAAGAGACAATAAGGGCAGAAAGCAGCTTTAGTACAATCACAACCAATTCAATAATTACTTCTGTTTTTTCACAATTTAGGAAATCATGTCTCATTCTTTTCCCTGATACTTAAGAAAATCCTCCCTCAGTAAGAAAAGAGATTACTGTACCATACTACTACTTACTTTTTAATCTTAAAAATGTTAAGAAAAAATGGATGCCTGGGTGGCTCAGTCTCTTAAGTATCCAACTGTGGATTTCAGCTCAGGTCATAATCTCATAGTTTGTGAGTTTGAGCCCCACGTCAGGCTCTGTGCTGATGGTGCAGAGTTTGCTTGAGATTCTCTCTCTCTCTCTCTCTCTCTCTCTCTCTCTCTCTGCCCTGCATTCTCACTCTCTCAAATTAAATAAATAAACTTTAAGAAGCAAGAAAAGAAAAAGAAGAACAAACCTTTGCCCTTGGGATAGGGAAAGATTTCTCAAAGCCTAAGAAGCACAAACTACATGAGAAAACAATTGACAAGTTTGATTTTGTAAAAGTCAAATATTTGCACTTCAAAAGACAATGTAAAAAAATGGAAGGCAAGCTAAAGAACAGGTCAGTAGACTTGGAGTACATATATCTGAAAAATAACTTGTATGCAGCAAAAGGAAAAAAACCTCTTATAACTCCAAAATCAAAGAAACAATTCAATATAAAACGGGCAAAATTTTTGAACATACTTTTTCATGAAAAAAGATGATTTTTCATTTTAAAAAGCAATGACCAGGGGTGCCTGGGTGACTCAGTGGGTTAAGTGTCTGATTTTGGCTCAGGTCACGATCTCACGGTTTGTGAGTTCGAGCCCAGTGTCGGGCTCTGTGCTGACAGCTCAGAGCCTGGAGCCTGCTTCAGATTCCGTGTCTCCCTTTCTTTCTGCCCCTCCCCAGCTTGTACTCTGTCTCTGTCTCTTAAAAATAAATAAATGTAAAAAAAAATTAAAACAGCAATGGTCAGCTAGCACACAAAAAGACAATTATGTTAATCATGAGGGGAATACAAAGTAAAAGCACAATGAGATACTACTTTATACCCATCAGAATGACTAAAATGTAAAAGACTGACAATGCTGAGTGTTGCTGAGGATATAGGACCAGTGGAACACTCAACAATACTGCTGGCGGGGATCTAGAAATGTCGCGCCTACTTTGAAACCCCGTGGCCAGTTTTTTATTAAGCAGTATATAAACTAACTATATGACTCAGCATTCCATCCCCAGGTAATTACCCTCAAAAAATGAAATATGTGACTAGATAAAGACTTACACACAAAAACGGTCAGGCATCTTTATTCAGAATAGCCAAAAAATGAAAACAACTTAACGTTCATCATCAGGGGAATGGATAAAGAAAATCTGATATATCTATACAATAAAATCCACAATACAGAATGAACTATTGATAAACACAATAGTGTGGTAAATCTCAAAAAGTATGCTGGATTAAAAAAATAAAAAGGCAGACAGGGGCACCTGGGTGGCTCAGTGGTTAAACATCCGAATTGGCTCAGGTCATGATCTCATGGTTAGGTAGTTTGAATCCCACGTTGGGCTCTGTGCTGACAGCTCAGAGCCTGGAGCCTTCTGCGGATTCTGTCTCCCTCTCTCTCTCCCCCTCCCCCATGCATACTCTCTCTCTCTCTCTCTCAAAAAATAAACATTAAAAACAGGATTTTTTTTGTTTCTGTTTTTTTTTAAGGCAGACACAAAGGAGTACATGCTAGCATGATTCCATTTATTTGAGATCCCAGAAAAAACGCACACTAATCTAGAGAAAGCAGATCAATGGTTCAGACCAGAAGCGGAGGAAATGACTGCCTTACAAAGGAGCATCCTCAAATTTGGAGGCTTGGAAATGCTCTGTGACTTGACTAAAGCTTACCGATTTGTACATGTTAAACGAATGCCATTAATTGTATGTAAATTACACTTCAATAAAGATAGTTTTAACAAAAGAAGTACCTCCTCAAGTCATTGTTTGAAAACTGTGTCAATAAATATGATTGTGCATAATTATAGACTATTCTATTGGCAAAATATCCAAAAGTACATCTGGCCTCCAGGCAAACGAGGCAACGTAAAATGTGAAATAATTCATGCAAAGTGTATCTGCTAAATATTATAAAGACAAGTGAAGTCAAAAGGGTTGAAAATCACAAGAAAAATTGGAATCCATGTGACTGAACATGAATAAAAAAAATTAGAAATACCCGAACAGAGATGATAAATTTGATTAGCTAGTCTCCAAGACCAGTGAAATCTAATACAAAAACCAAATAAGACAAAGCTGCCAAAAAATGGAGGTGCGATAAAGAACAGCCCTAAAAGTATTGAGTTAATACTAACAATCCTAAGTGGAAGAAATGAAAATTAAAGCAAGCATTTTATTTTTCATATGCTCTTCCTCTGGCACTGTGCCTGTGTCTGGCTACCGGGTCCCTCTTAAAACCCTTCTGTATTCCCTTCAGGCAAATTTTGTTTCTTGTGCCCCAAACAGGTTATAACACCTAGGTTAAAAACAAAACAAAACAAAAAAAACAAACAATAACAACAACAACAACAAAAAACTCCTCAGTACTATCTGCCTCTTATATATCCCAACTGTGAGCACCTTTGAGGCACCAGCCCTCTTTATTTGGAAAAACATCTAAAACGTGCCATGCATGAAATTACTCTGAATACTTCTTATGGTACTAGTGTAGTTGAAGAGATTACAGCACAAGGAAGAATGAATGTGGATTGATAACACCATTTCAACACTCCAAGTATACCTTGTTGGTAAATATATTAAATGTGGAAGGGCATCTTGTTTTTCTCAAAAAAGTTGTGGAAGTAGAAATATTTATGGCCTCATAGGTTATAACAATTTTTAACAAACTACCGCTCACACATTAGTGAATTTTAAAGCAGAAAGGGCCAGGGATTCTTGCTGGAGAAAAAAAAATGCATTAGTGTTTCACTGCTATTTAGTGGAAGTGTGTTTTACTCCTTTTAAGATAAAGCTCCCAAAGGAAGGGTTTAAAAGGAGTTCCTGCATCTTTAACCTAAGAGGATGAAGACCTTGATATGAAGAAAGGACAAAGCTAAGATTGCAGGGGAGAGAAAAGAATTGAAAACAATCAATGTGTTGATGCCAGCTTAAAGAGGGTCACCGAGAGATCAGCTTTACCTGCATCTGTTCCTTAATTAAAAAGAGAAAGATGACAGTGTCCACTACTCATCACTATGGTAACATTTAAATATCAGGCAATTTAGACCAGCAGTCCACTCAAAAGCAAAGCCAAATGAATGTTTCAGTAAATCCATGTAATATATAGTCTTCAAAAAAAAAACAAAAATCTGTGGCAGGGCTACAGATAAAGTTTTAAAGTCAAGTTGAGTGTTTATTTTCCTCAGGCATCTCATAAGTTAGAAATATCAAAGAAAACATGCTAACGAAGAGGCAGAATAGGATACGAAATGTGTAAAGGGGAAGGCTTTTTAAAAAGCTTTTGAACAGATTTCGATTGTTTCTCTGTACAAGTTGTATTACATTATCTTTTGCCTTTCACCATTTCTATGATCCGAGTTACATCCGCCCTAATTGTCTATGATTTGCATTGTTCACTCTGTTCCATTTTTAGTCTGCAGAAATATATTTTCACTTACACTAATTATTGTTTGTGTATGTTTTTTGTTAATTATAGATTTTCCATCCTTTTATCTTCTCGTTTCCCATTTTCTTCATCCAACTCATGCATCATTATTACTGTCATCAAAGAACGTTAATTGGTGAAAAATGTGGTTTTCTTTTCAATAAATCAAGCTAAACTTGTAAAACTTCTCATTACCTGAGTGATGTTGTGTGATGTCCCACATACTGTATGATTGATATTGTCAACAAGTCACCTTGTAGGTGTTTGTTCTCTATGTATCTTTCCAAAGTAAAAAGAAAACGTAAAAAGTTTAAAATCATGTTAATTATGACCAGTATAAACACGGCATTTGTTTTTACACCAATAGCATATGTATCTGTTTTATATTTTATACAGATTTTTATAATATCAGAAAATGATTATTATCAAACATGACTTTCTGATGCGCTGCACTTGTAAAATGCATATTAGTGAATAGAATATTACCTTTACATATTTAAGTCCTTTACAAAGAAACAGGCTATTTTCCTACTTAAATGTTACCTTTCTCAGAACAGTAGCAGTGTCCTGGGCCAGATAAGTATTTTTCAAAAAAAGGAAAGTAATAACACTGTTTGCCTAGGCAATATAGTTTTCTATTGATATTGAGTTCATACATGGTCATCATTAATGCTATTTTTACTTGAACATGATAAAGCTATGTGATTTAGCAATATTCTAAGTTTTCTCCACATCACGGGGCATTTATCTCTACTCTTCTGGTCCTGTCTCCAATACTCTGAATAGTAGCATGTTTGAATCCTGTAGGCTTAATATTATAACAACATTTTACTCAATCAAAATGAATCTTTACTTTGAAGGTTTTATTATACAGCTACTACAGAGAGTTTCCTTGAACATCTTACTTTGACGGTATAATTTTAAGCAGAATTTTTGTAATCAGTAATAAATTTTTATATCATCAATTTTCCTTATTCTTTCTTTAAAAATGTAACTATCTCCTGGCCACATATATAGCAGCACCAAGTTTCACTATGACTGCTTTAAAATAGCTAGCCAATTTAAATGAAAGAACACAAAATAACTGGTGAAATTCTTTTCTTTAAATAGTGTGTTGAAAAACTACAAAAGCATCACTCCAACTTTTAAGATATTCATCTTTTTCTAGTTTTAAAAAAGTATGCACCTTTACTGCTTTCTGCCTCATTAAGGATTTCAAAAAAAGCAATTTAATTCACTGGGAGCTCCTTTGACTTAGGGCACCTGGGTGGCTCAGTCAGTTGAGCGTCCGACTTCGGTTCAGGTCATATCTTGCTGTTCCTGAGTTCGAGCCCCACGTTGGGCTCTGTGCTGACAGCTCAAGAGCCTGGAGCCTGTTTCATATTCTGTGTCTCCCTCTCTCTCCCTGCCCCTCCCCTGCTTGTGCTCTGTCTCTTTCTCTCTAAAATAAATAAACATTAAAAAAAATAAAAAAAATAGTAAAGACAGTCTTGATCTTGTAAAACACTTCTGAAAGTGAGAAACAAGTTGGGAAGTCTCACCCACACTCACCTGCTTCCTTATGCAAATCCTACAGCTAGCTGCTTCTCATATCCACTAGGGGGATCATTACACAGTAAAAATAGATTGGTCTCTTTATAGGTGTTTTCTTACTTTCTCACTTAATAGCCCAAGGAAGAAAAATAGTTTTAAACAACAATAACAATAAAAAAGCACTGCAACAGAATGAATGGTCAAATATTTTATTAATATTGGAAGTTAAAAAATACTTGTTTTTTTAAGCTACTATTTTAAAACCCACATTTGGAAACAAAGCCGACAGCCTATGCCCTAGTTTCCAAAAACACTGAAGGCAGAAGCGGAGCCCTTGGAGAACATATATCCAAAAATTCAAATACGGCATAGCACAAATTTACCTTAGGGCTAATCTCACTGAAATTTTTGTCTGATGATACGTTATTGGAATAATGATGTTCACAGTTTTGAAAAAAACCTTACAAAAATCATCGACTGCATCCCTCTGTCCATAAGGGATATCATTCACCAGTGGTCCTTCAATAGTTTTGGTCTATGGATTACTTAAACAAAAACATAAAACTGAATATTTTGTAAGTCAACTACCTTGCCCCATCCTCTTGCCAATGCAAAGAAAGCTTTCAAAAATTCGTAACAAGCCTATCCTTGTTTTTTGTAAAGCCCAAAGAGTTGCTATCATGTAATAAGATCTTACAAAAGTCATAGAGAACTACAACATGCACCTTTACAGCCCAGCAGTAATCTAGATTACTAGAAGTAAGAACCTTCTCTTACTCAGTTTTGTATAGTTAGCCCTGGTCCCATATCAAGTGTTCATTAATTCTTTCAGAAAAAAATGGATGACTGACCTAGGAAGAAATACAACCACTAGCTTCCCTGTGATTCAGATATAATGATATACAGTTCAGGTAATCAGGGAAATGCTACATTCTCAAATATCTCCATAAAGAAGACATTAGAAGTATCTCATTGTTGAGGATTAAGGTGGTACAGATTTAAAGAATCCTGAGGGTCTGTTTCCCAAATTTTACATTAAGTCGGAGTTTCTCAACCTCAGCATTATTGAGAGTTTGGGTTGTATAAATACTGTGGGAGACTGCATCCTAGACCTCTGTTTACTAGACGCCAATAGCATCCTCCTGTTGTGATGAACAAAACTGGTTGCAGGCATTGCCAAATGTCCCCTGGGGAGTAAAATCACACCCAGTTGAGAACATTGCACTAAGCAAATCAAATTTCTGAACTTGAAATCACCAAGAGAAATCTGGAAAAGGCTTCATGGAATATTTTAAACATTAGATAACATCTATCAAAGGGCAAAGTTGACAGTTATCATCTATACCTTGTGCTGCAGGAAATAAAGAGCATGTGCAACTCAGCCTGTGAGTGATGTATTAGGCTAGTCAATCCTGTCAGATTTTGAGTCTTACCAAGTCCAAGTACATTACCAGAAATAAAAGTCATAATTTAGTGTCATTAATAATAGCATTGAAAGATATTAATATATCAGTTGTTTTAATACTATACAGATCTGTGCATATCATTGAGAAACAAATCTGTTATCTGCCTGGTGTTGCTAAAAAAAATCAATGTTAATCGAATCCATATATTTTAAAGTTGGAAATTCTAATAATTCAGGTTTGTAAGCTCATTCTTATAACCATGATGTTCCTTATATGTAAACCTCTAATAAAGTGGCTCTTTTAAAAAGGCTTTTTTGTTAAAATCTCAAAGCTGAGAAAAAAAAAACATTAAACCTAGAATTCTTCTTCATGTTAATTCTTCAAATATGTGATGAGTCATAGGAAGCCCTCAAAAGCTTTCCCTTTTCTTTAGTAATCACAACTTCAATCATTACTCATAAATTATTTTCCTTGACCTTTAATTATTTTAGGTTAATCCACCATAGATATTTTCTACTCCCTCTATACTCCTTCTTAATGGAACAATCTCTACTTGGTTCAGCTTTTGTAGACTCTTGCCACCACCAAGAATAGTGAGATATTAACAGTAGCATATTTCTTTCTATATATAAAGTAGCTAAGTGTTTTAATCATCACAACAACCAACCAAATAGGGAACAAGGAACCTTTAGCAAAAACAAACAAACAAAAGAAAAAAAGTGACTCTAGATCCTTTTTTACCATGATTCAACTATGAAAATATGGGCAAGTATTTCAAGATGTTTAGATGATTTCACTACTGGAATAAATAATAACATCATCACCAATGATAGTCTGCTGAAACCAAAAGATCTGATAATTATCTAGATCAAGGGTTTAGCGAACTACAATCTGTATGCCAAATTCAGCTTGTCATTTGTTTTTGTAAATAAAGATTTATTGGAACACAGCCACACTCATTCGTTTGGGAATTCTCTATGGCTGCTTTTATACTATCCTGGCAGAGATAAGTAGTTGCAACTAAGACCATCTAGCTCTTGAAGCCTAAAATGTCTACTTCCTGGCTGTTTATAGAAAAGGTGTGTTGGCTTCTAGGGGAGAATATTCAAGCAAGACTTCATCAAGTAGGAACAAGTAGGTGAAAAGTGCTAGATTTGTAATCATGTGCTAGATTTATACTCAGAGAATTGCCTTATACTACTTACTTCTAACTCATTGCTTTTAAAAAGCATCAATGGAAAGACTTTGTTCAGAATTCTGGTTTTCTTTTTAAGTTTATTTATTTTGAGAGAGAGAACATGAGCATAGGAGGGGTGGAGAAAGGAGAAAGAATCCCAAGCGGATTCCACACTGTCAGCATGAAGCCTGACGTGGAGCTCGATCTCATGTACCGTGAGATTATGACCTGAGCCGAAATCAAAAGTCAGACTCAACCAACTGAGCCACCCAGGCACACCCCAGAATTCCTGAGTTTTATTTCACTATTTGGAAGCTTATTCTCCTGTTTCTTATTAAAGACTGAAAAGTAAAAAAAAAAAAAAAAAAAGAAATGTAATCCTACGATTTAGATCACTGTTTCTCCACCTTATCAGACCTAAGACACATTTTTAAATGTTAAAGGCCCTCAGGATAAGATTTTTATTATCCCCTTACTATTTTGAAATGAAAGCAACAAATAATATAAATTATAGACACTGATTTCAACAAAATCAATATAATTTCCTAGCTGTAATATAAAAAAGAAAATAAAGAGGAAATAATTTATAATAAAATCATATGTATTCAAAGACATAAATGTGCAATGTATCTATACTGGAAAATCGATTAAGTTAGACATTTGCAACTACATGTAGAATCCCTAAAAATCCAAAGGTGAAAATGCAGATTTACACAACTGAGCTGTCATTTGGTATTTCATGTATATCATAAGGTGAAGTGATGCTTGGAAATGATGAACACCTTTAGTAAAGTTCCAAAAAAATACAATATAATCTTTCTTTGTTTCATCATTTTTTGGTTGCATTTATAAAAAATTAATGTATATTTGACTATACAAAACCCTTTGTTTTGGCATGTAATACAAAGTTAGGCCTTTGGTTCAGGTAACTATAAACAATATAAAATTTTAATTATTACACTGTAATATTCAGTGTTTCTGGTTTAAGATTGTGAACATTCTTCTCCAATCTCTCAGAGATACCATGAAGTTGTAATAATGAATTATAAAGAGATTAAAACACACACACACACACCAGTGAAGAATATGGTATGGAATGATCAGCAGATTAGAATTTTTGACATTTCTGGACACTGAAAAGGTACAGGAGAAAGAATGACTGATCAAGCAGAACAGAGAAAACTTCAACCTAGAAGAGACATAGAGGCACTACAAATGAAAATGTGACTGAGTGCCCTGTTATACTTTAGGAAGGTTCAGGATTTGGAAACTTTTGCCAACGTGGAGTGCTAGAAGGAATATGAAATGGAAAACCTGACAATTATGGGAATCAAATCCCAAGTCATCCACTTCATCCCGGTGTGCATATATTCTGCAACTTGGCAACACAGAAAATTCCCATGAAAAAGAGGAAAGGCAGGAAGGAATCAGGGAGGTAAGGAAAGAGAGAGGGAAGAGGGGAAGGAAGAAACAACTGGAAGGAAGGAAGGAAGGAAGGAAAGAAGGAAGGAAGGAAGGAAGGAAGGAAGGAAGGAAGGAAGGAAAGAAAGAAAGAAAGAAAGAAAGAAAGAAAGAGAAAGAAAGAGGGAGGGAGGGAAAGGGGTGAAAGGGGAAAAAAGGAAGGGTTTTTGCTAATGAGATTGATAATCCTCTGAGAAAAGACCTCTCTGATTTGAAAGATTAAGGACAGTTTAGAATTGTGGCCATTTGTCTGACCCTCCCCAAGTGAGGTTTGCCTGTCCACAAGCTCTTTACCAGACACAAGAGCTGACCCAACTTCTCCTTTTACAATTTTATGTAAGCAATCAAGAATCAGCAAACACCTGAGAAAAGTTTGCAGCACAAAAAGGAATGACCAAATTAAAAAAAAAAAAAAAAAAAAAAGATTATAGGAAGAAAAGATAAATCAGGGAAGGGGAGTTTTAAAAAATTAAATCTCAAATTAAAATCTTCAGAGAGATTTGAAAAGATATTAAATTTATAAAATGGTAAGATTCCATAAATAATGAAGTATCAGAGAAGAAAGTGTATTTAAAAATTAAAAATAGGCTGAATTTTTAAATTCTGAGATAGGCTTAACTGTTGAATTGAACAAATATACAAATGGAATTTATAAGAGAAAGGTTATGTATGAAGGCTCAATATACAGTTTAATATACAGAATGAGATAAAAGAGAAAATAGAAATTAAAAGATATTAATCCACTCTATAAGATATTATTCTTTTTAATCAACTTTTTAGGTTTATTTATTTATTTTGAGAGAGGGAGAGACAGCACGCATGAGCAGTGGAAGGGCAGAGAAAGAGGGAGAGAGAACCCCAGGTAGACTATGAGCTGACAGCGCGGAGCCCAATGCACGGGGCTCAACCTCGCAAACTGTCAGATCAAGTGTCGGATGCTTAACTGATTGAGCCACCCATGCACCCCGATAGGCCAAAGAGTGAAAAAAATGAGGATATGAAGAAGTCAAAATTCCAAACAAAGAAATAAGGAGAAAGGAAGGCAGTTAGAAACTTCAACACGAAAAACAAAGGGCTGCTCAAAAAGAACATGTAAGTGTAGTTTGCCTATTAAACGTACAATCAAAATATGCATAGTTCTAATAAGGTCAAGCTGATCTTGAACTTTTAGAATCAACACATAGATAAATAATTGGACATTTAATCATGTTTTCAGAAAGTGAAAATGTTATTATACTGACATTGTTCATGCAGAAGTTTAGAGGACAGGAATTGTGGAGGAAGGTGGAAATGTAACCAAAGAAAAAGATAGTAACGCTAATAATAAAATGGAGTATCAAGAGTCATAGTGATATTCATTAAAGGTATAAGGAGATCCCCATTTTAAAAAGATAACCAACAGAGAAGCAGAGTAATATAACTACATCAAAGTATAGGAGAAAGAAAGGTGAGAGAATGTTATAAATGAGCAGAATACTAAACATAGTTGCCTCAATGCCCAATTTGATACAGCAAGAAATACTAATATATGCACAGTATTTACAGCAGAAATTGTTAACATACATTTGGCATGGACTTCACTGCCAGTCTGGTAAAGCCTATGGAATTATTCTCAAAATATTATTTTAAATGCATATAATAAAATATATGGAATTTGTAAAGGAAATATATTGAAATACAAAAATCTAAACAAATGTGAAATATAGCAATGTTTTCTTAATGCATTAAGTAACAAGATATAATTTGGAAGGAGAGATGAATGTAAACAATATACCAAGGTCAATTTTGTAACAATTGAAGGTCATAAAAATATTTTCAAATTCTATCACTGATAGTGTTACAGTACTGACAATGCTACCATGGATTATTATTGCTTATGCTAAATTTCAACTTAGATGTAACTTTTTCTTTTTTTTTCTTATCCAAGCACACAGGCTTCCTGAACCCTTTTCATCCACTCTAGGTTAAAAATTCCTGATTTAGAAGTATGGAGACGAAGCCAAACTAAATAAAAATGTTTGACTCTGGAAAATGCCATAGGGCATATTGGTACAGAACTGCTACTGTATATTGTTTGATTTTTTTAAATCATATGTATGTAAAACTTTGATAACATTTAAAATACTTAAAATTTTAAATGTACATATATAATATTTATGTATATGTATGTGTGTACATACATATGTATATGATATAATTAATATAATATTCTGGACCCTATATATTTCAAACTTGATTCACTTATCTAAAAATGAATAATTCCTAGACCCTTACTTACCTTGAAATCATTGGCACAGACAGTTCTCAGTGCCCCAGTAACAGACAAACAATTAAAGGGCATTAAGCATCTTGATAATATCAATACAATTAGATGAGATTAGTTGACATGATCACAGATATTTTTTTTAATCCCTAGGAAATCCCTATTCAGCAGTAATTGTATTTATTCACTTGTAGGCAGAAAAAGTCATCTACAGATGAAAGCAGACATCATATTCTTGGTCAAACCTGAAAAAGCTTCTAATAAAATAGAATGTAATTGATCTAACATTATTCCTTAATCAAGGCATCTAAAACAGCAAGGCAAATAACATAACAGGAAAATATATCATAACAACATAGGGTTATTGTAAACAGGAATTTGGCAGATAATAGGAGAACAACTTAAAATTACACAAATGTATCCCTATTAATACTAGCAGGAGCTGAGATTATGCATGTGAGTGTTCTCTGTAGACTGAAAAGACAGGCTGAAGAGTTTTGGTCTCAGTAATGAGAATAATGACAGGTCTTTAGATATACCCCTTAACCTTTCTGGGTCTGTTTCTTCACCAAAAAAAAAAAAAAAAAAAAAGAGGGTCTATTTTTTTTTTAACTTTTTTTTTTCAACGTTTATTTATTTTTGGGACAGAGAGAGACAGAGCATGAACGGGGGAGGGGCAGAGAGAGAGGTAGACACAGAATCGGAAACAGGCTCCAGGCTCTGAGCCATCAGCCCAGAGCCTGACGCGGGGCTTGAACTCACGGACCACGAGATCTTGACCTGGCTGAAGTCGGACGCTTAACCGACTGCGCCACCCAGGCGCCCCTAGAGGGTCTATTTTATAATGATATTTGGTCACACATGATTCTTAAAATTCTGAGTTTAATCTATGATTTAAATTTAAATTGTAGTTTTGTTATTAGTGTTAGATATAAAATAAGCATTTGGTTGTTTGAAAAGAGTATTCCTTCAAAAACTAAGAGAGTATGAACAATGTGGGGAAACTTCCTCTGGGTATCATGCTCTGTATAACAAATCTAAAATTCTTTAACTTCTATAATGAACAAAAAATTACATAGAGGTTTCCTATTTCATTAAAAACTACACATCATTAGAACTATTCATCATCAAACATCGTGAGAAACCATTAAGAAATGAGAGGCAAATATTGAGCATGCTGTATACATGACTAACTGATTCACACTTGAGGTTATATTTTACTTTACAGATTTTATAAAATCAATGCAGATTTTTAAAAATATCTCTGAACTTGGCAAGAATCACACCTTAAATGTAATTATGTAAAACCATAATTTATAGAGTACTACCTCTACTTAACAATATACTCCACTCAGTTTATCCTTTTACCTAAAACAGGTAATAATAGAATATTAAAAATAAATATATTTATTTTGATTACATACAATTATTTCATTGAACTTAAAAGACCTATTACCTCTTTCATTTTAGTGTATTATTAAACAATAATAAACATAGAAAAATTCGCACAAGTCTTAGTGTCCAATGCAGTATCTTAACAATTGAATGTATCTATGAAATCCTACACCAAGATCAAGAAATAAACATTACCAACACTCCAAAAAGCCCTCCCCTTGTATTCCATTCTCATTACTAACATCCCCAGGGTAACAACTATTCTTGTACTATAAAGAGCACAGTTCAGTTTGTCAATTATTGTACCTCACATAGGTGGAATCTTATAGTATACAGATGATTTTGGGCTTGACTCATATGGTCACCATTATGTTTGTGAAATTCATATACAGTTGTATGTAGTTGTAGATCAATATTTTCATTACTGCACAGTTTCTCATTTTAAGAACAGACAACACTTTATGCATTCTATATTTGCTGGGCATTTGGGCTACTTCTTGATTTGGTCTATTAGGAACAGTGCTACTCTAAATATTCTAGTACATATCTTTTGGTAAATATATGTATGCATATCTGTTGGACACACACTTGGAAATGTTATTGGAGTTATGGGTATTCATTTACATGTTCAACTTTAGGAGATATTGTCCAACAGTTTCTCAAATAGTTATGCCAATTTACATTACCACCTGCAGTGTATTAGATTGATCTCCAATTTGTCCATATCTTCAACAACACTTTTTCCCCCTCTGTTTAAAAGGCCTATTGCTTATAATTTAGTAAACGTTCATTGAGTACTTACTGTTAGCCACTTTAAATTAGCTACTTTTCTAAATGCAATATGTGATAAAGATCCAGAGAGCAAAAATGCTTTTCTATTCCAAAATACATGTTCCAACTATTATTTCAGAATTGTCCAACTCTCTATTATCTAACAAAAACAAAATGCAAAATGCAAAACTGATTTTATTTGGAACAAGAAAGGGAAGTATTACAAGGTCTTCAAAAAATGAAGAATTAAATATCTCTTGTCCTAGGTAATATCAGAAAGTCTAGCTACCTATTAGACACCTTGAGACTAAATAAAGAGACCATATATTTAATTGAGAGCAATAGAAATAAAATATGCCTGTAACTTCCCCTTATGGTAGAAGACTTAAATGGATGATCCAAGGATCTGATCTGACTTAAGAGTTATGTTTTTTTTAGTCTTCAGTGTGGTTGTCTCCCTCTTTTTTGAGAAACATTTAAAAACAAGGACATTTTACATAAATATCTAGACTTCTGACTTTTCTTGAAAAAAAAAAGAGTGGAAAACATTAAACCTAATAAATGAGAAAAATAACAACCTCTTTTGTTTGAGGCAAGAGCTCTCAAATATCCTGGGGCCCCTGTTATCCTCCATTATCCCTAACATGAGATCTGGTCCCACAACAGAACTGAGCCTCAACCAGGCAAATCTGGGAATTGCGGAATTCTTACCTTTGGGTTCAATTGACTTACTGCTTTACCATCCTCAGTCTGGTTTAAATGCTTATAAAATAAACAATTCTGTGGCATCAGCATTTCATAAAAAGCTATCAAGGGCTTAGAGTATTTTAGAAAATGGCTTCAGATAATATAATATTTTATGACTAGGGACAATAACCACAGACCCAGGAATATATCATAACACAGGGAAGGACTTGATTTACAAGCCAAGCAGGACACTGGAGTTGGGGTTCTGGGTTTCTCCCCTCAAAAAGAAGTTTCTTCTTCACTTTTAAGAGTTAAAAAATTCTAAATGGCTCAAAGAGGGTCAGAAGTATCTATACAAGATCAAAGTCTAGTTCATTAAGAAGGGGAGGGTTAGGGGGCACCTGGGTGGCTCAGTCAGTTAAGCATCTGACTTTGGCTCAGGTCATGATCTCACGGTTTGTGAGTTCGAGCCTTACATCAGGCTCTGTGCTGACAGCTTGGAACCTGGAACCTGCTTCGGATTCTGTGTCTCCCTCTCTCTCTGCCCCTCCCCTGCTCATGCTCTCTCTCTGTCTGAAAGAAAGAAAGAAAGAAAGAAAGAAAGAAAGAAAGAAAGAAAGGGAGGGAGGGAGGGTAGGTTATGTCTCAAGATGAACTGCCACCACGGATTAAAGCATATTATCACTCTAAACACAGCAGTACCGTCATAGAAGGTTACATGTCCTTTTGGTATTTTGTCCACAGGACAAAAGGGAACAACAAGATTAGAATATTTAAAGGTAATCTATATCCTAAAAATACACCAGAATAGGAGAAATCAGATATTAGGCTATTTGATATAAGGCATAACAACCCCTGGAAGAGCTCAGTGAGCTAAACTATCAGATCTTTATTTTGCTCCCATTTCTTTCCTGAAAAATCTGGAAAAGAAATTTTCTTAGAAGCAATTTCTGTAAGTGAATTAGAGGTCAGCAGAACATAACTCTACACAAAAAGTGAAGGACACAGAGTGATGTTAACTTGAAGTAATGTGATGCTTACTTAAGGAGCTGAGAAACTGCTATTGGGCTGTGAAGCCATTAGAGGCAAGTTCAATGTCGACCAAGGTGAGAGGTTAAGCACAAAGCTCACCAACAAAAACCAAGATTTGACCAGCAAGTTCTTGTCAATATCATTATAGAAAGACAGCAGAGCAGTCATAGCCTGCTTTCTACTGACTATGAACTTCATCTGGCCTCACTCAGGTGTATGGACAAGTACACCATCTTCAGAGCAGCTACCTCAGTGTTCATGCCCTCTGATCCACCAGCATCCTGAGGGATGTTTCCTTTGTGTCTTTGTTGAAAAGAAGTACTTGCATAGAAAAGACTCTATTCACCAGTGCCGATCTGAATGAACGAACGAATGAATAAATAAATAAATAAATAAATAAATAAATAAATAAATAAATAAATAAATCAAAATAGCAGATAATACTGTAAAAATTGTGTCAGGATATATCAGAAACAGATACAGTTAGAAAAACATTTTCTCTCCTTTTTAAATTCCCTGAATTACACTGAATATACACACTAATGAGCAGCATAAAAAGTCCTACTCTAAGTTATGTACAGGCAAGTTTTCATAGAAAAGCAACTTCAATTTATGCCTTCCACAAACTCTTTCCCTTCATTAAAGCTTACTTGCAGGCCATTTTTCATCACCCAACCATCAAATAATTGGATAATTTATCTACAAACATTATAAGAAAGTTGCATATTCTGTAGTAAGTTATGGAGTATATCTCAAAAGCAATATAAATTACAACAAGATATACACCTTTCTTGTTATCCCTGGTACCAACCTTGAGATTCAATCAAGAGTTGACTATAAATCATTTTGGCATAAATATCAGGCATATTCCAAACACAGAGAAATAGTTACAATTGTGTTTACCGAAACAAACTACGTATCATAACTGACATGTAGAATAGGAAGATGTTCTTTCTAAAGTAACCTCGCCCCACCAAGGCCCAGGGTTGAGCATCTGGTCGTCCAGACTGGGTAAACAGCCCATACCCTCTCATTCTCACAATGTCCCTCCAGAAGCTGCAGGCTAAGTTCAAGAGTCTCACCTTTCCCTGAAAGAACAGTACCATCCTTCTTGTGATAAAAAATAAAAATTAAAAAATAAATAAAATAAATCAATCAAACTGATGCACTGTTATGCTGATTTTAAAAATGCAATTAAATTTCTAGTAAAATACTTGTGTGAAGCTGCATTTTCATTTTTAAAAATTTCTTAAAGTTTATTCATTTTGAGAGAGAGAGAGAGCAAACAGGGGAGATGCAGAGCAACAGGGAGTGACAGAGTGAGAGAGAATCCCAAGCAGGCTCTGCACTGCGGGGGCTTGAATCCACAAACTGCGAGATCATGACCATGACGTGAGCTGAAATCAAGAGTCGGACGTTCAATGGACTGAGCCACCCTGGCGCCCCTGAAGTTTCATTTTTAAAAGAAATCTAGAATACTAATAGACTCATGTTGAATACTGCATGCTAATTTTTAAATTTATTTTTTAAAAAAGTATCTCTATCTTCCCCTGGCCCCTCCACCCCCCACCCCCCCTGCTGCCACTGTCCAGATCTATTCTGTACTTGGACTTCTCCTCCCACGTAATATAATCTTTCATAATGTGCCTGCTCAGCAGCAAACCATTCTTATTGGCTAATGCAGTTTTTAAAGTAAGTAGAAACATTTTGCTTTGTATTTCCTGCACATAAATTACTTGGAAACCAGAATCACACAATACACACAACAGGTCTGTTCTAAAAACAGCGCTAGGACATCTGAGTATGGCTTTTCCTGACAAAACCACTCATTGATTAGTTCACAGAAGAAGGTGAAAAATCAAACTCCTGACACACTTCAGTAATTCCTCCAGCAAAAAAAAAAAAAAAAGAATAATTGGACAGTGCAGGCCCCAATGAAAATAACATATATTAAAATCACCTTTAGTTATGCAAATATTCTTCTATAAGTCAGTTGTGGAATATTATGGAAAAAAAAAAGAAAAGAAGTGGATTTTGGATGGTTCCTCAGGACTGCAGCACAACACAAATTTGGTCTTACTTAGAGAAGAACTAGGGTCCAGTGACTTATATTCGCCAGTGGTCTCCATTGGAGACTAATGGACTAATTCAATAAAATATTTCTCAAAGATAGCCACTATCCTTTCTAAACCTAAAAGGGGTTATTCAGCTTTTATTATAATTTAGTCATTCAGCATATAATAAGTGAAGAATAACCATAAATACATGATGGTAGTATCTGTGACACATATTCGTATGTGTAAAACAGGGTTTTGTTTTACTCCAGATTCCATTCTGAATAATGTAGTGATATCATAGATCGCCTCAAACTCTAAGCACAAAGAGAATCTCTGTGAAAGTAAGATGAGAGACATTTTCTGATGATTATAAATATCGCTAAATCTTCTAAAAGACAAAATCATGAATTACAGTAAAATTAGATTGACTTTTAATCCTGGGTCAAAAATATACAAAAACGCTTACTTTTAATGCAAACACAATACCCCATTGTAAATTTTCTTTTTATGAACTTATTATGTAGGTCAAACTTTCCTATAGAAAACTTTGCTATAGGAGGACTCTCACAGCAATTCCATAAGGGACATGAAGACCTTGAAGACCTTAACACAGGCCCCATCAGGAAACACCAGGAATGTGCTTACTTCTCATTACCTTTCATTTCCTCTATTTTTCTTTCCCTAAATCCCAATCACTTCCACTGTGAAACACCTTTTGATTCCCCCTTTTTCCCTTTCCCTCAGGAATAGCATGAGGTACAAAACATTTATCCAGTCATTGAGTTATTGAGCACCTATGAAATCTGTAGGAACATAACTACCTCAAGCGTGATCTAATGTCATGCCTCCCAATCACTGCAGGCAAATCTCTGCCCTTCTGGTTTCCTAACTTTCTTTGACTATGACCTCTATGCAGTAATAAAAAGAAAACTCAGGGAACATTTTTAAATTGTCTCTATGTAGTCTAACAGAAGTGTTGATGTTGAAATAATATTCAGTTTCAATACCCATACTTTAACCTCCTCTGTCACTCCTTCAGCATTTAAACAAAGTAACAAACAAGTCTTTTTCATCTTGAAACCTAAAAGGAGAAAAACAGAAACAAAAAGAAACAACAACAAAAAAACTTCCCCCAGACATCACTTTACTTCCAAAGAGAGATAGGTCTGGAACTTTCTTTTTGTTTTGACATTCCCTCACTTCTTATTCTCTTCTCCACTCACATCATCTTGGTTTCTGTACCATCTTTCCCCCAAGACTGCTGGTACTAGACCTCTTGTGACCAACATACCAACTGAATACCAGGGGTACTTTGAGATCCACACTTTGCTTCACATCTGAGGAGCACTTCAACCACTGTGGCCACGTCCTTCCTTACGAACTCCCTAGGCTTTCAGGACACTCCACTTTTACAGGTATTATTCACTATATAATTACACCCATTCCCATATTTTAACCCCCTGCCTACACACCAATGCCTTCAAAATCTGCATCTCCTTCCTGGACCCTTATTACACATTGCAAAGCCCCCTTAGCCAAGTATCTACTCAATATCTCCATTGGAGGCCTTTCAGAAGATACAAAATCAATGTGCTAAAAACTGTACTTATTCATGTGGGTGCCCCTTCCAGTACTCCTTATTCAGAGCACCACAAAGCACCCTGCTGCTCAAGGGAAAGAAACAGGAAATCATCCTCCTTCTTCTCACTTTACCTGTCCCCCACCTAATTCATAAATAACTATGTCCTCCAGAGCCTGCATGGCTTAGGCTTTTAATCTGCCACTTGTCTGCATGTCTACAACCACCATCCCATTCAGCTCAGTAAGCACCTTTTATTTAGACTGATGAAAGAGTCTATGGAAATATTTTTGTATATATTTACAAGTATGTATATACACATTCTGAAGAACCCTGTCATTCTCTAGCTGAAATACGTTCCTTGGAATCCCTCTGTCAAAATCTTAAACGTGTGCACAGGATCCTTCATAATCTAGCTGTGTCTAGCCCCACCGTCTTGTCATTCAGTTCTCTCTGGTCTGCAGTGAACAGCTCTCTCTGGGGTCATTGCCCATGATGCACTGACTTACCTCACCATTCACCTTCACATAAAGTTCTGCCTATGTGGAATCCTTTCCTTTCCTCACATTTTCCACTTAACTATATCCTGCTTCAGGTCCAATTTTATGTTTCTCAGCCCTCCTTGATGCTCAACAAACCGGCTCTATAGTTGTGTCCTTATATTAAGTATTATATGATTGGCATATATTACAAGTGGTTTTAACATGAGATTGTACATTATAAATAAATATCATAATATTTTCTTTTTAAGCGTATTTACTTCGTGGGAAAGAGAGACAGAGAGAGAGAGAGAGAGAGAGAGAGCATGCATGTGAGCAGGGGAGGCAAAGAGAGAGAGAATACCAAGCAGGCTTGATACAGGTCTCAAACTGAACTCATGAACTGTGAGATCATGACCTGAGCAAAAAACCAAGAGTCGGATGCTTAACCCACTGAGCCACCCAGGTGCCCCCATGATATTTTTCAAATAAAGGCCCAACTTAATAAAATAAGTTAGTTATCTAGTTTAGCTCATCATTTTATGAAGGCCATCCGGTCACTGCCATGGCACTTCTAAATTTTTGCATTAGATTCATTTACAAGCAACTTGGAGGCAGAGGCTGAGAAGGTTCCTAAGCTTTTTTTTCCATACTCCTTCTACGCTTCCTGCTGTCAGAGTGCAGAATGAAGTTGAAGACCCATTACAGACTTGGTAAGGCACTTCCATTCCTGAGTCTCCTCATTGCCCTTCCCCACTAAAACAACAACCCCCCACCCCCACCCCCGAGTATGATACATTCTCCCACCCTGCCTTCAACATCACCAGACTCTAATTTGGGAAGCTTGGGCCACAAACCAAACACAAAGAGAAGTAAGCACGTTTCAGAACAGTATTGTCTAGTTTGGTTTAATTTTTACATCAGTTGCTTCCTATTGCCCTCAGATTAGCTCACAGTCCCCATGGCAGTCTACCATTTTCCTTAGGGAAATATGATCCATTCTGGCAGACACCTAGCACAATCTGCTTGGACTTGATGAAATGCTTTATCATGGATAATTTTTATCCTTTGAGTCACATTTTTTTTTCTTCTATGAACATCTAGCCAGCCTTAGTTAGCTTCTCTGGAGGTCGTTTTTTGTTTGTTTTTTTTGTCCCTCCTTTTGATGAACATCCTTCCTCTTGTTAGCAGTGTTTGTACTGCTATTGGTGGTATTTTCCTTGTTGTTGTTGTTGTTGTTGTTGTTGTTGTTGTTGTTGTTAATTATTGTACAGAAGGATATTTTTACTTATTTATTTATTTTGAGAGAGACAGAGACAGCATGAGCGGAGGAGGAACAGAGAAGGGGAGAGAGAAAATCCCAAGCAGGCTCTGAGCTGCCAGCACAGTGCCCAACCCAGGGCTCCAACCCACAAAACTGCGAGATCATGGCCTGAACTGAAACCAAGAGTCAGACGCTTAACTGACTAAGTTACCCAAGGGCCCCTCATTGAAGAATATTTTAAATTAATTACCAAATAGATGAGTTTTCTTAGTAAGATCATTAAGTTTATTCTGTTAGTCTTTTGATAAGTATTTCCTGAGCAAATATTCTGTGTCACCACTGTGCTAAATATTAACAGTAGACTGTGAAGAAACAGGCATTGACCTTTACTCTTCTCTCATGAAGCTGACAGTCTGATGGTGAAGATAGGCAATAAACAAGTAAACACAATGACATAAAAATCTGCTTAATTTCTGTAAATATATGAAAGAAACATGGTGAAGAGCTAGAGAAAAAAGTATCAATGACATACTATTGAGATAGGGTAGATAGGAAGAACCCCCTAAACTTGACATTTTAGCAGAGGCCTAAAGAATGAGAAGAAACCAGACTTTGGGGTGGGAGCAGGGAAAGGGGCAGTTTCACACAGTAGGATTAGTGTCTGCAAAGGCTCTGATATGGGGACAGCTTTTGACATGTTCCTCACATTGAATGGTCATGTGATGTCAACTTCATAAGTGAGAGGATAGTGGCTCAAGTTGAAGTTATAAGAGGTAAGCAGAAGCTATATTCTGCAGGGCCTTATTGGCCAAGGCAAAGAATTTGGATTTAATTCCAGTTATAGTGAGAAGCCACTGGAAGGCTTCAAACGGGAACAATATGATATGATTATAATACAATCTGATTTATATTTTAATGGTGTCCCTGGGACTGCTGTTGAGGAATGGATTTGCGAAAGAGGGGTGAGGTGGTAAGCAGAGACACCATTTGGGACACTATTGCTAGAATAGGAAAATAACAATGGAGAAAGAACAGAAGTGGAGAGTTTCCATATTTCTTCCAGATACTGTGTGCAAATAGAAACACTGGGAAGTGTTGATAGACTTGAACACAATTATGCATATTTACAAGAACATCTGACTACTCTGACTACTGTTAATCTATACAAACATTCAGTCATGACTTAACTTCACCTTGTGATTATACTGGCTATAATTAGTTGGATGGATCATACTCATTTAAAGCAAAGAATAATTTAGAAAAAAATACTGAAAATACATCTATAATGAAGGTTCTTTTGAAGGAATGTTAAACACATTTTCAGTTGAATAACCCATTTTAGTTATTAGCAACATATTAAGAGTTTTAGTCTATATCTGTTAAAAACAAGTTCAGTACAATAGAAATATCATTTTTGTCATGACTAATGTACTTTTTATTATTTTCTAATGGGATGCTGTAGACTGTGTTAGCTACTCATTTCATTGGTTCAGCATGCTATCCTTTTCCTCATCTCATAAAACATTCCTTTTTCTTAGAGGGTATTCCTCTCCTATACTGTGGTTTGGGTGTGTACAGGGCCCATACCTGGCCCTGCACTTGATCTTACGGACCACAGAAAAATTGTGCAGGGATGGGTATGTATCCAAATCAGGCATTCTTTGAATTTTTTTGAATTGCACATAGAGAACGGATCTTCCTTCTCAATGGAGAGCTACAACTGTCCTTGCGGATGAAGCCTGAGTCTGGCCTGAGTTCTAGTAATAAATTAAAACAGAATAAGCTAGACGATAAGAGAAAAGAAGTACAGAAAACCAGAGATACTAAAAATCAAACCAGTTTAAGTTAGTCTGAGTTGAGTTTATTTCACTGCAAATGAAAGATTCTTAACTTATATAAAATGAGATAAATTTAATAAAGAGAATCCAAAAGATAATTGGGTGAAAAATTTTAAATGTTAGGGTCAAAGTTTAAAAAGGTTGAAAAATCAACATTATAGTTTTAGGTTTTTGTGTATTTTTTTTAGAGTAGAACTCTCTATATATTTTTACATAATTCTAAAATGCCCACGGTAGGGGTGCCTGGGTAGCTCAGTTGGTTAAGTGTCCTACTCTTGATCTTGGTTCAGGTCATGATCTCATGGCCGTGGGTTCAAGCCTCACATTCTCTCTTCCCTTCTCTCTCTGACCCTCCCTTGCTCATACACACACACATATACTCTTTCTGTCCCAAAATAAATAAAATAAAATAAATAAAATAAAATAAAATAAAATGCCCATGGTAAAAATTCCAAAAAATGGATATATGTATTTATGTGTGTGCATGCATTCATGTGTGTATGTGTGTTTAAGACTGCCTATGTATAGCATATATCTGGAAAGATACTCAAGAAAGTTGCCAGGAGAGGCAAGAAAACAAAGGGAAAGGAGTCGGTGAGAAAACCACGGGATATGTTAGAAATATAACCAAGGAGCAGAAAAGTCAAATCTGAAATAGCACATCTGAAAGCAGTGAGTGGTGTGAAAAAAATATATAGCTGATACATTCAGCTGCTTCAATAAAATAACTACATCTGATTATTACTGAAAAAAAAAACAGTGAGTCTAGAGCAAATAATGTGCATGACCACTGTCTTCTGAAAGTTTTAGCTTTAATGAGTAAGATATATATATATAGATATATATATCTATATATATATATATATAGATATATAGATATATATATATATATATATTAGGAGAGAGAACATAAGAGGATAAGACCAACCTCCTTATCTGAATAAAAGAGAAGGCAGATGGTAAAAAGTCACGTTCTCATAAAAATCATGTTCTAATAAATCTGAATCTACTCCAATGTGCTGGACTTTCAGAATTCAAAAATTTTTACTTACTCGTATGTGGATATTTCATTTCAACTGATGAAGTTTAATTAAGGATGGTCTGTTGGGAAGGGCAGCAAAAGAAAAAGAAGTGTATAGTTTTCTAGACTAATGAGTATAAAAATAGGGGTGACAGAAAAGGAAAAAGAGAAAGTGAGCTCAGCACACTTCCTAAGTCCTCAAGGAGAACAGAGAGGAGTCAGGGGACATGGTGGTCTTAGGAATCCACAGCGCTGACCAGTGCTTCTCCTCCTCACTTTTGGCTGGCTCCTTTCATGTGGATATTATTCTTTTTCCTCTACACACCCTGTGTGGGCAAATGTGCTCAACTCCTGGCTCTCTTCAACTAGCAACTATACCTCAAAGACAACCACGTGTATGTGTGTGTGTGTGTGTGTGTGTGTGTGTGTGTGTGAGAGAGAGAGAGAGAGAGAGAGAGAGAGAGAGAGAGAGAGAGAGATTTATATATTCAACTCTCATTTCTATCCCAAATGTCAGTTCCATATTTTTACCTCTCTTTCTAGGTGTCCCAAACCACTAACATCTAACATATCCACAAGTGACTCATTATTTTCCATTCCTCAAACCTATACCTCCTTCTGATTCCCAGTTAAATTACCACCATTCACCTAATTATCCAAACTAGGAATCTCCAAATTGCCCTCAAAAATCCATCATTCAAGATTCAACTCCAATGATACTGCCTCAGAAAACTTTTATCAACCTCCTCAGAGTTATTAACCTTTCTGGGTACATCTGTAGTATTTTTTAAATGTCTTTATTACAACATTTATAACACTGTGTTGCATGGTTTTATTTGTGTGACATTCTTTGACATTACACTGGGAGTTTCTAGAGGGCAAGAGATCTATCTGATGCATTTTCTAAGACCCAGAATCCAGTACTATATTTACTGTATAAGCAAAAGCTCAGTTATTGTTCATTGAATTTATTTATTTATACCACTTGATTCCATTCCACAAAGTAAGAGTAATCCATTTTATATTGAAATGCATTACTAAACTAACATTTTAAATATGCCGCATTAACTTTACATATATTTATAATCTCACCGTAAGAATATGCAGAAGATGCGCATGTACAACAGAAGTGAATATCAGGTGGATGTTTTTAGATCTGCAGCTGCTATTATTTATACTTAAAGAATTGTGAAGTATGTGAGTAATGGTGTATAGTGTATATTCATGTGATTGCCATGTGTAGGATATGTGAGAAAAAGAGAGGGAGAGAGAACAGTACACATCTGTGTTATTAAAACTGTGTCTATGTTTAAAACAAGTATTTTCAGACTTAACAGGATCACTGGGTACAAATCTACAACATCTACATTTTGTCTACACTGAACTAGATTGTCAGCATTTTTTTTCTTTATTTTTCCCCCCTCTCATGTCAGAAGGAAACTTCAGATTCACTCAAGTCCTAAAGGACTCAGGGAGCATGACCACGTTTTGTTATCATTTGTTAATAATTTAAGGGAGCTATTTGCTCTACCATCCTGTCAAGTTCCCCTTCCTATCTCTTTTCAACACCTAATGATAAGTAAAAAAATAAATAAGAAAGTTAAGTTCAGTTATATTCAACAAACACGTACTGATCACACAAATACCAAAGCATTCTACCATGGGTCAGGATGCAGAAATGATAGATTTGGACAACACCCATTCTCAAATAGCTTTCAATGAAGCAAAGTTAAAAGTTCATAATAAAATTTTTAAACCTTTCTGATCTTATCATGTGTACCCAGTGTGCAATCCAATAAGTAAATCCTTGGCCACAGTGCAAACGTTTCTGACAGGATGACTAACTAGTTTTTATTTATTTTTTAATATGTAATGCCTTTTACAAAAACAAAATTTTCCTTATTTGTTTTCTTACTTTAGAGGAATAATTACATGCATGATTTTTTTTTTTTTTTAGTTTTTCATGCCCTGCTCTGGAAGTTAGTACCAGAATAATAAATGTCCATGACTGCTCATGTGAAGTGGAAAACAAGGGAAAAACCAGGGAGTGGGGGGCTCTTATAGGTAAGTTACTCAGGAGGAAACTATACCAGGAATATTTACATACATGGGCTGGAATTTTAAGAAGCAACCCTAGTCCAAATTTATATAGAAGTTGTACGTTGTGAAATGATTACCACAGTAAGTTTAGTTAACATCCATCGCCACACATACGATTTTTTTTCTTATGATAAGAACTTTTAAGATTCACTCTCTTGGTAATTTAAAATTTTTCTTTAACATTTATTTATTTTTCAGAGATAGAGACAGAGCTTGAGCAGGGGAGGGGCAGAGAGAGAAGGACACAGAATCGGAAGCAGGCTCCAGGTTCTGAGCTGTTAGCACAGAGCCCAAAGTGGGGCTCAAACCCACCAACGATGAGATCATTACCTGAGCCGAAGTCAGATGTTTAACCAACTGAGCCACCCAGGTGCCCCTCTCTTGGTAACTTTAAAATATGCACTACAGTATTGTTAACTATACTCATAAGAAATCTATGTGTTATATAAGAAACTTCTTGGGGCACAGTGGTTCAGTTGGCTAAGGTGGCTCAGTTGGTTAAGCATCCGACTTCGGCTCAGGTCATGATCTCATGGTTTGTGAGTTTGAGACCCGCATCAGGTTCTGTGCTGACAACTCAGAGCCTGGAGCTTGCTTCGGATTCTGTGTGCCCATCCCTCTCTCTGCCCCTTCCCTGCTCACACTCTGTCTCTGCCTCTGTCTCTGTCTCTCTCTCTCAAAACTATTTTTTTTTAAAAAATAAAACTATTCTTAAAACTATTCTTAAAGAGAGCATTTTAAAATGCTCCCACACAAAATAATTGACTCTAAATATTTTAATTCTGGTTTTGAAACCAAACAAGCAAAATCAACAACAATTTAATCACAGCCAAATGATGATGGAAGAACATACAGAATTCATAAACTGAATTTTAAATCCTGGCATTCTTAAATATAGGATAAGATGCTCTAGAAGAGAGGGCAGGAAAAAAAGAAAGGTTAGACTGTTGCACAACACATACACGTAGTCCTACATTTCCCTGGAACACGTGTCAATGCTAAGAGTAGGCTGCCCATAGTATTAAAAGTCCACTACACAAGGAGACTGGATCCCTGTTTGTGAAAATTAAAATCTATCTAACAATTGTGATACTAGAAGACAAGAGGATCTACTAACTGATTCTACAACTTTTAATATTTGTCTAGGATTTCTACCACAATAAAAATAAAAATAAAAAACACTGATCGGCATACTGACTTCCTGCTCCTCTTTAATAAGAAGGAAAATCAAATGCAGAAATGCAGAAAGTTACTGATGAGATTCTGGGTCTTGGTACTGTGAGCAAGTAGATCACTCAGGACATGTCACTCCCTGGAGAAAGAGTCACACTCACGGCTTTAAAAAGTCATGAAGGAAAGTCCAGAGTAGTTTCCTTTCACCCAGGGTAACTGTTTTATGAACTATGCTACTGGCCCTGGCGCCTTACCTAGATGTCAAAATCATCTGGAACATCCTCTACATTTAAGAAAGATAAAGAAGAGAGGACCGTGGTGTGAAATCAGAGGGGGTGAGGACTGCCTTCCCTTTTTAAGAGCAGCATCAATTAAACCCAGGGGAGGCGGGTACAGTTTACTAGTTAATTAGTCCAGGGATGAGGTTCTTTCATGTGTAATTCAGAACAGGAACACCTGGTGTGCGGCTCTTCAAAGCACAGGGGCGGGGGGCAGGGAAGCCAAACAATGCAAGAGAGGTCACAACTGAAAGCAACAGCACAAGAACAAAAACTGTTTCTCTCTGACCTTCACCCTGCTGTAAATAAAATGAGATTCCTGAGGGTCCCTCCCTCATCAGTCCAGGGAGAACAAACAGCTTCTGGCCCACTTGGGGAGTTCTAAAAAGACATGGTGTTAACTAATTGTTTTATAACCCAATTAAAAAGAAAACAGAGAGCCAGAGAAATGCAAATAGGGATATAATGATTATAATCACATTCTGATATATAGCACACACCAAAAATATTGGCATGCTCTTTCTCTGTTGTGTGCCCAGGGCTGCCCAGGTAACATTCAACAAAATTAGGTAGGGAGGCTTCTACCTTTGGACAAATTACCTTGTTCTATTGAATCAGAAATTGAGCAGTTTGCTAATGGAACACCTCTCCTTGTGAATTCTAAAATGGTGAGGTCATTTTTTTTTTAAACTGTTGCTTCTAAACATTCTGGTTGTAGACAGGTTGATAAATGCAGGTGAAGAAACATTAATGTTTAAATTGAGCCAAATAATATATGATTTCAGCTGTGGTATCCATTTAAAGAAAAAATAATAAATCTTTAGGGGTTTTATTAGGGGGTTCATTCAGAAGGAATGAGGGAAAGTATCTTGGAATGGATGGAATCTGGTACCTTTTAAAAATGTCCGCCATGAGAAATTCTACAACAGAGAACACAGCATCTGAAGATACCATGAAAAAAGCCTGCCATAAAGAGTTTTAACCTAATTTTAAAGATTGCAGGTTCAGAAGAAAATGGCTTAACAATTTCTAGCATTGGTTATACTTGTTTTTGCTCTGGGGAAAACTTTAATAAAAACAGCTTTACATCCCACTTTGTATCTGTGTGGCAGGGGTTGGGGGAGGCGTGTATGTTTATTTACCACACTCCACAAACACACTAACGAAACCAGGGTTCTGATCCATTAAATCAAAGACACTTGAGAGACAGGGAAGTGGACAAGAAAGCAAAGAAATTCTGAAAATGTTCTTAGCACATCTCTGCAGCTCTATTATCTATATTAAGAATGAACAATGAGGCAGAGATAGGAGAGTTGAATAAAAACACAGGATTATCTGGTGGCTCAAGTAAAAGAAAAGTCACTTAAAGGGATAGTAAAATTAAGTATAGACAATGGACTTAGACTTGCATGTGTATGAAGATTCTCCTTCATTTTTTAAAAGTTTATTTATTTATTTTGACAGAGAGAGAGAAGGAGAGGGAGAGGGAGAGGGAGAGAGACAGAGAGTGAGCGAGCAGGGGAGGGGCAGGGAGAGAAATAGAACCCCAAGCAGGCTCTGCACTGTCAGCACAGAGCCATTGCAATGTGGGGTTCGAACCCACAAAGCATGAGATCATGACCTCAGCCGAAATCAAGAGTCAGACACTTAACCAACTGAGCCACAATTCCCACTTCTAAATTTTTTTTTTCAACGTTTATTTATTTTTGGGACAGAGAGAGACAGAGCATGAACGGGGGAGGGGCAGAGAGAGAGGGAGACACAGAATCGGAAACAGGCTCCAGGCTCTGAGCCATCAGCCCAGAGCCTGATGCGGGGCTCGAACTCCCGGACCGCGAGATCGTGACCTGGCTGAAGTCGGACTCTTAACTGACTGCGCCACCCAGGCGCCCCAACAATTCCCACTTCTAATCCCTCCTCAGTAACAGCAACCAATCCAAAACTGAGCCCCCTGTCTCTTAGAATCTCCTCAAAATCCCCAACCTCAAAAGTTATCCCCTCCTACCTGTTGTCAGGGGATTTCCATGGTTCTTTGGAATTCCCTTCTTCACTACAAGACAATAAATATGATTTTGTCGAACTACAGTCTTGTTCCGGGTGGTTTTGGTTGATTGGGCTTTTACACATTCAATAAGCAATTACTGAGTATCTACTAAATGGAATGCACTGTTGTTCTGGGAAAGATAAATGAAAATAAGTAGTATCCCTTGCTTTTCTGAAGTGCTACTACCTTGGAGAGATAAGACAGATCATAATAATAGAAATAAATGCCACATATAATAATTACAACAGGACAGATATAAACTATGTATTCTGGACATTCACAGGACAGAAGGATGACTGTCAGGACGGGACCTGGGGATGCTTACAGGGAAAGTAGCATATGACCTACATGGTAACAGAGAGCTCATTGAGGCCTGGGAGCAGACAGTCCAAGCAGAGGGGAAAGGAAAAACCCCACGTGGAGACTGAGAAGACCAGTATGTTCATGGAACGACAACCTATTTCATTTAGAACACAGAGTATGCACTTGAAATTACTAGAAGTCAGCCTGAAATCTGAGACTAAAAGAAATATATTTGGTAGGTGGTAGGAAACACTAAAAGTTTCTGAAGAAAGCACTAGCTCCATGAGAGGTGTACTTTACGACGATTCACCCTATAACGCTATGAGACGCTGGAAAGTATTACAGAAGAAAAGTATGCATTCCTGGCCCTTGTTACAACAGACCAGCAGACTTGATTTGAGGAGACTAAGAAATAGGAATAGAAACTGCCAGACAACAATGGAGGTGGAGAGAGGGGAAGGGAGGGAGATTGCGCTCAACTCTGAATACACAGAGGAGTGGGAACTGACAGCCAAGGAACAGAGTAGGGGGTCAGTGGCTGAAAAATTAGTAAGAGGAAACATCAGGAGTAAGGAGAGATTTCTGACTAACCCAACCTAATAGGATCTTTGCTGAAGGTAGGTCAGCATGACCAGACATCACCAGAAAGACGTCAGGAGATGAATAGCCAGGCAGATATCGGGGGTGGGGGTGGGGGTGATCAGATACTAAAGAAGAGGGACTCTGGCTAAACTGACTTACCAATATTCTTGCTAAAACTGGGCAATTCAGAGGTAAATGCCAAAGCCCAAAAACTGCTTGAGTTGAGAAGAGAGTGCAGAGGAGCCTGACTAAAGTTTGGTCAAGGACATCCCGTAGGAATACAGAGGCTACTTAAACCACCCATGGGAGCTGATCAGGGTTCAAAGTAAAATGGCAAAAACAGGGATGGAAAGGAAGGAAGAATCGAAGACAGACACTAAAGGCAAAGTATTAAGACAGTGGTGACCGATAGGACTTGTGAATCAAGAGAGGAGTCAGGGTGGGTTAAGGTGTGCAGCCTGGGTCCCCATGAGACCTATGAAGCCCTTAAAGGCAGAGGGGAAATCTGATGGGGAGATAATGCACTGGAGTAGTTCTGGGTTTGCATTCCAGCACATTCCACAGCAGTCCAAATTCCTATCCTGTCTCTGATCCATTTTAATCACTAGCCTGGAGAAAGTGAGCAACTGAAGAAAGTGACTATTCTCTAGTGAAATATGGGTGTAAGTATTATTTTCAGTCATTACTAGCTATGTGCACTCGGCAGTCATTTAACTTCTCTAACCCTAAACATCTTCTTCTGTGCAAAGAGGATTATAATAGTATCTGTGTAATAGAGGTAGTGAGATGATTCAGTCAGTTGGGATGTGGAATGTTTGACCAAACACTGCTAGTGTTTCAGTAGCATTCAGCCCCTGGGGTACCTGGGGTAAGGGTGGGATGGAGTGGGCAGGTTTGTGTCATCAGGGGCTCTTTCTGGCCCCTACAAACATAATAAAAAGGGATGACTCTCCATACCTTTTTTTTTAAGCCACTTTAACATCAAATTCCTATTTGGGAAAGGACCCTTGTTTCTACTTCTAAAGTTTTCTGTCTGTTTGGGGCTGTTTTTAAAATGTGGATGTTATCTCATGCATTCAATCTGGATTGAAGGCCTTTAATTTGTTGCTCTATCTCAAATAAATTAGAGTTTTTAAAAGACTACTATGCTATAAAAATTCTTTTTTTAGATCCATTCTCACTCAAAATCTTGTGCTATACTTCAAAAATACAGTCTACTCGTAAACAGGGAAAGTGATCTTCCAGTTTCCAAAACCCAGCTTCTTTTTATGGGTTTGCAGTACACAGGAAAAAAAGTTAATTTATTAACTTTAATAACCACCAAAATAAATGCAGTCATTATTGACAATTACAGGTGGCATATGTGGTCTAATAAAGTAAAATGACATATATCTGCTAGGTACCTTCTCTACTGGGATTCTGCTGTACCTTGCGGGAAGGATGTGCAGTAAGAGTGGAGGGAGCTAGGGCTGGGGGAGTCTGATATCCATCTCCATTCACAGAGTTGTGTAACTCTGTTCTGGCGTTTCTAACATTTGCCTTGACATCATGCACAAGTTTCCAATTTAAAAAGATTTCTTCATCTTAGGTCACAATGAGTAAGAACACATGAAAGCTCACTGGAGAGAATCAGTGAAAAGAAAACAAATGTAAAATGTATAAAGTCCAAAGCTGTCTTCACCCAGGATCATAATGCTGTTGAGCCTTTTAATGAGCTACGATCAAATCCACCACCAATTACTGAGATGCAGCATCTCTTGGATTAGAGTGGCCCACTGTTGGGCAGTTTAAGATGGAAAGTAAAGAATGCGGTAGCTGATAGAACTTAAATACAACGACCCCAACTGGAAGCTTGGCTGGACTCTAGCCTTAACATGCAAAAGGCATCATACTACTTTGGAGGCCATTAGTGGATAGAACTTTGATTTTCATCTCATCCTTAAATATAAACTTTTAGCAATATCTTGCCACTTAAAACAATGTCAGAGTAAGTTTCAGTATATCAACTGAGAGAACAGAGGCATACACACTTGTTTATCCCTGTGTTCTGTAGCAGAAGTACCAAAGCAAAAAAAGGAAATGTGCTTGCTTTTGACAATTGAATTTTTCTCATGTTCATCTGCTGACACTTTCTTACATTGTAAGTTTGCATTTATTTTGCAAGGACTATATTGATCCTACACACAGAGATGACACCACTCTCCTCCAGGCTGGCCTGTCAATCAGCGTGCCGTCTCTTCACATACAACATGTTCCATATTTTCTTTGCTAACATAGCCAGTGGTGTTTTGGTTTAGTTGTATGTTAAATTAATCCTACATTTTCATGAACACTTAAACATAAAATCTAAAGATTAGGAAGCAACAAGGCATTTATTACAGAAGCATCTGTGTGTGTGTGCAAGGTGGAGGTGGGGAAATGAGTTTGCAGGACAGGTCAGAAAACACACATTTTCATTTTAAACATATTTTGTCTTAAAAATACAGGTCTAAAATTCTACCCTTATCAAGTGACCTGTTCCAGGTACATGGAGGCAAAGGAGCAGATAACAATAGGTACACTTAAGAGACACGCAAATTTGTCACATCAACTTCAACTATGTGCATCTATAGCATGATACTGGAGACATTCCCCATATTTAAAAAACTGCCGTAGAAAGTTCCAGCTATTGCAACTGTGTGTGTCCCAGGCAACATAATAGATTATGCCTCGACTCCTTAAAGAGCACCCTGATAATATGCAAGGCTAAAATGTCAGAAGCTATTAGAAACTCTCAGATGCACAATATATCTCCATCCCTGAGTTTTCCCCTTACACTGCGAAACACCAGACAACAGGCATGCAAACTGCTCAGCTGCAACTGTTCCAAGTCGAATAATTACAACTTGTCAGAAAGAATTAATTTTCCCATTTCTCATAAAGATGTGTAAAAATTACCATGTTATTATACACTGACACTCTCTGGAGGCAGACACAAAATTTAATTTTGAATTCTTTCCGCATATTAAATTAAATCCATAAATAAGAGTTTAGGCATTCACTCGGAAGCATATGTTCATTGGGAGCGAAAGCCAACACGAGCCCGGCTGTAATGGCTGTTGTAATGTTTTAATAGCTCGCTTCTTCTAAGCACCAATAAATTTACATGATCATAACAGTCGTGGGCATACAAGAAGCCCATTACTGTCTGGGCACAGGCAGCAGCGTTAACAGGATGGAAAAATGGAAAAAGGAAAAAAACTCTTAAATAAAATTAGGCAACTGCACTTGTCAGCTGCTCCATGATTGAATTTTTAATATTGTGGTCAATTGGTCAAAACAAATAATGGGATAAAATATTTTAATGCATTTAGAACCTGTTTCCGTGGTTAGCCCACAGAATAGTTTTTTGTTTGTTGGTTTTTCAAAAAATGGACCATTTCAATCTTACTGTTTTGAACAATTTTTTTATTTAAAGATCCATGGTATAATTTTTAATCTCTTAGAGGACATTTGCTATTTGAAATTGGGGCACCTAAAATCCAACTCAAAGGGTGATTCTCTTTAGCCAGTAGACTCTCACCTTAGGAAAACTGGGGTGCTAAAATGGGAGCCTCAAGACCAGCCTTGCAGGGCACACAAGTACATTACCTGCCTGGCCTCTGCCTGTACCAGAGAATGCTTTCCTTTGGAGACACAAATGATTAGAATCTAAACTGAAAAGAAAATACTAAAGCCTTCAGACCCTTGTTGAGGTGGTACATATTCAATTTAGTAGGGTTTCTTTTCTGAATAAATAGCTTACTTCTTAACTTCTATGAACAAATTCACCCTGGTTGTAAAAATAAAATGCATATAAACCTATACCATGTTTCACATTACTTAAGTATTTTTCAAGGATAAGTAGTCCAAAGTAAGAGATGGTCTTAGAGTATATGTGAATGCTAGCCATGCTGGCCGCCTGGCACTTCTGATCCTAATCACACAGATGCTGTCATTCATGGGAAGCCATGGGGGTGGTGGTGGGGTGGGCATGTTAGCAAAGAACCAGAGAGGAAGTCATGTTCAGAAGTAAAAGGTTTTGCAAGGAAGGATATGTGGATAGGCCAAGGCTTCTTCCATAAAGCATGATGAGTGATGCATGTCTAGAGAAGTGATAGGAATTAAGGATGTAAATGAGAAAAAAAATAATTTTTTGAAAAATGGCCTATGGATTTGAGCATATTCACCCTTGTAGATAAAGACTATGGTCACACAGAATGCTTATCCCTATGATCTGTCCTAACTGAGAGAGTAGTGCTGCTTAAAATTACACACACACACACACACACACACACACACACACACACACACAGCACACTCAGTTTTGAATCATGAGATATTTCATACATATTCAGATTATCAAAAAAAGTCCATGGTTTCAGAGTTCTCTATTTGGGACAAAATATTAAACTTAGCATCTTGCACCAAAAAGACAATAACAAATTCTTCCCCTTAAAAATAAAAGAACTTGGAACAATGTATGTACTTGTAAATAGTCTATAATTAATTATTGTCATTTAATAGAAAGTCAGAATAGCTGTTCTACTTTCCCAAAGCACGTATAGATACAACCAAAATCTCTTATTAAGAAACTGAGGTTTGGGGTGCCTGCGTGGCTTAGTTGGTTAAATGCCCAACTTTAACTCAGGTCATGATCTCATAGTCTGCGAGTTTGAGTTCCCCATTGGGCTCTGTGCTGACATCTCAGAGCCTGGAGCCTGCTTCGGATTCTGTGTCTCCCTGTCTGTCTGCCCCTTCCCCGCTGGCACTCCATCTCTCTCTCTCTCAAAAATAAAAATAAACATAAAAAAAAAAAGAAACTGAGGTTTCTTATGAAATGAGTTTCATATTTTCAATTAAATTTGTGGAAAAATTAAACTAAATACATATCCTAATATTTTAGGTAGCACAAAACTATATTTCTATCAAGTAACACATATTAACAAATATATAGTTTCAAAAATCACTAATCCTCAAAAGTTGCAGAAGAAAACAACAGAAAGTATGTATTAAGTATTCTGGATCAGAGCTAGAGGAACAAATATAAAACCATTAGAACATGCTAGGGAAAAAGACACACCTTCCCAAAACTTCATAAATCACTCTGAAACCCTTCTGCAAACCTCTCTCTTCACTGCTAAAAAAAAAAAAAAACAAGAGATGTATGGAGTGTTTTAATCCTCTTTTTAAGTCTTTCTTCTCCTACATGATTTTATCCAGGGTGTTAGTAAAATGGTTTACCAGGTGAAATATATTTATATCCAAAGTGTTGCAAAGTATTATTAAATGAAGGAAAATCTGTCATAAGTTTTAAAGAGAAAATGGTTTCAGACTGTACTAGACTAATGGAATATAGTGGATATACTGAAAGGGAATTAGGTTTTCACAGCTAAACATGTTTATAGGCTGATAAAAATGAAAACAAGCTTATTAACAGTATAACCTGTGATGTGGAGAAAGATTTTGACTAAGAAAAAATACTAGATTAAACTATCTTTTTTCACACAGTAGGTCTCTTGTATTGTAAATGGTTCGAATAATCCTTCAGGAGCCAAATGGCCCTTTGCCCATTTCAGAAAGGACATTCATTGTCCCAAAGGACAAGTAACTTGCTGACACTAGTTAAGCTTAATACACACAAATGAAACCCATTTGAATAACAGCGTATTTCATTCTCAAATACTATAAACTGGTCTGTTTATTTATTATTTATACGACTACATCAATGTGCCATATGCCCAAAATTCTAGTAACAATGTAAACAGGTGGTAATAAAAATGTGAGTTATTAGGGTCTAAAATCTGATAAAAGGCTAGTTGGTATAGTTTTCAGGAGACTAGGGAATGTAATTACCCAAACTGTTGAATTAATCACTGGTTGAATCATGTTTATATTTAGGTGTGGTGGACTTTGTGAATGGAAAGGAATTCTTAATTATAAAATGAGGTAAGCATTTAAAGTCTGCCAGAGGTTTCTTTATAATAAAATACCTGGGATCAAATTAACCAGTCTTTACTTCACATTCCCCCTTCATGTGCTTCCCTTTGAATCAAATTTTGAGAAATACAGAAACTTTTTCCTTGTCCTACTTTTTCCCCCTTTTGAAAAATGGAACTACTACCATCAACAGAGGCATTTTTCTTCCAAGAAAGAGAAAGACATTAAACACACTACTGGGTGCTCACTAGTAGGGTAGGGAGAGAAGAAACCGGGGGGAAGTGAACACATAGATCTGCCTCTCTTCTCTCCAACTTCTTTCTCCAGTCTCTCTTTTGAGATTGGGCATTAATTGAAGATACATGTAACACTGAGCACCTCCTACAAATGAAAGGAAGATTTAGAGTATTGGTTTTTATATGCATAAACAGAAGCATCATAACTCTAATGAGGTATAAAATGTGGATTATGGTATATCTATTTTAGACTATGTCCAAAGAATATGAATTACTAGTAACACTATTAGGGGTGTACAGAAATACCACATTTTCTATTTTCCTTTTCCTTTCTAAAATGGGAAATTGGTGGAGTGTGTATTTGATAAGGATACCCTCTCTAATCTTTGACAAACCTATTAACTTTTGATTCTCATCAACATTTACTTTTTCTATCCACTTACCTATTTTGTTTTATCTTTAAAGCACATACTATTGTGATAAATGGATTTGTTATCCCACCAGAAACAACAAAGTAGACAAAATTTGTGAAGCAATGCTTTTTGAAATATTGGAAATCCAGCACAAGAGGACACTGATCCCTGAGAACAAGGAAATAAATGAGACCAGCTCTATGATTGACCCAGGTTATTCTCTTGAGAGAGTTTGCAGGTGGTGGATCAGGATAAGGCAGCTCAGGTGAAGTTGACAGACTCCCTGAGTTGAGGAGACAGAGCTGAATTCAGGAAGATAAAGGCACCTAGGGTTTATAGGACCAATTAGTGGAGATGAGAGAGCTGCACAGAGAGTTCAGGAAATGTGTAGAGGATTCCTCCAAACATTTAACAGAATGCTGATCAGCTCATGTGTGAGGTAACTACCCAAGGCTAAGGAAAGAACAACCCTCAAAATTAGAGGAAAAAGTAACTAGTGTTCATATAGGCTAGGAAGAGGGCCTATACCCACCAGGCGCACTAGAAAGACTCACAATTCAGAGCTACATTGAAGTACTCAAAGTACTTTAATGTACTTCAAAGTGTCTTGCCTTAATAATAGGGAAAACCTGGCTGTAGAAAACATAATGGTTTGGTCCAATCTAACAAAACATAAAAGCAAGATCCAACAGTATTGATCTATTCCTAATGTGTCCCCCCAAAAAGTTTATAGGAATACAAAAATATCCAACATCTAATGAGGTAAACTTTACAAAATTTGGCATCTGATAAAAAAAAAAACAAACAATAACATTACCAAGCATGCAGAGAAGCAGGAAAATATGATCCAATATTAGAAGAAAAATCAATCACTCAAAACTGACCCCAAGCTGACAGAGATGTTAGAATGAAGAGAAATGTTAAATAACAATTGTAACAGCTATATAGTTGTATTCCATATATTTACAAACCTAGGCAAAGGTAGAAAACAATAAGTAAAGACATAGAAAATATATTTAAAAAAGAAAATACTCAAACCTAACTTCTGAACATGAAAACTACAATGTTTCAATGGAAGAAGAAGAAAAAAAATCACAATGCTTAAAATTAAAAGCACACTGAATGGGATTAATGACAGATAAAAGACTAAATGAATTAGTAAATTCATTTAGACATTCACATGTCTTCTATGTTGAAGACATAGAAATACATGTGTCCTAAATGAAAAATTGACAAAAAGCCTCAGAAGAGGAAGAAGAAAAGAAGAACAACAACAGCAATAACAAAACCAACACAGCAACAAAAACAACAGAGAATCAGTGTGTTGTGGGACAACTCTAGGAACTGCACATTCTGATATATGTGCAGATGGAGTAACAAATTGAGAAGGGAAAAACAATATTGGAAGAAATAAAGGCAGAACAACTTTCAAATTTGATTAAAAGTATAAACCCACAGATAAAAAAAGAAGGAAAACAATGAACAACTTTGAATTCTATACCCAGCAAAAATATCTTTTAAAAACAAAGGGGTTAATGTGATGTATCACGTTGATTGATTTGCGAATGTTGAACCAGCTCTGCATACCCAAGGGATACAGGAGTACTGATGCATAGGGGCACTTGTACCCCAATGTTCATAGCAGCACTCTCAACAATAGCCAAATTATGGAAAGAGCCTAAATGTCCATCAACTGATGAATGGATAAAGAAATTGTGGTTTATATACACAATGGAATACTACGTGGCAATGAGAAAAAATGAAATATGGCCTTTTGTAGCAACGTGGATGGAACTGGAGAATGTGATGCTAAGTGAAATAAGCCATACAGAGAAAGACAGATACCATATGGTTTCACTCTTATGTGGATCCTGAGAAACTTAACAGGAACCCATGGGGGAGGGGAAGGAAAAAAAAAAAAAAAAAAAAAAAGGACGTTAGAGTGGGAGAGAGCCAAAGCATAAGAGACTGTTAAAAACTGAGAACAAACTGAGGGTTGATGGGGGGTGGGAGGGAGGGGCGGGCGGGTGATGGGTATTGAGGAGGGCACCTTTTGGGATGAGCACTGGGTGTTGTATGGAAACCAATTTGTCAATAAACTTCATATAAAAAAAAAAAAAAACAAGGGAAAAAAAATAATAAAAACAAAGGGGAAATATGAAATACAAAAAACAAATACAAGAAACAGAAGAATTTATCAACAGTAGATCCATCACACAGAAATTTAAAGGGAAGTTCTTCAAGCAGAAGGCAATAAATGAAACCATATGGAAATGCGGATCTACAAAATGGAATTCAGAACACGGAACACAATAACTACATGGATAAATTATATTTGTTTCTAATTTATGTAAACCATTTTAAAAAATAATTGACTAAAAAATAAAAACTATCTAGTGTTCAGTTTACAACATGTAGAAACAAAGTATATGACAAAAATAGCATAAATGCCAAGAGGGAAAAAACTGGGAATACAATATTGTAAGAGTCTCATACTAACAGGGAGCAGTATAACATAACTGAGTTGGACTATGACAAATTGAAAATATATTGACTATAAATCTTAAAACAATCCTCTAAAAATAGTTGTACCTTATACGTCAAGAAGAAAATAAAAATATTAAATTAACTACATCTCAGTTTAAAATATAAATAAGTAAAATATTAAATTTTAAAGCAAAAAACGACAAGGGGACAAAAGGCAAGTTGGACACATACAAAAGAGTAAGAAGGTGGATTTAAACCAAAATCTGTCAATAATAACATTAAGCATAAATCACCTGAATTACTGTTAAAAGAGAGATTTAGAGTGAAATAAAAAACAACAATTAGCTACATGCTGCTTATAAGAAACCCATTTTACATATAAAGACATAAAAAGGTTAAACAGAAATGGATACCAAAAGATATACCATGATAGTATTAACTGTAAAAAGCTGGAACAGTGATAGTAACATCAGATAAAGTAGATTTCAGAAAAAAAACAAACAAACATATAACCAGGAATGAAAAAGATTGTTTCATAATAATACACAGGTCAAATTATCAAAAGGACATAATGATCCTCAACATTATAGACCAGATACCAGAGGAACGAATTAAATGAAGTAAAAACTCAAAGAAGTACAAGAAAAAAATTCCCACAGTCATAGATATCATATCCTTTTCTCAATAATTGACATACAAGTAAACAAAAAATCACTGAAGATAGATTTGAAAAATATTATCAACCAATTTGACATATTGACATTTTTAGTACACTCAACAGTAGCACAATATACATTTTTCTGAGTCTATATGAAATATTTACAAAAAAAAGAACATAATCAGTCCATAAAAGAAGTCCCAATAAATTTTAAATGATTCATATATAGCATGTCAAAATTTGTGGGATATTTCTAAAACAATATTGAGGGGAAATTTGTAGCTTTCATGTCTATATTAGAAAAAAGGAAAAATCTCAAAGAATGGGCCTCAGTTTTCACCTTAAGAACCTAAACAAAAAATATAAACAAAGCTCATAGTAAGGAAAAGATGGGAAGCAATAGAGGTCAATGTGAATTCAATGAAACAGAAAATTTAAAAAAAAATCAATAGAAAAAAATCAATGAAACCAAAATCTGGTCCTTTAAGATCAATAAAACTGATAAATCTCTAGCAAAATCATCAGAAAAGGAAAAGAAACAGAGATGAGACACGAATTACACATATGAGGAATGACAGAAGTGGCATCACTAGGGATTCTTCAGATGTTAAAATGATAGTGAGATAATATTATGACCAAGTTTTTGCCAAAAAATTTGACAACATTTACAAAATATGGACATATTCATTGAGTGATACTACCAATGCTCACTTAGGAATAAATAAGTGACAAAACAGTTTTCTATTTTTAAAAATGAGATTATAGTAAAAACAAAGAAAAAACAAAAACCTCCCACAAAGAAAACTCTAGGCCCAGATTTCACTGGAAAATTCTACCATGAGTTAATCAATAATTTCTTGCAAATTCTCCCACAAAGTTGAAAAGGTAGAAAAACTTCTCAATTTCTTCTATGAGGTGAACATAATTCAGCAATGACATACAAGAAAAACTACAGACCAATATCAGTCATGAACATAGACACAGATATTCTTAACAAATGTTAACCAATTGAATCCAAGCAGAATGTATTACCTGGAATGAAAAGTAGTTTTAAAATTTCAAAATAGGCCAATGTAATTTATAAAACTATCAAACTAAAAAGAAAGACTATCATATCATTGATCATATCATTGATCATATCAATACATGTACAAAAAGGATTTATTCTATCATAAAAATTCTCTGTGTGTTAAAAGTAGGAGGGAATCTTCCAAACATGATAAAGAACATCTATCAAAAGAAACTTACAGGGAGCATCATACTTAAATATGAAAGAATGAATGGTACCTCCTAAGATCAGGAATAAGACAAGATGCCTACTATAATAATTTTTATTCAACTTCTTAAAAAAATGTTTATTTATTTATTTTGAGAGAGAGTAGGAGAGCATGCACCTGCATGTGAGCGGGGGAGGGGAGGGGAGAGAAAGAATACCAAGCAGGCTCTGCATTTAGTGCAAAGCCCGACATGGGGCTCAATCTCACAAACCATGACATCATGACCTGAGCCAAAATTAAGAGTCAGATACTCAACTGAGTGAGTGTCACCTCTATTGAGGGGATTGACTGACTGAGGCGCCCCTCTATTCAACTTTTATTGGAGATTGTATCAGAGTGCAGTAAGGTAAGAAAAAGCAATAAAAGGCAGCTAGATATGAAAGCAATAAGTAAAACTGTATTTGTGGACAACGTAATTGTCTATATAGAAAATCAGATTGAATTTATAATAAAGATAATTAAAGCTAATAAGTTAGGAGGGTTGTAGAATTTAAAGGCAATACAGAAAAATCCAATTGCATTCTACATACCAAAAAGGGAAATTCAGAAATTGAAGTTTAAAATAAAATTATCAACTATAATAGAATCAAAATTATGAAATAGGGATCAACCTGAAAAGAATGTGAAAGATGTATATACTGAATATTATAAATCAATGCTGAGATAAATTAAAGAAGACCTACATCAATGGAGAGACAGATAATACTTTGTTCATTAGTCACAAGACTCAATAATGTTAAAATGTCAATTCTCAAATTATTCTACAGATTACAAACAACAAATCCAACATAATCCCAATCAAATATCCCAGAGGTCTTTTAAAAATTTTTTTTTTGGAGAAATGGACAAATTCATTGTAAAATTCACATGAAATGCGAAGGCCCCAGAATAGCTGTGACACCTTGAGGAAAAAATATAAAACTTGTGTAATAACCAGAAATTTTATGTCTTATTATGAAGCTACAGCAATGTGGTATTATCATAAAGAAGGACAAATAGATCAATGGAACATCAGAGAGAGTTTAGAAACTGACATACAGATATATAGAAAACTGACTTTTGACAGAGGTACAAAATGGAAATTTAGCAGAGAAAGGATAGTCTTTTCAAAAATTGGTGCTGGAACAACTGGACATCCATATAGAAAAATAAAAATGTCAATCCACACCTTGCACCATACACTAATAATATTAACTCAAAATGGGGCACAGATCTAAAAATAAATCCTAAATTTATAAAATTTCTAGAAGAACACATAGAAAAAAATCTTTGTGACTTTGGGTCAGGCAGATATTTCTTAGATACAACACCAAAAGCATAATCCCTTAGAAAAAAAAAAAAAAAGTTGACCTCATCGAAAATAAAAAAAAATCTATTCCTCAAGGACAGTTTTTGAAAAATGAACAGTGAAGTCACTGGCCACAGGAAAATACTTTCAAATCATGTATTGATAAAGGACTGGTATCCAGAATATATCTAAAAAGTCAATAAGAAAACAAATATCCCAATTAAAATATGGGCAAGAGATATGCACAAATACTTCAACAAGAAGGTATGCAGAGAGCAACTAAGCACATGAAAATATTCTCAACATCATTAGTCATTAGGTAATTGTAAATTAAAACCAGTGTGGGATATAAAAAATGTTTTTGAAATTTATTTTTGAGAGAGAGACAGAAAGAGCGAACGCGCATGAGTGGGGAAGGGGTAGAGAGAGGGAGGGAGACACAGAATCTGAAGCAGGCTCCAGGCTCTGAGCTGTCAGCACAGAGCCCAATGTGGGGCTCCAACTTGTGAACCAAGAGATCATGACCTGAGCCAAAGTCAGACGCTTAACTGACTGAGCCACCCAGGTGCCCCTCAAATGACTAAAATTTAAAAGACCTACCACACCAATTGGTGGTAAGGATGTGGAAGAACTGGGAAACAGTGGCAGTTCCTTAAAACTTAAGCATACGTCTACCCTATGATCCAGTCATTCCATTTCTAGGTATTTACTCCAGAGATATTAAAAAACATGGCCATAAAATAGTGGACATGAATGCTAACAGGGGCTTTTTTGCCAATAGGATAAATTAAAATGACCAAAATACCTTTCAAAAGATGAACAAATTGTTTACATATATACAATAGAATACTACTCAGAAATAAGTAATAAATTGTTAATACAACATGGATAAATCTAAACAATTATGGTGAGTGAAAGAAATCAGACCAAGGGGGAAAAATGTACCTAATGTATGATCTCGTTTGTCTAAAATTCTAGAAAATGCAAAGTAATCTATTGTGACAGAAAGAAGTAGGGACATGACTGAATATGTTCATTATCTATTTTTTTAACATTTTAAAATATTTATTTGTTTTGAGAGAGAGGTGGGGGAGAGAGAGAGACTCCCAAGCAGACCCTGTGATGTCAGTGCTGAGCCAGATGTGGTGCTCAGTCTCCTGAACCGTGAGATCATGACCTGAGCCAAAAGCAAGAGTTGGACGCTTAACCAACTGAGCTACCTAGGTACCCCTAATATGTTCACTATCTTGATGGTGGTGACTGTTTTGTAGGTCCATACATATTTCAGCACTTAACAACTGTGCACTTCAAGTATGTGCAGTTTATTACATATCAATTTTATCTCAATAAAATTAGGAACTATTATTATACTATACACATATTATTTGTTTTTATTCTTCTGCTGGAATGTAGAATTTATGCAAGCAAGGATTTTTTTTTTCTATTTACCCCACTGCTATACCCCCAATGCTTGATTGTCAGTAGTAGGTGCTAAACAAAGACTTTTGTGATGAGCAATATAGGAAGATTCTCAGGCTCTAGGTCATCCAAGTGCAGAAACAGTGAGTTCACACACAAAGATGTAGATTATAGAAGTTAAGAAAAGATTTGCGTTGGAGTAGGGAATATAATATCAATTAGGAAATGTGAAATTAAGGTGTCTGGAGCACTAGATGCTTAGTAAGCAGTTATATTAAACAAGGTAAAATGCTAAAGGTATAAATTTACCACTAGCATCCAGGTGGTAATCAAAGCTATTGATTTCACTGAAACTACTGAATGAAAATTGACAAAATAAGAGGGAAAAGGTCAAACAGAACCTAGAACAAAATTATCATTTAAGAGATGAGAACAGGAAGGAGATGCTATAAAAAGGATTAAGATATGGCAGCTAAAAAGATGGAGAAAAAGCTGACTTAACAATGTCTCAAAAGTCAATAGATAACAAAAATTCTAAAAAGGAAGAACAGTGAACAACTCACACAAAGCACAGACCCTAAATAAAATAAGGGCTGAATCCTAGCTCTTGGGCATGGTAATGGAGAATATCTTCGGTTCAGTCTAGAACAGAATTGTGACAAGATTGGTGAAGGCAATACCTCAGTGGTGAGTAAGAAAGTTTTCAAACACAGAGTCAACGAGGCAAAGACCTTGTTTTAGGTAGGTATGATGGTAATTGCATGGGAGATGAATTTAAAGAGAATTAGGAAGTCCATTTGTAAAGCACTGTACTGGAGTGAGGTGAAGAGGGTCTATATAAAAATGGTGTAGGGGCAACTAGGTGACTCAGTTGGTTGAGGTTCTGACTCTTGAGTTTGGCTCAGGTCATGATCTCACGGTCTATGAGATCTAGCCCCATGTTGGGCTCTGCGCTGACAGTGTGGAGCTGCTTGGGATTCTCTCTCCCTCTCTCCCCCCACCCCCCACTGCTTTCAAAATAAATAAATAAACAAAAAATGATATCAGTCAATTGCATGGAAAACTACTGCACAACATCACAGACAAAAAAATCATATGACTTACTACTGTACTAAATGTAAATATCAAAAGAGATTGAGAACTAAAAGAAGATCCCATGTTTAAAGTCATGGCAGATTGGAAAATAGGAATGAGATCCATCTGGAGAAGATGAGAGGAACATTTTTATTTACTAAGTAATTTTATCTTTCTCTAGTTTCCTATTCCAAGTTTTAGAGATATTTGCAAAGGTGTAAATAATAAATCTATAATTCATGAAAAAGAAATCCTACACAGTCACTGGAATTTTTATAAAACTAAGATATGCCAACTTAATGAGACAGTGTATCATCTTTGATTTATTTGAGTGTTATTGGTAAAATCATAGCCATAATTTCACCTGAATAATTATAATTGAGGAAAAAAATCTCTCTGCTATATTTGTTAAAACTTTAGCTAGTTGTTGTTGGTGATGTTGGTGATGGTGGTGATAATGATGATGACGATGATGTGTGTGTGTGTGTGTGTGTGTGTGTGTGTGTGTTAAAGAAACTTTGAGGTGACAACAGTGTCTTCAGGGCATCATATTAGTTGCTTGGTGTTTGAAAGGCAACTCCTTCCTGAGCTACTCAAACAGCAAAATGAACACGATATACTCTCCAGCTGCTGTTATGCCCTCAGCTTGGGTCAGAAGTAGAAAGAAAAATTTCTTGCTGACTTCTTTTTTAAATTAGGGCTACAGAGAACTGATTTCTCTCTTTCTTATAAAAGTATGATTTCATAGAATTTGAGGAAAGAGTTAAGTAAACTTAATATTTCTCTAAGACCACAAAAATGAAAATATTTTCATTCTATCATAATTCCATTTCATACATATTCCCCTATACTTTATCCTTAATCATAAATAGCTTTGAAGAAGCTAGGAAAATGCCTCATCTCATTGAATTCATTAAGAAATATTCAAACATTTAAAACCTCTATTTCCCTCAATCACTGAAAGGCTTTCAACTGATTTGTTTTCCAACATAGAGGCATTTTCTATTCTGTTGAAATCTTATCTTGAATCTTTGTGAATTTCTTTAGACTTTCATTAATATACTATGTACATAAATAAAAATGTAAGTTTTCCTACATCTTGGGTAAAACTAGGTTTTTTTTGAGAGTTCAAAGATTTTTTTTAGTCTTTAATTAGTTAAAAGTATACTACAGTATTTCATATGTCATTGATTAAAGACGTCTTTTGTCTATTTGTTAGCAATCCAGCATGACTTTCATGCACATTTTATGAGTTTTTATCTGGTGGATTTTAACTACCTTGAGCAAAAGTACTTGGATAGCACTTGTAGAGGGTTGATGCCCTCAGAAAGCAAGCTCTGAGTTGTTCTTAACCAGCTCTGCTTTGCTCCAGACCTGTGTATCCCATTTGTGCCTTGGATTCATCACCTGTGAAATGAGGATATGTTTTGCTTGGAGCAGCTTGATGGGTTTGAAATAAAATATAACAGAGTATCACCTTTAAAGAATCTCAAAAAAAGGCCACAGTTGGATACAAATTAATATAAATATGCTATTCTCCACCCCCCCAATACAATTTATCCTTGTTATACTCTCGTTGTTTGTTTAAATCACCTTAAATTTGACAAAGGCTTTTGAACTTATCAATCTATTGAAATGAATATCATAAGATGGGACAGAGATGGGACAGCACGCATTATTTGGTGACTTGGTTACAAAATTGAGTAAAGAAAGCAAAATGAAGGTGCTTAGTGCAGCTCAGCCCAACACAGAGGGGTAAAAAAAACTGTAATCATACCTAATTAGGGTTAAAATAATGTTTCCCTTTGAAATGTTTGATTAAATTAGTTCTGTTTTACTACACAAACATTCTTGATGTGGAGCACACTGTAGAACTCAAAGACTCTGATGAGTTAAAATGGTGCAAAGTGTTCTTGCGCCCTGTGTGGGGCAGAGCCTGACAAGGAGTGGCTGTTGTTAGCAGATGTCTGGACCATCGGTGGAGCCAGGATGCTTGCTCCAAACAGCAGGCCATCATTTCAACCTTTGTTGCTTCTCCCAAACCTCCCATTGTGCTTTCAATTTAACAGGATCGCAAGCAGACAAAGACATTTCTTACAATTTGCCCTTCAGTTCAGAGATGAATTCTATTTAAACTTGTCTAACCTCTCATAACATATTAGTTATTGTTGCCAGCCTGTGTGTGTCCCCTGGCAATGAGCTACTCGTTCTGGGAGAAGGAGGGGGTGCCCTTCAGTTTGATAAAGCAAGACCAGATTTACTGGCACACTTACAGGATGCTTGTCTCAAGATCGCAGCAAATTTAATTAACCTTATTACAAATATGGTTTTCTTGATGATTACATCACAATTTGGTCTTACTTCGCCTACTGCTGTTTCAAAGCAATATATGCTTTCTAAAGTAGTTTTCTAGAAAAGCTCAGACTATTGGAATAAGTACACTTATCTTGGCCATGAACCTCTCCTATGTATGCTCCTGTATACACACACACACACACACACACACACACACACATATATATATATATCAACATCTTCTTACCCAGATCCTTATGACATTACCTTTATTTCAGTGAGGTATGCAGAAACAATGTTAAGAAGCAACTTTACAATAAAATTAAAGTGATTCTAAGACTTCAAACATACGTAAAAGTTCTGGTGTGGAAATCAATGCAAGATTCAATTGCCGTCTGAAATTCTTATCAAAGAGACTATCCTGGTCTATGAAAAGTACAAGGGATTTTATGACATTCAAACCACTAATCAGGCCCTTAACAAATAAAACGTTATCATGTAAACACACACACCCCTAAATGTGTGTTTATCTCCAAAGTACTTCTGTCTCCCTTGTCCATGAGACCCCCAGTCGCTAGAAGTAATTTAGGAGACTGGAAATGAACATTGAACCTACCACACTAACCCTCAGCACATGCCCAGAACTCCCCACCTCCAATTTAACAAGCTTTCCTTTATCCAAGCAGCTCACAAGAGCCCTCTTCCTCTCAGAAATTTCCCCCGGGATACTAGGAGAATGGGAGTAATTCACACCTACCCGAGAGTAACTCTCCTTTCCATTTGATCTCAAAATATACAGGTGTCCTTTTGCTTCTAAATGGTATGGGCCTGTGGAAACATGTGTAAAATGTAAGGCTTTAGAGCTACTAAGATCTAGGCTGCCCGACTTTAGATGACAGTCAGCAGCACCAGGCCTAATCAACCCTGTTTGGGTCTATTACTGAGATATAAATTTTTTATCTCAAATAGGTGGCTTTAGTTGGCTAAAAGAGGAGGACATATGAGAGACCGAGAGGCTTACTGAACAACAAAGGACTTGAAAGTGTTAATGCCCCTTCCGCACAGCTGTATGGAAAGGTCTGATCACTAACAGGCTGGCTGATACTCTTGGTAAGGACAAAAGAGAAAAAGCCATAAACAAGTTAGGTGCGCAACAATCAGAAAACTGTTAGCCTAAAAACCCATTCAGTGGGATGTTTGGGAGACATTAAAGAAGATTTATGAAGAGTTTATAACAACAGAAAAATGCTTATACTTTAACGTTAAAGTGAAAAACAGAACACAAAAATGTTTGTAGAAAGAATAAAATACTTGGATGGGGAAAAAAAGTCCACATTGGAAGGGGTCATATTATGGTGGTAGAAAAATTCAGTTATGTTCCTTTTATTTCTGCCTTGATTTTTTCATAACATAATAATACATAATATAGCAATTATAATTTAGTATATTATAATAAATAATAACAATGTGTCATTTATATAGAAATAAGTTAAATGTTACTGTGAAAATAGGACTAATTTTAAAACTTCTCGGAGGTTAGTTGAAGAAGTAAATTATGCCTTATAATTGGAATCAATTTACATTATTAGATAAAAACTTTGAGAACATTTTCTAACATTTATTAAGCCTGTGCTAAGAACTTGAAATAGAATATACACAAGTGTATCCTCCTTAAGAACAAATACTATTGTATTTGTATCAGAGGGTCTCCTCACATTGAAGGTCCTCTATCAATACCTGAACCTGAACAATGAATATAATGAGCATTCCTAATTCCTATTATTTCCAGAGGTTTCTTCTAAATAAATTACATGTATGTCAACCCTCATAAGATAGGAGACTTCAGTCAGCCATACCCAACTGGTAGGCTGGGGAGGACAGACAAAAATATATTCATAACTTCTAAGATAGACGAGAATTGTTTCCAATAGATTTTTTTCTTTACTTACCTTTGTTAAAATATTTTGAGTATTTTGAAATACTCTTTATTATAAGACTCTCTATTTTTTGGACATTGTTCCTGGTGTTACTATCAGGACATGCCATTATTTTGAAAACAAACAACAAAAAAAGCTGCAGCCATGAAAAGACTTTGGGTTCAGAGGTGCAGAGAGCAAGAAAAGCCATCTAGAGCCATTTTTAGCTCACACGGTGGCCTCCACACTGAAAAATGTCTTCCCTTGCAGCATGTCAAGTTCTCCTCATGTAAGCTGTCTAAAATACCATGAATAAGAAATTCATGTAGGTTAACAAATAGCTGGTAAAACAAAAACAAAAACAAACAAAAGATAAAGTAACGTGCTTGAATCTGAACCTGTCTCTTCTGAATGCTTAGTTGAGCTGTGCTAAGAAAATGAGAGTTTCGTTCAGAGTAAAAAAAATCGGTGGTCCAGCACAGAGCCCCCTGAGAAAGGAGGGTGGGCCTGGCTATGGGCACCTACATGCCAGTTCCAGGGTATCAGGTACTTGAGAAAGCTTGAAAAGAGCAGCAGCAGCAGCAGCAGCAGCAGCAGCAGCAGCAGCAGGTGAAAGTGTAGAGATGCTTCTATTTTGAAATTCTGTTTCTAATTTCTTTCGATGTCAGCAGATGTTACTTAGTAGGCATATTTTTTTGGACACTGCTGCTGTTCAGACCAGACCCTTTCACCCGTGGCGAGTGGTTTGAGTCCCAACTCCCAGCAACCAGGGGCTTCGTTTCTCCTGCTTAGCATCTCCACGTTTTCTTCAGAGGACTCCCCTTTGTCTACTGGGGCATCTTGCACTGTAGGATCGTTGGGCTGGAAGTACCTGGCAACATGTTTCTTATTCCCTTACTCTAGGCCCTGAAGGCTCATAATCCATGACTGCCTCATAGGGTACTGTAAAGTACCCCTTTGCCTTCAGATGATAAAGTTAAGCATATTTAAACTTCTTAAAATATATAAATATCTGATTAAGTAAATATCTCCAAAACATTAAAATTCTTCATTGAACTAAATTAATGCTTAGAATTGCATACAATTATCATAACACATTCAAATACCACACTAAGTTAAAAAATAGGTGAGATACATTCAACCCTATACTCTGTAGAAGTTATAAGTTTAATTAGAACAATAATGAAACAAATGCACAGAAACAAGTTACAACTCTCTTCTCATCTTTCAATGCTAGTAGGAATAACTTAGTAGGCATATGTTTTCATTTAATCTCTAAATGCTTATTGGTTCCCTGTCGATTGATTTAACATGTCTAGGGCAATGTAAATGTTTTAACTAGATATCTAGTTGGGATTTGGTTGGGTACAGTGCAGACCCAGTCCATAATAATAATCCTATGAAAAATGTACTTTAAATTCCAACAATTGATTTGCAAATGAATTCTTGTTATAGGGCCTGTCCTGATAGAAATGTAACACTGCTTTCATATTATGTAGACTATTAGTCAGCGAAGTCATTCCCCTTGAACCCATCTGTCACATTAAGTGCAGTACCAATATTTATTGCATTACAAAACATATGTAACTCAAGAGCAATAAAAAGAGAGAGTAATAATATGGCAATGTGCATGGGCTCCAGCATCCATCAAGCAAATCTTATCTCTTATTCTTCTCTTATATTTGGTTTGTTTGTGTTCTGAAATAAGATGGTATATGTAATTTTTTTAGTGCCTGCTAATTCAGAACACCTAACTTATTTTACTTTTTTTCCTTTAAAAGGAGAGATTTTGAGACTCAGGTTAAAGGTGAACTAGTTATTAAAGGAAAGGCAGTTTTGCCAAGGTCAGGTTTTTCAAAAGATAAATTCAACACATTTAGAAAACCAAAACTTTTCAAATGATTCTACTAAATTACTTAGCATGTAGGTCACATTAGCACTCTCATAAAAGGGGGTGAAGCACTAGAAAAGACAGCATATCATTTCATTGCTTTACACAATAGTTAACAGAGTGAAAATGTTTATTTAATGAAACAAAAATCCTTGATCCTCTTGGAATTGACAAACCACTAATATTACATTTACAAATTTTAGAATTTAATTCTATCCAGAGAAATATTTTATAGAATAAATCAAACTGAATTATTGTTGCTCGCGAGGCCATAAAAATATTCACATTTACTCAGAATGAATATGTATTTAGAAAAAAATATTGATTTTATAGAAATTAATTGACACAAATTTGTAACTAGTAGGTGAAGTACATTAATCTTTAAGCCTTTAATATTTACTTACTTTTGAGAGAGAGACAGAGTGCAAGAGGGGAAAGGGCAGAAAGAGAGGGAGACACAGAATCTGAAGCAGGCTCCAGAATCTGAGCTGTCAGCACAGAGCCTGACACGGGGCTTGAACTCACAAACCATGAGATTATGACCTGAGCTGAAGTCGGATGCTTAACTGAGCCACCCAGGTGCCCCAATCTTTATGCCTTTAAATGTAGCTTTCAGGTATGGATAATAATTTAATGAGACTGCTTAGTAAACATACTTTGAAATTAAATTTGCCCCTTCAAAGTAGGCTCCTTGGAAACAACAACCTTATTCCAGTCCATTGCTCCGTTTTTAGAATTGTCATTCACAAACTACAACATATTTTTGGGGTACATCTCAATAAGCAAAACTCCTCTGATGGCAAATGCAGTTTTAGAATCAGAAGTCACTTTAAGCCCATTTTTGTCTACTGAATTGGTTAAGAACACTTGGTAATATATCTGGTTAAATTTTTGAAATGTTTCCATAAAATTATGAAGTGTTGGGGCTGTTTTATTTGATAACTTCAAAATTATTCTGAAATTAAATATAAAATAATATTTTCAAAATTACTGAAAACAATAGCCATCATAGACCAAAGTAATAATCTTGAATAATGACATTCATTTGAAGGGACATGATGTATCATGGTATGAAATAATTTTTAGGTATGTTATATACATAGGGATTTGGTAAACCATTGTTTACATTTATTATACCTGATTCCCTGACTTGACAAGTCCTTATTTCATTCACTCATCCATTCACCCACCCATCCATCCATCCATTCAGCCATTCATTCATTTATTAATCGAACATGTAGTGAACTATTATAATGTGTCAGGCTAAATCCAAGGGCACAAGATGAATATGAGTACCTTCTTCTCTTTTGTATTCTTGGATATTCCCCTCAAATATTACACATTCAATTATCTGTTTCTAAATAGAAAATTGTTTTAAAAATTAGAATCTTAAGGAAAACATTTATTTTGTAACAAAGTCTGTTCTTAGAAAAAATATTCAATGAATTTACTGACTTTGAGATTCTTGTGTTTTCCCTGTTACTGCCAACAACTAGAATAACCTGTCACTTGGTTTTGAAACTCAATAAATTTCCCCCAGTGAACTATCCATCATTTAGGCATAGAAATGACTTAATCACCCAGCATCTCATTAACTGAACTCTTAACCATATATTATTCTCATTCTCCTTCCTTAATTTTAGAAGATAGCATAGGATAATAAAACAAATGCATATTCCAGGCTTATTTTAAGGACCAGGTTCCAGGGAATATTCTGGGATCAGAATATTCGAACACTCTACTCATTCAACACTCATATCCAAGTAATTGACAAGGTGAATAATTATGCAGAAACATAATGTTGACAGACTGCAAAGATCTGCAATCCTTATGGATGCAACATTATTCTGGATACTGTACTTGGATAGAAAAGTATAGTCTCTTCAATGTTTTCAACAACAGATCATTATAAATAACATATTTTTATAATCTTTTAATAATTTTTCTACTTTTTAGTATTTTTATTTTCTAATAAAATATTTTTCAACTAGGATATGCCTTTAGGCAAAAGCCTTCTATCCCTGGATAATCAATAACCGAAGGTTTTTTTTCCCCCCAATAATACGTTTTAATATAAATTATCATTACCTCTAGAATAGTCCAGGCAAAAATCTGACTTATTGCCATACACACTGCTCAATCAAGAGAATAAAAATGAAATATCTTAGCTTTTAGCTTTACATGTGATTATTTTCTCCAATATGAAGATGCTAAAGTGATGAACATGTCAAAGGCAATTTTGTCTAGAAAAAGGCTGAGAAAATTTCATGAGGAAAAGTAATATACAAGAAATTATGTGAATGTAGTTAGACATGTTAAATTTTATACTATTCTTGAAGTTTTAATGATCATAATATCTATAGTAAGAAAAAATAGGAATGAAAGAATATCACCATAAATCATATTTCATCAACTCTGATTGTGATGCATGTGGTAGAAAGAGAGAAGCTGGTGATCAGGAGAACAGGGGACGTTAGGTGAACTTTATGACCTGTTTTGCCATTTGCATTGCACCCTATAAGTTCAATGTTGAACCAGTTAATGTTTATAATCAAAAAGTGATATGATTGACTTCCTTTGATTAGAAAGATCACTCCACTGGCAGTGTGGAAAATTGATGCGAGAGAGGAGAGACTGGAGGAAGGAAGATCAGCTAAAGACTACAAGGTGAAAGGATGAAGGAGGCTGAACTGAAATCATGGTTACATTGTGAGAGAGGGAGGAAGGGATGGACACAAGAGACACTTAAGAGTAATGGACTCAATTCAACCCCACTGAAGTGTTTTCTTTGTATTTTTATTTGCCTAAATTGATTTGACTAAACATCATCAACATTAATGAGAAGAGTAGCTTAATATAAAAAAAAATTCTAGACAGTGAAAATATGATGTTTTTAATTTTTTTTTTCCAACGTTTTTATTTATTTTTGGGACAGACAGAGACAGAGCATGAACGGGGGAGGGGCAGAGAGAGAGGGAGACACAGAATCAGAAACAAGCTCCAGGCTCCGAGCCATCAGCCCAGAGCCTGACGCGGGGCTCGAACTCACAGACCGCAAGATCGTGACCTGGCTGAAGTCGGACGCTTAACTGACTGCGCCACCCAGGCGCCCCAGAAAATATGATGCTTTTAAAGGGAAGTTGTAAACATAATTTTTCAGAAGATGACTTCACCACATACACCCCTAGACACAAACAATAACACATTCATAAACAGGCACACCCTTCACCTATAGAGCTTTAAAATTAACAAAGCATTTTCAAATGTATTACTCAAGAATCACAACAACCATACTGAAATAGTCATCATTATCCCTGCTTGCAGTTATCTGAAACACAGAGATGATTCTGTGTGCATGGTGTCATCAAATTGTGACATGATCCACTTATTAATCCCAGACCTTCCTACTCCAAGATGCTGTTATCCTAACATCAAGAAGTTTGTTTTTTTTTTCTTTTCTGCATGATAACAAGTGATGGACTTCTAGGAAAGCTCCAAAGGACCTTTTCTAGAAAGACTTGAATCTTCCACTTATGAACCATATAATGTTAGTCAAGCAAATTACTTCTCACTGAACCTCAGCTGTTGTGAAAATAAAATAGAAAAATAGACTAAAGGTGCCTTCAGCATTGCCTAGCACTCTTCTAATTCCAACCCCCCACCAGCTCTATATGAAGCAAAAATGTCACATGGACCATGTTTCACTGCTCAAGTTTGAAGTATATAGAGGTAAACTGAATACACAGGATATGTTTACTAGAGCAGATTGCATAAATATGAGAGAGTCTGTGCCAAGGCCAGATGTTTACTATTAATGAACATCAGCTAAGGAGACCAAATAAGAATAACAGAATAAAAACTAATTTAAGATTAGTATTATAGAGGTCAGGAGATGAAAGTTTCAAGTAGTGGTTATACCCAATAGAATCAAATGTTGCAAAGAGCAAAAGAGGAGTGATAACTCATGAAATTTCATTGAATTTGAAGATTTAAAATGAAAGTTATTTCTGGGGCACCTGGGTGACTCAGTCAGTTAAGTGTCCAACTCTTGATTTTGGCTCAGGTCAAGATCTCACACTTCATTAGATGGAGCCCCACGTTGGGCTCGCAGCTGACAGTGCAGAGCCTGCTTGGGATTCTCCCTCCTCTCCCTCTGCTCTCCTCCCACTTGTGCACTCTCTCTCAAAATAAATAAATAAACATTTAAAAACAGTTATTGTTCATAATAATAAAACTTGCCATCTATAAACTTGGCAAAAATTTAAAACTTACAACATATCTGTTAGTGAGGGTCCAGGGAAAAAGGAAATTCACACTTTGTTCTTCAGAATATCAATTGGAGCAGTCCAGTATTCAGTAACAAAAGCCCCCAATATGTACACCCCTTTCCCAACAATTCCAAATTGAAAAAAATTCAAAAAAAAAGCTCATAACTCAACAAAGGATACAAAAGTATGATTTTGAAAAAAAAATATGGTTTACCTGAAAATTTAGTAAAAATCATTGATGAGGAAAATTCTGTTCTGAGCTTGAAGACATGTTATGTCTTCAACAACAGTGGCAGTAAACAGAAAGAAAAAGATAAGCAGAAGAAACATTTTTAAAACTCCTGAATCTAGGGTGCATCCCTGGAATTTGTTTTTCAGTAATTAAGTTGATAAAAATCCTACTGGAGTTCAAGAGCTTTTGACATGTTTTCTCCAGTATGCTTTTATTAAAAGAAGTACAGTAGACCAGAACCTCTAGTAAATAGACCAGGTACTTCATAATCTCTAGCTAATCCAATGATATACAAAGGTTGAGGATGCTTCTAGATAAACAAACTAGTGCCTATGATTTAACCACACTCATCTAGATTTAGCCAAAATCGTCTTCATAACTGAACAAATGGCTCCAAATAAGTTTGATGTATGAGAAGACAGAGTTCGAATATTGACTATTCACACCAGATTTCCCCCATATAGAGTACATGAATCTAAATGCCATGTATCAGACAATACCACAGAGCAGAATTTTAAAATACCAAGAGAAACAGGAATGAAGAAATGTTGACCGGTTTTATCAGGAAAACTGCAAATTATCATACCCTGCATTTCTGAATAGAGAAAAAGTATTATTTCAGAATCCTCTCAGGACAGAGACACAAGAGTAGGAAAATTTTCACTTAACCTCTTGGAAAATAAACTTTCTGGCTAACCAGGTTTATGTAAAGAACGTATCTTGTTTTGGAAAGGAATCCTGCCCTTACTCCCTTTTTCTCTCAAAGTTATGGGTTACCTATTTTGTCCTCTGGAATCTTTAACAACAAAGGTACTTGAAGACACATTTTCAACAGGTCTCCTTCAGCTTAGAAGAGATAAGGAGTCATTGCCTGGTGGGTCATCCACTTCCGACAGAGAAGGGTGACCCAGATGATGGGCACTGATGCCCTCAGCCTTCTTCACTTCAGTAGGATTTGTCTGGCCTTTTTTTGGTTTGTTTCCAATGTAGGTAAATGAGCTCTGCAAATATTAACCAGTGTCAGGCATGCTGTGAGCCTCTTTCTAATGAGGCCCTAAGGATGTGAGCTGGAGGAGCTATTTCAGCTGGTCTAAAGGCAATACCTAACAGTCAGACTTTTAATTTCACTTAAGTGCAAACCAGAGAAGGGTAGCCCTGGAAAGCTTTTTAAGTATGAAGAAATATGCTCAAATCATAGCATAATCTAGTTAATGATACAATAGGGCTTTCAAAAATGACCTAAAGCAAAGGATAAAGCAAATGATTAAAAAAAGAATCCCAAACTAATAACACTGCATTAAAAAGGTCTGTTATTTTGAAGTGCTCCTTTGCAGACACATCTGCATTTATCTTAATAAACAGTAGGCTTTCTCATTCAGGTTCTGGGAGGTAGCCATATGACAATGATCTTGGTGCCAGAGTTATTTGCCGATACTGCATTAGAGAAGATCAAACTTCAGTAATGCTCTTTTTGTCTACTCATCACACTCCTGAATCTGGGCCTTCTCCTAAATTAATTCTCTTCTTTGTGTACTTATTCAGTGCTTTATATTGTGCAATCTCTGTCTTGTAGACTTATGCCAACATTACCCGGTTTGGGTTCTGTGCACCTAGAACAGAAGGATTTTGTCAGTCTGAACAGCAATGCAGAGTATGAATGCAGCATGGATCTTCAAAATGTTTTTCTGATAATGATGATGAATCACTTCTGAAAGGTTAGTGACAGCCAATGAAAAGGTGGAGGTAATTATTTTTTTAACTTCCTGTTCAGTAAAATGACCTCTCCTATAATTTCCCCTGATTAAAAAAAATGTATATATGGATTTTTCTTTCTTTCTTCCTTTCTTCTTTTCTTCCTTCCTTCCTTTATTTCTTTTTTCTTTTTCTTTTTCTTTTCTTTCTTCCCTCTCTTCCCTTCCCTTCTTTTGCCTTCCCTTCCTATGCCTTCCCTTCCTTCCTTCCATCCATCCATCCATCCATCCATCCATCGATCCATCACTGGCTAGCTAGCTAGTATATCCCAAGGCAGAGAAAAGCACCAGGAATCCCTGGCTCTGCAATTTGGAAAATGACAAAAATGGCAGACAAATTCAAATCACTCACCAAGATAAAATTAGCTCAAGAGAAGAGAAATAATACAGTAGAAATTAAATTGCATAGTACATGTTATAGGTTATTGAGTGGTTTATTACAAAAATAAACATATATATTTGCCCATGGGGCAACTAATCTTTTTCTATGTATATCTTAGAAAATAATCTCTAGTCAGGAAATAATTCTATAAGTTTGTACCTTTCACTCCATTCTCTCCAGTGAGTCCCGTGGCACACAATAATACCGTGTTCTACGACATAGTACACACTAGCTGTTATGAGACAGAGTAATACCCATCGGTAGCAATTGTAGATGATGCTTTATTGTTCAGAAATACGAAATTCAGAGTGTATAAACTTAAACTGTTCTTCCTTAAATTACTGTCAAATCTAAACATTATAATAATATATGCTTTCCTTTTTTAATTAAAAAAGCTCCAATGCACATACATATTTTTATCTAGTTTCTCACTCCTAGGCATATAATATTCACTTTTGAAAACAAAATGATCATTTAACTCATTTACCAAGAAGAAAAATAGTAATTCTATTTCACCACATGCCCCATGAAACGCCATTAAAGGATCAATTGTAAATTAGACTCATCTGTCCCAGTTGCTAATTATACTAGGTGTCCAAATAAGCAGTTGATTCACACCAAATCACTATCAATGTGCTAACTAGCAAGGCAGCACTTTTCTGTGTCTATAACTATTTATGACAAAAAAATGAAAACTGAGGAAACAGATGGAAGAATAAAGGATACTTTTTACCTGTTATGTGAATGCTTCCTGCCACAACATATCCCTGCTTTGTTCTCCCACTTTTCCATTTTAAATTAGTAGAATTTGTTAGTAAAAAAGAGTTAACATGCCATTTGCTCAATTAGTTCAAACACAGAATTCTGTGACATAATTTTAGTGTTAATATTGAAAAGCACTGGGGGCGCCTGGGTGGCTCAGTCAGTTAAGCGTCCGACTTCGGCTCAGGTCATGATCTCATAGTTGGTGAGTTTGAGCCCTGCATCCAGGCTCTGTGCTGACAGCTTAGAGCCTGGAGCCTGCTTCAAATTCTATGTCTCCCTCTCTCTCTGCTCCTTCCCCACTCATGCTCTGTCTCTCTCTTCTTCAAAAATAAATAAAAACATTATTTTTTTTAAATATTGAAAAGCACTTATGACAATTCTTATTTTTCAAGTAAAAAGATATTTTGAAAGTCATATTTTTAAAAAGCCATAATATAACTAAGCAGTATGAACTAAATTGATTTTAAATAAGCAATGTTTTAGGATACAGGAAACTAAACATACTTCCATATATCATACAAATACCCTCACCTTTCATCATTTGTTACAAGGAGTACAAAAATATAATAACATTAACATTTTCAAAGTACAATTCAAAGACCTTTTGGGTACACTCAGTTAACACTTGATATAAATTTGTGTGTGTGTGTGTGTGTATGTATATACATGCACATCTGCACGCGTGCGCACACACCCACACACACACACACGCAGAAATGGAATATTACTCAGCCATAAAAAAGAATGAAATCTTGCAGTTTACAAGGATGTGGAGGGAGCTAGAGTGTATTATGCTAAGCAAAGTAAGTCAGTCTGAGAAAGCCAAATAGCATATGATTTCACTCATATGTGGAGCTTAAGAAACAAAACAACTAAGCAAAGGGATAAAAGAAGAGAGAGAGAGGCAAACCAAGAAACAGACTTTTAACTATAAAGAACCAACTGATGGTTACCAGAAGCGAGGTGGGAAGAGGCAGGGGTGATGGGTGAAACAGGTGATGGGGATTAAGGAGTACACTTGCTGTGATGAGCGCCAGGTGATGTGTGGAAGTCTTCAATCATACCGTACACCTGAAACTAATAGTACCCTGTATGTTAACTAACTAGAATTTAAACAAAAACTTTAAATATTCAGCGCACTCATTTTCACTTCTTTTTTTTTTAATGTTTATTTGTTTCTGAGAGAGAGAGAGAGAGACAGAGAGAGAGAAGAGATAGCAGAGGAGGCACAGAGGGAGGGGGAGAGAGAATCCCAAGCAGCCTCTGCAGCTGTCATGCAGAGTCCGACAGGGGGCTCAAGCTCAGGAACTGAGAGATCATGACTTGAGCCAAAACCAAGAGTTGGGTGCTTAACCAACAGAGCCACCCAGGCACCCCTTCGCCTCTTTTTTTTTAATTTTTTTTTCTTAAGTTTATTTATTTTTGAGACAGAGAGAGACAGAGCATGAACGGGGGAGGGTCAGAGAGAGAGGGAGACACAGAATCGGAAGCAGGCTCCAGGCTCTGAGCCATCAGCCCAGAGCCCGACGCGGGGCTCGAACTCACGGACCGCGAGATCGTGACCTGAGCTGAAGTCGGATGCTTAACCGACTGAGCCACCCAGGAGCCCCTCGCCTCTTTTTTCTAATGGATAAAAAGTGGCGTAAGTAAAAATGTATATGCAACTTCTTTTGCAGTTTTCGATTTAGAAAGATATACAAAATAGTTGTATTTCTTAAAGTCATAAAGTAAAAACAAGAGCTCATCGGGGACCGGGGGCATTCTCGGCAGACAGAAACACACAGGAAAAGATGTGTTTGTAGGTTGATATGACTGGAGTCTGGGGGAGCCCAGGTTGGAGAAGAAGGGAATACAAAGAACGGTTGGTTAGAAAGAAGAGTTAATGGGGTAAGCAGTGTTTTAACCAATGCAGACTTTTTAAACTATACTAAGAAGTTTGAACACAATCTAAAAATACGAAGAAAGGTAGCAAAAGATTTTATGGAAGGCAGAGATACCATAAAGATCTAAGATATATGTAGAGAATATCTTAAAGAAAAGCAAGACTGGAGGCAGGAAGACATTTAAGGAGGAATTCTAATAACCCAGGAAAACAATTAATAGGATGGGTGAACCTGGCCAGTGGGAGAAAAGATGAAGAGAAGCGGCTGGGCTGAACAGAAATTTAAGAGAAAGAACTGATATTATATGCAGGGGAAGGGTAATGAGTTGGGAATGACAGCCAGGTTTTTGGGTTAGTGTCATTTGTGAGGAACATATGGAAAATTCAAGAAGAGGAGTAACTTTTTAAAAGAAATTTTCCTGAAGTTTATTTATTTGAGAGAGAGAGAGAGAGAGAGAGAGAGAGAGAGCGAGCTTGCGTGCATGAGTGGGGGAGGGGCAGAGAGAAGGAGACAGAATCCCAAGCAGGCTCTGCAGCTGTCAGTGCAGAGCCTGATGCGAGGCTCAAACTCACGGACTGAGATCATGACCTGAGCCAAAGTTGGACACTTCATCAACTGAGTCACCCAGGTGCCTTGAGGAGTAACTTTATTTGTTTCTTTTCAGAACAGCAAAGGGGATAGTGAGTAGCAATGAATTGTTTAGAACGTGTCACATTTGAGTTGTCTGTGAGATATTCAACAAACGTGTCCAAGAGGCCAATGGATATACAAACCTGCTATTCAAGAGAGAAGTGTGAAGTGGAAATATAAATGTAAATGTGTGTGTTGTTAGCCTATAGTTTGGATAATAACATCTTGCATGTGAATGAGATCCTTAGTAAGTATAAAGAAACACAGGACACAGAAGCAAGGACATGAACACAATTGCGGCTCTCCTAATTTCTTAACCCTAATGATCAGATTACCCAAATTTTGATGAGCAGCCAACTCACTTTACTCAGGTCACCATTACCTGTACTGACATTTCTTTCTTGTTACTGTCTGCCAATGGGTTTTAAATTTCAATCATATTTTTGCTTCCTTTAATTTTGTTCTATTTATTTTCCCTTGAAATTATGCTTTTAAAACTTACACATACAGTTACATGCTGAGCTAGTTCATTCATTTAACTAACGCGTAAACATTAGATGATTTCAACTTCTTCGCCCCTAAAAACAGCATTGCAATGAATGTACTTTAACTCACATAAGCAAAGTACATTTTTTTAGAAAGTTATTTCTTTATTTTGAGAGAGACGGTATGAGTGGGGGAGGGACAGAGAAAGGGGGAGACAGAGAATCCCAAGCTGGCAGCACAGAGCCGATGCGGGGCTTGAGCTCACAAACTGTGACATCAGGACCTGAGCCAAAACCAAGAGTTGGATGCTTAACCAACTGAGCCACCAGACGCCCCAGCAAAGTGTTTTATAAGAAGGCATTTACTTGGAGACAGAATGGCTGGGCTCTGAGGTGATCCCACCCTTATGATTTCAGGAAATAGGAAATGAGGTAGAGAATTACTAGGTGAATAGAAACGAGGAAAATAGCTACTGAAGGAAATAATGAATATGGACATATGCTTAAGTTGTAAATGTCATTCAGTTGCTATTATTAACATCTTCCTTCCTTTTTTTTAAGCTAACTTTGTTCTATTTAGTTTTTCTCCATGTAATATAAGAAGGACCAAAAAATAACGATTATTTCCTCATGATGTTCTATCTTCGACCTTTGGAAGATGACAATAGTTCAATGATAAAAAAAAGAAGAAGAAGAAGAAAGAAAAATCATGAAGAAATAAATTTGGGATCTAATGTAGATTATGTGCTTTTCTTGCAGTATTGAAATGCATATTAAATCTTTTGAAAGCGGCAAATATTGTTATTTGAGTTTAACCCAATATTTGGCAAACTTATGTCAGTTAGAAGCCTCTTCCAAGCACACCTATTAACAATTTACAGAACTAGTCACCTGTGGAGCTGGCTGGAAGAAATAGCTTAACTCAGTGTTCACTGTTGGGTTGATAAAACCTTCAGGACTCTCGGGACTTGCCCCTGGCATTAGGGGTTGACCCCCTCCTTCGAAACTATGCCCCTGACCCTCCACCATACTGGGACTTCTCAAGCATATACTGGAAGGGAAACAATTTCTTCTGTCACAAAATACTTAATCCTAGGTGGATCTGTAGAAGGTACACATTTTCTTTGTCTTCCTAAAAAACAGGAACTTGTTATTCTAAACCATATTTAGTTTGTTTCTGATCAGCTCAGCTACCAATATCTTTATTTAACAAACATGCTGTAATGCTTACCATGTGGTAGGCACTACTGTCTAGTGATTTACAAATGTAAATTTACTAAAGCCCCCAAAGACTCTATGGGAAAAGTGCTCTGACTACGCTTTGTTTGCAGAAGGGTAAACTGAGGCTCAAAGAGATGAAGGGAAGCAGCAGGCCAAGGTGCAAAACCAGGCTGGTGCAGGCTCTTCTATAGCCTCATTTCTGTTTTCTGGTATCAGTATGTATTATTTAACACATATAGGGCGCCTGGGTGGCTGAGTCATTAACCATCTAACTTTGGCTCAGGTCATGATCTCACGCTTCATGAGTTTGAGTCTTACATCTGGTGAGTTTGAGCCCCACTTTGGGTAAAACACGAGCCCCACTTCAGGTGGGCCCTGCTTCTCTGTCTCTCTCCCTCCCCCCCACTCTGTCCCTCCTCTTCCTGAGCCACACTCACTTGAGCTCATCCTCTCTCTCTCCAAAAAACATTAAATTAAATTTAGTTTGATTTAAATTAAATATATATTCAATCATATAAACTCCAGTGTGTATATATACATGTTTTATATATTTATATCTACATATTTTATATATTACATGCTTAATATACGTTTAGACTTATTTATATATATTATATAGTATACTATAGATATAGATATACATAAGGTAGTTGACCTGACAAGAATAACTGTCTAAACTTTTAGAATTAAACTGTCCCTTTATGGTGAGATCTTAGATTGATTCAGAATTGTGCTAACCTAATCATGGCCACACTTTATTTTCTATTAATAACAACAAAGCTAGGTTTTATTATGCTTTTTTTTCCCACTAAATGTGTGTTATGGCCATTTACAAACCCATTTGGTACTATTCTTATCGTTGAGGTTTGTTTTCTTGCTTTTTAAAATACATTGCATTGTCTTACTTTAAAAAAAATCTTCAATAATTGCAAGGAAGTGGGGGGAAAGATCAATGACCTGTAATTTATATTTCAATAGAGATACTAAAATAAGCTGCTTTTATTTTTTTATTTATTTTAGAGAATGGTTTTTGGAGCCTTCTTTTGACAGCTACTATAACCCTATACTAAAGCAGGAACTGCTTGGAAAAAAATCTCCCTCTCCCAAAATATCAATAAAATGAGCAGAAAAAATTAGCTTCACAGCAGGGCACTTTAATGAGACACAGAAGCAAATCGGACAAGGCAGATAATATGATGCCTTTTGGAATATAATAGAGAATAGAATTAGCAAGTATAAAAGAAGTCCCATCATTGTGTAAATCAAACTCCCAGGGGGGAGGAAAATCTTATATATCTATGAAAGATGGGCAGGCAGGCATGTGCCTATAGCTACTAGGGACTCATTCTTGTGTATGTATTTATGTATATAAATGCAAATGTGTCTGTATATATTATCCTATGCAGAGCCTAGTATGCTATCACTGTTGTGAATAACAGCAAATAAACATTATTACTACAATCTGAATTTCCATGGAGAGAGAAAGAGAGAGGGAGGGGGAAAAAGGGGATGTGAAGCTCTTGAATGGAATGTAACATCTCCCTTGTAGACAAATCAGCTCCTTCCAAAAAAAAATGAAACTAAATTTTAGAGGAGAAGGAAGTGATTCTTACAATGAATAGTAATGACGACATAAATAATTAAGGATCCCTCAAGATTAAAAAGTCCTTCTCAAGTAAATAAGTCATTTTTATTATGACATACCTCAAGGTTACCAACTTTTGCTATCTTCTCACTTAAAAGAATAAGTTACTGACTTATAAGATGCATTATTTAAAATTCTATACGCGGAAAAGTGACACCTTATAGAAAACTTCCTGAGATCTGTTTAAGTTTCCAGAAAAAAACTTCACTTCAAATAATTATGGTCAGAATTCATCAACTGTAAGGCAGACCATAGACTTTAAAAATTCAAGCTCTCATAGTAAATTCTTACTCCAAATCAGTTCCTAACAAGTAGATTTAAATAAGTGATATTAAAAGATATTATACACGATAGTTCTATTACTTGCATATTGTCTTCACAGTGTTTCCACAGTATTAGCACCTTAACACAAAACGCGTTTGATGCCGATATAAACGTAACAGTCATTTGTTCATTCAATATTTATTTCATACCTACTTTTCAACTATACTTTACAGCTACTATATGGCACTAGAGTCAAGATAGAAAGTTAGACAGAAATGATAAGCCGGAAAAGAACAGGACTCTGGAGTTGGAAAGACCTAGATTACAATGCCAAATGCGATATTGCATAACTGGCTTTGGGCAAATGATTACTCTCGAGAACTTTGGGGTCTTCTAGCTTTTGCCTACATATGCCTCACTATACATACGTACTATGCTCTCAATCTGACTGTCCTATCTACCCTCTCCCCCATAGTCCCAAGGCTGGCCAATTTTATGCGTAGCTATTTGAAGGGCTAGAAGAAGGCGCTCACAAAGTGTATATTTGTCTCCACCACAAAGGGTATTCTAGATGAAAACAATAACAGAGGCTCATAGACCAAGTCTAAGGACAATGGGTTAGTTTCAGAGGAAAGTGACACTTTTAAGCACAGCAGGTTATATGGCTTAAGATTGTTTCCTAACCTCACATTTTTTTCTCAGGGGCTTGTGCCAGAATCTGAGGGAAAGAAAAAGAGAGAAATGAAATAAAAGAGCTGTTTCACAAAATTCATGGGCAACACTAAAAACACCAGGCCACCCTCCTTTGCAGCCCACAAAACAGCAGGCAGCATCATTGCAAGGAGAGGGCCACATTGCAAGGAGCTCAGAGGGTGTCTGATGAAACTGCATCAGTCAGAGCAAAGGAAGAGAAACAGCAACCACCACAGGATAGGGCAGATGCCACGTTTGGGAGCACAAGCGAGACACATTCTCTGGTGGGAAGAAGCCAGGAGAAGAGGCAGGAGTCACTCTGCTTTTCCACATAAGGAAAATCTTATTTTGCCCTCAGACGTACATTGCTATAGGAGATGTAGACTTTAAAACTTGTCTTAGGAAACTTTGTCACATAGTACAGTTTTTTCCTGGTGCCATTTCTTAGCCCACTGCAAACCTATCTCCTCACATATGTACATATTCAAATATAAGCATTAAAACTTGAAAATCAATGAAGATTTATACTACTTAGTTTGCACTTAAGCAAAATATCTCCATGGGTTTTTTAATACACAAATTACCAAATGCATTATGAATACATATGGCACAAAAATACTCTTCCCAATTATCAAAAATAGTGGAATTTTGGCTCTCACTCATGCAGTCAGTCTATTAGCCAAAGTGATCCTCTGGAATCAGAGGACACAGCATATTGGGACGCCACTAATGAGAAACCCCTGCCAAGTCACTGTACCTGCACCACTTCATCTGCAACATCGTTACACATTCATGTAAAGTTTGGGGATACTGACCCCTCCCCCCAAACCACCATAATGAAGGAATGTGGCTTGGCTAATAGCTATCCTGCTGAAACACCATTTCCAAGTCGGCTTAGTCTAGCGAGGCTCCAGAATACAGTGGTTCTCGGCAAGTGTTGTTAACAGCTAAATTAGAGTGCCCTAGAAACAGGACAAAATGAAAACTGGATAGTTTATTCCCCACATATTTTACCTGTAAGTATTTATCTCCATCCTCGGAACATATTTTGGGGCCATCCCTAGTCGTAATTTTAGGTGTGTGTGTGTGTGTGTGTGTGTGTGTGTGTGTGTGTGTGTTTTCTAAAAGGAAATGGACACTTTTAAAAGCTCTAATTAGTATTTGGTCAGCCCTTTAGGAGGTAATGTAAGACACAGAACCTGCTTTCAAATACCATCTCTGGGGGTCACATCATATAACATAAAGATAATGTGTTGGGCAGTGGAGTGTGCACAGGGTACTGTGGAAGCATGGAAAGAAGAGACCCCTGACATTCTCTGATTGAGGGGCAAAGTTCCCACTTTTACAGAGAAATCAGTATTTAAGTAAAGTCTTGAAGTTAGGGTTGAAGTTTATGAGGTCTTCCAGACAGAAAGAAATCTAAGCAAAAGGAAAAGAATGTGGGTAGGCATGAGAATACAGGAACACGGCATTCTGAAGAGTGACAAATAAGTTCACTATGGCTGGAGAACTCGTGTGTCTGTGTGTGTGTGTGCGCCTGTATGTGTGTTAATAGGCTTGGAGGTGGGAAATAGAAACAAAGTATAGGCCCCAAACCAGTGTATGCTTCTCTATGTCTGGATTTAATGTGCCCTACAGAGTCTCAGAAGGATTTCAAAACATGAGTAACAGGGTAACATTTCCTTTTAGACATTTTCTGTTTGGAATGGACAAACTGACAGAGGGGAAGCCAGTAAGGAGGGCAGCTCAGGAAAGAGGCGGCCGGTTCCCTCTTGGCAGGAAAGAGAAAAATATCTGAGGGAAAAGCAGAAAGATGCAGGAGATTACTGTCCCTACCGTGAAGAGAATGTGAGATTTCATGTATCAGAAATTTCAAGTAAGTTAGAGAGACGTAAACAGGCCCAATAAAATATAGTTCATTATGCTATCAAAGCATAGTTTTCTCAAGAGAACAAGAAATATTGTGAAGTGCTATGGACAGAGGTCCTAAATCTTTATTATTGCACCCTCAATAGGACATTATTAAAAGCACCCTAGGAATCTTTTCATAAAAATTAGGTGCTTCCCTTTGAAGTCCCACTTTCTATTTTAAATTCCGATAGCAGAAATTCCAGAAACTAAAAAGAAGATTTACTGGGATGAGAAGGAGGAGAAAAGCAAGAGAAGAGAATGACCGTGAGGCAGAGTCCCGAAGGCCGAAGGCTGGTGCCTGGAATTCTCAGCAACACTCATGCGCTGCCTTTCCTCCCCTTTCACCTCATCTAACCTGTCACACCATCCCAGCCTCTCACACACATGTGGACACTTGAGTTTTGAGCCATAAATCTTGCAAAGTCTGTCAACTGACAGCCTAATAACATGAAAGGAGTATCTGCAAACAAGATGGTTTTGAGCCATTGCTCATGACCCTGAACAAATCAGGGCCTGGTTCCCCTTGCAGGTTAGAGCCTCTCCTTTAATCACGTAACCGGGCAGATTGATGTGACACTTAAGAAATAAGCCAAGAGGTCTCTGTTTTCCAGCTATCTCCTGGTCTCATTTACTCTTTCCCTAACAATTAAGTCCAGCTTGTCATATTTTGAGACCTAATCAATGTATAAATGAGGGGCGGCTGATAATCTGGCCTTTTCTGCCCTGTATTAGTTATTCACAAAGAAGGCAACCTTTTCCAGCTTTCTACCTGGTAATCATTGAGAAGCATTCAAATAACGACACAGTGAGGTTAAGGGCTAAGGCAGTGGTTATCAATCTTGGCTGCACAAAAAAATAATCACCTGTGGAGTTTTGGGGTATGTGTGTGTGTGCGTGTGTGTGTGTGTGTTAGGGGGATGGTATTTTGATATTTTAATATAGATGCTTAAGTCTAAAAGCAAAACTAATAAATCAGAATTTCTGGGTATTGCACCCAGGCATTTTTACAAGAATCCACTGTACATTCTGATGTTCAAAGTTAAGAATAAAAAGGTATCAGCAATATACCCCCAATTTCTACCATCCATGGCACTGATTAATCCACAAAATGATGTTTTTCAAGGGAACCATGCAAAAATGCAGATTCTTAGGAACCACCATGGCCTGTTGCATCAGAATCTTGGGAAGTGGGCCCCAAAAATCTGAGTTGTGACAGCCTTCCTAGGTGAATTCTAGGTTTACCAAACTTCTGAGAACCACTAGGCAAGGATTTCAAACAGCTGCTTTGTTTCCTATGTCAAACTCCAGCAGATACAATTATCACTTGGGGAATTGGAAGGAGCCTAAGGGACACTCACTGGGACCATGCCAAATTACTATTCCAGATATTAGTGAGGAAGGAGAATGTAAAACACACACACACACACACACACACACACACACACACACACTCACACTCACACTCTCACACACACCAAAAATGAGGAGGAAATAAATCAGTTTCCTGCCTTAACAGTAGAGACACTGCTCAGCGGGAAAAATAATCACCAAGCGACCTATGAAGATTCCAGATTAACAGACAGAAAAATGCAGAGATGCTGAAGGGATTCACTGCCTCCAGCCTTTTTTGACAGTCATACTTCTGGAAGTACTGTGCAGAGACTAAGAGCTACTTCTTCATTATGAAGCATTTCCTGGCAGACCCCACGTAAATGCCCTAAAGTGTAGGCCACAGTTGTTCTAAAACTAAAGGACGCAAATATTCTCACCTTTGCTAATTATATTTAGAATTCTACTTTAAATGCTTCACATGGTAATTACACAGCCCTCCTCATCACTCATGTTTTGCCTTTCTGGCATCTCTAGTGTCCTTCATATAATAGGAATACTTTTCCAGCAGGGGTCCACATAATATTTTCAGTTAAACTGGAGTGACTGGGTGACCCCTCCCAAAGGGGAAAACAACCCCAAACCAAAATAAAACTAGGACATACCAAAAAAGTACAATGGTGATTTGGGTTGACAGTGTTTCTTTGGAAGCAGTACTCTGCTCTCATAAGCTTTGTGTTCACAATGGTGGATAAGCTTCCAGTTTCCTGCACTGCAAGCATAGCACACGCTCATGGAGGCAAAGGCTCACAGTCTTCTGCACCTACAGACTATAAATTCCTCCCATTGGCGCTGTTCATCCCTAGCGGGCTCTATGAGACGACACAAGATCCCTGGAGCCAACAGTGCAAGGGCCAATTACCTTAGACCATAATGTGAACTGTAAGAAATATCAAATAAATTAAAAATAGATGTGAGCACTAATATTACCTGCTGACTGTACTAAAAACAAACGAAAAGAAAATGATTTTTGCTAGAGAGGACTTCCCTGATGTCACAGACCTTGTTACTAAGGCATCTCCACTCCCTCGTCTTGAACACCCTGTCCTGAGAACTGACCCCTCTATCATAAAGCTAGCTGGTTTTTCTTCCAAAGGCAAGGCCTGTCAGATCCCATCAAAAACAATCCTGATGAGACTCTTCAGACAGGCAAAAATTGAAATGTTTAAAAAGCTAAAAAAAAAAAAGGGGGGGAGGGGAGGTGTGTAAATTTACTGGGGAAAGCACACTTACTTATCTTTATTTTTTTTAAACATTTATTTATTTTTGAGACAGAGCATGAACAGGGGAGGGTCAGAGAAAGAGGGAGACACAGAATCTGAAACAGGCTCCAGGCTGTCAGCACAGAGCCCTACGTGGGGCTTGAACCCACGGACATAAGATCATGACCTGAGCCAAAGTCGGACACTCAACCGACTGAGCCACCCAGGCGCCCCCACACTTACTTATCTTTAAAGATGAGCAGAGAAATACTCATAAATGTATTAAGTAGTACTTAAACATATAGTGGTTTGCCCTAAGTCAAATCACCTGCCAGATACCAGTCCCATCCACAGCCTGCTGTGGTTTAAACAGCCTGCTACAATGAGCACGCTTCCTCCCAAGCGACTGAAAGACTAGTGCAAATGAGCATATGGTGTATAGCTGATAGGCTACAGAGTGTTTGATTTTAAATAAAGAAGGGCCACTGCTGAATCCAAGATCATCGTGGCAGTGAGAAGTCTCTTCCTGTTCCCTCATTTTATATATAGTGCACAGGACAGAGAAGTGAAGGTCCAAGGTAATCTTGGACTTAAACGTCCTAGGTTTCTCATATTTTTGACTCCCCCATCACTCATCATATTGTGAAGAAAGGTATCTTCTTCCCTGATAACTAGATTTGCAGCTGCAGGCTACAAACAGCTTCTTTCTTTTTTTTTAATGTTTTATTTATTTTTTTTGAGAGAGAGCATAAGTGGCGAGGGGCAGAGAGGGGGACAGAGGATCCAAAGTGAGCCCCATGCTGACAAGCTGGCAGCAGCAAGCCCGATGTGGGGCTTGAACTCACAAACTGCGAGATCATGACCTGAGCCGAAGTCGACGCTCAAATGACTGATCCACCCAGGTGCCCAACAAACACCTAGTTTCTGATGATTTCCTGTCAGCTAAAAGATGAAACTGTCGCTTTTGGCTGTGACAATTCATAGTACTTCACATTACATTTAGGGCAGCACAGCCAAGCTTTGTTTTCATCAATTTGGTTTAGATTTGATGACTGAATGGAGGAATCACAGAAGACTTCTGTATCCAAACCTAAGTTGTGTTTGAAGGACAGCTTAGACCAAGGTAAGTAACAATAACCAGCATTTATTGGGCCTTTCTGTGGGCTAAGAGCTTATTACCATTTATTATTATTTTATTAAATTATTACCATGTATCCTTCTCACTAACATTGTTAAGAAGGTGCTATCATTACCTCATTTTTTGACTGAGTTAAGTGAGGTAGTCTAGAGGTTAAGTTAACTTCTTTGAGGTCACATAACTGGATAATAAATGTTGGAGCCTGATTTCCAATACAGGTAATCTGATTCCAAAGACCTCTTTTAAAAATTGCAACATTGTGTCTCATTTAGAGAATATATTCAAAATGATCATGATAAAGACCCTAGGAAAATGTAAACGTGATATTTTGTCAAATGCACTGTGATACTTCATGGTTATTGTGTAAATAGAAGATCTTGGGGGCCATAAGTGTCAGAATAATCTAGAAACAGAACTCAAGGCCTCTATCTCCAAAATTTTCTCTTTCATGTATTTTTGATTTTGGATTTATAGTCATGCTATTATTTCTATATTCGATGGTTGTTTCTATTTTAAAGGTATGTTTGTGCTCATGTCTCTCCCCCTTAAGTATATTCTGTGGGGGATATTTCAGACATTGTTCATATAGATAATGGTGTACAATTTTAGCCTGAGGGCTAAACAATGGGTCCTATTTTCATTAGTCTCTTGGGACAATTAAATTAATAACACTCAGCAGGGTCACCAGACTCTTGTCAAACCGACCATTGAGTCTTTCGCATTCAAAAGATACAGTGCTATAATTGACCCAGGACTATGTTTTAATTTGTGTGTCCCAATGGGATCCTTGCCAGAACATCAGATTAAACCAACCCTAAATAGCTTTGCCATTTGTTTCAAGGATGAACATAGCACTTTAATTTTACAAATGGTGTATACTTGTCACCAGACTGCAAGGCAGCCCAGACAGGGGCGATGAAACTGTGAGCACTACCTTGACAACCCACAGAAATCAGTCAGCACCATTACCTGGGTGTCTATGGCTCAAAGCCACAGCAACAAAGTTCCTCTATGGAAGTCTCATGAAATAATTAAATATTCAGTGTCATCTTCAGATCATGAATCGGGTCAGTTTTTAATTTGGAAAGTATGATCACACTTTCCTTAAACACAGTATCAAAACAAGAGCATGATTTTTTTTTTTTTAATTTAAGCACTGCAGTATCTGTTTCTACTCACATTCATTTTTCTTTGGTCAAAATATCATGAAATGAAGAGTTATTAGGATAAGGATAATGTAGTGAGGGAGCCTCAAATGCAAAGACCTAGAGAGGTCATTTGAGTGAGTGCCATGGGCTCGTGGGTCTGCAGTGAACTGTTGAGTAAATGGCCTGTCCAGAGGAACAGCAGATACTCCACTGCTGCCCACTGTTCAGCACAGAAATGGGGACACTGTGTCCCAGAAGATACACTTCTCAAGAAAAGTGAGAAATACAGATTTTTAGATGACATTTACTGATGTTTAAAGTTGGCAATTACTTCCAAAATGATTCAAAAAATTGTGTAGGCAGATTTGGCCCCTTGGTAAAAACTCTTGTTAAAACGATTTAAGGAATTTTTCTTTGTTTTCCTTCTACAATTTCTTTTTGTATAGAAAACAAAGCTAAGTTACTTAGCACCTACTATGTTATGGAATTATATGCAACCCTATACGATAAGTTTAATTATTCCTATTTTACAGATGGGGAAACCATGAGAGAGATCAAGTAGTGATCCTAAGATCACTCAAGTAGTGTTTTCATCTAGGTCTGCCTAACTTCAAAACCCGTGTCCTTCCCATGATGCCCATCTTTGATGGGCTGCAAGCAGGAGGGGTTTGGAGGACAATTTCACAGTGTATAATCTTCCAACAGCAAGGTTAATTTAAAAAAAAAAAAGCAATGTAAATGGATAGGCGCTACCATCTGCAGGAAAAAGAACTGACCTAGAGTAATGGTTTATCAACATATACATGATATTATAGTGTCTCTTAGATCTAATTAAATATCTCAAAGGTTATCAAGAAATCTAAAATATAACACAAGTTATTTAAACTGTGAGCTAAATAAACATTTGAGCTCTTTTTATAACTCTTTATGTAACCGAATGGTATCTAGAAAACCAAAAGGAAAGGAGCCGATTAAAAAACAAAAAAAAAAACAAAAAAAAACCTTTATTTTTTAACACTTTGCATGGAAAAGGTGCCCTGGTAAGTTACCTTGATAGTTGGCTGAGTATTCTGGTCTATTTAGTGAATTACTGAATTAACTCTTCTAGGAGAGAGGAGGGTATATTTGCCTCCAAGCCTAGTGAAAAACGATCTCACCATACTTCAGTTAAAACTATCTCACTGCCTTCACCCTCCCTCCATGTCCAGGAAATAATCTTTAGAAACGTATTAACAAGTGGCCAAAGGAAACCTTTCTACTGACGAGATTTCTAGTTACCTTGATAATTAAATGTCTCGGCATAAATACATCTGTCAGCTTTTTGTATATTTGGTTAGCACAAATTACTCCCTGGGATCTACTGACTCCTAGAAGAACAATTGCTAATAAGCTTCTAAAGCTTAAGTCTGAGGATCTGTAGTTACTATACAGACCTTTCAAAGTCCCATTTGGCCCAGTTTGAAAGTTTGTAATCCCTTAACAATGCTGGGGCATGCACCGAGGCCCCTTTACACCTGGCATGCCTGTGTCTCCTAGTCTGTTCTCTTAGTCAACATTCTTTCGGGTTTCTTCCTCAGCCTGTTCTCCTCCATCCAAATTTCGTAAAGCATAAATTCAAACTGCATAGAAGTTAAAGCATCTCTATATGCTACAAATTTTTTTAAATTTTTTTTTCAACATTTTTTTATTTATTTTTGGGACAGAGAGAGACAGAGCATGAACAGGGGAGGGGCAGAGAGAGAGGGAGACACAGAATCGGAAACAGGCTCCAGGCTCTGAGCCATCAGCCCAGAGCCTGACGCGGGGCTCGAACTCACGGACCGTGAGATCGTGACCTGGCTGAAGTCGGACGCTTAACCGACTGCGCCACCCAGGCGCCCCTGCTACAAATTTTTAAATTTCCTTTCTACATATATACATATTTCAAGTTGCATTCTTATGAGAATTTCAATTCTCTTCATGGAGCATATATTGCAAAAGTTTAAGAAGTTAATGTAACTAGTATAATTCCATCACCATGCTAGTCAGCCCACTCATGGCCCAGAGTAAGCATGAAACGGGAGGTGTCAGTCTGTCATCTTCTACACTCAGATCTCATTGTGTCGCTCACAGTGTGAGCATCTTACCATCAGGGTGATTCTAGTGTTTAAAGAGAAGAATTTTTCATATCGCATGGCTCTCAGCACAAGCTGCCTACATCCTCCGCATCTCACCTGAAGAGGTAACAGATGTTCTGATGCCAAAGGAAAAACTGGCTGCACTGCACATTGCTGAAGAACAGTGCATTGGCCCTAATTATAGGGCTTACTGGGATTTTCCAAGAATTCATGATACCAGATATTCACCTTAAAATTAACTCTGTGAGTGGACTCCTTCAAGTGGGCTTGATTCCACTGAAATGCAAATTAGATAGTCCCTAGTTAATTATGATTCCTCTTTCTTCTCTACTCTTGTAGGTTTGAATATCATACCCTGTCATTCAATATTCAGTCAACCAATCCTGCCTCAACTTTCATTCACCGAGGATAACCAGGGCAAAATTTGTGACTGACTAGTAAGATACAGCTCACTAATAAACATATAGAAATAACAAATACAGATTCTCTTCTCCTTACCTATTTATACTGTTTCAGTGTATACACTTCGACTTCTATGTGATCATGAGTGTGCCTCACTTCCTCTTATATACAGAGGATCATAATAGGGCCTGCCTTTTAGAATTGTGACAATTGAATGACATGGCACATGGGAAGAACCTAGATTGGTGACTGGCACATAGTAAACAATTTAAAAACATTCAATATTGTTGTTGTTCTTTTTTTAAGTGTACTGGATATATTGTTCTAGGTTCTGGTAAACAAAAATGATTAAGATTAAGATATTCCCTTTAGACAGATGAAAGTTTGGGGGGAAAGAAACATAAAATGAATGATCATAATTCAAAAGTAGCCTTCCACATATGTCTTCTTAGAATTTGGTCTTAGGGGCACCTGGGTGGCTCAGTTAGTTAAGTGTAGCCAACTTTGGTGTCGGGTCAGGTCATGATCTCACACTTTGTGGGTTCGAGCCCCACATTAGGCTCTGTGCTGACAGCTCAGAGCCTGTAGCCTGCTTTGGATTCTGTGTCTCCCTCTCTCCCTGCCCCTCCCCAGCTCACACTCTGTCTCTTTCTCAAAAATAAACATTAAAGAAAAAAAAGAATTTGGTCTAGAGTTTTCAAATGGGTATGTTTATGACCTCCCCAGTTTGTAGCTCCACGTATGTACAATGTAAAACTAACTCAACGTTTTATCCTTGTATGGTGCCAGATTTGTTTTCTATGAAGTGCCTTCTATTTAGAATTAAATCGGAAGACAACTCATGGGTTGTAAAGAACAATAGAGCTTACATGCCTTGCATGCAATTTGTCTAAGTCAGAGTTTCCTCATCTATATTTCACTAAATAACCTTCTTTGAATATCATCCTCTAAATTTTCAGAGATAATAGTTATAAATCAAGATCAAGAGATTTCAGGAGATGACAAGTGAAAATGACAATGAACAAATACTACCTTAAGGACAAAAAGGCATTAGTGAACCACAGCAAAACTACCCAAAAGGACAAGGTATACAATTTAAAGGGAAAGGTCTTTTTTAAATGCCCTGATTGAAGGAGGCCCATTTGCAGCTTTGGGCTTATTTAATAACATTAAGCAAGAACACTTAACTATCTACAAGAAGGACCGAGAGCATAAATCAGACATCAGTCCACATATTTCAAGATCAAAGCTGTAAAACAAAATGATTTGTGAGAGCAACTAAACAGTTCGAATATATTACAGCTTTTCAGAGAATACTTAAGCATATTAGCTGTCCAAATTAGGATGTTGTTATTGTTGATGGAGCCAAAAAGAAAAATATATGCCATTGAGATATTCTCCTTCTCACCTACAGGATACTTTCAGTGAAAGTAAAACTGTTTCCAACACATCTTGATGATGGATTTTTGATACAGATATAATTCGTTGTAAAAGTCCTAACTATATGATTAGAAAAAAAATCCAAATTTCCAAATGGTTAATTCTTATGGAAATACTGCCACATTTACCAGAACTATAATTTGCATCAATTATGAGATTTCTCCCACAAAGAAGCTGAGAACCATAATCCAGCACCAAAATGTAAGGCAACCACTAAGTATTCAGCACTGGCCATTCAAAAAACTATTTTGAATCCTAGTTTTCTTTGCAGTTCACAAACAGCTGACATTGCCACAATTTAAAAAAACATATTGAAAATAGTATGCATGCGTTTTCTGGCATCCATGCATCCAATGAATGACTACATAGGTCCCCCTGTCTTTCCCCACAGATGCATTTATGTTGCATTTGCTATTGTTGCCAGTGCCCCATAAGGAACAGAACTGAACTGTCCTGCACGTAATTTGTTTGAGTCAGAGTTTCCTTATCTGTAGTTTCTCTAGACAGTAGATACCTAGTAAATCGTTTTAAATATATAGTGTATGAATTATCTGGGGCTTAAAGCAACATACTGGAAAAGTCCTACACACATGGAATATTAGGGACAAAAAGGCAATTTTCAAAAATTCCCAAATAATTCTTATCCAAAGTACCACATTATTTTATTGTTTTGATTTTGTTTTTCTATAATACATAACAAGGAATGATTGCTAAATCAACATGGCTTGAGCACAGAATCTGGACTCAAACTGCAAGAGTTTAAATCCTGACTCCACCACTTTTTAGCTATATTATGTTGGTAAATGATTCGACTTCTGTGCCTCAGTTTTTTCTTCTGTAAAATGTGGGTATCAGTAGTACTTCTTTCATAGTTTTGTGCGTGCGAATTATTTGAGTTAATGTATTAAATTATTTGAGTTAATGTATTAATTTTTTATGCATGCAAATTATTTGAGTTAATGTATTAAAGCACTCAGAAGCGTGCCTGACATGGAGTTCCCACTCTTTAGGCAGTGGTTGTTATTATTTACTTTACTGTATATATTTTTTCATATTATATGCATTGTCTTTGTTCAAAAGGTTTAATTCAACCATGGAATCAGCAAAATGACTTGATTCTGATTTTCAGGAGGGCCTTTAAAGAAAAAAAAATTACAAGATGGAAAAATGTACTAATCAAATGACATCCAGCCAAGTACCAGTGCAAACCAGAAAGAAATCTTTAGTAAAATAAGAGCTCCAACTTTGTTAATCTCATTTGTTGTATTATCAATAACAAAACTAAAGTTATAAAAAAAAATTATGCAAATACGAACAAAACAAAAATCCTGGAGAAATAACTAATATACTGGAAGATGACGGTAGAATCACTATTCAAAAAGATTTCACCAAAAATTATTACATTTAAATTCAATATTGATAAATGTAAAGCTGGCAAGAGAAGCCAACACAATCTACCTGTACAAACATAAAAATGAAAGAGAAATGGGTTCAAGCAGTTTAGATAAGGGTTTTGGCAGATTGTGAATTCAACATGAGTTAACATATTACATCTCTTTCCAAACAGCTCATGTAATTGTGTGTGGCATTAATTAGAGTAGTCACTTCAAATAAAGATGCTAATAGCCTTACTACTTCTGTACGTTGAGCACAGGGGCTGTTTTGTTTTTTAAATTTTTTAAACGTTTATTTATTTTTGAGAGAGAGAGAGAGAGAGAGAGAGAGAGAGAGCACGCACAAGCAGGGGAGGGGCAAAGAAGGAGGGGGAGACACAGAATCCGAAGCAGGTTCCAGGCTCTGAGCTGTCAGCACAGAGCCTGACACGGGGCTCAAACTCACCAACCATGAGATCATGACCTGAGCCAAAGTTGGACACTCAACCAACTGAGACACCCATGTGCCTTGCACAGGGGCTGTTTTGATTCTGAGTGCTACAGCTGAAAAAAGAAAGGGTATCCAGGGTGACAACCAGAGTGAGGCAGAATCTGGGTGATACATTATGTGCCTGAAGGATCTGGAACAGAAATATTTCAAATAAGTGCCTTCGATTATTTGAAAGATTATCACAGAAGAGGATTTATACTATTCTGTACAGGTCCAGAGGCAAAATGAAGTAGAATTATAGGAAGTTAGCTTTTTGGCTCAGAACGAGAAAATATATCCTCACACATAAAGCTGTTTAATGGACTGCTTTATGTGACACAGTGTTCCTTGTCTCTGGAAATCTTCAAGAAAAGTCTCTATAATGATTTATTCACTCAGTCAGTCAATCAACAAGCATTTATTGTTTTGTGATATTTTACACAGCAGTGTCTTAGTGCATAAAATCTGGTGAATAAAATAATGAAGAAGGATATCAGTGTTTATTAAGTGCTCACAGTAAGCTTGACACTGTGCTAGACACTTTGAAATACATTATCTCACTCCCCTTGTACAAATTCTTCTCTACTGCAGCCAGAGAAGTTTTTAGAAAGTAAAAATATGCTCGTGAATTCCCGCCTTAAAGACAGTTAGTCACTTCCCACTGCTAATACAACAGACAAGATTTAGCATTGCCTAAAGGACTCTGGTCCCATCTATTTACAAACTCGGCCTCTATCCAGCCATGCAGCTGGTTCTTAGGCCCTTCCACATGCCATATTCCCTCTGTCCACAGAGCTTTTGCACAGTTTCCTGCACCTGGGGTCATGTTTCTCACCCTTCTGTACATGGTTAACTCCTCCTTCTCCTACAGATTTAAGTTCAAAGGCACACTGTTAGGAAGAAAATGAGAAAACATAGCCTAACTCCCACAAGCATGTAAAAAACTGTTATTATTTTGCATAGTACTGTGCACATCCTCTTCATAGCACTTACTATATGTAATTTTGTTTTTGATTGTATTGCTGTTTAATCACTTCTTGGCCTTTTGGCTAAGATCAAGTGATTGTGTTGCTGTTTATTGGATACATGTCTTTCCCATTTGCTTGAAAGTTCCAGAAAGGCAAAGTTTGTGTCTAATGCTGTTTGTTTTAGGAGGTGATAAAGCCTCATGTTGACTATGAGAACAGATTCTGGAACCAGACCACCTGGGTTTGAACTCCTGCTTTGCTACTCCCTTGCTGTGAGACCTTCACATGTGCTGAACTTCTTGTACCATAATTTCCTCATTCATAAAAGGGGGAGAGTAATAGAACCTGTTGTGAGGATTAAATGAGCTCACACATGTAAAGCACTTGGAGCACTGCCTGGCATATAGACATTCCATAATAAAGACTAGTATTTGTTTGTTGTTGAATCCCAGAGTTCCACAGAAGGCCTGGCACACAGAAGATACTTAATAATATTTGTCAAACAAATGAGTGAAGGATGAAACTAAGATGGAAACATTAGAGACAGATCTTGCCTTTATACTCAGATGTTGCTTGTTATGTCCCCCCACTAGATTACATCGGAGAGGCAACAACAAAATGCTACAGGGACATAGAGGAGGAAGCAATAAATTTCACTAGGAGAATGTGGGAGGTGAATTTACCTCATCTTTAAAGAATAAGTGAGGTATCAACAGGTAGAAACAAAAGAAAAGGTGTTCTTGGCACAAAGAAACAACAAGGACAATGAAGTAGTACTTAGGGAATCAAGAAGAGTCTAAGATACAGGCCCCTGGCCATCTTAGTCAGGAGAGCATGCAATTTTGATCTTGGGGTCATGAGTTCAAGACCCATGTTGGGCGTAAAGCTTACTTAAAAAATAACAATAAAAATTTAAAAATAATTTAAAAAAGGAATAATACGAGGTAAGTGAATGTAGGTTAAATCATAAAGGCGGTCATGAGTAAATCAGAAAAGAATCAACATGAATGCTAAGAAATGGGAACTTTATTCTGAAGCAAACAGAGAGTGATCAAAGCCTTTGTTCATGCCACAATCTTATGAGTTATTCAATTTTTTTTGTTTTGTTTTACATTTATGGAATGATCAGTTTACTAGACACAATCCATCAATTGAATTAATACTAAAATAGTCCAAGCAAGGTATGATGAGAGCTTCGCCTCTAGGAATGGCAATGGGAATAGAAAACAGGAATGAGAAAGCAAAACTAGTTGCCCCCAACAAGGGATTTGTTGCATTAACTCTGATACATTCAAATGGTAGAATAAAAAATATGATGCAGTCATTAAACTAATGCATAAGGAATATTTAGCTACATGAGAAGATGTTCATATCATCAAATAAAAAATTAGGCTCTAAAACATTACAGTATAGGGGTGCCTGGGTGTCTCAGTTGGTTAAGCATCTGACTCTTGATTTTGGCTCAGGTCATGAACCAAGGGTTATGGGATTAGGTCCCACATCAGGTTCTGTGCTGATAGCATGGAGCCTGCTTGGGATCCTCCCTTCCTCTCTCTCTCTCTGCTCCTCCCCCCACCAAATAGATAAATACACATTTAAAAAAATTACAGTATGAATTAGTTTCTATACAAAACATATATGTTAATACACATTATATCTTGACTAGTACACAAATTTACTTTTTAAAATACAAAATGAAAATCTTATTTGTTATCTCCTTTGGTTAGTAGAATTAAAGTTGTGTTTTTATTTTTTATTTTTTTCAATATATGAAATTTATTGTCAAATTGGTTTCCATACAACACCCAGTGCTCAGCCCAAAAGGTGCCCTCCTCACTACCCATCACCCACCCTCCCCTCCCTCCCACCCCCCATAAAGTTGTGTTTTTAATACTATTTTCTTCTTTTTGCTTTCCCCACCCCCAGTCTATCCCCAATGAACATGGGATCCTTTTGTAGGAAAAACATACAAACAAAAACATGACAAAACATATTGATAAAAAGTAAAAGTAGGGTAAATTTTCAACAGAAATTCTGGGCAGGAGAATGATTAAAATGTAGAAAAAGGTATATAAGATCATCAGGAAGAACAAGGATGATTCCAAATTGATCTCAGCATGATCAAGATGTGAACCATTAGGAGAGGAAAAACACAAGAGCATGATCAATTTGTCCCATACTATAATAATACAGCTACTTAGCAATGCTTTGATGGCTTTGTTCTCTGATCATACACCTTTCTCCTTTGCAAAGACAATGATTGTTATTGACATGGTGTGTTTTTCTTCATCACTGGATTGATGTACTTGCATGAAGCAAACCAGATATCAACTTTCACAGGAAAAAAATATGAATTGCAGCACTGCCCAGGATCTTTCTGAAGCTTTAGCAATGGAGTCACAACCTGACTGCAATATAATATTAAACTCAGATATACTTGGGGCTTTGGACATTTTAAAGACTCTTGAACAGTTTTAAAAAGAAATAACTCTGGCTTAAAAAACTCAATCCCACCCCAAGGATATTATATCCAGGACTTTTACTTTGGTTAGCTAAGAAGAGTAGCTTCACTTCCAGTAGACAGATAATTCTAGAGGAAATATCTAATAGTATCATATTTCATTAGTGTAGCTGATAGAGCTAAAACTGGTAATGGAAAATCACCTAAGAAAACAAGAAAACATAGTATTCTAACCCGTTAAAGCTTTGTTGCCTTCTGAGCTATAAACATGACATCTCAAAATTAAATTTACTTCTTAAATATCTGCAAATATAGTAAGAAGCTGAGAGCATGTTAATTTATAGCAAAGAGCATAAAGCATCCCATTCAAAGAGAAGCATCAGTTTGAAAAGGCAATGACAGAAATACATTTTCTTCAGATCTGTACTTTATCTGAGTATTTTTATAAAATTAGGCATTGTGATTTTTTGGTTACTATTAATCTATATATTAGTTTAGATTTACATCTCTATCCTTCACCTCTCACCCTTCTTCCAGTTTCATATTTCTCACTATCTACAGGACAATTACTTGGGCACTCTTTCTCTGAATCTATTATCACCCCTTCCTAGCATGCTCTTTGCCAACTATCCTCATTACCACTTATCCTTGAGGTTGTCTGCGTTTGTTAATGGAGTCTAGCATTGTCTTTCTGACATGAGAAAAAAAAAATCAACTGTGTCTCAGTCATCTGTCCAAAATGCAATCTCATGGAATATGAGAAACTATTCCTTGTGCAGTCTTCCGTGCCTTAAGGACAAGCCAAGTTTGACTTTAAAATGGCCTATTAATATCACTACTTAGCAACAGAGTTTTAATGTAAAATCTTTCCGAAAAATCTTTACTACAGCAAAAGGAATATGTAACTTCTGCTGTTCTTATAGATTTTAATGGATTTTTAATCTACCGATGGTAGGCTGTAAATTCGAGCTCAAAGGAAACACAAGTGCAACTCAATGGGAAGTTTTATTGGATTGCTTACAGAGAATTATAGTTATGATCAAAAGCCAGGAGTGAACAAAGGCTGAATGCTTCTCTTCTCTTTTCAAGTGATTTGAATGCTTCATTTCTTCCTGTGTACTTCCTAAATTAGAATTTAAATGAATAAGGCAAAAAAGCCTAAGTTAGGCAGCCTGAGGATGAAGCAGGAAAAGCAAAGTTTTGGAAAATGCACAAACGACAAAGAGTTCCCTGAATAATCAATACTTTGAGGTATTTATATCCAAGAATTATTACCAATTTATCCAATGTATGTTTATTCTTTGTAGTAATAAATGCATCTATTATGTACAGACTGCATGGAGAAACAGGATCAGTTTACTAACCAACATCTATTCAATATTTAAAAGTTAAGAAAGAAAATTCTGTTTTCAAAATAATCAGTGAAGATTTTATAAAGAGGAAGACATGTAAACTTGAGCTAATGGCTGGCCACAGTATCAAGGACAGGGCCTGTGCATATAGGGTCTTGAATATCTGGCTATTAAGTGTAGATGTCATCCAACAGGTCACTCAGGGAGACATTAACCATTTTTGAGCAGGGAAGTTACAGGACCAGAGCAGTGATTTAGTGAGACTAATCCATTTGTAGTGTGTACAGTACATTATCATAGAAAGAGCCTGGAGGTAGAGACACCAGTTAAGAGGTTAATAAAATGCTGTGGGTAAGTGACAATGACCTGCACCATTCTCTTCTAATAAAGGAAATGTGTAGTTATAGGAAAGCGATTTCTAAAAAATGATTTGTTGAAAATGATTTTCCATTAGGTTTCATGATACTGCATGATAGATATTCTACCAGAAACAAAAAAGGAGTATCTACAAGCATAGAAACTATAAACTGAATGCCTGCACGAAGTCTACCATATCCCATCTCATTTTTGCTACAAGAGCTTTTCCCCATATGCATCTCAAAGCTTCCTCTCAATCCTTAGCAATTATTGAAAACTTCCTTAATAACAGGGCTTTGAGATAGTTGTTAGAACTTGAACTCTTATGATAGTACAGACATTCAGCATCCACAGTCTCTCCCTGACTTCTAATTTCTGAAATATATGATGAAAGCATAACAAACAGGAACCTGTCTGTTCTCAAATACTTCAAAGGCCTGAGAGTCAGAGATCTATCCATATTAAGTAAACCCTATTTGTCTTTTAAATTTATAAGTTTGAAATTCTGTGAAATTCTCTCTCTCTCTCTCTCTCTCTCTCTCTCTCTCTCTCTCTCTCTCTCTTTTAATAAGAGAGCTGTTTCTCACATTCATGTAATCAGTGATATTCAGGATACATACTCTTCCTTGGGGTTCTGTTGATAGGTGATTTCAATCATGCTAACACTGAACCAGCTATGAATGTAATGCTAAATGAGTAGATTGTTTCTAAGCAAGAACCACAAGTAAGTGTGTTCTCAAGTCTTACATAGATGGTCTCATCACAACACCCGATTATCTCTCCATGGAAGCTCAGTACCGCCTTCAAAGGAAGTCTTTGTGTCTAGGAAAAGCAGTTTATCAAATTTGACAAATCTTTATTATATATAGCTATTCTTTCTTGGTCTATAGTCCTAGTTCTTGTCCACAAATCTTTCATTTCATTTTTCAAGCCAAGTCATACTGTACTTTCTTTCTCACTGGGCCCATATACCATTTTTTTTGTATTTTTTACTATTTGTATTACTTTTTCATTTTTAAGTTTATTTATTTCTGAGAGAGAGAGAGAGTACAACTGGGGAAGGGACAGAGAGAGAGAGAGAGAAGAAGAGAGAGCACGAATCTTAAGCAGGCTCCTTACTACCAATGCAGAGCCCAATGTGGGGCTTGAATTTATGAACCACAAGATCATGACCAGAGCCAAAGTCGGACGCTTAACTGACCAAGTCACCCAGGCGTCCCCCATTTTCTTTCTAAAAAAAATTATGTGAAGAATTATACATATAATAAATATATAATAAATCAAATCATGGAGTGCCTGGGTGGCTCAATCGGTTAAGCTCCCGACTCCTGGTTTCAGCTCAGGTCATGATCTCACCGTTTGTGGTTTTGAGCCCCACATTGGGTTCTGCACTGACCGTTTGGAGCCTGCCTGGGATTCTCTCTATCCCTCTCTCCGTCTGGCCCTCCTTGCCATTCTCTCTCCCTCTCAAAATAAACTTAAAAAAATATTTAAAAAATGTAAAAATCATGAAATCAAGACATTGCTCAAATATTAAGACATACTGAGACAAATTCCAATATTCAACACATTTGAAATACTAAGCTTACCAATGATAGAAATACTATAACTCTTAACAATAAGAGTAGAAGGACTTCTATTAGTGACAGAACAACAGGTATGTTAATTAAAATGAGGAAATTTAACCAAGGATGTAATTACCTTGCAAATATGTTTCCTTTCAGTTAGGCAATAAGATAAAATCAAATCCATGTGTTATTCAAAGTCCTAGTTAGGAATTTGTGCTTGTTTTAGATCAAAATGAGAATTTGGGGAGGATATCGTATTCAAAGAAGTCAATATTGAAAACCTAAAGTTAAACCTCAGTATCAGAAAACCAGCGAGAATTGTAAAAACATGTTTATTACCTGAGAAGCTCCTGTACTGGGATAGGATCCACTAAAGAAAGAAGATAGTGTTTTCATTCCCATACATCAGGATGTCACTTTTAGACACATGAATATATGTATATAGATGAAGAAGACAGGCATTACCTAAACTGTGATTCATAAAATTCTATTAGAAAGGAGATGCCAGTTGCAATAAATGTATTCCTATTATGAAGAACATATAGTTGTTAAAAACCTGTATAGGAGTCTCCTCCTTTGGAGAGACTTCTCTGGTTGATCTTTTCCTCTATAGGAGGAAATGTGGAGAATAGGGGAATGTGGCCAGATGGGGAAAGAGTGGTTTAGATGTTAGGGGGATTTAACAAACAACTGGACTCTGTCAAGCACTGGTGACAGTCAATGTCAATGACATCATGTGGTATCATTAATATCATATGTCTTTATGATTCAGATTGTATTTAAAGCCATTGTTGGCAGCAACACTCCTAGTTAGGTAAGCTTTGTATTGCATCCAAGATGCCATTGATTTGAGGACAACCCTGTATTTTATGTATCCCCAGGAAAAAAAATTCTCTGGCAATTAAATTATGACAAAACATAGATTTAAGATCCATCACAATCTCATATGTTAAAATGTGCTAAAATTGTCTTAAACCAATAAATTTTGGTGTAACTTTCATACACGTTACAGGAACTTTGAGGGGAGAAAGTTGATGGCTGGGAGAAAACAGAACCTTCCTTTGGTTGACATAAAAGTGAAAAAAAGAGAAGAAAATGAAGATCGTGTTCTCAGAATTTATATAAATTCTCTCTTCTCTGCCTTGCATGAATTTGGAAATAAGATAGGAGGTAGCCAAGAGAAGACCTCAGAGCAAGAAAGCCAAAGACAATATGAGTTAGTTCACTGTCTGGCCTCAAAGGCAGACCTCATAGTGCTAGCAGCTGGAGGCCTGCTTTTGTCTTTTCATGCAAAAGCACAGTGTCAGTAACGTAGTGTTTGGATTTTGCTCCCTCACTGGAGTAAAGTTTTGTTTCCTCCACTTAGTTTCCATGAGTTTCACCTCCAGGCTCTGTCATCAGGTTTTCAATCTTGGTTAAAAATTTAGTCTCCTGGGACAATCTGCTACCGTTGCCAAGTCTCTGTGATGCTCACAGACAGTTTATCAGTTTGACTGCTTCTTACTATCTGTGGATGGAGTTTCCAGTCATGGCACGGCGCCCTTATTCCCTGGAACAGCCCACCGCTAGACGTTCAGCACCTGTACGGCAAGGTATTTGCCTACCATGAAATCATCCGATCCCGTGTATGTATGAACTTCCTCTTATTGCTAAGAGATGCTCCAGTAGTCTACTCCTTGGTGGTGACATTCCCAATACTCCGTTTTCAGCCGTCTGTAGTCCCAGTGACAGCTGGGCCCTGATCCTATCAGGTATAGATATTTTCAGATTCAGTGGGCAAGGCAGGGCAGTATTAAAGTCTTTTATTTGTGTATCTTAAGTGTCCCAGATATGATTAAAAAAAAAAGATGTATTAGAGAAAATGCACAACTATCCAGTATTGGGAAGAGAACATTTCAGAGGCTGAATGGAGAAGCGAAAAGCCCCATCACACAGAACGCAGAGCAGGTTTAATCTCAAGCTAAGATTCCAGAAAAGCCATGAAGAGTAATTTATAATTGGGGATTATGTGTAAAAACCAGTCTGATAAAAGATAAATTATTTAGCGAGGAAAGCACCGTATTACAGTTTCTAGTTCATTTTAAAAGGAAATGTATTTTCTCTCATTTGTTTAAAACTGGTTAGGTGGGTAGGTCAAAAACATGAGAATTATTCTTTTCCACAAAGAAAAAACTGGGACAAGAGAGCTAAGCAACTTACCCGTTTGGAAATGATAGAACTCGTGAGAGCCAGCATTAACAAACAGCTCTTTTGACACATGGGCTTATGCTTTTCCTACCATATAATGCTGTTGGCAGGGTAAGTTTTAAGATTAATGGATGAAATTTATGCTTGGGTTAGGACTCAGTTACTTTGAATTTTGTTTTATCATTTCTGTTAAATAAATAAAATTACAATAAAACAACAACAACAAAAAATCACTTTTAACCCAGTAGGAATATAATAGGATAAATACTTGATACAGTTTTTTATTTGTTTTATTTTGCTCTATTTTTTTTTGGACCAAATAACTCTCTTCAAGAGTAATACATCAAATGTGGTTCTTTTTAATATGGTTGGCATCCAATAAATGTTGATTTGATAGAATTTTATCTTTCTGTAGATTATAAAAAATGATCATGAGTGAAATATCCAATTCAAAACATGGCCATCAAAATTATGACATATCAAAATATTGCTCTTAAAATCAGATACATATCCTTCTGCCTTACAAATCCAAATTTAACATGCTTATCAATGAGGGAAAAAAAAGATTGACATTTAAGATGAAAACGAACCATGTCATTCTGAGGCTTGAATGGAACTTTACCGCTTTTTAATTCTAAGTGAACTAACACTCTGCATATTCTCCTGTGATTCCTCTCTAAACTCAGCAAGTGTCAATTATCTTCTCTGCCTTGCAGCATCTTCCTCCAAGGTAAAGAAGAGCAGGTATATTTGGGCCATATCCATGATAGCAGCCCATGTCAGCCACCATATCTACTGTACCTCCTGCCAGTATTCCTTTTCATTTGTTCCTTTGTAAGGGTCCCTAAAAAAAACTAAACTAAAACAGAGTATAAAAATATGGAACACAAATTATTAATGCAAACTAAAGGATTACGCCTCTAACAAAACTCTTCAGTTCCATTGTAGTATAGTCTATAGAAGATTAAAAGAACACGACAGCTTAAAACTAAGGAGAGATGCACCCCAAAACACTACAGCTCCATATATCTAAGCAATGACAACAATAAAAATCCCAAACAAACAAATAAACAAAAACAAAACCTGCAGGAAGACATTAGGAGGCAGAATGTAATTACCCGATTTGGAAACTGACCAGGACACCGCGGTTAAAATCCTTCTTGCTACAAATGTTCTGAGGAATCTTTAATGACTACAAATGGTTAGGACTTCATGTCCACACCTCATCTGAAAGATGATGACAATCAGCAGTTAGTCCTCCCTGCCACTACCCAGGGAATAGAGTCAATTCTGACTCAGAGAATAAAGGGCCACCTACAGAAATCACAACCAACATTTGCTATCCTTGGCTGCCTTGGCGAACTGGTCTATGTGAAGCAAATTACTGAAATATCTCGAGTATCACTGCCATGTTTTACTAGAAATATACAGTGACATAATCCCTCATCTCATATAGAATAATGAATTAATGCTATGTACACTTTTTGGGTAAAAAATTGTTAAATCCTATGCTTTGGCTGAGATTTAATAATGAACATGTACCTATCAGTGAGGATTAGATGCCTATTGTTTAATCTATGTGTGGTTCCTATCACACTAACTTATTTTTGCCTCTTACATTTTTTTTAAGAAATGGACTCAAATGCAGTAATTAAAATACATTACAGTAGTGCAAGTGAAATTTGGAAAACTGCCAACATTTCAAGAACTTATAATTTTCTTTTTCAGAGGAAAAAGTAGTTTTGACATCTTTGTGCAAAACAGTCAGTAACAGTTACTTACAATTTCAGGAAAATCACTGTTTTAATCATGACCTTTCAGCTGTCCTTGATTGAAAAAAAATTGGCCACCTACAGAAATAATTCTGTTGGGCCCTCATCTCTCTACTGATTGATGGCCTCATGTGGTTCTACATGTTCACAATTATAAATAAAACTATATAAAAGTGGCAGAGCTGGCTTCCATCTAAGTGGAATAAAACAGTTCTAATCGACAATAAAGGAGATTTTCTTTAAGTGACATCTTTCTGTATACCTGTATCAAAATCAAATGGTACATTTATCTCTGATTAAATGTGTATTCTTTTGGTCACCATTCACTACAACCATTAATTTAGCATCCATTGTGTAAAAGACACCATATTATACTCTGTCGGGGGTGATGGAATGTGGATAAAACAGTTTCTGCAATAGAGAACCTATTATCTGATGAAATACTCAACCAACTAACATATAATGAATATGGACACTATGCATACACATGTGAAGATATCTTGCTTGCCTATACATATGCACAAAAACTGAGTTTGGTTAAATATAATTGTATAAAATACATATTTATACTTCAGCAAAGATATATCAATATATATAAACTTATAGATATATGTGTATATTATGTTACACCAGAAAACTTTTAAGCTAAAATATTAAAAGTCCCTAAGTGTTAGAACAGGAGCTTTTCAATAGAATGAAAACAAGACTCATCCCCCTAGTTAAAGGTTTCCCACCTACGGTACAAGCAACAAAAATAGAGCTGGCATTCAGGACTCCATTAGAAGTTTATTGAAGCTCTGTGAGGTTGGAAAGCTTTTAGGAGTTCAGCATAAATCATTCAATACACTAAAAAAAAGACTTAAAAAGATTTTCCCTTTGTATTCAATTTCTGTGAGTGATCTCCAATTTACAACCTTATGCTCAGCCCAGAAATTGAATTAATCAATACAATTATCTCTTTAGAAATCTCTTTTGTCAAGTACGGTAGTTCATAGAAGAGAAAGGAAGATTGAGATTCCTTAGATTAGTAGGCTTGATGGCAAGATGCAGCTATACTGAAGGGCTGTTACGAGGAATGGTATAGGCTCCAATACTGTTTTGTTTGGGAAATTACAAAAATTAAGTGATCCTTACCTCTAAAACAAAAGCCTATTATCTACCAGTTGCAGTCTAAAATAAATTTTTATGGAAAACAACACTAGACAAGTATTTATATGATCAGATTGTGAATACCGATAAAAAAGTTATCGCACGAAATTCTACACTAAAATAATCACCTTTTTAAAAACAAGTAAATTCACATTTCCAGAAGTCACTAAATTCTTCGTAATCAAAATATTCAGTTCACTTCCTGTTGCTGAAGCATTCTTAGTAATGGTTTAGGGCCATGATTTCAACATAGAAACTAAGAAGGAACTGAGACAATTAATTATTAAGCCAATTTAGGCCCATTTAATACTTTCACATGAAATATTCAAATAATTAGGGCAAAAGTTTTTTTTTATATTAATTAAATTATCATACATATTTCCTTTGTGCATGTAATAATCTTTGGCAAATTTAACATTAAAAAGGGGAAAAGAAAAATGCAATATACCTGCCTAATTAGAATTAAAAACAGCTACTAAGAAACTAATTCATAAACCTAAATGATACAAACTACTCTCCTTTTGGCGATTGCTCCAATTTCCTCTTAAAGAGTTAAAGCCAAATTTGACAATAATATATAGAATTGAGCTAAAAAATAAACAATCTATAAATCCTTGCTTAAAAAGAATTCAACTGACCAACATCTTCCATCATTTAGAAAATATACTGATGTTAGGGATTTATCAAGAATAGAGCTAAAACTCCCAAGAAATATCCTGGAGTAAGTATAGTCTAACTAATTGTTTACATATTTTCCACATAGAAAGCTGTGGATAAGTATTTATTTGGTTTGGCCCGGGTTTGTACTTTTTTAAAGAATAATTTTTTAATGTTTATTTATATTTGAGAGAGAGAGAGAGAGAGAGCATGCAAGCAGGGGAGGGGAAGACAGAGAGGAAGACCCTGAATCTGAAGCAGACTCCAGGCTCTGAGCTGTCAACACAGAGCCTGAAACGGGGCTCAAACTCATGAGCTGTGAGATCATGACCCAAGCCAAAGTTGGAGGCTTAACGGACTGAGCCACCCAGGTGCCCCTGTACTATCTGTTTGGAAGTACATGGTTCTTAAATATAAAGCTGTTGAAAATTCATTTGTTATCAAAACAATATTATATATTAAGCATATTACAATGACATGGTAAGACAACAACTGTACTATAGACATATGTAAGAACAGAATAACATTGAGGTACCACCGAGTTAGTCAGAATTCCTATGAATTATCATTCTATTGTAATATATTTTACTGACGTGAACTCCACAGACAAATCCCACATATATGACAGCATTTTCTAAATGGAAAAACTGAGGTAGCATAGAAGACAAAGGTAAGTTCAATCAGGTGAAGGTCAATCAGGTGAAGAAACCACACACTGTATTTCACTCAATCTTCAGTCAATATTCTCTCACTGTTTAAAAGCAAACCCTTTGTTTTTATTCAAACACTGGGATACAAAGAAATAAATAAGTTCATGGAATTTTAGTCTTTTGAATTTGAAGCATACTGCCTCCGGTGGATATTATCCTGATTAGCAATTTTTGTTTCACCAGGCATAAAGAGGAAAATACACAACTCACAATGCTCTATCCTAAAGGAAAGAATTTCTATCTCAATAACTAGCCATTTATCAATTAGCATTTTGGAAGATGGAGATGGGGTTTAGTCAGTTCACTATCTTTAAACTTAGGTGATGTTGTCTTAGTTCCTCATTTCCAAATTAATTTACTATTCCCTTCTAGGCCAGTCTGTGCTAAGTAGTTGCTTACGATCCTACAGAAAATACTCCATTTAAGAGTCATAGATTCTTATCACAGTCATAGTGTGTATATCTATATTTTAATAAACATAATTCGGAAGGAGACTATAGACAAAGGAAAGTTTGGGGTATATTTTAAACAATAAAACAAACTCCTATCTTGTTCAAACCAATGTCATTCAGGTTTCTGTTACTTGAAGCTGTATAAAATGCTTAAGTGATGGGGTTTCAGAATTTGGTCCTGGTCTGCCCACTTCTCATACACTTTTGGATTGCCTGTTTTCTATTTACATCAACTTGCTCATCTGTAAAATGAGGATAATGGAGATACCTTTCCCTAAGCACTACTCTGATAATTAAATGACATAATCCATCTAACACACATAAACCAAGTCTAAATGTTTAATGATTATTTATTATTATTAGTCTTATTGGGCTGCTCATACTGTAAGACAGCATCTCATCCATGGTTGAAAACCAGGCAAAAGTTACCAACAGGATATGGCAGTCAGGGAACACAGATCTTCTACTAAATCCATCACCCAAAAGGGGAATGGAAAAATGTTTGGGATTAGAGAGATAGAGAGGGGGAGAAAGAGAGAGAGGAAGTGGGGGGAAAAAGAGAGAGAATCATGCTGTCCCTTTCCACTTGGATAATAATTTCCTATTTTTCAACCAGCTCTTCAGGATGTGATATACACTTCAAAGACTTCCTTTATATAAGATTTAAACATATTGTCTACTTATCAGAATCTCTCTATTTGTGGATGTGTTTGTATGTATTGATATGAAGAACAACAAAAAGCTAATAAATTCCATCTGAGCTCACTGTGAGTGCCCCAGGAGGGCAGTCTGTGTCTTTTCTATTTATCACTGAGGCCCTTGTGTGATGATATATGAAATAATAACCTGATGTGTTACCTCTCCCCATTCATTTGGGTCATAAGGAACCAGAGGGGAAAAAAATCTTCTGCTTTTACATATGTAAAATTACTGTTTATGCATAATGGGAAAATTGTGAGTGCTTTGGGCACTTTTAATTTAGGGAGAAGGAAGAGTCAAGGCAGGAAGAAGCCTCAAATGATAATATAAGGGCCCTGCCCTCCTACTGACAAAGGGCAAGATCAGAATGAAGAGGCTGGGATGAGATTGGAAACAGTGGAAATCCCTTTATGTTTAGGCTCCAAGCAAAACAAGGACTAAGCTAGCTTCCTGAGTGGCACTCTATGAGGCAATAGCCTTGCAGATATCCCATGACAAAATGAAGTAGGGAGAAATGGGTACAGGTATGTCTTCATGGAGGGTCAGATTTCCAGAGGCTGTGATGTCCCCATTTGACCCTCCATGGTGTGGGGGTTAGCTCAGGAAGGGTACTGATGGTCTGAAGGGGTCTCACTGAGGATTGTGATAAAGGGATGCAGATGAGAGCCACAGTATGGCCAGTGTGACTGAGGTTTGCGAGATGCCAGCAGGGATGGATGCCCACGACTGGAGCTAATGACAGGACAATTGTACAACTCATTTGTTCCAGTAGAGAACAGGTGAGGGCTGGAAAGCAGACATCACTTCTCACCTTTCCTCTTACCCTTGAGCAGTTAAACGTATCAATATCCATCTCCCAGAACCAAAATGTCGGAGTAATTATTTCATGACCCACAATTAAAGCACACTGCAATTTCCCATCACAACAGCCAATTCCCTCTGAGTCATACATTGAATCCATTAAACTGAGAATCCCTATGTCTGAAAGACTGCCTTCTAATGAAAAAGGTGAGAGTTACTGTCCTCTACATCCAATCATATCTCTGGTAAACCAGGGGGAGAAGTTCAAATGCATGGCTTGGAATAGAGCCCATGCCAGCAGATTGTGCTGGGTAGAAATAACACTAGTCTGTCTAGGTAAGATCAGTGCCAATGGTTCCAACTAAAATTAGAAAAAAGGAGACAGTACCTTGGCTCATGCTTATGTTGGAGACAAGACTCTAACTCCTGCTAAAGCCAAATGATGGCAATTCAATTCCTGCCTGCCAGTTGCAAATCCCTATGCTACCGCTGCAGTACTATCAAAAGACATTTACAATCCAGTGCACCTAACAAGAGAGGTGATTTCTTAGATTAGTCATTTAATGGGTGAGCAACTCAAGTGCTAGCAACTTGAAGGTATGCATGCATTTATTCTAAGAGGTTATTTTCCACAACTATAGGCAAATTGTTGAAGAGAAAAATTAATAGAACCTTATTAATCTGAGGTTGATAAAGGGTATTATTAATTTATTAATTTTAGTGATTTAAAAAAAAAATCAAGGATAGAATGACCCATTTCCCCCACAAAACATCATCAAAAAATTCACAACACTTTTCATGAATTTCAACAAATATAATTTTGCTCTAATCTCATACGTGTCATGAGGCACCATGCCATAGTGGAATGAAAACTGAGCCAGAAATCAGGAAATCTGGGTTCTTTTTCTGGCTCTGTCACTTATTAACTGTGTAAAATGATGCAAAATTTAACCTCTTGGAGCCTCAGTTCCTTGTCTACAAAATCAGTGACTTGGATAAACATTATCTAGTTCTTAGAGTCTGTATTCTCTAAATCATTACTGAGTAAATGAAATTTTAAATTTTATATGGTTTTTATAATATATCTAAATATTAAGTCTTTAATAAATCCCAGATTTGTAAGGCAAATATATGTAATAGACAAGGGATTCTGATTCTAATGGTAAAGAATTAAATATTTTTTTTTAAAAATTTCATCTGCTCTGTGATGGCAACACACATAATCATAGATAAGGACAATGGGATAATATTTGTGTATCTTAGCAGATACCATAAACTTTTGGTAAATGTCAAAGTCATACAAAGACCGACATCATTTCAGGTATTCCTCAAAGAAAAGAGTGTACTGCTGCAGGAAAGAAGGAACTTCTCCAATGCCCAAGAGTAATTCAGGAAATGAAAACTTGGGGGAGGCTCTCAAGTGCTGAATGACATGACACACTCAATATTCACCCCAAGGTCTCTGTCAGGTTTAAACTGCTTTTTATTCTACATAGGTAAGGTAATTGCACTAGTGCCCCTGTCTTCCCAAGATTTTCAAGAAATCTACAGAATTTTACTCAAATCACCCTAATGCTCAAAATACTAATTAATGTCTTACCAGAGCAGAACTTGGCTCCTCCACTGAGTGGTATCCAGCCTGGGAAACAGACCTCCAGTCTTCCTGATTGGTGCTAGACTATGAAAGAACCATCTTCATCAAAGACAATGCTTAACTCGTAATGTGATCAACCAGAACTGGAGTTCTGGTTTCATTTCCGGCACTAACTCTTGGGATTCTGGGCAAGTCCTAAAACCTCTCTGTTAGATGCCATTGGTAAAGATGCTTCTTGAGTAGCTGCACTATATAAGAGTTATATATTCCTAAGCCCTCAAAATACTTCCATGCCATATACTGCATTATTGTGGAAGGAAAATCTATATTCTATCTTCCTTTAAGTCACAGACCCTTTGGGAAGACCTGATAGAATCCAATGATTTGTATCCTTTCCTTAGAAAAAAAACTGCACCAGAATAATCTTACATACAACAATTCGTGTGAATTCATGTAAAAAGGGGTTCTTTGATGCTAGAAGGAGGTTCATAAACTTAGGTGTACATCCTGGTCTTGAGCACAAATCCTTCCTGTATTTACTAGCTATGTGATTATGGAAACAGTGAATCTGACTTTCTTTATCTACAAAAACGTAGATATTGAAATTGATTTTTTTGCCTACATCTTATAACTATGTTGAACATGAAATTTTTGAATAGAAAGGTATGTGAAAACAAATTGGTGGTACAATGAACTCTGTGAAAATGGATGTTGTTCTTGTTCCCTTAGTCTTCTAATGCTGTCACAGAGCGCTGATAAGTACTACCCCCACCCTGTTGGCACCATCAAGCTTGGGGAGATGTGAATCACCAGACCCTGTGTCTAACTTAAGAATCTAGACTCTCAAAGTCTGACTGATTGGCTGTACTGTGTACTGTGTCTTCCAGTACTTTCTTTCTAGCTTTTGTCTGATTATGGATCTCTTCACACATATCCGCTGAACTGAATATACTAGCTCTGGCTTCTGGCCCTGGAAATATTGTCATAATCCAGAGTTTTATACCTACCAGAATACACTTGGTCCTTCACTGACATTAAATCTTGATCTTCACTTGAGCGCTTAAAATTATTGTCATTGGGCTCCATACTTGACATTTTTGCTCTCCTCCATTGGTGTGAATAATTAGAAACCATATTGCTAAGATCATTATCTCTGTTTTATTGGAAAATAGACTAGCAAATGCAAAGATATAGTAAGTACCCTCAAGGCTTACACAGTGTGTGACAGAGCCAGTTAACAGAATAAGACCCAATTCACAATGCTACATACTCATCACTCTATTACATTTTATTCCTTTCTTCTTAGAGCCTAGTGATTACCCTCTTGTACAGCAAAATCTTTATGATAATAAAGAAGAATGGATAATACATACATACATCTTATTTAAGACATTTTTTATTTTTCAATTTATCATTTCATTGTGAAATAATCTCATACTTCTGAAACACTGAAAAAATAGAATTCCCAGCTTTCTCACATACTATCATCTTACAAAACTACAGTACAATTATCAAACCCAAGAAATTAGCATTAATACAACACAACTAGCTGATCTACAGACCTTACTGAGATTGCAACAATTGTACCACTGATATCCTTTCTTGGACCATGAGCCAATGTTTAGCTGTCATATCTTCTCAGTCTCATTTCATCTGGGACAATTCCTCAGTCTCTCTTTGATTTCCATGACCCTGACACTTCTTAAGACTACTTCTGCTATTTTATAGTATGTCCCTTAATTTGAGTTGTCTGATATTTCCTTATGATAAAATTCATATAATGGATTTTTGGCAAGAACATGACAGAGATTATTTTTTTGTGCCTTTCTCAGTGAATCATAGGAGTGGCACATGATGCCAATACATCCCATTACTAGTGATGGTGGTGACTTTGATTGCTTGCTTAGGTTCTTCCATTGAAAAGTTACTACTTTCCTTTTGTAATTAGTAAGCATTTTAATATACTATGTAAGTAGCCTATTTATCATATTTTCATGACTAATTTACTATCCAGTGGTGATTCTTGCCTGAAAAAAAATTATTACTCTAGTGTACCACATGCGATTTTCTATTTCCATCATTCATTCTATAGTTATTAACTGGTATTCTACACCCATAAAAGAGTTTTTTTTCCTCCCACATTTATTTATTCAATACCTTTTATAATATCATGAACTATATTGAATATAAGTCAACACTATTATTATTTTCTCACCCAAATGTCCCATATGTGGCCATTGGGAGCCACTTCACATTGGCCTATGTGTCCTTTCAATGTGTTTCCATCATTTTTTAGTCTTTCCTTACTTTCTGGTACCACAAGATGTTCCAGTTTCTCATCATATACTTTTCCTATTCTGGTGCTAGAAACATCCATTTCTATAAGGATTCTTGGTTTCTTTTATTGGAGAATGGTATTTAGAAACCAAAATCCAGGTACTAAGTGTGCTCATCACTAGTGAGGTATTATTGCTCCTAAGCGTCTCAATCAATAAGATAGGGGATATAAATGCAAATACACACACACACACACACACACACACACCTATTTCTTTGTTTTTATATCTGTATATCTGCGATACATACTTAATATTTAAACACACATGACTTCCTAGTGATAACTCCGATTCCAATTCAACATCATAGGGTTTGTTCTACCCCTCTTTATTTCTTTACAGTGAGAAAAATAGCCATCATTAATGACAATCCTATGACACATTTAAAGCAGTTTCAGAATGTTAAGTTTTACCCCTACAAAAAACAGAATCACTAATCTATATTTTCTAATTGGAGTACAATATTCCTTCTTAAAAAAAATCTTAGAGTATAAAGTCAAAACACTGTTTATCAAAGTTACTTAGATTAGCTCTTTTTTCCCCACCCCATTCATTTGTAATTCTTAGAAATATAATTTAGTTTACTAGATATTTTTGTTGTTGTTTTTCACGTGGGGATCCCAGAACACCCTGGTTAATTTTAATTATTTATTTATTTTTGAGTATGTGAAACAACACAGTTCTAAAAATCAGAACTATACAAAAATAAATAGACAGATAGCATTCATATAAATGTCATTCCCCCATCACCCCTTCTACCCTACTTCCATTCTCTCAATCCACATTTACTAAGCCCAACACCTGTAAGTCACCAATTCCATACGTTTCTGGAGTTTCTTTCTTATTTGTTGACCCCAGTTAGCAGATCTATGTATATTTCTTTATTTCCTTTTCATTATGGGTAACATACTTTTGCACTTTTTTCACTTGGCAGTATAGGCTGAAAAATTACTCTATATTTATTCATTATCTCTACAATTGCATGGTACCTCATTATATGGAGATGCTATAGTGTAGTAGTATATTCAACTACTCCCGTATGCATGAGCATTTAGATAGTTTTTAATCTACAATTATAAACAATGCCACAATCAATAACCTTGAGCTTGTGATTCTCGTATTGTTAAAGGTGTGTCTTCAGGATAAATTCCTGGAAATAGGATTGTTGGATCAAATGGTATATATACACACACACACACACACACATATATATATATGTAAGTATATATAAGTATATACATATATATGTGTATATACATATATATATATATATATATATGTAAATTTGTTAGGTATTGCCCAATTCCTGTTCAAAGGATTTGTACCAACTTTTATTTCTATTAGCACGGTATGAGAATAAAGGCTGTGTTTTTATCTCTGCCTCCAAATCATCTTAGGACAGATGCTGAGCAGCATTTGAGTGCTTGATTCAGGTTTACTTCTTCTGACTATAGATATTATCTAACCATGGTGCTAAAACTCAAAGAAAAGGTTTACATAACTGTAAAGGAAGAAGAACAGAAAGAACAAGGAGCTGGAAAATCACTCTTTAAAAAAAATAGTTGCCTTTGATCACAACAGCTCAGGATGGAAATATATAGCTTAGCATCTTCACTTCGAAAGTTCAAAACACCAAGATTTTATAGTAATTTTCCCATGGCCGAGATTAAGTTCTGCATCCTTTATGTCCCCGAGCACCATACCAATATTACAATTGGCACACAGTACTGCAGTTATCTGCTTAAATGTTTGTCTTATGTTAGACTTTTTAGTTTTGAAATAGAAATGATATATTGATCAACACATTTATCTCAACTCCTGGCACAATCTTCAACATATAACATTCCTGATGAAATTTTCTTAAAAGACCATTAAAATAAAAAGAAACATTTCTTGAGTCCTTCCTCTGTGCCATATAACATCCGACATGTTTTACGTGTATCATCGCATTTCATCCTGGTAACAATCATACAAAGTTGGTTTTACTATTAACCCCATTTTACAGATGAGAAAACAAAGACTTAGAGAGGACACATAACTTGTCTAAGGGGATGTATTATGAGGGAAAAAACCCTTAGGATTTGAGTAGGATTTGAACTGAGGTTGGTCTCATTCTAAAGCACGTGCTGCTTACCTTTACCCCTGATTGCGGTTGGAAATAGAAGCCTTCCTGATGCCCCTTATATCACACTTACATAGGCAAGTTTTATTCTGCCTACTCTAAGGCCAGGACCAATTCTGTGTTACAGATTTCAGGCCAGCATGTCACTATCAAGATGGAAAGGAAAAGTGGTGGTTTCAATGGTTTCCAAATAGACTCTGAAAAAGCTTTCGGAGATTTTTACCTTTTGGCAAACAAAGCTTTGGCTCCTCTGATACATGCACACATTTATTATACCCTTGTGACTGTGGTTTATGTACAAGCATCTTATTTAAAAGAGTTTTTAAAAGACTGAAATGTGATTTCCTTTCTGACAGCAAAGGAAAAATAAAAAGATGTTCTTTGCCCTCCTGTTCTAATCTGTATTTGGAAGTCAAGTCTGCAGTTCCCAGAACTCTATCACCAGCTTGTTACATTTCCATAAATCTGTCTAAGAATACAACACTGTTCACCCAAAAAAAAATGTAACATAAACTGTAAAACACATGCACATGATACCTGAATCCAATTCGCCCTCATTTTGTATATAAGTGAAAATAAAGCAATGCTTTAACTCTTAGAAATGACAATATCACATTATTTAGATAAGTGCCACCAAATCATTATTGAAATTCTGATAGCATTTGCCTTACTGGTAAAAGAAAATTACCTGTAATGCATAGTTTAAATAATTACTTTTAAACAAAAGCTTCTTTTCTGCATTGCTTATTTATCTTTTGAGACCAACTCAGCGGGGCTATGTATTTTATTAAAATTGCCTTCAGACTGCTAATGGCAGGGCGTCTGTTAGCACAGGAAAAGTGATGGCAGTTTGACTCCTATTCCTAATATTGGGAGTTAGTCCAGACACTTAAGAGCCAGAACTCTGCTGTGCATTTGACTATGTTATCAACACTTTACTTGCTAATGATACTAGTGACAGCATTTCAATATGATGGGTCAGACTTAAATAGGAAAGCTTATAATTGTGCTTACAGAACCAATGAAACTCCCTGGCTATCCCCCCTCCCCCCGCCTCCCCAAAATCCCTTTTATCAGCAGATCAGCTGGTGTTAAGCTTCAAGACTGGGAATTATTTGGTAAGCTTCTGCTCAATGTTTTTTTTTCCTTCTCCACTTCCCACCTTGAATGGGGAGCCTCCATCAGCACCTGATATCTACCCGTTCAGAAAATGACAACTGAAAGCCTTCCTGTGGTGCAACCGTGTGCCAACTACCCAGCAGAAGGTCACACTGATGACTCCCCTGTGGCTTTTATTTTCCCCAGGGAAATCCACAGCCAGGGCTGACTGCTGCCAAATATGCTGAGTGCCACAAACCAGCAGTGCTAAGAACCCCCTATCCTTCTTGATGGGAAGCAGTAAGCAACTGTGCCGAACACCTGTGTCAGCTCCTGTTCCTGGGGACACCCCAGGCAAGCACTCATTCAGCATTCAGGGATAGGGCTCCCCTCCTCTTACTGGCACTTCTGTCCAAAAACTTCTCAGTAGTCATATGATAATAGTTATGTTTGTCAGATCTCTATAACATCAGCGTGTTTAACTACCGTTAAGGAGGGTGACTTAAATAATTCGTGAGTTAAATATTTTACTCTCAGTGTCTACAGGGAATCAGTACAATGAATGTGTTTCCTGTTATTGTAAAAGTAAAAACAACATTCTCCATCACTTCCTTTTATAGTTACTCCAACCAACTTGAGGAAGAGGAGACAGTTTGAGCTGTGGAAGGCATGCTTCCATAGATAGACAATATCTAAATCAGTCTTTTTCCTGTAAGTGACGGAGAATAATATGCTCAGTTCAACCAGTGAAGATTCTAGTCAAGTATGGGATGGAGAAAAAGGCAATAAAATTAAAACAGTACCTGCCACAGTTAAGACTCAGTAAGAATATATGAATGAATGAATTAATTAATTAATCAATCAGTGAATGACTCAATGAACAAATTAAAACTGAATGAATCACACTTAAATAATTTCAATACTTAAAAAAGATTCCATAATTCAGAAATGATTATATTTTAATGAGACAATAAAGCCTGCATTTAGTGCTTACTATTTGCAGATCACTCAGGCAGGGCTCCTGCAGACATTGAAAATAAATAAATGAATAAATAGGGGCGCCTGGGTGGTTCAGTAAGTTGAGCACCCGACTTCAGGTCAGGTTACGATCTCATGGTTTATGAGTTTGAGCCCTGCGTCAGGGTCTGTGCTGACAGCTCAGATCCTGGAGCCTGCTTTAGATGCTGTCTCTCGGGGCGCCTGGGTGGCGCAGTCGGTTAAGCATCCGACTTCAGCCAGGTCACGATCTCGCGGTCCGTGAGTTCGAGCCCCGCGTCGGGCTCTGGGCTGATGGCTCAGAGCCTGGAGCCTGTTTCCGATTCTGTGTCTCCCTCTCTCTCTGCCCCTCCCCCGTTCATGCTCTGTCTCTCTCTGTCGCAAAAATAAATAAACGTTGAAAAAAAAAAAATTAGATGCTGTCTCTCTCCCTCTCTCTCTCTCTCTCTGTCCCTCCCACTGTCTCTGTCTCTCTTTCTCTCAAAAATAAATAAGCATTTAAAAAAATTTTAAGTAAAAATAAATAAATAAACAAACAAACCAAAGCCAACTTCAGAACCACACAGCTGCTCAAGCAGCAGAACTACAATTCAAATTTCAGAATTTCTTTTATTTTGACTCTTCCATTTGATTTTCTTCGAAATTCCACATGGCATTAAGACTCTTAGTCTTTCAGGGTATTCCTCAGCCGGGATTGCCCTTCTTCTGCTAAAGAGGACACTTTTGCTGTGAAGTTTAAATTCACGTAGCTTCATTTTCAACTCTCCTGCCACATTCCAGAAGAGGCATGGATACTTCCTGAATATATCAGCACTGGCAACTCAAATGTAAAGATTCTCAAATCAGTTGGTGTCTCTTCACTAATAAAAATTTAAATAAGTAAAAACGGGTAGCCTTTTCTGATTTCCCACATCCATGACTTGCAAAGCTTTCATTTCAGTTACTCAAGGTTTAAATTCATCCCTTATTTTTCTCGTAAGTCAAAGTCTATTGATTCCATCTTTGAATTTCTGCTTATAACTGTCCCTAAGTGTTTTTATCTCGGTCCTGACTTTCTGGATCTCGTCTGATTATTGCATTGGTCTCCTCTCTTCCCCTTGTAACCTCTCCTCTTTTAGTCAACCTCATACTACTATTAGTTAATTAATCCAAGCACAGACCTAATCATCATCCACATTTTCTAAACAAACAAAACTTTTCAATAACTTCCTAGGTCCTGTTGAATTAAAAGTCAAATCACCAAAGAGTCAAAGTCCTCTTCAGAGAGTTTGAATTATAAAGTCTCTTTATGTTGTAAAGAGCTCAACATATCTTCATAGTCACTATTGCCTTTTGTACACCCTGTGCCACATCCAAACTCACCCAAGTCCAAAGAGAGACTTCAGAGACCAGGACCTTAAATATGTACTAGGCAACCCCCCACCACCACCCCCCTACCTCTGTGTCTAATATCTCTGCTAAGAAAATCACATGCATCCTTTAAGACAAGTACTGGCTTGCCTATGAAGCTTTCTCTTTTCTATGAACCCTCAAATAATGTTACACTGTAGCTCTTGTTAGTCTATAATACATTTTATCTTGCATTATAATATTTGGTTTTGGATCTTCAAACTAAGTTTATTTAACACATGCTATAAGCAAAGTACTTTGAAAGGTGTATTTGGGTTACAGTGGAGAACAAAACAGATTAATTCCCATCAAAAAGCAGGGAAGAGTCTTTCAAGGAAAAAAAAAAGTGTGATGGGAGAGAAGGGAAATCTCCTGCACTCGCTGTGGCAGAAAAGAACCTGAGCCACCGTAGGCTCAAGGATAACTGTCAAGTGTGCATGTGAAGTTGAGGTAGGCATGCCCTCTCCCCTGAAACAGAATTCAGAGAATAATTTCTTTCTCATTTAATCATAAAAGTGATTTTTATTCTTATGATTAAAAAGGAAAGCATTTTGAATAAATAAAAATTTTCAAATATATACATTTATTTGTTGCATGAATATTCTGATAGCCAATAACGGAATCTAAGCTTAGATATAAGCTTATAGTTTTAAATTCATTTATTAATGTATTCATTTAAAAATTTAAAAAATTTATGGTAAATTATTTGGAAACTGCTGCCACAAGACTGATAATAGAAGGCAACTGTTAAATTTATTTTTTAATGCTCACTTTGATTCTTTCACATGATAGCAATGAGAATTTAAGAAACAACTCTTCCAAGTATCAATAATATCTACTCAAAGTGATTTTTATGAAAATAAATATGGAGATTTTTCTTTATTATTTTTATGAAATAATCTCCCTTATTTTCTCATTTGTATTAAAAATGGTCACTTCTAGTGTAGGTGACTCTTAATTCAACCAACTTTTATTCACCACCTAGTATGTACACACTGGCTTAACAAATGTAAAGGAACTCTAGAGGTAACAGTAATAGTATGCTTCTCCCTTTGGGAAAAGCAGTGTTGATCATTTCTAGGCAAACATGTTAAAGATCCCAAGTCAGCTGTAAGTTTCAGAGCTGGTTCCAGAACTCATGCTCTCTAATTCCTACTAATTACTCCATGTTTCCTCCTTATAAATAGTCTAATAGATCATGTGATAATTATAATAAAGCCATGACATAATTTCAAGCATCTTCCCTTACAAATAGAAGATAAAATTCATGACTTGTTGTGGACTCGTACAAGGCTATGTAGTTTTGGTTGAAATTATAAATGACAAACAAATGGGAAAATCAGTATGCAAAGGAACAATCAGACGCACATCATTTTTAAATATTACATATCATTGTCATTAATGTCCCTATTATAAAACAATAAGTTATTATACACTGCCAAAAAACATGATTCAAATTCAAAAGAATTATGCAAATTAAGGACACGGAAAAGAAAAATGAGAGCTGCACTATTTAACATTAGCTCCTGGAACACAATCATCCGTCAATATCCTGATCAGATAATGTTGCCCTGATCATTGTTAATTTAAGTCTATTTTCATTCATAATTTATATTCCGTGTCAAGAGAAATCTTTTAAATGCTTTACATACCCCGTAAGTCTGAGTGATCCGTAAAACACGTGAGCCATATGATGCCCTCTTACTGGCTAAAATCACTCTAATGATTCCCATCTCGCTCAGAAGGATAGGCAAGGTCCTGCCACGGTCTACCAGGACTATACAATAGACTCCACAGGAGTCTCCATAGGAGACTATACAATAGACTCCTTCCCATTTTCATGTCTTACTTGTCCACTACTTAATCTTTTCCTGTCACGTTGCCTTTCTCGACAATCTTTCAACATAGCAAGTTTAAGGAGTATCTCTTCACCCGTGTATATCAAAATAGTTCCCTCTCTCCATTTACATTTGTGCTTCAGTTTCTCCTTAGCAGAAAGACTTTCCTCACACACATATCTTTTAATTTTTTTTAATGTTTATTTATTTTTGAGACAGAGAGAGACAGAGCATGAATGGGGGAGGGTCAGAGAGAGAAGGAGACACAGAATCTGAAGCAGGCTCCAGGCTCTGAGCTGTCAGCACAGAGCCCGACGTGGGGCTCGAACTCACGGACCGTGAGATCATAACCTGAGCCAAAGTCGGACGCTTAACCAACTAAGCCACCCAGGCTCCCCTCCTCACACACATATCTGAAATAGTCTCCCATCATTCTGTTTACTCTGCTTTATTTACTTCTTAGTATGCACCCCCATTAACAATACAGTTGACTCTTGAACAACATGCGTTTGAACTGCATGGGTCCACTTATATGTGGATTTTTTATAGCACAGGACTGTAAATGTATTTTCTCTTCCTTATGATTTTCTTAATAACATTTTCTTTTCCCTACCTTACTTTATTGTACAGTATAAAATACATATAACTTACAAAATATGTGTTAATCAATTGCTTATGGTATTGGTGAGGCTTCTGGTCCATAGTAGACCAATAGTAGTTAACTTTTTGGAGAATCAAAAATTAAACACAGATTTTCAACTGCATGGGAGATGAGCACTCCAAACCCCCACATTGTTCAAGGATCAACTGTACATTAAAATCTTCACGTAATGTTATCCTCCACTAGAATAAAAGCTTCAGGAGCATGAGAACTTCTGTTGCATGAATTAAAGAATGAATGAATAATCACCCTTCCATTTCATCCAGCCAAATAGGAAACGTCTCCAGAGAAACAACAGTTAAAAAGGAAAACAAAAACTTAAAGTTCTTGATATTTTTCAAATATCAGTATAATCCAAAGTCAAGTATTAGTATCAATTATGTTTTATATAAACTATACATTGGTGGAGATGGCAAATGATGATACTTGTCACGTGTGTGCACAAAGTTGTGCACAGAATTGTAAGTATTCCATAACCTGCAAGTCAGCATAATGCAGTAGGCCTGCATCATATCAAGAAACACTGATTTACTTCTGTTATGATTTCATATGACACTGGGTAGCAATTTAAGTTTGTAAAATAGGTAAACTGGAGTGGATTCTATCTCCCAAGACTATGGGATCTATAAGATACTTGTTTCTCCTTCTTGATTTTGCTTCCAAACATGAAAAACTCAACAACTATATTCAATTTAAGGTCAATACTTATATATTAGCTGGATGCCAAGAAAACCTACCACTTTTGGCTCAATTTATTTCTTTTCAAGTTTTAGTTGAACACTGTTTGCCAACTGAAAATTTGGTCTACCAACAGTACACTCGTTATGAAAGTATTGCCCAAAAGGAAACCTCAAAGCTGCAAGAATCAGTGCAGGCATACTTATAAATCCAGTCAGTTAGACATATCATTCTAAATACATCTCTTTGTAGAACTCTTACCTACTTAAGCTAAGAACAGAAGCTTGAGCATATTTATTGTATCCAGTTATACGTGAAATTATCTCTCCTTTAAGCTGGAGGGTAGTGTTCTCTCAATACATAACAATAATAATCTGTCCGGTCCCTAATGCTAATGCTAAGAAATAACAAAATCCCTGAATCGTCCTGGCAGAAGAATTCTGAGCTTAGTTCCTTCCTGAAACGTGTTTTTACTAGAAGAATTGTGATCAGACTGAAGGACAGAAGCATTTGTCCCTCTGTGTGATGAAAACTGAAAATCTCAGGGAAAGTTGTTCCGTAACAGACCTGGATTTGAAGGAGCTAAGTTAAACTCTGGGAGAGCTGTGGAAGTGATACGTATGACAGAGGTAAAGGCTCTCCAAGCTTCCATAAATAATTAAGCAATTGTACAGAGAGATGTAATCACTATTTAAGACAACTGGGAGACTCCTCTGAAGCAGGAGATGACCACAAAGCCATTAGTTACTCATGGGGACATTCAGGGCAATGGAGACCCCAAACGGCAGCATGGCTCCAGCTTACTGAGGAATATGATTAACACTAAACGTTCTACAATGCTGACAATGTTCATAGTAGACCCTTTGACTATTGGGATCTTTCTATTTACAGAGAAATTGTATTTTAATTAACCTTCATTTTACACATGGTAGTCAACTTTCAGTAGTTCAAATTAGTGCAAGCAAACAGATTGACTTTAAAGTGTCAAGAGCTTTCAGAGGTGGGCCCAAGCCCAGAGAATATAGCAGAAAAGAAAGGAAACTTGACTTCAATGATGCCAGTGTTATTACAATAACTTAATGTTACTACAATTGCTTAATAACATTTTATGTTTAAAGTTCTGATTTTGGAAAAGTTATCAGGAAATCTTCATTTAAAAACAGTTTATATGTGGGGCGCCTGGGTGGCGCAGTCGGTTACGCATCCGACTTCAGCCAGGTCACGATCTCGTGGTCCGTGAGTTCGAGCCCCGCGTCGGGCTCTGGGCTGATGGCTCAGAGCCTGGAGCCTGTTTCTGATTCTGTGTCTCCCTCTCTCTCTGCCCCTCCCCCGTTCATGCTCTGTCTCTCTCTGTCCCAAAAATAAATAAAAAAACGTTGAAAAAAAAAATTTAAAAAAAAAAAAACAGTTTATATGAGAATAAGAGAAACCAGGGTATCTATATAACTTATTAGGTAAGAGACTTCCTTCTATTCCTGAATATTTATTTGAATTATTATTTTTAATCTTTAAATCCTAAAAAAAGAATACCCAAATGCCAGACTTTTTACATAAAGGAGTTAGTCATGATTTGCAAAACTGAGAATATACCAAGGAAGCATATTCAAGAAAGAAACAAGTGGCAAGAGACTTGAGAACTCTAGAATTGATGGCAAAAGAATGAACAGCAAATGATAATGCAAGCATCCTGACCTGCTGAGCCTCCCAGGCCAATTTCTCCTACTCCTGATGTCCTTCTTGATGTTATCTATTTCTTGCGATGCTAAAAAAAAAAAAAAAAAAAAAAAAGGAAAGTAGTGAGAAATCAAAGTAATTCCAAAATACTCAGGTGAACAAATCAAACATCATAAAGAGAGTTAAACAAACTTTCTACTACAAAACTTTGAAAGAAATATTAAATAATTTCATCATAGTAATTTTTTCTAGATCAGATTCATAGCCACACAAAATGTCAGACTTACAAGACATTGCAGTTAGTGGCCGATAAATGAATAATGAATGAACAGCTAAAAAACAAATTTTATAAGTGACAGTCAAGATATAATGACAATTGAAATGTAAAAATGTGAACCAGTTATTTTAGAGCTATATTAATTAAATAGCTTTTAAAATTCTTCATATTATAGGGGCACCTGGGTGGCTCAGTCGGTTAAGTGTCTGACTTTTGATTCTGGCTCTGGTCATGAATGCCCTGTTGTGAGATTGAGCCCCATGTCAGGCTCTGTGCTCAGCACGGAGCCTGCTTAAGATTCTCTCTCTCCCTCTTCTCTGCCCCTCTCCCACTCATGTGCATGCACACATCATCTCTCTCTCAAAAAATTTTTTTAATCTTTATATTATTAATTCAGTCATATAAACATATATATGAATATGTAATTCTGGGACTTGTTTTATAGGAAAAAAATTTTAACCTTCTTTATATTCATTGATGGTTAACTTAAAATATATTTATAATGTAACATTATTTGTAGCTGAAATACTTTATGGAAAACATCCTAATGTGCTCTAAAATTTGTTAAATGTAAATTATTACTTATCGAAGCACAGTGCTATATTATACTAGGACACTAAGTTGTATAAGAATAAAAGTTTACAAACTTACTAGATAATTTCTAGATTAAAAACAACAAGAATAAAAACAGCAAAAAAAAAAAAAACAGAAACTTTTATACCCAGTCACTCTTTCAGAGTCATACTCCAGTGTCATAATGACCAAGGTTTAATCACTGGTCCTATGACAGAAGAGCTGAATGTCTTTGGAAATTTATCTTACCCGTTGGAGGCTTATTTTCTTAACAAGAAACTATAAGAAACTATAAAACAGTTTCATTTCATTTTGTCATGAATCCAAAAATCCAAAACATATAACTATTTTATCACGATTTTATTATTTATTGATGTATGTAAAATAATCTGGTAAGGGTGAGTTCACCACTTATTCTACCTTTTCAAACTTTGGCCCCCAGAATGTTTAGTCATCATTTTGAAATGTTTAAACATTAATGATTTGTTTGATATTACTATATGATTACTAAATTGTACAAACATAAATTATATAAAGTTTCTGCCCTAAGATGGTGGAGTTACCTGTATCATCAACCAGATCATGTGGTCAGTATTCTGTGTGTGTGTGTGTGTGTGTGTGTGTGTGTGTGTGTGTGTGTGTGAGAGAGAGAGAGAGAGAGAGAGAGAGAGAACACATGAGTGAGTGGGGGAGGGTTGGAGAGGGGCAGAAGGAGAGGGAGACAGAGAATCCCAAGCAGGATCCATGCCCAGCATGGAGTCTGACGCAGAGCTTGATCTTATGACTGTGAGATCATGACCTGAGCCAAAATCAAGTGTCAGACACTTAACTGACTGAGCCTTCCAGGTGCCCCATGTGGTCAGTATTTTAAAAAGACTTAAAAGTGATACTTTTAGGATGACAGAATTACACTTCTAGAATATTAGTCTAAAATACTGTAACCAGAGATTTGGAGGTGATCTAGGGCCAGATTACTCGTATAACTTTTGATTATTAGTTTATACAAAACTTTTTATTTTTAAAAGCCTCCATTATGGGTGATTTCAGGCATACCTAAATTCTTTTAAAGTATATAGAAGAGTGAAAAGGAATTATTCACCAAGACCCAATGGGATTTACCCTCGGAATATAAAATTGGTTTAACATCTAAATAGCAAACAATGTAACACACCATACTAATAAAATAAAAACTCATACAATTATTCAATAGGTCCGAAAGATATTTGACAGAATCCAACACCTTTTCATGATAAAAACACTCAACAAACTAGCAATAGAAGAGAACTTCCTTTAACCTAATAAAAGAGCATCTACAGAAACCCACAACTATCATACTTAATGATAAAAGGCTGACTGCTTTCTCCCCAGATCAGGTATAAAACAAGGATGTCCACTCATACCACTCGTATTCAACATTGTACTGGAGGTTACAGCCAGGTTTGTTAATAAAGAACAAGAAATAAAACACATCCATTGGGGCCCCTGAGTGGCTCAGTCAGTTGAGTGTCTGACTTCGGCTCAGGTCATGATCTCACGGTTCGTGAGTTCGAGCCCTGCATCGGGCTCTGAGCTGACATCTCAGAGCCTGGAGCCTGCTTCAAATTCTGTGTCTCCCTCTCTCTCTGCTCCTCCCCTGCTCACACTCTGTCTCTCTCTCAAAAATGAATAAAGATTAAAAAAAATTTTAAAGAAATAAAACACATCCAGATAGAAAAGGAAGAAGGAAAACCAGCTTTTTGTAGATAACATTATTTTTATTTAGAAAATCCCAAGGAATTCACTAAAAAACCTATTCGAAAAAATGAAAAAGTTCAGTAAGGTTGCAGGATATTTGATCAATCAATTAAATTTCTGTATACTAGCAATGAAGATTCTGAAAATAAAATTAAGAAAACAGTTCTATTTACAACAGCATGGAAAAAATAAAAACACTTAAGTATAAATTTAGTAACAGAAGTAGAAGACTTGTACATTAAAAACCAAACACCACTAAAAAAGACATCCCACATTCATGGATCAGAAAACTTAATATCCTTAAAATGAAGACACTCTCCAAATTAATCTATAGATTCAACATAGCCCTATCAAAATTTCAGCTAGCTTTTTTTGATAGAAACTGATAAGCTGATCCTAAAATTCATATGGAACTCAAGGGATCTAGTATAGCTAAAACAATGCCGAGAAAAAAAGTTGGAGAATATAAAGTTCTCAACTTCACAACTTAAGGCAAAGCTATAGTAATCAAGACAGTGTGGTACTGGCATGAGAATACAAATACATATCAATGGATGGCATGGAATTGAGAGTACAGAAATAAACCCAGACATTTATGGTCATTTGGTTTTTGACACACTTGCCAAGACCCTGGAGGAAAGAAATTTGGTCTGTTGTGAATAAAACTGTTCTCTGAATTTCTGTTCCCTGATTCCTGGCACAGAGCTTCAAAAACCTTTGGAATTCACCAAGTGATAGGCATGCCTTTGTTATGCTATACTTGCCTCATAACAGAGCCCCTAGATAGCTTCAGGATGGGAGAGGTTGTGGAAAAAGCAATCATGTGATTTGAGGACTGGAACTTTCAGGACCCCAGTACCCCAGACTCTGAGGAAAGGGGCTTGACATGGAGTTTAATCACATGGTCAATGATTTAATCAATCATGCCTATGTAATGAAACCTTAATGGAAGTTCTAAACAATGAGACTCAGAGAGCTTCCTGGTGAGCACTGATGTTTGGGAAGGTGGCACACCCTGACTCCCCAAAAACAGAACCTCCTAGGCTCAAGACCCTTCCAGACACATCCTGTGTATCTCTTCAACTAAGTTATTCATTTGAATCCTTTATAATAAAACAATCATAATATGTATAGCACTTCCCTGAGTTCTATGAGTCATGCTAGTGAATTACCGAAGCTAAAGGAGTATTGTGGGAACTCCCAAATTTGCAGCCAATTCTGACAGGCAGAAGTGCCCATTGCCTGGGGACAGTACTTGCAGTTACTTTCTGAATAAGAGCAATCATTGGGGACCTTACACTTTAACTTCTGGGATCTGATGCTAACTGCAGATATTGTCAGATTGAATTGAATGATAGGACACCCAGTTAACATCTGAGAATTAGTATTGGAACATAATAATAGTCTTTTCAACAAATGGTCGGGGGCAACTGGATATCTATACGCAAAAGAATGGAATAGAACCCCTACCTCAATCCCATGTAAAAAACTAACTCAAAATGGATCATATAACTAAACGTAAGAGTTAAAACTATAAACCCAAGCCATAAACTTGCCAAGCCATGCCAAGTTTAAATACCACTAATAAAATAATAGGAAGATGTTCTACTTTTAAACTAGTCTTCAGAGATAGTCTTTCCACAGAGTTCCAAGTACTATAATACAATCCAAGTATAATTGTCACTTTATCAGGACTGATAGTGAAAGGAAAACGTTTTTAATCCAAACTATGGTGATAGTTCAGAATACAATTTGTTAAAAGTTGGAATTCACATAGATACTTTAGTGATTTTAGAATTCTCGATTTAAGAATGACTATTAGGGGTGCCTGAATGGCTCAGCTGTCTGACTCTTGATTTCAGCTCAGGTCACGATCTCACAGTCTGTGAGTTCGAGCCTCTCATCAGGTGCCATGCTGACAGTGCTGAGCCTGCTTAAGATTCTGTGTGTGTGTGTCTCTATCCCTCCCCTACTTTCTTTCTCTCTATCTCAAGATAAATAAATAAACTTAAAAAAGAATGACTGTTATAAAGTTTTAGCTGCCAAATGAAACAAGGTAAGTATATGAGAAAACATATACTTTAAAAATATTAAATTTCAGTGACATAAAATTGAAGTTTCCCAATACTATCTAACTTTTAATTCTAATATGAATTCATTAAAAAAATGGGAGCTACATTATTTTATGGGGCTGTCTCAAATTTACCCAATTTCATAATGGTAAAAGAGTTCTATGATTAAGCAGCTTGATCCATTCCAGTTATGTAACCTATTAGTGGCTAATCTCTTTATTTAATACATGTTGACTATTCAAGCATATTTTCTGCTATTAGAATTTAAGTAAGTTCCATTCCCTTCTCTAAAGTGCATTCATACACTGCTTTGGTTTAGTTGGAGATTTGCTAAGTAACAACCATCATCTATCTATTCAACACTCATCTATTCAACAAAAAGTACCTGAGTACTTATCGTAAGATACTGTATACGTTATAAGGTAGAATTTAGAGATAAAAACAACATGTGTTTTGGGATTATCCAGAATGGAGTATGAGTTCAGGCCTTGACTTATAGGTTGCAAGATCTTTCTGAACTTTAGTTTTCTCATATTCAAGGTGATAATTGAACTAATGTGTTTCCAGAGCCCCAAAGTAAACAGTAATTTCTCCTTTTTCTGCGTACTCTGAAGGCTAGGAAGATTAATCACACATGGATTCTGTACTTGAGAAGTTAACTGTACAATAGATATTATAATGTGTATAAATGAATTAAATAAGGTGAAAAATTATAAAGTAGGAATTTCCAGTGATAAAATAAGTGAGATCATCCATACCAGGTAAACATAACATAGCATCACCATTATCACCAAATGGAAATAGAATTTATATAGTTGATTACCAAGCTAATTAAATAAATATTAAGTAAAAAATAGATCAATCATCTTAGTTTGTTCCCAGGAAATTCTGAGTAATTGAAAGTTAAGTTGAACGTTATAGAAAAGATATTTACTTTTAAGTATCATTCCTTAAGATAACGAAAAACAAATACCACATCTCCTCTATTGAAAATTTTGATAACTCAGGCTATCCTAGCTCCAGCACTTTTTTTTTTCCTGACCACTGGAAAGTTACTTTATGTCTTGGTTCCTTTACTTTCTCATCTTTTAAAGAAGAATTATAATAATGCATGCCTTATATGGTGTTAACAGTATTAAGTGAGTTAATGCATGTCAAATTCAAGAGTGCCTGGTCCATTGAGTACCACTATTATTGTAGATAATCAATGTTATATCATCTTTTTACTCTTATTATAATCATTCATGCCATAGCAAAAAGGTACAGGTATTTTAATTACCATTCAATGGGAAGATGAAATGTCATAAGGGAAGATTACTCGTGTATACATATTGGAAAAACCAGGGCTTTTTCTTTGAATCACTCATAATGGCAATCAGAATGAAGTTCTATGATTGGATAGGACTCTATTGTGTACCATCGTCACAGGCAGAGAATGAAGAAGCAGTTCTCCCAAAGGAAAGGACTTGCATGGGTGGTGCTGCATGCTGAAATATGAAACAACAGTTGCCTACTTACATCCATCTACTATGTAAATAGAAATAGTCTTTGCTATAATTCAGATTTTTTTAATTTATCTGAACTCAGAAGATATTAAAGAGGTGATTTACATAAAATTACAACTCTTTAATTAAAAAGTTCTTATAAGACTGAAGGGAGATTCCCCCCCCCCTCACCTTCCACATCTAATTGGCCATGGAATCATGCTCATCCCATCTCTTAAATATCTACAAAATCTGTCCTTTCCCCTCCATTTCAATAGCTATTGCCCTTCTCTACATTCTTATTCTTCTCTTACAGGGCCATTGTATGTTCCTTAGATGTTCTCCTTGCTCCAGTCCCAAACTCTACACATGGGACAACTTGACCATGTTATGCAATTCTTCTTTATCTACTCTCCCTCAAGACTCAACCCAGGAGCACCTGGGTGGGTTAGTCGGTTATGCCTTTTGTGAGATAGAGCCCGGTGTTCGGCTCTGTGCTGATAGCTGAAAGGTGACAATGCTAATTTTAGAATTACAGGAATTTCTTACTTTCTTCTTTTGTTAATCTACATTTTCTAAACATTTCACAAATAAATAACTTTTATAATAGCATAAAGTTATTAAATACAATAACAAAAATTTCATACAAATTGTATATTGCTATTTAAGTGGGGGAAAGAAAGGATTTTTATAAAGGCTCTCAGTTGGTACTTAGTGACCTCATAATAACCTGATCTTTCTCCTCAGCACACAGATGCCCTCTGGGGTACCGTATCCAGGTCCATTTCCTGTGCAGTAGCCAAAAGTCTTTCAAAAAACCGTTTGTTATCAGGGCACGTAGATGGCTCAGTCAATTAAGCATCCAACTCTCAATTTTGGCTCAGGTCATGATCTCACGGTTAGTAAGTTTGAGCCTCATGTCCGCTTTGGCACTAGCAATGCAGAACCTGCTTGGGATATTCTCTCTCTCTCTCTCTGTCTCTCCCCGCCCCCCTGCTTGTGCGCGCGCGCGCTCTCTCTCTCTCTCTCTCTCTCTCTCTCTCTCTCTCTCTCAAAATAAATAAATAACCTTTAAAAATTACATAAATAAAATAAAAAACCCATTTATTCTTTTATTATGTATTAGATAACTTATCTATACCACTTTCTTACTTCACAGCCACCTATGAAGTGTGCATTCTTAATACTTAACAAATGAGAATACGGAGGTGAACTTAAGTGTCCAGGGTTACATGGTTAACATGGAGCAGAGCTGATCCTTGAACCCAAGACAGCCCGCATCATAATCCATTTTATTTCCAACAGGCCACATAGACCTCTTCAAAATATACCTGTTTATGTATCAATTCCCCACTTTATTTTCTTTTCAAGTGTTTGCTAATACATCTTAACTTGATAAGTGTCTTGCAACACACGTAGTACATGATGCCAAATGTCATATGATCACTACTGAGCCAATGGTTCCTCTCTCTTTCTTCCTCTCTCTCACTGTGGGATTGTAGGCGATCATCTCCCATGTTCAAATGCTCCTTCTCAGGCCGTGGTGTTTGGCAGAAATCAGTGATTTTTCAGAACGTTGGAAGGTGCCCACAACTGGCACTAGTGAATTTTTTGTCACTTCAAAGCACCTATGGACAGTCCTTTGCTTTTCCACACAAGAGTAAGCTTAGGAATGCTTTGCTTCATTCTAGGTCAGGCTGCCTGCAGGTATAGACCTTTTCCTCTGCTGCCTTACTGCCAACTTCATTAAATACACTATATGCCAAGATTTCATTAATACCATACTGTAATCAACATCTGCGTGAGCGTATACAATGGCCCCCATGCAGAAAAAGATTCCATTGAGTCAATAGATAGCAGTAATTCCATTAGTGATAGTGAAAGTCATCCTACACAGTAACCCTCCTCTTTCTTGTCTGTCTTATACCACCCACAAGGTTTTCAGAGGTAAGTGCAGGTTAAGTTATTTTTCTTTATATTTTCTATTTTATTACTCTGTATCATATTACAGTATTGTAATCATTTTATATGAATATTTTTTGGTTGTGGAATGAATCATCTGAGGTTCCATTATTTCTTATGAGGAAATTTGCTTTGATGTACAAGTGCTTTGGATTACATGCATGTTTCCAGAACAAATTATGCTCACAAACCAAGGTTTTACTGTATATCAAACAAAATAATTATTACTAGTGTAGAAATGAATTAGGTTACAGTGGGAAATATACAATAATTGGAGGCCTCCCCCTGCCACCTGTCAGTACCCCCTTCTTCCTTTTATTTCCTGCATAGCACTTACCATCTCTAAAACTAGTTTTGTTACATGCCCTTACCTATTTTCTCCATTGCTTTACCTCTAGCACCTAGAAAAGTACCTGATTTAAATTGGAGTTTAATACTTAGTGGATGAATAAATACATGTATTCATGAGAACAGGTGAAAACTCCTCTCTTTAAACTAAGCTATGTGTATCTTGACTAATCTACTAGCCCCTCAGCTTTTAAATTTTCATTTCTTTAATGCAATACTGCCTAAGGTTTTTATGAGTTTAAATTCTTTCATTCAATAACTCTTTGAGCACCTACTATGTACCAGATAGTCTAAGCTACGTGATAATAACAGCAAACAAAACAACAGACAAAAATCTCTCATGTAAGATACTGTAAGATATAGTCTGGTAAGTGAAGAAAGACCAGAATATAACAAAATATGTTGGATAGTGATCAGTATTTCAGTGGCAAAATAGCTTGTGGTTAGGAATCTGAAAAGATACTCCACAACTGGGTAACTGAGAAAGAAGACATTTGAATAAGGAGGTGAAGGAGTAAGACTAGTATATTGGGGGAAGAACTTTTCAGGTGGTGGGAATAGCATGCCAGCGTGACTGTATTTTCAGAGTGGCTGTAATGCAGTGAATGAATGAGAGTTAACAGGAAATGAGATCAGATAAGTGAGGGAGGGAGAAGGAAGGATTGTGTAATGCCTTGTAGGCCATTGTAATACTACTGGCTTATATTCTCAGAAAAATTAGCAGCCATTGAAGGGGTTTGAGCAAAAGTGGAATTTTCTGTGGGAAACTCCTCCTTGTCCTGACCATCAAACCCATGGTAGGTCATTTTGCATCTCTAAATGCCAGTAATAATCCCCAGACCTTTTGACAACTAAAATGACACCACTTATTTTCAAAGCTATGTTATAGAGTGAAGGTAGGTCTGAAGAGTCTATTTTAATATTCCAGGCAACAGTTTGTGTTATCTTGAGCCAGAATGGTAGTGGTCAATTCAGAATGTATATTTTTGCAGAAAGGATTTGCCAGTGAATTAATTGGATATGGATGTGAGTGAAAGCTAGAAGCCAAGGATGACTCCTAGGTGTTTGGAATGAGCAAATAGGATGGAGTTGCTATTCACTGAAGCCGTGAAGACTGAATAGGGATGAAGCAGATTTGGTGAAGAAAGCAGGAATTCAGTCAAGACTCATTAGGAACTACTATCTAAAAACATGTATCTATGTTTAGTGTAAGAATTTTGTAAAATGAGGTAATGGGTACTATTTCTAAACAGATGGATTTTGTTAGAGTGCTTTTTATGAAGGGATAGAGTTTACAGAAATAAATAGTAGATAAACAAATAATTACTGGTAACTAATCGTAATGTATGAACCAGCTTAAGCAATCAGATTATATCAAGAAAAGTTTGTGTTTTATGTTTTTTAAATATCATCCAAAGGAATGAGTCTAATTGTGGAATTTCAAATGATAAATGGTATGTTAGGCGGCAGGCTTTTAATGCTGTTAAAATCCCACCAGGCCCATATTACTTGGAGTAGATGTCCTACAGTGAGATTAGGCTCAGCCTTGGAAAAACAGTGGGGGCACAACAGCCCTGAACCTCACTCATTGACTAATAAGTACCCAACGCTGTAGAGTCAACAGTCAATATGTGCAAAGTTTTCTACATCCATGGTCAAGTTAAGGATCTCAGAGGAAAAGCTGTATCCGGACATGGTTTAGAGATTCTTTAGCAGCTGAATTTAGTTGTTCCTCCATAGACAGAAAAAATTATCTGAATCAACACAATGAGCTAATTGACACAACACAAAATTTAGAGTTGGCAAGAGGAAGTATCCAATTGCATGACTGCTAGAACTTTTCCCTAGTGATAGCAATCTACCTGCTCATAAGAGTAGAAAAGTTGCATTTTGAACAGCAATGCTGATCATATAAACATGAAGTTTCTCTCCAAATGTGTCGTTGAATAGCCTAAAGTATATGGTCAGAAACCTTTCATTCTTTTCAGAATTCTATCACATTTATGAACATTTTACCTCAATATTTTCTATTAACATCCCCTATGATTTGACAACAAGGGAGGTATTTGCATTCAAAAAGAAGTCCTTGCACTCACACATATACACAAGAGCACTCTGCTTCCTTCAGAACATGTCATCTTTTTCCAGAAGGACTGGGCCCATTGATACCCACCCTCTTCCTCTCTACAACATCTGTGGAAGGGAGGTGGATGCAATGCTTCACTCAAATTGCATCTCCAATCACCAGTTAGCTAAAGAAGTTAGAAGGCTCAGGCGAAGGTGGTCACTTGCCCTGAAGTGGGAAGGAATGTGATAAGGAAGTGCAAGTGGCAGACAGATGCCCCATGGGCTTCACATTGTTGTTTCACAGAAGGACATACTGTGTCATAATGAATTACCGCTAATTTGAGCCAGCAGTACTGTTAGATTGAGGCCGGCAACCCAGTATGATAAACAGTGCCTGCAAGTTCACCTAATGAGGGGACAGGACTGCTCCATAGCACTACTTCACTCAATTAGTGGACAAGGCTTTTAATGCCGCTCTGCACAACTAAAGCAATTTTGATTACTTAGAGCTAAGTCTCCATTTAGAATGTTTCGGAAGCTGAAACAGGGTTTCTTTCTTTCTGTTTTTTTTTTCCTTTAATATAATTTATCTTGAGAGTATATGAATGGTAATAAGCTATTTGAAAGCCAATCACATTATTTCCTATTTTTCCCTAAGTAATATTGAAATACATTTTTTTAAAGTTCAAATGATAGAATTTACTCTAGCAAATGAAATGTAAATAAGATAGCAAATGATTAAGGATATGCTGAGGGTATGTGTGTATATGTGCGCGTGTGTGTGCACGTGTCTGTGTGTGTGTGTGTGTGTGTGTGTGCGCGTGCGCGCATGCGGGCACTATGTGTGTCTCTCCGTGCCAGAATTACAGTTGGTGAATTTCATTTCATCAGCCAACATTATCAGGAGGGTTGCATATTTATTCTATATATCCACATTTAAAAAAAATTCCAGATCTTGCCTTCTTTGGCTGGGAGCACTTATATTTCATAGCTTTTGATATGGGGAACTGACGTCTCTACTTGGTTATTTTTTTTCACTATGTCACTGCATGATGAAAAGCACTGATATGTGGAACGATACAACTTTCTTTAATATCATGATCACTGACTTAAAACTAAACAGAGGATATTTAGGCTTCGTAAATTCCTTTCATTCTCATTAGAAACACACAGGGTGCTCACTCTATACATCACTATAGTCATCTTCTGGCTTTCTACCTATACACTATGTTTAATTCTCAGACTTCTTGAACTTGGTGAAACTCTATGAAATTTTGCCTATTTAAGGACAAGGTCATTGAGTAAAAGGAATTACTCAAGTGCTAGACACAAAACAGGTGCCAATAAATTTTTATTAAACTGAATACAAATTCCACACCCATAAAGAAGTAAACCTCATGATTCACATGCCCTTCTTCCTTTGCTTCCCTCAGTTGAACAGCGACATCAGGATCAAAAGATGAGAATATGACCCCATAGGTTACTTTATTCATCATCAAAGTCATGGGTTCTCCCCCCACAAAAAAAAAAATTGCCTCAAGAAGGCCCAATACACACCAATTTTTAAATAATGTACATCTCCCATCTTTGTTTTATAAAAGAGGTATACGACCATGCTGAAGCAGTGATCCAGAGCAGAAGTTAGGAAGAAGTTTAAAATATTAACATTTTGGGTCGGGGTGCCTGAGTGGCTCAGTCAGTTAAGCGTCCAACTTTGGCTCAGGTCATGATCTCGCAGTCCGTGAGTTCGAGCCCCGCACAGGGCCCTGTGCTGACAGCTCAGAGCCTGGAGCCTGCTCCAGATTCTGTGTCTCCCCCTCTCTCTCTGTCCTTACCCTGCTCGTGCTCTGTCTGTCTCAAAGGTAAAAAAAATATTAAAAATATTTTTAAAAAATAAAATATTAACATTTTGGGGCACTGGGTAATTAACCATTATTGAGCCTTAGTTTCCTTTTTCCTTTCCATAGTCATGTTTCATTTTCTTAAAATAATTTTACTAATGACTAGTCTCTTGCCTCCAGAAGGTTAACCCCAAAAGCATGTTACACTTTCAGGGAGATAGTTATGTATTAGTAGAAAATGGTACATATTGGCATTTTCTAGTAAATAAAAAGAAAAAAAAAAACAATGTGGCTCAGGAAGCAAGTAATATTTCCTATAATGTATGTTTTTTAATAATTGTAAAGACTTAGAAACTGGCAAAGAATATGCACTGATTCTGTATCCTCCTCTCCTGAGAATACACGATATAAAATCACATCATTGGCTCAAATTATTGCCAAAATGAAAAAACTATTAATAGTTTCATTTATTTTCCTCTCTTGTCAAAAGGACTACTAGCATGGGAGAGGAAGAAGCGATTATTGGTAGTATAGAAATGCAAGAAAATAATAATTAAGGAATAAATTTAGTGGGAAAGAAAAGAAATAAATAAATTTAATGGGAAAGAACCAGTAATAGATACAAAGCAATAGGTATCAATCTCATGATTTCCCTTCATTGCCTTGTACCAAGAATAATCATCATTCAGCTTTCCATCAATGTTAGTATCAAATATTACAGATATTTTCCCATTCCCATCCCATACATGGTACTTGAATTTTCCAAAAGTCAAAACTATATATAAAGGTAACTCTGAGGACTTACTTCCATCCCCATCCCTTCTGTTCATTCCCATCCACACGTTATATGTAATTATTTTTATTAATTCTAGCTTATCCCTCCTGTATTTTTCGTAACAATAAGCAAATATCCATTCATTCTTATTTGTCCTTTCTTGTGCAATATACAGCATACTGTATATTATGAGTAAAGTAGAGAAAAGTAAAGAGTCTATAGATACTCTCTCAAGTTTTTAAAATTTTCACTAACAATGTATCCTGGAAATGTCTCCATATTAGTGCTCCATTATTTTTTACAGCTGCATGATACTTCATTATATGGACACACTTTCATTTATTCAATGGATGGAGATTTAGGTTATTTTACAGTATTTTGAAATTGCAAATAATTTCATAATTAATAGCCTGCATGAGTATTTTTTCAAATCCTCATAGGATTCCCAGAATATCACTGGTGGGAAAGGAGGCTGCCTGAGTCTACTCTGCATAGTCTACAGCTGTCAGTTACCTCTACATTTCTGATATGGAAAAGGAGTAGGATCGGGAAGCCTGAATTACTTTTGATGTTTTCACTAGGGCTCAAATGTATTCCTAGTCTTAATACAGATCTATAAGAGAAAAGTTCTAAAATTTTAGAACTTTAAAATGTTTTTTCTTCCTCTCAGAAGACTTTCTTGAGACCTCACACTAACCTAAACCCACTAGAAGTCCTAAAAACATAAGAGCCAGGGAAACATTTGCCTATGTACAAGCATCTCTGTAGCAAGAAACAACTCTTAACTTTCTTTACATTTAGAACGCATATTAAGGGCTTGAAAATAGTAATTAAATGAATAAATTAAAAGATCTACTGAATCCAATCTGACACAAAAGCTTGGACATCGTTTTCAGAAAACAGACACCTGCGTTAGTTCTGAAAGCAGGCAGGTGTATTTAGCAATACTGTTTTCTACTCTTCCCCAAGTGAGGCAGCCTAATAATGTGAAAGCCATCCTTGCAGCAGTCCCAAAATAACGGTTAGATATGATCTCCATTTGTGGCTTGAGATCACTGAGTGCCCAATGGCACATTCTCTGCTGTTGTCATAAACACCACAGGAATGATGACAAATGGCTCTGAAGAAGAGTAGAGGTCTAGACAACAAGCCCAGAGAGAACTGCCAACACCAAGAGGGTGTAGTCAACCAGGCTACGGGGCCTCACACTCTCGCTGAAGGGACCAGAGTTTCCTCAGGGGATAAAGGGAAGAAGAAAGAAAAAAAAGGAATGGCTGTGTTAGTGTTTGCCAAAAAAAAAAAAAAATAAAGTCTGAGAAACTCCTGAGACGCCAAGAGCTTGGTAAAATCCACCTTTCCTGGGGCGCCTGGGTGGCGCAGTCGGTTAGGCGTCCGACTTCAGCCAGGTCACGATCTCGCGGTCCGTGAGTTCGAGCCCCGCGTCGGGCTCTGGGCTGATGGCTCAGAGCCTGGAGCCTGTTTCCGATTCTGTGTCTCCCTCTCTCTCTGCCCCTCCCCCGTTCATGCTCTGTCTCTCTCTGTCCCAAAAATAAATAAATGTTGAAAAAAAAAATCCACCTTTCCTAAGACTATCATTGGTCTTATCCTTGCCCTTGGAAGAGAATGAAGTACAGCTAATACTAAGAGACAAGCTCAGGGATTTTAATAAAGAATACAAACTAGGTGAATACTGTTGCACCAAGACTTGACTGATTTATAACAAGGTTTTTTATTCAATTGTATCACTTTAAAATCACATATCTGATTCCCCTGTATTCTTTTACGGTAAAAAAAAAAAAAAAAAAAAAAACAACAACAACAACAACACCCTCCGGTGTGGGTGGCCCTCTAAGCAGCAAATTCATTGCTAACAGAAGCATGTTGTTATATCAGCATCTCATTATCATATGCAGGGCATTAATTGAGGCACCTTATTTAAGGTGGGAAAGAGCTTTACTAAGAGAAGATGATTCAGCACAGTATCTTCTGATGAGTGATGTCATCTGAAACCCTTTTGAGAAGTAGACGGAAGAAAACTAATATGTAAAATGTGAGCATTCATTAAGTTTATTTACCAATAAGTTATATGTTCTATTTTTTTTAAAGTTGCTGTGGTGATATTCTTACCCATTTTTCTCTAAAACTGCCCTGTCACATAGTAATATGTATATAGACTAAACTTGTTTCATTTTTAAAAGGCATCCCAGGGAGATGAGATGTGGATGGGTGTGAAGAGTCGATCTGGGGAAGCAAATGGGTACAGATGCCTCCATTGACAAAGGGGAAAGGCATATGGCGTCCTTCCTTCCTGGTGTGCCCAGGGCTCCGAGAGAGCTCTAGATTTCCCAGCGATAAGTTTCTGCTTGTGAGCTCCACTGGGAAGATATTTTGTATGCCACAGAAAACCAAGATGTTTGCGTTCCCACCAATCCAGGGATAAGGCATTTTCTTCATACAGACACAAAACATACAGTATATGAATGTTTAATGGAGGCTAAAACTGGGAGAGGAACAGAAAACAAGAACAGAGCAGGTTAAAAAAATATCTGGTTTCTCTCTATCAAAATACTAATTAAAATTCATGTTCATGGGGATGATTATACATATGTTTTTGAACTAAAAGTCTAACCTGGCACTATTTTTTGGCCTTATTTTTGTGACAACATTTTTGTCCATATGGCATGAAGTGAATCATTTTACATCTTTTTTTAAGCTCTATGTGTTTTTCTTGTTGTCTATTCCCTCTTCTCCCACCACACACACACTGGCAGCCGCTACCAAGTTACCAAATGCCAACTCAACCCTGCAAGCTGGCTACATGGAGCTATATAGTACTGGCATTTTCCTTTCTTTGCAGAAATATTCTCTCTCTCTCTCTCTCTCTCTCTCTCTCTCTCTCTCTCCACACACACACACACACACACACACACAAGCACGCACGCACGCACGCACGCACCCACCACCACTGAAGCACCCTGAATATCTCTCCTTCATTCCCATGCTCATCTTTTGGTTCCTGAAGATTCTGCCCAGCTCCAGTGTGTGTGTGCAGCACTGGCTGCTGGTCTGTGGAGTGCCACACCAGTTTATTTAGTGCCTCTCATCCCTGGCCTTTCTTCTCCATGGCACTATGACAATTAGTGGCTCACTTAAAAACTGCTATAAATTAATGGTTAATCGAGCCCATGTAATTAGTTTAGTCACAGCAAAGTGCAAAAATCATGATTGTCCAGTGGTCTCCTTTTCTTCTTCGTTTTGACTCATAATAATCTATGTCTGCTTTTTCAGACAGAAGAATGCTTCTTATGTGCAGCACAGCCATACTGCCTGGCCGTTCGGGTCCCGCATGGCACACGTTTTGTACACGTGCCGCCTCCGCCAGTATCAGGCACTGCTGAGTTTGTATGGAAGGGCAGCAACTCCACCTAACAAATGTAACTTTAACAACAGTAAAACAACCTAATAGCTTAGCATGCCAGGGGGCTAATGTGGCGGGCCATTTACTGCTGCACTAAATAGCCCCGGTTTGATTCTCATTGCCAAGTGTCGAACTGAGAATTGCAAGGCAGGAGTAGCTCCTAATTCATTAGATAAAGGGGGTCATTGCTCATAGGGCTGGGGAAACTGTAGAAGGGTAAGAAATTAAACAAGGCGTTCCCTTTCAAATGCTACCCAAACCTGGACTACCTGGGATCCAGGATAGCAGAGTCACTGAAATATGAGGGCTCTATCCTGGCATCAATGTGCCGACTTCTAACTTTGGATCTTTGTTTTATTTTGCAACATTCATCTGGAAAGAGGCTAGAAGGGGAGGTGATCCTAATACTGAAGCTACTATTTATTATTTGTAAATCACTTTGACACCGTTGGAAACAAACCAGCAACATGAGAACGAAGTATGATTTAGCCTTGACTGTAAAATGAGCCACTACTGAGATGTTCCGGCCAGCTATTCTGCCTCATGTGTCCTGGAAAAGTTGTTGTGGACAGTTAGGAGTTAGGACGCGGCTAATCAGCTGGGCAGGGAAAGACAGCTAATAAAAAGGCAACAAAAAATTCTTGTTAGCCTTGCAACATCTCATACTATTGTCTGTCTAGCTTTTTTTCTCATTTTTTTTTTCTTCCATGCAGTCATAAAGAGTTCTAAGTTCAAACTCTCCTGAATAGTCACAGTAAGACTATGTGGACAAAATAATTCCCTTATCTTCTATTTTTAAATAGAAAAGAAAAAAAATCAAAAATTTCAAATGAGATCTCTAAAATGGGACATCTTTATTTCCTGAACATTAGCCCTAAAACAACTGATTTCTCTAATTCTTGCCATCACTCAGATTGGCCTTGAATTACCTCCCAATAGGCCTCCCATGTGCTTCTAGATGAGAGTGTGTAATGGGGGATCTGTTAATTAACTAGAAGCAAAGTTGCGCGGTGGGGATCAAACACTGGATACGTCCTAAAACTCCCACAGAGAAGATGAAATGCAGCGCAAACTTTAAAGACTTCCCGTCATTAGCTGAGACCTTGCTGCTCCTGGCCCAGACCCCTCCTGTTTCAGAGAACAATGAGGACAATAATGGCAGAAATGAAATCGTGCACCCAGGAACAAAGGAACGAGCTATTTACCCATAGAAAAAGAAAGGGGGGAGGGGGGAGAAAAAAAGAACTTTCTTTTTCTGTGGTTCCTGTCTACTTTTAATTAATTTACGACTGCCAGGGAATTGCACAGAGAGCACACCCAAAAGCACTGTTTGGAGCACAGTGTTAATATATGTAACATCTACTGTTTACTTCCAGGAAAAGTGCAACCGGCTGGGGAGAGGGAGGTGCAGAGGAAGGAGAGGGCGTGCAGGAGAGAATGAATGAAAATGAACAAATTGTTGGGCTGAACTTTCACTCTTATGATCAGGGTTCAAACTGGAAATGATAAAAACAAAAGAAAACAAAGCAACACTGGCCCAGAAGTAATATATCCACCTAGATCAGTTCTCTGTCTCAGGTCTCAGTAAAAGGCAGGAATTGTACTCTGACACAGAGCTCTCATTCTGCAATTTTTCAGAGGTTTCCTGGTAACTTCCGTAGAAGTATACGTAAGTATATAATCAATAGCAAAAGCACACAATCATGATGTTGACCTGTTGTTCTATCCTGCTTCCTGATAAGATGTAAATGGAAAAAATTATACTGAAAATTGAGCTGACTACTGAGTAACAAAACCTGACTACAGAAGGACCTCATCTTCATTTTGCATTCTGCATTTTTGCAGAATTCAAATCAAGAGCTTTTCCACATATCTAAAGCACAAGCCTTCAACAGGATTAAGAGAACAAGAGTTGAAGCGCCTGCTTTGAGATGGACCAGGAGGATGAAGAGAGCATTATTTAGAAGGGCTGATGGCCCTGTTCCCTCTCTTCAAATTTCAGTTGAAAATGACCACACTAGAATTATTTTCTTTTTAGAGCAGAGTGACAAAATTTACTCCTCTGTTTTCAGGTCACATGTTTAGAACCATCAGTGGAAACTCTGCAAATGGCTGAAACAGGAAAATCGCACAGGAGTATGTTTTGTGACTGCTTCCCTTCTTTCTCACTTATTTAATATGAAAGGTATGGGGGGTACTGAGTGGCTCAGTTAAGCATCTGACTCTTGGGTTTCGGCTCAGGTCATGCATGACCTTGTGGTTCATGGGTTCGAACCCTATGTCAGTCTCTGCGCTGACAGTGCAGAGCCTGCTTGAGATTCTCTCTCTCTGCCCCTCCGCCCTTCCCTGCTCATGCTCTCTCTCCCAAATTAAATTTTAAAAACTTACAAAAAATATGACAGCTTTGGATTTAAATAAGCTTACCAAAAACTCAAGTCTAAGAAAAAAATCATATAGTTCAACCAACTGAAAATACAGTATAATCAAAAAGGAGTATACAGGTTAGAGGTTCACCATTAGTTTCTTGTATGTTCTAACCTGTATTAAAAAAAAAATAAAAAGACCCATTGTCAATTATTGAGAATTTTACCTAGTGTATCCACATGTAAACTCACAAGAGTAATGGATTCCCCAGTACATTTTATGATTGCCATGACTATCTATTTACCAATGAATGATAATATAGCAGAACAGCAGAATAGCATGATAGACCAGGAATGAAAGAGCCTACAGTTATATTTCTGACATCTAAGAACTAACCATGTGTCTTCGGTAACATTGTTCATTCTCCTTAGTCTCAGCTTCTATAGGGATAATGACTCTCCTGATTACTCCATAGTGTTAAGTGTTGAATGATACAGCATATGACAAAGTATTAAAAAAAAATCAATTTGCTTTCAATTTCACTATCCTCTACTGTTCTAGAACAGTGCTGGGTATTTGGGATCTAGAAATCAATAACAGGATTACCAATTCCTTTGGAACTTCATAATTCTCTTCAACGTTTCTGAACAAATGTGGAAATCCATTTAGAAACAATGACTTTCTTATAAATCACTCCAGTTAACTTCATCCTGCTTTCATTCACTTTGTATGATTTTTTTCTACTTACTATAATATTTTGTAAGCAAGATTATATTATTTTCTCTAAACATAGCAATGACTTACCTCATTTCCACTTTATTCAACAATTCTTATCTTTCTATTTATGCAACATTCTATTTATACAATATTCTCTAGAATTCTTAATATTGTTTCCTAATCATTCTGTTTTATGATAATTTGGGAATAATTCTAGAAATGCCCTTTATATTTAACGAGACTTCCATGGGTAGTATTAAAATAGAAATAACAAAAAATAGTTAAGACAAGACCACACGTGATAGCTGTAAATGTATAGGGCAATTTCTTAACACAGAGAGAAATCTACTAATACTTAATCTCTTCAGGATTCAAGTAACCAAAAGGTAGAAAATAAATTTATTCCTAAAAGAGAAGAGAATCCTGATCATTAAGATTATTATTACTAGAAAAGTACCCTAAGACAGAAAGACAAGCTAAATAGTGCTAATTTCTAACTCCCAGAATGACTGGATAAGAGTGAAACAACCTCCTGATTTAAGAAATCACTGAATTGGCTAACAATATAGCCTGCCTTTAACTGTTCTTGCAATAGCTTTGAAAAGTAGCCGGATATCACTGTCTGGCATTCTGTTTGACCTACATAGTATTAACATGTTATAAAAGTATTTTCCAGTATTTAGAAACCAAGAGAATCCATATTTCTGACACCTTTTGAAAACCTGGAAGATCTGGCAATGCTACGCCTCAGCCTTTCACATGGCAGCAATCTACTGGTACAAAATGGAAGCTGCCCATGTGGTAGAGACACATACTCTTGGGTTCATCCCAGTCCTCACCAGTTCTGTCTGGCTCCTGTAGATAGTTGAGTTTTTGACACTTGAGATTTTAGAGTAGGCTTTAGGGGACTGTAAGAGTAACATATTCAAAATCTTCTTCCCAGAACATGGATTTTATAGCTGTTCCTCATATATCTAGCCTTTTAATGAAAGGCAAAGATGTGAAAATCAATAGAAAAATACAGATAATAGTCATACAAAAGAAATAAGTAAATAAATAATATTTAAAATAAGTGCAAAGAAAATGGGATAAGGATAAAAAATTTCTATAGAATATTCTAGTCAATATGTGAATTATAATGAAAATACATAAAAAACATAGGAATAATATCGAGGAAGATATAAGCAAAAATAAAAAAAAAGATAAAATAGGGAAGAATGTATACAATCATAAAGATAAGATATGAGGAAAAATTAAAATACAAAAAGTATACCATAGAAAAGTTAACACCATAGACTAAAATTATGTTAAGGAAACACAGGTACAAATTACAGAACTCAGAGGTTAAAGAATAATAGTGAAAATGCAGGAAAGGGAAAAACATTAAATTCAAACTGGCAAGGCAGAATCTAAGGTTTAAAATTCTATTGCATAAGCAAACTTTAATCTGAGGCAGCTGTAGACAGACAGCCACTCTCCTACAAGCGGTCCTTCCAAACTTGAGTTTTCTTGAAGAGACTACCTAATTGGTAACGGTTTCTGAATCTGAAACATTCAAAATATTATTGCAATAGATGATACTGTCAATCATGCTATTTGATCCCATTTGGATATGTATAGTCAGTATAAGAAAGGTGCATATACACATTTGGCATTCAATAACCAGATACATTTTTTAAAATAAATCCCTAGAAAGAATATAAGTTATCTTTTACAATATGTTCAGTTTTAAACAGATCAAAGATTGGAGCCACATCACACTTTTTATTTGGGAAAATATATCCAAATGAATAAAGGAAAGGTACAACTTGCTATCTGAACTATCAAGAACAATCTTGAGAGGAACTTCCTTTGTTTCGAGGGATCTTTATTCATTTCCAGTTTTGACTGTCCAACAAATCCAAACATGGATCTGAGGCCAACTTCCCCACACTTCCTATTGTGCTCCGGCTGTTTCCGCTTACTGTCCTATATAATGTGCGCTCAGGAAACTGAAGATAATTTTAGTATCAGTTTAAAGGGCCATGCCAGAGGACCTGTAATACTTGACTGCATAATCAGGCAAGCAAATATTTTACAAAATGATTATCTTCAATAATTTTTCCGTGTCACAGGACTTTAAAATGGTTCCTTGTATGTAAATTTCTAAAATTACTGACCTTTACCACACAAGCACCATCAATTTACTTTAAAATTCCAGTCTGTAGAATATAGGGCTTTCTAAAATGTAGCACGTTTACCTGTCAAATTAAAGAGAACGAGCTAAAGACAAAATTTTTGATGGCTTCAAGTTATAACAAGGACTATCACAAGTATGCTTTGATGGACCTCGAAGGTTTTTACACTTGTTAAAGGCTACATCAGTGGTCTCAACAGGGGTCAATTTTGCCCCCCAAGGGAACTCTGGTACTGTCTGGAGACAATTTTGTCACAACTGTGGGGACAACAGGGAAGGAAAGAAGGTAAAACAAGCATCTAGGGGACAGAAGCCAAGTTTGCTGCTAAACATCCAAAAAGGCACAGGACAACCCTTCCCCCACCCCCACTCCTATCCAAATCCTCCTCCCAAAAAGTCAACACTGCTGAGGATAAGAAACCCTGAATTACAGTAAATGGGATCAATTTATTATGACTGCCGTACTTTCTGTATTTTATTTTGTTTTGCTTTTTCATCTCCACCCCTGCAACGGCCCTTCATTTTTCTGATTTGCTGCACTATTTTGCTGTGCTCAGAAAACATTGTTTTCAAGCTTATTATACTACATAGTCTAGGAAAGAAGCTATCTTATGAGTAAAGCTTGGTAGCTCAGAGGGATAGATTAATTCATTAATTTTAAATTTTCTAGGCTTGTTTTGGGTTCCTATCTGTTCTAGCTACTAGAAATCACCAGACTTCAATGTGTGAAGTACTTCAGTGGTTTATTCAAAACTAAAGCACTAACAAATGAAAAAACACATAAAACAGCAGAAACCCTGTGTTTGTTTGGACTCCACTAGTACAAGATTAGCAATGTCTTGGAGAAAGCTGAGCTGAAATGTACCTTCGAACCTATGTAATAGAATTATTGTAGCCAAATGAATTTCATAAACAAGACCTGAAAGTGAAGGGCTTATCTTTTTAAAAGAGTATCTTTCTTATACATGTTTAATATTTTATGTATTTATAATGTGAGATTTAGGTGATACTTTTATATCCTAATGACACATAATTTTCATCTAGAGTTAACTTTCTATAGTCAAATTCAGCTATTTTTGATATTCAAGAGTAATACAATTGAATCTCTTATGATTACTTACAAGACTTTCCTTTAATTAGTCAAAAATTATAAAATTGTAGAAATAGATTACTTTGCATGATCCACTCCAGGGATGATAAAAAAGCAACTGTAATCAGATGATAGGATTTGTGTTCTTCTCATACTCTGCTAATCTGTATACCTAGCACTAAGAAGCACTGCTTGATATTCTAACCCAAAATATTAATCGATCAGGCTACACATAAAATTCACTAACTTAGTAATAAAAGTTATCATATGTAAACTTGAGAAATTGTGACGATGAAATTCAGAATTTCCATAGGAAAATATTTGGAACTCCAGATTGTTGCAGGCTACCAGGGCAGAAACTGGGCCGGCGGGGGGTTGGGGGGGTGGGTACAAAAGGCTCAAATTCTGATTCACTGCAGCTGACACCACCTCAGCAATCTTTCCCTGATTTATGTACCCAGGGCTATTTGGTTATAGTTTCCTTACCTTCTAATTAGAAAAATCTGAAAGGCAGTAGTGGAAACCAGGGAGGAGTATAATCAAGAGGCAGAGTTGAGTAAGTTTGCAAAGCACTTGATTGGCAATAAGAGACATTTGCCAGACGCCATTTTTTGATTGGAAGTTTTCAGCCTTTAACCATAAGGACTCTAGCTTGTATTTTTGTAATTATTCAGGTAGAGTGCCATAAGGGCATTGAAGCAGGTGAAAGTAATAAACACATTGGGGAGTTCAGGGAAAGGTCAAACTCTGCCAAAAAAAAAAATAGGTCAGTATCTACAGCTCAGAAAACGAATACAGATCTGGAATGCTCAGTGTGTCCTCTGGAAGCTTAAAACAGGGCACCACTTGGGAAAAGGATCAAGGAACTTTGCCAAAGTCTCTTGATCATTAGAGGTTCAAATGCCTATTGGAAAATGAGATGGTTGCCAAGAAACTGTTTATTTTCTGCAGAAATTGGTGCAATAACTCCAGAGTATAACTCCTGGTATGTTCTGAATTTAGCATGTTATTGGTTCTGAATAAATATTTTATTTTCAGGCCTCATTTGCAAGTCAAGGCCACTGAATCATTTCAATGGTAACAGTCAGGGAGAGGGGGTTCCCCAGGGTTCCCCAGAGCTGCTATGGGTCCTGCCTTTCTAAGATTTGGGGCGCTGTGACACTCCAATATTCTATAATTAAAAAAAAAAAGCTAGCTAGGTTACTGTGGTGTAAAACGAAATGAACCCTAATTGATTAATCCAACTTTAATTGGTCAATACCAAAATCATCAATAAAGCAACTTTAATTCACATGTATAGAATAATGGACTAATAGTAACCATTTTGACAATTAGCAATGCAAATATATTTTCTAATTTCCTTCAAATTAAGTTAAAATTTGGGTAATTTAAATTCCAAGCCTGGATCTTAAAGAAAGATTTTTTAATAAGCAAACTAACAAGAAAAAAGTAACAATTATTACATATATAAAATAGAGATGTACTTTTTGAAACATGAATGATGTTTTTAATATCTCATTTAATTATTTCATATGTAAAAATCTTGTTTACAGAGCTAGCCTACAAAAGTCAACTCGGGCTACCTTTGCCCTATATTTCCAATGAATTCTCTGTTGCATCAAACATGAACAATGATTATATAATAAGTTATAAATATAGTTAAGGTGAATGGTATGTTTTAAGTAAGTTAAAAATTTTTAATATTTCATTTAAAGAATTCCTTCAGATTCTAATGGTGACCAGAATGTGTCAAAAAATAAGTTTATCCTAATTCCACATTTAGGATAACAAAGCCAATGCACCTATATACTTTTAAATAAAACATGTGGAATATTTCCACATGTTCAAAGTGAAGGAAGAAAGTTTGCCTCCTCCATCTAATTTCCTTTTCCCTCTTCACTCTCCTCTCCCACCACTATACCCACCCTTGGGACAGTGATGCTACTATGCACATGTTTTGTATCAATGAGGACAGTAGCAGCTTCTGAGACTGTGAGGGAAAACAACCAGGGTAGGGAAAAGAATGGAACAGCCAGCATGGCCTCTATACATCCCCTGTCCTTCCTCTTCACAGCCCAGAGAGAACCCCATCACAATTAAGAAGCGTCATAGTGGTCCTTGTGTTGGCAACCTCAGCTGAAGAGGGGTGATTTTCTCTATGATCCAAGGTACCAAAACTAAAGACAAGTGGAAACTGTCCATTTTCTTACTGTCAGCCTCCTTGTAGGATAACAAAGAGAAGTCAGCATATTTAATAGCCATGACACCAACACATGATTTTTTGGAAAACATGAAGTTTGGAAGAAGGGATTGATATGAAAACCTTTTAAGAGTAAAATGGTATACCCTTCTCTCCCAAGATAAATAGTAGAGGGGCAGGGAGGTGGGGGGGGGGCGGGTGTCGGAGGCAGGGAGATGAAAGGAAAGAAAAAGGAAGTGGAAGGCACGTATAAAAGACGTATTTATAGGGAGCTAAGTTCTGGGCCAGGCACTTTACTGAGTACAGTCTTGCTGCCACGAAATGACTTTTTACGCCGCAAGAATCCCAGTGCCTGAGCTCCCAATTTCTACCTTCTCTGTCCTCTTTGATCCTACATATTTTACACCATCCAAACCCTAAACCTAGCCTTAGACACAATAGAATCCTAATTCCCATTTGTATACTCCACATTTAAGTGTGCTCTAAGGCAGGACTTCTCCCCACCTCTAACATTCAGTGTCTAATAGAGAGGCTTAATCACATATAAACTGCCTCTCCCCATTGTTGTTTTATTTCCCAATTGTTCATTAGCATGTGGGCCACAGGAGCAAACAAAGGTTTGACAAATGAATAGATTTCCCTATTATTTATAAGCATCTATTTATGTATTAACTACAATAGAAATGCCAAATTTTGGTCAGGGTGAGAGAAAAAGGTAACAACCTTCAGAATCCCAACAATATCATTATTCAATATTGCATTACAATTGCTGTTCAGAAGAGGTTCTGAGTGGAATAAATATGGAAAGTGAATTACTGCACTCCACTGAAAGGGAGAATCCTATCACATAATAACTGTAATAATTGACTAAACTGTAAATGCTTAGAGTATGGCTGCTTTGGCAGTAGCTCATTTAAACAAAAAAGAAGATGTGGTCTTCAAATTCAGTGCTAAATTTTCTTAGAGACGAGAAGGAATAAGGTAGAACCTAAAGATTCAAAAATATCAAATTTCATCTTTGGCAAAAGATTTAAGGTTTTACATTGTTGCCCCAAACTGCATATTCTGATTTTTTTTTTTTTCCAGGCTTAATCTTGGCCTGGTGTGCCTCATTTTTATAGGACTTCTGAAACTAGAAATCGCCAGCATGGGGAGAGACCATTAAAGGCAGAGGTGTCTCCTATAAGCACAACATGTGACCGGGTAATATTGTCTGGATTAGCGGCTTTACAACCTAACTAAGCCCCGGAGCTACAATTATCTGGTTGCATTAAACTGAAATCACCTGAAAAACTTCACACTGAACAAACCCTTGGAAATGTCTAATCTGCCAGTTTACACTCAGAAGAGAAAGTGGAATTCAGTGGTTAAAGACAAGAAAACAAACTTTTCTACTAGAAGTCTCATCTTAGAGCCAGTATAGAGCCACTATTTGGTTCTAAATGTCTGAAGACATTTCTGCAATCTATTTTTATGCGATTATTAAAACTTTTATTCAAAAAGGAGATTTAACCTGACCATTCCCTTTCAAGCCAATGTCCTAAGTATATATGTTTGATGAGGGGATAGAAGACATAAGGAATAAAACTGCATTGCCACACAGGGAATACGTAGCTCCAGATATGAGGCCTTATGCTAATTTTAGCAAAATGTATGTATCTTTTTATATACATAAAGTTATGGCACTATATAAAGAGATCCTTAACTGTGACATATACTGAAATCCTATTTACTGCCTGACTATCCATTTTAAAATATAAAAACTCCAAGCAGTGGTTGTATTCATATTAAACAGCCTCAAAAATTCATTTTCGTTATCTATAGTGTTTTCTTTTTCTTTAATTTGTAAGATGCGCCTAAATCATAAGCCTGAAATTAAAATTCTAATTTTAGGACAAGGTTATGGCTATTTAATGGCAGGTCAAAGAAGCTGATGGTTGGCTCTAAACTGGAAGCCTCACTATTGTGCCTGCCATAATACCTCACTTGCCAGCATTTGCTTGCTGTCCTATGTCATTTGTCAATATTAATGCTGAAAATTCATTGTGGTAGGTTGCAACCTATTCTATAAAACCACATTTTCTAAAAGAACAATACAGCTTTCTGTGCAAAGATGCAACGTATGGCGATTCTGCTATGCTATATCTCGAAGTCAAATGCCAAGATTTCCAGATGATGATATTAAATTCTTAAACACGTGTAAGTCATCGAAGTCTTTCTCTTACACATTATTGTTTGATTGGCCCAGTTCCTAGTTAAGTGATAATTTAGCTACCCTTTCCCCCTTCCAATAAAATCAGGACAAAAACAAATTCCATTTTCCATCCCACACTAATGCCTAACTATACATCTCAAGACTGCCAGGACTGGCAGCTGAATTTCACTCCAGAACATTTACCCTTGGTGGAAGTAGAGGAAATTCACACGTAAAATGATGCAATTCAACCAATGGTTGTTACTAGTGAACAACACCTATGATGACCGTATTGCTTTTCATATTCTACTTTTCCACGAAAATTAATATGCAATGTACATTTTCAACTTGAGATACTTATTACTGTACAGATTTGTCTTAATGGCATAATTTAAAAAAATGCATAATTCAAGTATTCACTGAGAATGGATTACTAAAGCTCTTTTCTATGGCTAGAGTTTCAGAATTAAGTGTAATAATTTATATGTGGTGCCATGAAATAGGACGACTGATTAGATGTACTCTGAAGTCCCTCCCTCGTGTTTTTTTACAAATCTGTAACAGTAGAGAATTCCTAAGCATGCCTGGACATTCTTGGAAAGAACACAAGGTTCAGAGTCCAGCTTTCTCTTATTTATAACTAAGCCATATTATTTTGCAATTAAAAATAAAGTGTAATACCAGAGTATACCAAATACATCTAAAACAACAAGATATTTTCCAAGTAGTTAAATAAATGTAGACTTGGGCACAACTTAAATAACTTCAACAGAGATAATTAGATTTTAAATACTTGAGTGGCTTTGCCTGAGTTCATTACAAAAAAAAAAAAAAAAAAAAAACTCTTTGTTCCTATGTCATGGTTTAAAATTTCTTTCAGTGAAAATTTAAGACACAGAATACTTTTTCAAAATAAGAACAAAATTCCAGGCAATTAAAAACAATCCTTCACTCTGTTACTGGCCATGATTATGGCAGGAGGGTTCATAAATCACAACTAAGGTTCACATCCAGAGATGATCTGCAATGAAACTCATCCTCTGTTTTTACTACTGCTGCACAAGGTATGCTCTAAGGATCCAAGCTTCACTCATAGTTTGCAGCGTTCAGACGACCAAAGGTGCCTCTGGAGACGACACTGCAAAAAATTTACTTCTCTTTCAGTCTCAGTGGAATATTCAAGCTTATTAGGCTGCCATTCAAAAACTGTGCAGTAAAGATCCACAGCATGCAGGTCTGGCAAACGGCAAGGTTACATTTGTAGGATATCAATATTCTTGATTTCTCTTCAACTTATGTTTCTAAAATACAGTAAGTATTGGATGATTCATGAAAATTAATCAGCTACTAAAATTTCTGCCTGTTATTAAAGCCATGGGGAAGAAAGTAAGTTTTCTTACACTATACAAGTTTAATTTTTTAATGAATATAGGCACTTGGAAAGAAAAAAATAATAATATTAGGGAGAATTTGAATTTGAATAATATTCAGAAGAATTTGCTGAAATCATTTGTCACTCTCCAGCTCTATGAACCAAAAGAATCCATTACTGTCAAGACTGCAAATTTTTCTCTGGATCGGTCAACTGGCCAGCAAAAGGTACTTGTCAGTTTTGTGAAGTTTTGTGAAGAAACTCAAAGATTTGCACAGCAGAAATAAATGTCATAAGGATGGGAGGAGTATTAATAAAATTTGAAAACCTTAAACTGAACTAATTGATTTAGAGCTATCTATTGGTTAGAAGCTATTTTCTGATAGATGAGTGGAGAGAAATGTTTAACCTGGTTATGGCTATAAATACTGCGTCTCTTCTAAATTAAATCAATTTTCTTGATGAAACTAATTTCTTGCCTGAAAGGTATTAAAATAATTTCATTATAAAGAAGGTTTTGCTACAGTTCTGCACATTCCTCCACTGAAGCAAACAGTTCAATGCATATGTCATGACGTGCAAACTGTTTTTTTCCAAAAAAAAAAAAAATGAGGGCATTTGGAAAACACTGTGATGTGAAATAGACTAACATGAAAGTTCCATTTTCAACATTGTCTCAACCTGAGCTCTATTCCCAATGAAGCTATACAAATACAGTTTGTTTCGTCTCCTATACCATTCTATTCTCTTCCAAACACGTATATACAGTAATAATCAAAGCAATGCAAATTAAAACTGCAATGAGATATCACTTTTCTATCCAACTGATACAATTTTAAAAGAAGATGATACCCAGTGCTAATAGCTGGGGAGAAAACAAATCCTCATATATATTTAGTGAGAGTGTAAATTTATACACTTTCGAATGGCAATTTGGCAATACGTGTGGAAATTCTAAATGTGCATGATTTTCAGCCCAGCAACTCCACTTCTGGTAATTTATCCTATCTAAATAATCGCTTACATGTGCAAAGATACGTGCATAAAAATACTCATTTGTAGCATCATTTGCCAAATAACAGAAAACAACCCTAATGTCCATCAACAGGGAATTAAGATTATGACACCATTTTAAGGGAGGGAAAAGGATGTCTTTACACCTAACCAGAAGACAGAAAACAAAACATAACTTATCTCTGGGAAAAGGCAACTGTGGAGGCTTTTCAATATTTTTTTACAATATTTTTTCTTTTATAATCAGAAAGAAAGCAAAAAAAAAAAAGAAAAGAAGGAAAATATATATGTACAGCCCTATGAACTTAGAACTCTAGATCATTTACTTTTATATCATAAAACATATTATTTAAAAGCATGATTTACTGGAGACATGTTTAAAGACTTTAACAACCAAAGCTGTATTTCTCTATTCCAGCTTATAAATAATCTCTAATATTTCCTTTGTTTCATGGAATTTATTATGTTTTCTATGTAAAATGTGTTTTTATGAATATTATGAATATATAAAAATATTCTACTTTGAGGTAAGACCAGCAATTTCTATCTTATATTTACTTTAACTACAACCAAAGCATTAAAAGTAGGGAGTGCTCAAAAGTACACTATTTATTAATTCAAAGAGGAAAAAAACCCTAAAACTGTTATTACAAATATGAACTATATTATTTTAACTTGTCCTATATTTATAAATTTAACATTGTATTTTCTATGAGTGATCTTCTCCATACAACCACTCCATTTAACAAGCATTATTCTTTATGTGTTGTTTGGATATAATATTTAAATAAAGTCATTCTAAAAACCCTGAGTTGCCTCATAGAATACTAGTGTTATGGAATGATTTAATTAACCACTTATCAAAACAAAACAGAATTTTTCATTAACCATGCATATGATTATTATGTACTTAAATTATATCTGTAATTATTATTATAACTGTATATACTGACAGTCCCTTAACACAACCCCAGAGAATAAGGTCTCAGTTTTAAATTAATAATGGATTTTCCATCTAACTATACTTGGAACTTCTACCTGACCAGAGATATTCTTAATGTTGAAACAGCCAAAAATAACCATGATTTTTTCCCATTCATGATCTATGTATCTCTTATATAATGGTTCCAGAGTTAATCTGAGCTCAAATCATTTATTAGTTTGTAAACTGACCAGAGTGATCACCTATTATGTTAGGAAGATTTTAATTGTGAATGTAGGCAAGTTAGTGTAAAGTCTGGTGTTTTACCAATTGTTGTTTTCTTTTTTTTTTTTATGTTTATTATCTTTTGAGAGAGAGAGGGCATCAGTGGGGAGGGGCAGAGAGGGAGACAGAGGATCTGAAGTAGGCTCCATACTGACAGCAGGGAGCCTGATGTGGGGCTCAAACTCACGAACCATGAGATCATGACCCGAGCCAAAGTTGGACGCTCAACCAACTGAGCCACCCAGGTGTCCCCCAATCATTGTTTTCTATATTTGGAGGTGAAGAGAAGAAATCGAAAGCTTTTCCACTTTATTGTACGCAATTTATCTAAACTTGAGGCTATGTCATCTACCATATAATGTAGATCAGATCTGGCTGGAAAACCTTAAATCCAGGAGTAATTTGCTACCCCCCATAAATAAAGATGGCTCCCCATGGGTTAGCCTGAGACACATTGGTAGTAGTGGAATCTAGAGTTGCACAAAAAGCAAATGGAGGCATCTTTGTATTGTGCTGTCTTCCTCTGACTTTATCTTCCTGCTGGCTTTCTCTCAGCCCCTCCTATCAATGTACTCCCTGTCATTCCAGGGCCTAGTCACAAGCTGACAAGTTCCAGTGCCTGGAATATTCTTCTCCCCATTATTCCCAGAGGCAGGACAGAAGAAAGGTTAAGCATTTGGATGCTGGAACAGATCCCTAGTGTTTATTTTCCCTCTGCAAACTGGGGTGAATAACAGTGCCATCCTCTCAGGGTATTTAGGAGGATTAGATAAATTTACACAGGTAAAACAACCATCCCAGTGCCAGGGACAGAGAAAGCGACCAATAGGGTTGCCTATTACCATTACTATTATCATTTATAATCAGGGAAGCCTTCTCCAAACATGAGGTCAAATCCTCCTATTTAAGGGTTCATCAATGTTTATTATTCTCTTGTAGCATTCATCACGGTCACATTTTTACATTGCTTTGTGTAATTGTTTAACAATACTAATTTTTCTTTTCTTTCTTTCCTCCCTCTTTTTTTTTTTTTTAGTAGGCTCCATGACCAACATGGGGCTTGAACTCATGATTCTAGGATCAAGAGTCAGATGCTCTACTGACTGAGCCAGCCAGGCAGTATATAATACTCATTCTTATCCCTAGACTGTGAATTCCATGGTGGCTAAGAATATGATTAGTGTTTTGAGAGTTTTTTGTCTGTTTTTGCTTTTTCCTTACGATTGTAACCCAAAAATCTAGGCTGAGCATCTAGTGCCTAAAAGGACTCCAATAAATACTAGTGAATGAGTTACTGCATTAGTTAATGAATACAGAACCCAGGAAATAGAAAACATCTTTTTAAAAGAAACAAGGGAACTTGTTTAAGAAATTTAAAAACAAAGGGGCGCCTGGGTGGCTTAGTCGGTTAAGCATCCAACTCTTGATTTGGTTCAGGTCACGAACTTACCTTTGTAGGATAGAGCACCACATCACTCAGGCTCTGCACTGACAGCACAGAGCCTGCTTGAGATTCTTTCTTCCTTCTCTCTCTGCTTCTTGCCCTGCTTGCATGGTCTGTCTGTCTATTTGTTTCTCTCTCTCTCCCTCACTCTCAAAATAAATCAATAAAAAATAAACTTAAAAAAAAAAAAGAAGCTTAAAAACAAAGACAACCTGACTTGCCTGAGATTGAGCTGGAGATGCTAATTCAATCTGCAGATAACTTGACTCTATATCCTGATCACCCTAACACCAATAGGCAGACAGGGTGACATGCTTCGTCCATTAAAATTTGAGCTGTGGCCTTAACCAGTTTGGAGTTGTGGAGGAAGAACTGTAAGTGGGTATTTATACACACAAATCTGTATATTATACAACCTACATCTAGAAATTGTTTATGCAAAACTTAGCTAATTTTTAACAAGATTTAAAACCCAAACAGCAGCAACAACAAAATTTGGGTAAATAAGCACGTAAATGAAAGAGACATAACACAGGTAGAATATAGAGCAGGTGAGGAAAAACAAACAAACAAACAAACATGTGAATACAGGAGTCACATTTAATATATAAGGAGATAAATCAACAGTAAAGGAAATGTTCTTTAGTGACCAAGAAGGGAAAATATCCACTCCTGATATTTTTGTATTAACGTGTAGACAATTCTACATTCTACTTATCTAAAAGAGAAAAATGGCTTCAATGTACAATCATATATGTATCAAATATTTTGGTGTTTATTAGTTCATCTGCTAGACCCTAATATCATTGGATAGCATCACATTACCACTTCAGATCTGGGTCAAATTGAGTCTTTGGCCATGAAATCTATGCCTTCAACATCACAAAATTGGTATGCATACATTTAAAATTTCGACTAGTCTTGTTGAGCCTATATTTTAATAATATTTTCTCATAAAACTTTTACTTAGTTGTCATATCATGTTGACTATTAAAAATCACTTATTTCAATTTTTGAGATATTATTTTTCCTGTTGGCTTCTCAAATTATTTATAAACACTAATTTTTTTCAAAAGGGTGTTTCAAGTAAAGTATCTTATGACAGTCATATCAGTCACTGTCAGTTATATAAAACTCAATGTTTCAAAGTGAAAGAAAAAAAGCTCAAGGAAATTAAAATTATAATTTAATTCCAATTATTACCAACCTACCATCATACCACCTGAGTGAAACTGTAAGAGACCAAGAGCCAGGAATACATTCTCATGTTATCAACTTTCTTTTTTTAATTCTGAAATTTTGGCTCTTTTTGCCTCAGTTCTTCCATATTATAAACACTGACATGTTGGCAGCTAATCAAGTAATGATTGGAAAGTGCTTAAAGCTTAAATATTCTTGGAAGAGAAGTAGTGTACAGGTGCAAAGTAAAAGAAATTTTTTAAATGTTTCCCACAAATTGAGGGAAAAAAATCATAAAATTCTCAGGTCATGTTTACAAAAGGATAAAGCGTTCCAACAGCACTATAATTGCAGGGAAATGGGCTTGCCTAGGGTTGATTCATCTCACTGATTTATTATTATATACTCCTAAATATTTCCAAAAAGCTTTGAGACATCTTATAATGAAATACAAAGCAAAAAGGCCATAGGTAAATGATAAAGGGACAGAGAATTTATGAAATAGCCATGCCAAAACCCAAGTGAAGCTTTAGCAACTGGTAATAATAAAAAAAAAATACAAGGTTCCTACCAATTTCAAAGGAGAAATATGATGGAATATAAAGACTGCATTTAAAAAATTAACAAACTAAAGCACGCCTGTTCCTCCAGAAAGGAAAAAGTTACCAACCCTCAACTACACAATTGATTTATTTTTGAAGACTTTGAAGAAGGTGCAGTCATTTGTATGTGTGTGTGTATATGTGTGTGTGTATATATATATATATTTTTTTTGGTATATATATATATATATATATATATATATATATATATATATGAGTGTTTCCAATGTGCCAGACACTGTGCCAGGGGGTAGAAACACCAATAGGAGAAAAAAAGGCCTGGTCTTTACTTGAAACTCATAGTTTAGGAAAGGAGATTAACATTAATCAACTAATCACAAAAGGATAAGCATGCAAGTCCAGACTAAGATAGTACTGGTGGAAAGGAACAGAGTATGATAGAAACAAGGAACTCGTTTGAGGATTGAGGGACAGCTCCTTGAAGAAGTTAGGCTCAAATGAAGTCTGTTTGATGATGAAGAGTTCACTCAGAAAAGGATGAGGCTGGCTAAAAAGCATTTGAGAGGAGGGGAGTCTGTGCAAAGACCCAGGGTCAGGAGAGAGCTTGGGGCCCTTGTGGATCAGAAGAAAAGATCAGAGTGTTGAAGCACTGAGCACTGTAAGATAAGGCGGGACAAGTTCTATGGGAGCCAGAGAAGCTGAGCCTCTGGGAACATTAAGTCTTTATCCAAAAGCTGTAAGAAGTTCCTGATGGCATTTCCAAAAAACAAACACACAGAAAAGCCTGAGATATTTTATACAAGACTATTTCTCACACTGTCTTTTAAAGTTTAGGGTCTGGGAGAAGTCTTTCTGGGGCTTATTGTTCAGGACAAAGTTTTACTGAACTTGACAGAAAACAAATGTTTGAGAAGGAATTGTGTAAAGCCTCCCTTTGCAGGGGAGGAGAAATAACAAGAACAGAATTTCCTGGAAGCCCATGTTGGGGGACTTGAGAGAAGGGCTTGTAGAAGAGAGCCTGTCTTTGCCATGAGGTGATTTGCCTTTAAAAGAAATTATTGTTTTTTAATGTTTATTTATTTTGCCAGAGGGAGAGAGAGGGAGAGAGAATGGGAGGGAGGGACAAAGAGAAAACCCCAAGCAGGCTCCATGTTCAGCTAGGAGTCCAACACAGGGCTGATCCCACAAACCGCAATATCATGACCTGAGCCAAAATCAAGAGTCAAATGCTTAATGGACTGAGCCACTCAGGTGCTCCTGGAGAACCTCCCCCAAAAACAGGCTCAGAAAGCCTGTTTTATTTATCTCAGAAAATACGTTGTAGCCTTCAGGGAGCTAGGGCACAAAAGTAGGAACCCACTGATTTGTGGTATTAGATGGAAGAAATGGGAAGCTCTGTTCCTTTCTTTTGTCTTTTCTCTTCTCTTTTGCCTTGCATTCTCTCCCTCTTTTCTTCATGGACATTTTTTTGTTGTAGCTTCTTTGTTACACACTCTCTTGCTGTATTTCAATATGCACAGCCCCTTTCTTTCAAACTCGTTTAAGTTTGCCTGTTTATGTTTTTCAGAATATTTTGTTCTATGTGAATGTATGATAGTCACAAAGCAAATGATGAAGAGGATCTTTTCATTAAAATGGTTGAAGGAAGGTGGTGAAGGCTAAGAAATTGCCCAATAGTGAAAATTCATGAGGCTGATAGTTAAAAATATGCCCCTTCAGTAGAAGAGGTACCAAAGAATGGTTTCTATGGCTGTATCGGTGCATCATGCCTGGGTCATTGATCATCTCTCTGGGCTGACAATATTTGTCCTAAAGAAATCATTTCACACTTGCCCATCACATTACCCAGCACAGAATAGTGCTTAGTAAATGCTTAGTCTTGAATGAAATGTTTTCTCTGTAATGGGGAGGGGAGAGTGAATACAAAGAGGTCTTTCATAGGATTGTATTTGCCTGAAAACTCAAATGCTCTTCCATTTGAATATTCCCTTGAATATTTTCAGGCCTTTGATTTGTAAGGTTGATAAGAATTTCCCAATTCATTAAGAGTAAATATTGACAAGCAAGATTTATCTTATATACCTATAGAGAAATGGGGTCAAAACAGAAATACAGCTGTCAGTGATACATAACAGAAGGCCCTGATTAAAAACAAAAAAAAAAAAAATCATACCTGTTTTAGACCTTTCAGGAACACGTTTCAGTGTTGTTTCTTTTTTTTTTTTTCTTCCTAATCTTACATCTAATCAGACAGCAGCCTGTAACTTTTCTCATCATTACATATGGCCTATTGACAGTTGACAACAACTTTACTCATCATTACATATGGCCATTTACAGTTGACAGCTGTCAACCAGGCAAGTTCACATACGTTGCTGCACAATCACATGGCATTGCAAAGAGTGGGGTGAGAACCCAGGCCAACATGCCATTGATGAGCCTAGAATGAACCACTGCAGCTGGAAACTACCTCACGGAAACAAAATAGATCCCACCCTTGTACATTTTACCTCAGTCTCTCACCATTAAAAAACTACTACCATATTCAAATTATTTATTTTATTTCACTTAGTATGCACAGAGCGCTTTTGTTCTGGTACTTATTTCTGATACTAGTGCTTTTCTTCCCTTTCTATTCCAGTTGATTTCTTACAGAAAAAAAAAAGGGGCAGGGGGTGGTATTGTAGTATTTACACCACAAGGAAATCCTGCTCCTTAAGATACAGAAGAAAGTATATCTCCACTTTAAACTTGACCAAGCGCTGCCTTTAAATTCAATGAATGAGAAACCATAGGAGTTAGGAAACAATAGTTCTATCACAAAGACAGAGACTTCAGTAATCTATCTAAAATGCCTATTTTCAAAACCACTTCTAGTTTGATGGACAGTAGAATAAAGTTGATGTCAGTACGAAGAACTTAAAGTTGGAAGTTTGTGATGGTCAAGTTTTGTTCTGCGTGTGTGTACATGCACAAGTGAATGTATGAGGCAGCATCTTCCCCAATGTCATTTATTCACCCAGAACATTTTATATCATTATTTCAGTATTTATGCCTACCTATTTCAAGCAGGTCTTATGAAAGGCATTTTCGTCAAGACACAAATCACTTGCCATTAGTGATTTCTAACCTTTATTACCCCAGCAAGAGATAGAGAACTTTTGAGACACAGCCTAAACATGTCAAAAGGTTGGTTTTCCATTAATACCAGCAGGAGTAGAAAATGACACTGCAGTTGTCCTTGGAACAGAGAAGCTGACAGATTTGCTGAAAGGTTCAGCCATTGTAGGCTTTTGTTAAAAACCTAAAGCCAGCAACATTTCTCTTTGAAGTTCTGAAACATCTTGGAATTCAAAGAGCTCAACAAAGAATAACATGGACAATTGAGTTTTTCAAAACTCCATTTTAATTTAGCTTTTAAAATATTATGCCTAGTCATTTAGAGTGTCAACTCATTCAAAAGTACAAAGTAAGTTCATTAAGAATTATCACCTAAGGTATCCAAATAGATCTCCAATTCAAAGGATGTATGCCAAGGTCTAATACATTTAATTTAAATGCTTACCTTTCCCCTGGGCATTTCCAACAATTCTAATTGAAAGGCACTTAAGAGAGGGAGGTCTACAATTCTGAGTATTGTACACGGGCTCTCATACCGAAGGCCTTTTCTATTCAGAATGTGAAAAATCAGATTCCAGATCACTTGTCCTTTATAATTCCTGTAATCTTTTCCAGTTAAAATTAATATCTGAGTATTACAGTAAAAACCAACATCCAGGACTAAATTTCCTGGAGTTGGCAAGCTATATTATTCTGTATTGGAATACTCAAAAGAGAACTGTACAATGTTTGGGTAGCAGCAACAGGATGAGTGAGTCAGCTGAGACTAACACAAAAACTTACTTCTAAGATCTGTGTAATTAAGCACACCATACTCTTTCAACATAAATAACAGGTCTCACTATTCCCATAAATCCAATATTTAGAAAATTTACTTGGTTCATTCTTATCCTGATTTTTTACGATGGCTGATAAAATTTTAATGTTGGTCTGATTAACTGCCCAAAAGTATGCAAACGTTGAACAGCAGCCTCAAAATATATGTCAGAAATATGACTTGGAATGTCAGAAGTTCTTCTATTCCCTCATTCAATATTTAGATGCCCTCCTTGAATTCCAAAAATAAATAAATAAATACCTTCCACATTTAATAAAATAGCATAAAATAGCTATTACTGCTTGTCTCTTTGGTCTGACAATCCATGCTATACCCTAAATATAAATTTGATTAAAAGTTCCAGTCTTCTTTAAGGAGACAGCCCAGTCCTTACTGAACTGGGATGGTCAGACATTCAGAAAAGGAATTAACAAGCCATATACTTTATCACAGCCCAAAATACCTCAGTATCACAGATCCAGTTATTGAAAGAAGTACTGCTAAAAAAATGTGATTTTTGTCTAATTTGCCAATTTAAGTTTGGTACTTTTTCTTCATTCCATAAATCTCATTCATTTTTGCTTTTGCCAACTTTACAAAATGAACAAGTCTCAACAGTGAGGAAAGGGGTAAAGAAAAGAAAATATCTCCTATATACTCATATAAAAATGAACACATTTCCTAGAAAATAGATTGATTTCTCTCATTCCATAGGGGAAAAAGTGGCTATAACAAACATTTCCATTGTTATCAGCTCTATGGAAAATTAGGAAGACAATGAAACAAGTTAATTTCCTGAATGCCAGGCTTGTAAGAAAAATAGCAAAGACCTATGAAATTCTACCTCTAGTGTCTATGCCAAAAACAGTTGCTGTTACAATTTGCCACACTTGCCTTAGTTTTTACATAGAGAATGTGTTTGGTTTCACAGGTAATTGGTAGCCTTGAGCACATGTAACTTACAATCACTGAATGAAAAGATTCGCTTTGGTGAATTAAAATGGAACAATTTCTCCAAAATAAAGGGAAAAAGGCAAAATAAAATGTTAAGGGGATTAATAGGCAAGTGTTTCATCTATTTTTGCATTTAATTTGATGTTATGAAAGCTTTAGGCATCTAAAAATATACCCCTTTTATTTTCTAAGTCTGCAAGATTTGGCTTTTGGAATAGAAACAGTTTAGGTGGGGAGGGAATTGTTGAATTCTGTATCTATGTTTAAAAAAAAAAGGGGGGGGGGTTGACCATAACCCGAGGCCCTAGCTCCTGCAGAGTGCCTGTTGTTATGAAAGCAAGGTGCTCCACACGATCTAATCATAGCACTAAACCTTGTTACAAGCCCTTTTACAGCTCCAATATCTGGGTTACATGGAAACACGCTGGAGAGCCTCCTTGTACTATGAAATAAATGTCATTCTGACTGGCATCCTCTCTTCCAGCAAGTAATTTCCCTCCGCTGATAAATCGATACAGCAAAAACAAATGAGAGCACACAATGGGCACAGTGAGGATTACATTTTTATTCATTTCAGAGCCCCTGCAGCCAAGTTTTTTAAGTACAATGGCAGAAAATGATGCACTTGAGCTAGGAAACAAGAGAGATACATAGAGACATTGAGATAAGAAAAGAAAGACAAAAAAGAAGAAAGGAAAGAAATAAGAACAAAGAGAAAGCCAAGAGACAGGAGGCAAATGTGTCCCTATCAAGCAGTTCACACATAAACTTCTGTTTGAGAGTAAGATTATTATTTGAATTCTTGTCCAGCTCTTCACAGATATGATCAGAGAAAACACACATCTTCTTTTTTCACTTCTTTATTGCAGATAATTTGAAAAGGATCTAAGATCTTACTTTTTATTTGATTGATTAATTATTGATATCAACATAAGATCCACACATGACAACTTATCTATAAAACCCACAACTAGAAATGGTAGAAAAGACAAAATCAATCTTTATTCATCTCTGAAAGTCCCCTCAAGTCATTTATGTTTTTCATTGTCTTTAAGGCAAAGATGGAAAGGGCAAAACAAAAGAGAAGCAAGAACACAGTGACTATTCATAAGAGGGATGAAAAATTCCCATGAAGATGTCTTTTAAGATTGATTTCATTAAGTCCCAAAATAATTAAATAAGTTTCATTGAAAGAGATATGGTGCACATTTTAAAGTGAAAATTCTAAGATATTTTCTCTTCGGAAGGGAACAGAGAAAGAACTATTCCATAAAACCCTGAAAACTCCAAATTTCCTGTGAAGAAAGAGTATTACATTTTCTGTTATTTACCGTGGCATTCAACTCTTCTGAAGGCAATGGATCTTACCAGGAGAGAAATATAAAGTCTTAATATGGCTTTTAGGTGATATGCTATTGTAAACTTTAAACTAAAAATTATTGGCCAAGTTATTCAACTATCTGTGCCTTAATTTTTAAATCTATAAAAATAAGGATGATGTTAATAGTAATCTCAGCACTTTTGAGAGAATTACATTAGTATAAGCAAAGTGTTGAGAATAGTTCCTAACTCCGAGTAAATGTGACCATCGTCATCGTTGTCACCCATTACTTCCCAAGCTACAGTAGTTATTTGGGTGTTTTCAACAATTTTTGTTTGGCCTACAGGGTAACAATGTACTCACACAATACATTCTTGGGGTCACTACACAGTACTGAACTAGATGGACTAAGGGTCTCATCTGGCCACAGATTTTAAATATTCTTAACTGTTTTGTCTCAGAGTCAATATCTCAGAGTCAATATACTCCCTTGGAAGAGCAAGTTAGAATATGTATCACTATATCCAATCCTTAAGTATTCTTTTAATGTTCTCTTTACTGAAGTCTGGAAGATAGCGTGTACCTTTTTCCTCCATAAAATATGTGTAACTAGTATTTCCCATGATATTTTCAATGATCATTCTCAGTCAGTGTTTAATATATTATATTCTTAATGCTATTTATGATCTTTCTCCTTTGAGGTTTAATTTGATTATTCTTTATACTTTTAAGTGTTTGGATTAGTATATGTTTATAACTCTTTATTCATTCATTACTGTGCTCCACTGGCCATCCATTTTACTTCTTAAGAAGAAGTAAGAAACAGAGGAATAGCTCAAACTGGTTTGTACTACAGACTTTGATAACAAACGAAGAGAAACAAGAAAGGAAAGCAAGGCATATGGAATGCTCTGGTAGGCCCTCCTGGCCTCTGTCATCTTTTCTTTCTTGTATCATCAATAAAAAAAGAGTGGATATAAGCCTACATTAGTGTCTCTTAGTATTTTTTTCACTATCATTTTTCCCAGTGAACATTTTTATAAATTTTCCCTAATAGCCCACCCGATGAAATTTTAATACACCCAGTATATTGTTATATGTACCATATGTGTATCTATACTTTTTGAAAGAGGGATAATCCTTTCTTCTTTTCAAAACCAAGTTTTACCCCTTTATGGTAACATCACCTTTTGAGAATACACAGGCTAATTCACATTAGGAAGACAAACCACTTTCCACTTAGCGCATCGGGTCCAACATGACTACAGAAGGTAAGTTGGAAGCCAGTTATAGTTGTGAGTCTGTGTTTTGTTTTTCGCAAACCTTTAAGTACTAATCCATGGACCCTTAGTCCATCTAGTTCAGTAAATTTACGTTACCCCAAAATCCAAAACAGTACTTTGAAAATGGAAAATATACGGTAGTTTGTGAAAGATGCCCAAGAAGCTACAAAGCAGTTTAAGGACAAGAAGTAAGGAGGATGAAGAGTAAAGTGGAATTGTTTCCAATTAAAGCAGCTAGGGAATTAGGTAGGTGGAATGTAATTATCTACATTGGAGTTTGGCCAGGCTTCTGGGCTCTTTTGAGGAAAAAAAATGAAAGAAAGAAAGAAAGGGGAAAAAAAGAAGAAGAAGAAAGCTCTGTGATCGCTAATGAATAGAGAGGTAGGTCCAAGCTGAACATCTCATCCAAAAAAATGGAGTAAGATTTCTAAGTCCTTCTTTCCCGGAACATAAGTGGTATTCTCCTTTAATGAATTTGAAACTACTTATAAGCCCCTTACTTCAATTTGAAATAATAATTTCATACAGCAATAACCTTAGAAATGGGAGTGTTGGAGAAGACAGTAAAATAGCTCCGGCAATCAATGAAAGAGGCACAATTTGTAGCACGTGAGTGTCAAATCTGCAGCATTTTGAAATACAAGTGTTGGAGTCACACCAACACATGTCTAAAATTGAACAAGTCACTTTATGTTTTTAGGTTACCTGAAGAAGTAATTAGTAAAACAGGTTAGTTCTGCTCAAAGTACACAGGACCTTCCCCAATGACTGGGCCGCCAAGGCAGTGTAATGAAAACTGATAACTTTACCAACTCGGGAAGCCCGAGATGTGTGCCCAATAAATGTAAGCAGACATTATATCCTTCATAATCAGGGTAGAAGGAAGATGTGAACTGAATAAATGCTTGAAAAAAATCATAGCTTCTATTAGATGCAAAGATTGAAGTGTTAGACACCTTTAAGCTCAGCTTTCATTTAATTTATGGCTTTCCTTTCTGTAGTCTGAAGGGAGTGAAAAATTCTTCTCTCTAATTTTTTCCCCTTTCATGACTTGACCAGGAAGATGAAATCGGGGTACTTTAATTACCATTCAGAGCCAAAGGCTTGCCCTTTGATATGGAAATCCCACTTCTGTGACTGCCTTTTCCCCAGCCCCTTCTCCTTCCAGTTGCCCAACAGAATTTTAAGTAGCTTTGTCACCAGCTGATAGTAAAAGCTAACTGTAGCTCTTTCCTGTTAAGTTCTGTTTTGAGTTACACTATGTTTCTTTCACCAAATTGGAAAAGCTGAAAGCAAGAAAGGAGGGGGAGGGAAGGCAGCAAGAGATAGAGGGAAAGGGAGAAAGAGAGCGGATGTGAATGAGAGTATGACCAACTCTATCCATTAGAGTCACTCAATTATAGTTTCTACTCTGTCTGCATGAAGTGTGGCCCATCCTGCACAAAGCCTCTCACTTTAAACACACACACACAGAGCACAAACCGATGAAAGCTGCCATGTAGAGTTACCCCGTTATTGTCATCTGCCTGCTGTATGACTCCAGGCTTTGCTATAATTATTAATTGCACTTGTCAACTGTCATTAATTCCTCTTTAGCATCCCTGTCTTTGAGTAATTAGACAGAACAGCCTCACTGAGCTCATTGTTTAGAGTCCCTTGAAAGAGCCCACTGGGCTTTCTGCAGAGAAAACCATCAGGAATACAATAGAGCACTTCTCCCTTAACCCTTTGGAAGTGTGAATGGAAGGGAAAGTGCTCTCACAGGTTTGGGTGGCCTGCTTTACTTTGCGGGTGCATAAAGTCTCTGTCAACTACCCCTTACCTGGAACCATATTTTAAATGTTTCTTTCCAGCAGAGAAGAGGTATTTAAGTTAATTAAAAAGTCTTGGGGAAAACAAAATTTCCAAATTAACATCATCAAGTTTTTAATCATTTTCTCATTTATCTTATGCTTTCTATGTTGGCGAAGCCACATTTCTCAGAAATAATATTTCCCTGTTGATTACATACATCTACAGACACTGCAGCACACACACACACACACACACACACACACACACACACAAACACATACACGTGCAAAGTTTTTTCCAGGTGACTTTTGATTTCTCTAAGTTATAACTTAGATTCTAAATTTTAGATTGACAGGATTGAAGCTCCTTTTTATTTAGTCCTTTTACCCAGCCTCCTATATAATGAGTCAGTTGACAGTGCTTTAAATTGTACAACTGGTAGCTCTGAATACATTTTAAAATTTTATTTTAAGACCCCTACACTGAAAATTAGGCCATATTTGATGTTTGGCCCATGGTCTCTAGAAATTCCCTGAATTCATCCAGGGATACATTTTGTGCAATAATTCCAAATGAGAATTAATATGTTATCATTTTGAATCACATAATGCATAAGAAAGCACTATAAAAACTGTAAAGTGCTATAAAATGTCATATTAGTATTTTATCATTATTGGCTTATAAAACTAAACTCCTTTGATGCTGTTAAATCTATTTGCAGCTTTAACTTCTTTAAATATGTCAAGAATAAAAAATATTTAGCCATTTTCTAATAATAACACTGTTAATAACAATATCACAATAGTTATTTGTTATTAGTTTAAACCACTCATACAGTAAAACTTCTTGATCTAGCTGTTTCACTGAAAAGGAAAATCATATGAATTTCTCTTTAAAAATTTAAGGTCTATGTCATTTTAGAAAATACATGAGAGTAAATATGATCACTAGGGATCATTAGAGCTATTTCCTATACTATCTTAGCTATGAATTTTTTTCAGATACTGGGTGAGTACATTTTAAGAATAATAACATTTACTAAAGTCGAGATATGTGTTCTATATACTTCATATACATTAGTTCATTTAATGTTCAAATCTCTATGAAATAGGTACTATCATCTCAAATTTAGAAATAGGAAAACTAAGTAATGAGTAGTTAAGGAAGTCGTCCAAGATCACACAGCTAATGAATGGCTGTCAAGATCTGACAATCTAACTTCTCCAGGAGCTAAGATACTCTCCTATGCAGGTGTCCATTCAATAGGTAATAAATCGAGATTTGTGACTGTGTTTCCTAAAGAGCAAAATGTATTAATATATATGAAAAACTCGTCATAAAACTATGACATAAACATACACTGGACATCTTAGGAAGCATCCAATACAGTCAAAGTGAAACTGTGGTGGAGGTGGGGAAGAGACAGAAAATGAGTTTTGCAAATGTTGGATATTATTTCGGCTTTGGCACTGTTATCACTGTGTGTAAATGCTAGGTTAACATAAGAAAAATCCATTTTGATTTATACACACACAGACACACACACACAGACACACACATGTATTGAGTATTTACTACATAGCTAGTCTATGCTAAGTAGTATGTAAGGCACTGAAGAAATATAGAAGTATAAATTATGATTCCTAGCTAAAAGGAGTTGTCAGACTTACTGAAAGGACAGAATTTTGAGAACCACACAATTAACATACTACAAAGTGCTAAATGGAATACAATCAATAAAATAGATTAAATGAAAGATCTAAGATCAATGATGCTAGAAGAAGGAAAAATGTGACTTATTAAAAGGAAAAAAATTCTAAGTATCAGGGGCATCCAACAATGAATCAAGCTGATTTGATAAGCAATGAATATCTATCACTAAAAACACTTAAGTTAGGTAATGATCAATAATGAACAATATAAAAGATTTTCTGCAGTGGTGGTGAGGTTGAACCAGCCTAAATAATATTGTCTAATATCATCTTGCACGTCTTAGATTCCATAATCCCGTAAAATAAACTTTTAGCAAGGAAGGGAAACTTTATTTTGCTTGTTCTTTACAGAGAAGTCATCCTGAAGAAGTTTGGTATTGAATTTGACTTTGAATAATGAATTAGAGATTCAAAAGTGGTAATAAGAGTAAAATAAAAAAAAATAACTTACAAATAGAATTACACGTGCAAGGAGAGGAGCAGAAATAATAAACATGGAAAAGACAGCAAAAAAGCCCTACCTCACTGACATGAAGAACAACTTGGAGGAGCAGGCATGGTGGGGAGGGCGTAAGTGGCAGGGGGGGCAGCAAGTAAGAGAGTAAAAGCTGTCTCAGCAGAAAGGAGGCCAACTCTCAAAAGATCTGGTCAAGAGGTTTTTCATGGATTTAACTGTAAGAGAAGTAACTATGAGTTCGAGCCCCACATCAGGCCCTGCGCTGACAGCTTGGCACCTGCTTGGGATTCTGTCTCTCCCTCTCTTTGCCCCTCCTCTGCTTGCTCTCTCTCTCTCTCTCAAAATAAATAAACTTAAAAATAAAATACAATGCAGAATGGGAAAGAATAAGAAATACTAAATGTTAGAGAAAAAAATAACTATTGTATACCTAAAACAAGAGTACATTTTGTAACTTTCTTTTTATACCTTACTATTCTCCTTTTGCAATGCTTAAATAAATATGACTGAAATTTTTAGCAAAAAATTTAGTTGGAGGAGGTCCAAAAGCACAAACTTAAGTTATAAAATAAAATAAATAGGTCATGGGGATATCACGTACAGCATGGTGTTCTACATTTGAAAGTTGCTAAGATATATCTTAAAAGTCCTCATCACAGGGCTGCCAGGGTGGCTTAATCAGTTAAGTGATTGATTCTTGACTTCGGCTCAGGTCATGACCTCACAGTTGGTGGGTTCGAGCCCCGTGTCAGGCTCTGCATTGCCAATGCAAAGCTGGCTTGGGATTCTCTCTCTCCCTCTCTCTCTCTCCCATGTTCGCTCACTCTCTCTCAAAATAAATAAATAAACTTTAAAAAATGTCCTCATCACACAGAAAAATTTATAAGTACATATGGGGACCAATGTTAACTAGACTTATTGTGGTGATCATTTTGCAATATATACATATATCAAATCCTTATGTTGCAAACTTGAAACTAACATAATGTTATATGTCATTTATACCTCAATTAAAAGAAAAGCATACTATGGGGCGCCTGGGTGGCTCAGTCGGTTGAGCGCCCGACTTCGTCTCAGGTCACGATCTCACGGTTTGTGAGTTCGAGCCCCGCATTGGGCTCTGTGCTGACAGCTCAGAGCCTGGAGGCTGCTTTGGATTCTGTCTCCCTCTCTCTCTGCTCCTCGCCTGCTCACACTCTGTCTCTCTCTCAAAAACAAATACAGATTAATTTTTTTAAAAAAAAAAGAAAAACATACTTTATACAATGACCATATCTACTCAGGATAATACCGTATTTAACAAAAGGTAAGAGAGAAAGAAAGAACAGGAAAAAAAAAAAAGGAAAGACAGCTACCTGATGGACTCAGTGTGAACAAAGAGTGCATGAACTATAAATGACTCTATAGTGAAGTATCTATCATTCAGTCAAAATTATATTACTTAGATATGCCATGGCTATCAACAGCCATGCTCAGGAAATACATCTACCCTGTTTCTATTGGGGAACTGATATCACATTTTATTTTTGATCTTTTGAATTCCAATATTCCCTATTCTCCCCCAAAACCCATACCATAATACACATCAGAGAAATATTTATGAGATTGGACAAAACATGCTAAATATTGACATTTCCCCCATGGGGGAAAAAAATCAATGCCATCTTACTATTCATCAAATTAGACAAGATTACACATAAGCTCCTCAGGTTGAATTTGACAATATGAAATGTACAGATTGACATGTCACTACTGCCTTGATATTTCTAAGCCAAATAGAACTACACAGTTTTTCCTCTACACCGTTGATCATGCTGTCTCAATTCTCTCCTTATTTCCACCATTCAAGACCCAACTCAGATATCATGGTTTTAGCTATGTCTTTCTGGATTCCCACTTGTTCTCCACGGCTTTCACCCCCTGTCCATGAAACCACTTCCTCTTCTGATACAGGAAATACAACAGAGAACATCAATTAAAAGTCGGTTACACAAGTCACAGGTATCGTTAGATAAAAACAGACCAATTACTCGGTGGCAGCATAACTGGTAAAAGGAGTCAGAAATTTCTCCCAAATAGTTTTACAGAGTGGATGCTATAGGTTGCAATGAAAGATTTCTGCAGCACAACTCTTGGTAGTCATAGTGCATTTTTTGGGCTCTTATAGCAGCATTCAATCTGGACCTATGACACCACGCTAAAGCAGAGGTCATAAAGGGCATTTACTTGGGGTTATTGGAAAGTATTCAGGGACATACCTCTGCATCTCTGGCTTAGTTCAGAGGTAGACTTTGGAGCATCTCAAAAGAATTGCATATCCCTCAAACCATGTTCCGTAAATATTGCTTGTTGCCACTGGGTTTCTCCTAGATGCTGTGGGGCAACAGATTTGAAATTGTTTTCTCTGAAAGAAGTGGAGTTCAGATACTATACATGGCCAAACACTAAATCAAATGCCTACGATTAAACTAGTTGCAAGCTGACTCCCATCTTGAGAAAACTGGCATGCCTAGCAAAGACCACATCTGGATGCTAAGTACTCAGAATAGAGACATTGACCCTCTGCATTCTGCCTTTTAAAAGAGGGACTGATATAAACCACAATTTTTTTATCCATTCATCAGCTGATGGACATTGAGGCTCTTTCCATAATTTGGCTATTGTTGAGAGTGCTGCTATAAACATTGAGGTATAAGTGCCCCTATGCATCAGTACTCCTGTATCCCTTGGGTAAATTCCTAGCAGTGCTACTGCTGGGTCATAGGGTAGGTCTATTTTTAATTTTTTGAGGAACCTCCACACTGTTTTCCAGAGTGGCTGCACCAATTTGCATTCCCACCAACAGTGCAAGAGGGTTCCCGTTTCTCCACATCCTCTCCAGCATCTATAGTCTCCTGATTTGTTCATTTTGGCCACTCTGACTGGCGTGAGGTGATATCTGAATGTGGTTTTGATTTGTATTTCCCTGATGAGGAGTGACGTTGAGCATCTTTTTATGTGCCTGTTGGCCATCCGGATGTCTTCTTTAGAGAAGTGTCTATTCATGTTTTTGCCCATTTCTTCACTGGGTTATTTGTTTTTCAGGTGTGGAGTTTGGTGAGAAACTTAACAGAAACCCATGGGGGAAGGGAGGGAAAAAAAGAGGTTAGAGTGGAAGAGAGCCAAAGCATAAGAGACTCTTAAAAACTGAGAACAAACTGAGGGTTGATGGGGGGTGGGAGGGAGGGGAGGGTGGGTGATGGGTAATGAGGAGGGCACCTTTTGGGATGTGCACTGGGTGTTGTATGGAAACCAATTTGACAATGAACTTCATGTATTGAAAAAAATAAATAAATAAAAGAGGGACTGATATACTTTTGCCTTCCTCACCCCCACCTGCACCCCAGCACTTTCTAGCACTTTTGAAGCCCAGGATCTCATTTTACTTATTATTGTATCTTCTGCAGCAACCAGTATCATGCTTGGCACATTATGGTATGACTGTCACACAGAGATGCATCTTTGCTTCCTTCTTTTCAATCCAACTCCTTATACAACCTCTGATAAAATGCCGGAGTGGACAGATAAATGGTAGGCACACCCAACATGGGTTTCCATCAACATACGGGGCATGCATCCCATGCTGCCACCAAACTGACTCACAAAGAAATCATTAAAAATAAGATGAACCAATATAGAATGTGTTGAACTTTATTTCTGTCCATTCTGACTAATTTTGTTCAAGAAGAATTGAAAGCAGATGGTTAAAATCGAGAAAATAGACTAAAACCCTAGTTAATGACCATCTTGGAGACTGCTGTGCATGTACTTAATATATGTTTAACTAAGAGAAGCTTGCTAAGCAATATTTATATGTATAGTATTCTACTTTCTCAGGCTACTGTTTCAAACTAGTGCTTTCTCAAAGAAATTTTAAATCAGATTTCACCTCTGGTCACATTCCTGCACACTTGTACTTTCTAGGAGTTATGCAGCCTTAATCCTCTTGAAATTTTAGATCATAATTCCAAGAGTTATTAGGTTGGAAAACAGCTTCTGGGCAAGTGATGTTATTCAAAAAACTTTTTATACCAGAAATAATAGTTGGATTATTTCTGCCTCACAGATAGTCTTGAGGTCTGATTTTTAATATAATTCTGACATTAGTGTTCCTTCCTTTTCAATAACAATACTTCTAAAACAAAAGGGAAAGATGGGGGAATAAATAAAGAAAACACAATGGTTGTTAATAAATATAAAGGTTAAAATTAGATTTGACCTTCCTTTTCTGTACAGTTTACCCTATTCTTCTGTATTCCAATGACATTACATAAATACTTTGATATTCGTTATTTAAGGGTGTATCAATATCTTGAGTTCTTTTAAGTCTCTAGAAGTGTTACTCCTTTTTAAAGTTGCTGGTCATAATGTGTAAATTTTCTTTTAAAAACACTATTTATTTTTGAAAAGTTATTCCTATACCTAAAATTAAAATATTTACCTGTACTTTATTTCAGTACAGATAAAGTTTAAAAATAGAAAAAAAGGGGTTATGCACCAAAGTTCACTTATTTAAGTATCTAACTGAGTGTGTTAGTAATGGAAGAACATAGAATTCATTTTATAAAAGTTTCTTTCAGTCAAAAAAGACAAGTTCATCTGAACAATTTATCAAATATATTTTACTTTATTTTAATAATCTGCTGCATCCAATGGGTGTAATAATCACTTTTTCATTGAGGTGTTTGGTTATAAAAATGAGAATAAAGGGGGAAGTGCAGGAGACTTTAAAAAATCCAACTGTAGACACATCTGTAAATTCAGGGACATGATTTATGCTCACAATAATGAGTTAACTGTGTCATTAAAGAAAAGTGACTATAGAAACAATAGAACAGTACTGGAAGAATTTAATGATGGTTTTTAAAAGGCAAATGTTTTCAATTTTTTTTTAACATTTATTTATTTTTGAGAGAGAGAGAGAGAGACAGAGACAGAATGCAAGTGGGGGAGAGGCAGAGAGAGACACAGAATCTGAAGCAGACTCTAGGCTCTGAGCTGTTAGCACAGAGCCCAGTGTGGGGCTTAAACTAATGAACTGTGAGATCATGACCTGAGCCGAAGTCCAACGCTTAACAGACTGAGCCAACCAGGTGCCCCAGTAAATATATATTTTTTAAGTGTTTATTTATTTATTTTGAGAGAGTGAGAAAGAGCAGGGGAGGGGCAGAGAGAGAGAATCTCAAGCAGGCTCCATGCTGTCAGCACAGAGCCCAAAGAGGGGCTTAGTCTCAGAGCTGTGAGACAATGACCTGAGCTAAAATTAAGAGTCAGATGCTTAACCAACTGAGCTACCCGGGTGCCCCAAAGCAAATATCTTAACAAGGAATAGTATCTATGGTCCATTATATAAGATTTAGAATTTATTTTCAAAGGATTCTAAAAATCTTATTTCTGGGGTATTATTCTCAGCAATAATGGGACCAAGTGGAATTCGCATGAAGGCAAAAGTTAGCACAACATGAAGAACTGAATTTTATGAATAAACCCTGAATAAACATGTTGGCAGTGTTATAGCATTTTATCCTAACCGTATCGACTTTAATGTATTAAAAATTCTGAAAAACACTTTTCCTCTTGATTTTTTCCCAATTCAAAATCAGTACAAAGAATTTAAATATGTTTATACAGCAATCTGTGTATATAGAAAATGCTCTCATTAGAAAAACTACGTATGAAGTACTAATGTTATCGTTGTCAAAATTCCTATGTCATTTTTCACAGAAATAGAAAAACAACCTTAAAATTTGTATGGAACAACAACCAAAAAAAAAAAAACCTCCAAATAACCAAAGCAATACTGAGGATAAAGAACAAAGCTGGAGATATCGCACTTCCTAATTTCAAACTATACTACAAAGCTACAGTAATTAAAACAGTATGGTACTGGCATAAAAATAGACACAAAGACCAATGGAACTGAATTGAGAACCCATAAATAAATCTCTGCTGATAGAGTCAACTAATATTTGACAAGGGAGCCAAAAATATTCAATGGGAAAAGGATCCTCTCTTTATTAAATGGTGCTGGGAAAACTGGACAACCACAAGCGGAAGAATAAAATTGAGCCCCTATCTTACACCATTCACAAAAATTAACTTAAAATGCATAGACTTGAACATGAGACCTAAAACTGTAAAACTCCAAGAAGAAAATGCAGGGGGAAAGTTCCTGATGTATGGATTAGTACATGGATGCATACAGTTAAAATACATGCATCTTTCCTTGAAATAAAAGTAATATATGTTTATTGAAGAAAGGCAACTGGGGCACCTGGGTAGCCCAGTCGGTTAAGCATCTGACTCTTGGTCTCAGCTCAAGTCATGTTCTCATGGCTTTTGAGTTTGAGCCCCACGTCAGGCCCCGTGCTGTCAGTGCAGAGCCTGCTTAGGATTTTCTCTCTCTCCCTTTTTCTCTGGATTCCCTCACTTGTACTTTCCCTCTCAAAATAAATAAATAATGTATTTTAAAAAGAAAGAAACAAAGGCAACTAACACATGTAATCAAAAAGGTGAAAATTTTAAAAATCAGCCATAGTTCTTTTTTTTTTTTTTTTTTTTTCAACGTTTATTTATTTTTGGGACAGAGAGAGACAGAGCATGAACGGGGGAGGGGCAGAGAGAGAGGGAGACACAGAATCGGAAACAGGCTCCAGGCTCTGAGCCATCAGCACAGAGCCCGACGCGGGGCTCGAACTCACGGACTGCGAGATCGTGACCTGGCTGAAGTCGGACGCTTAACCGACTGCGCCACCCAGGCGCCCCAGATCAGCCATAGTTCTTTAATCTAGACATATCCTTTCTGCATTTTTCATATCTTCTTCCAGAACTTTTGTTCTATGCATGATCCACACACCTCTGTGTGTGTGTGTTCGTGTGCGTGCATGTAACCACATATCCACTCAATAAATATTTACCATTGCCCAGGTTCTGGCTTCCCATGTTATTACATCATTTTTAAATTTTTTTTCATTTTATATATTTTAGAGAGGGATGGAGAGAGCAAACGCAAGCAGGGGAGAGGCAGACAGAAACAGAGAGAGAATTGCAAGCAGGCTCCATGCTGTCAACACAGAGCCTGATGCAAGGCTTGATCTCACAAACCATGAGATCATGACCTGAGCTAAAAAAAGAGTTGGATGCTTAACCGACTGAGTCACCCAGGTGCCCCTACATCATTTTTACATGAAATTAATATTCCATCACATATACACACAATTTTTTTAACATAGAGCCAATTTTAATATGTTGATTGTTTCCAATTTTATGTTACTATAAACACCATATATGAAACGTTAACTAACTTCCTAGAAGCACAAACGTCAACATTAACTGATTTTAATGTGTACTGTGTGAAACGAATCTTTGGTGCAGGGATGCAAATGACACCACCAGCCTCAGTCAAGGACAGGCCTAATCTCACTGCAATCTTGTCTGCATTGGTTATTGCAGCATTTTTCATCTTTTCTAATTTGTTAAATGAACTATCTCAACTGATTTGTATTTCATGAATTTTACAAAAATCAAACATTTGATATGTTTAATCCCCATTTGAATCCTATTAACTGAATATTCAAATTATTTTTCTACTTTTCTATTAATTTATAAGCAGTTTAAGTTATATTTTATTTACATACATTGAATATATAACATTTCCAATAGTTTTAGCAAAAATAGCACTTTATATCAATAAACCTAATATATTGCAAATATATTTCTCATTTCCTTATTTGCTTGTTTTGTCAGTCTTACCATTTAAGAAGCCAAAAAGCTTTTATGTTTATGTGATCAAACCTAACAACATTTTTCTTTGTGACTTCTGCCTTTGGTATAATGGTTAAAAATAACTTCTAACCCTCCCCACACTTACATAAATATTCACCAACACTATCTCTTAATACTCTTATAGTGTCTTCTATTAAAAATTTAAATCTTTAATCCTTCCAGAATTTATATTGGTAATGGCACAGGAATTGAATTTAACTATTTTTCTAAATAGTTAGAAAATTGTCCTTAAACCATTCCTTTCACACAGATTTGAAATGCCTACAATGACACTTGTATCAAAAAGCTTTAAGAGGGAATGAAATTCCCTAATTACAGGTCAAACATCATGTTTATATTATGTTATGCTATGTCATGTCACATCATATTATATTTTAAAACACCAATTATTCACTATAAAATATGGGTTTTTTTTTTTTAATTTTCTACAAGATGCCGAGATACATGCATCATCTAGGAAAGTAAAAAAAACTTCATGGTTCATAATTACATTAAAAATTAAGAAATATTTATTACACTTCATAATGATTCCCAGCAATTCAACATCACTAATTTATGCAAAATGTATTTTCATTTACAGAATGTGACCGTGGGCAAGACTTCTTCCATTGAGAAGATGTATAACCTAATTATGAAAAAGTTCTATGGAGACAGTTTTGGTTCAAGGTTTTTTCTCAAATTAAATTATTATTGTTAGAACTGCTTCTCTGTTGCTTAGTGTTCTAAAGTAAGACACAAAAATAAACAATGGCTTGCTTATATACATCATTTAAAAAATTTCTGGTCAACAGTTCATGCCATTATTTTACTTGGAAGGAAAAATTCTCTTAATTATAAACAATTGCTGAATAAGAGAACAATGATCAAACATTGTTATTAAATTATTAAGACATATATTATCATCTGACTTTAAAAACCAATAAACTCTAAATTTCCTATAACTTTTGGATGATTCTCATTCATCATTCCTTATCAATCAGAAGCTGAAAGCCATAGCCAAAGGAATTATACATAGACCATTCCTTTCTGCCAGACATTTTAGGGCTGTTTCAAGTACATCAGCAATAGCTACTCAAAGAGCAATATCTTGTTCCAAGACCAGTACAATGGAGCATCTCTACACGACTGCATTATGTTACTTAAATTGATATACATTTTGAAACGAACTCTGCAATTCAAATTGTGCTAATAAAATTCCTCCACTGCATATGTAATACATTCGAAACACCCAGAAAATAAGCTTAATAATTTTATGCAAAACTATTCAGATGGATATTAGAGATTTGTAGGTAGAGCATGAAGATGATCAAGTATAATCAGGCATTTATACAAATAAGTTTGAGTTAAGGAAAAAAATGATACAAGTACAGTGCTCAGTCGATTAAGCGTCTGACTGGATTTTGGCTCTTGGGTCATGATCTCATGGTTCGTGAGTTGGAGCCCCTTGCGCTGACAGATTCCCTCCTTTTGTCCCTCCCCTGCTCGTGCGCATGCCCATGATCCCTCTGTCAAAATAAACTGTAGGAAAAAAAAAAAAGTATAGTGCCCTTAGATTTAATAGGCTGTTAGCATGCTTTTCATGGTGTTGTTACTTACAACGTTTCATTAACTTGAGAAAACTAAGCTGAAAGTTTATCAAAATGAAGATATTCCAGAAATTGAGGTGCAACAATAAAGTACGATCTACAATGATGTATCAAGGGTTATTAAAAAGAATGAGATATAGAAATTTGATACCATTCAGGAAATATATAATCACATGATGAGTTATTAATTAACAAGGGATTCAAATCAAAGACCAGCTTTGAATCTGTTCTACCATATGGTACAATAGAACTGTGGGTCAGGTTGTAGAGCATGGACGATTAGTTGTACAAGTAAGTAGTATCACAAGCCCTGTACTAATATAAATGTACAAATCAGTGCCTCCTTCCTTTTTAAAAAATCATAACTGGTGTTTATATTTCAAAGTGTCGTTGGATTTTCCTATGGCCTTTCAGTCTTCCTAATTACTATGTGTTCAGAGTTATGCACATTTTTATCCACAGGTGACAGACCTTTTTAAAACCAACTTCAATCACATTCAGTATTTTGTTTTGGTGGTGGTTTTTTGTTGTTGTTGTTGTTGTTGTTTTTCCCTTAAACTGCCACCTACATTAAGATGTAAGACTGTGCTGCTTGGAGTTCTCATTAATGTTGCACAATTTAGATGATAGATTTGTCAACAAAGTGGCTCATGCTCAAAGGCCAGTGAACCCTGTTGGGATAAATGCCTTAAAAATTGTATATTGCGAAGTAATCTTTAATTATAAAGAACTCACTTGACAATTTGCAATATATTGGGATTATTTTCCTTTTTCAAGCAATAAAGAGTTTTACTCTCTATATTAGGGTGACTGAGGAAAAAAAGTGATTGGATTTGATAAATAGTTAAAGCAAAGAGCTTGCTTATTTGCAAGTAAAAGAGAAAGGTGACCAAAAGTCATGTACAAATAACAACTATTCAGGATCGCAAATTATTAACTAGCTAAATGGTTAAAGCAAATAACTATAAATGCAGTGACATTTTAAAAGAATGTTAACGCAGAAGGAGATAAGCAAAGCAAAAATAACTGCTATCAATGTTTTAACTAACCACTATCCTCAATTTACCTCTGCAAAATCTTGGATTCCCAACATCTATGTAAAGTACTTACTTTTGTTGTGTAATTTTTGTTCAATGGAGTATAAAATCTGATATTCAACTAAGCCCTTTTGTGGGTATTGTTGACATGTGCAAAAGGATATTTTAACATTGCAACACATTTGAAAACATACATAAATATTCATAATTCTATAGCTTGTAAACATTTTCCTTCTATTCAATCTAATGGCAATGTCTTAATCCTTCATTACATTTCTTTTTTTTTAATTTAAGTTTATTTATCTATTTTGAGAGAGACAGAGCGTGCACACAGCAGGGTCAGAAAGAGGGAGACAATCCCAAGCAGGCTCCATACCAACCGCGTGTAGCCCCAATCAGGGCTTGACCCATGAACCGTAAGATCATGACTTGAGCCTAAGTTGGATGCTTAACTAAGCCACCCACGTGTCCCAGTGATCATGACTTTTGTTTGGTAATATTTGGTTGATATTTTTTCCATTTATATTCATGAGAGGAATTTCCCTGTAAATGCACTTTTTCAAGTGATACTTACCAAGTTTTGTACCAAGTTTCCATGACCTGATAAAGTAAGTTTGAGATTATCACTTCTGTTTTTTAAAAAACAACTTATGTAAAATTAGAATTATTTCTTCCTTGAATTTGTCTGTGAAGCAACCTGGGTCTGGAATTTTTTTTTATAGGACGATTTTTGATTACTGAATTCAGTTACTTTAATGGTTACAGAACTATTCAGGTTCTCCATTTCTTTTTGAGTAAATTTTGCTACACTGTATTTTTCTAGGAATTTGACCATTCATCCAATTCTTCATATTTACCAATATAAACTTGGTAACATAACGTTCATAATATTTATTACTGGCTACTTAATATCTGCACACTTGTGATATAGCTTCAGTCATTCTTGATACTGGTTACGTGCCCTTTATCACTTGCTCTCTGGTCTCATCAGAGGACTGGAAAATTTATTCATCTTTTACAACAATCAATTTTTGGAATTGGAATACTGGAATCAAATATTTTGGAAATATGACAACTTCCCACTTTGTTAATTTTGCTCTTGCTTTAATTCACTCCTAGTGTTTATTACTTTGAGTTTTTCTTTTTGCTTTTTTTGAAATGCCTCTTTATTTTCACCCTCTTTTCTCGTAACAGTTAAGATATAAATTTCCCATTAAGTACTTCTTTTAGGCATTCTACAATTGTTGTATAAAGTTCAATTTCCTTAGAATATTTAAAATTACTATTGTGATTTCTCTGGAATTTTGAAACTTATTTTCTAGCTATACATTTTTAAAAATTATTTGCAACTTGATTTCTAATGAAATTGGTAGAATTCCAATTCTTTTAAAAATGGTTGAGACCTATTTTATGACTCAGCATACAACCAATTTTTATAACTTTTCCACGTATTCTTCAAAATAATATGTGTTTTGCAGTTGTATGCCAGGTTCTATATATGTCTATGAGGTCAAGTTTCTTACTTTTGTCTTTCAACTCTATATCCTTACTGATTTTTTCTGTCTACTTTATTCCATCAATTACTAAAAGTAGGTTAAAATGCTATTGTGGATTTGCTTATTTCTCCTTGCTGTTTTGGCAATTTATCCTTAATATATTTTGAGATTATGTTATTGTGGGCATTTAGGCTTTAAATTATTATATCTTCCTATTGAATTGAAACTTCAATTATTTACAAAGTGACTCTATCTCCAGTAATGGTTTCAGCTTTAAACCACTGCTGAATCAGTACAGTTACACCAGTATCCACGTGATAAATATTAGCATGGTACAGTGTCTTCTATTATTATTTACATTTCACACGTGAGGAATTGGTGGCTAAGGAACATACCCAAGAGAGACAGCCATCAGTGGTGCAATCAGGAACTCAAACAGTGTGTCTCCCAAGTCTATGCCTCTCAACATCATAGTTCTCTTGTAAGTTCTAAAGAGTCAAGTCAGCTTAGGTTCGGGGGGGGGGGGGGGGGAGGCGGGAATGCTCTCACTCTAATTTCTGCAAAGGATTTCTCATGAATTGCTCTCTAATTTGATTTTTTATTTAGCTTTGAGTTAAATTCTCACTCCTTTAATATTCTAAGTTAACATAACACTTAAAAGTTCCTTAACACACACACACAAAGAAACATTCTTAATCCAGAACTGCAATACTCAACCTCTTTCACTGATACACAAGAAAGAGAAGTCTCTAAATGTTCTGCTCTTTGCCTTTCAAATAGGCACAATTACCAACAACTTCCATGTGCTTGACGCACACCACTGAACTGCAGCACAGTATCTCAATCTGCCCTAACCCATGTTGGCTGCAATATGATCAAGATTTCTGAGTGACCAAATGGCTCTACTGAGAGGGAACACTTATTGCAACCTGACTGCAGGAAAAAGTCAAAAAGGATAGGTGCTAAGCTGTTTCATCTCTCCTTGAATAGACATATTTAGTATTTTTATTAACAGGAACATTAGGCAACATATAAGCCTTTTGGAATTTCATATGTCTTCTACGTCTCAAATTTTAATATCAAATCATACTTATTCAAAAAAATTGTGTAAACTATGAAGAAAATTAAAATTGGTCATGATTCCATGATCTAGAGCTAATAATATTTGATGTATTAACTTTTAAGTATTGTTTTCTGTCAATTTTATGTATTTGCAATATATATGTATAAGTGAATGTATATGTGTGTGCATGTACATAAGTGTGCACACACACAAATTTATATAATGTATCTTTAATGTGGATTCTGACTTGTTAACTTAATATTGTATTATGCATAATTTCATGTGTCCTTAAAAATTCTTTAAAAATATTTTATTGACTGTGTAAAATAAATGTACTCAAATTTATCCAACTACTGCTTCATGCTGGATAATTTAGTCAATCTCAAAATTTTCGCATCATAAATATATGAAAATGAACAAATATATTTATATAAATTTTGTCTCTTTCTTTAATTGTTTCATTAAGTTAGATTCCTGGAAGTGAAACTGCCAAATACTGTTAATTGGGCCCAATATCCAGTCTCTTATTCTTCCACTGTAATAACTTCCCCAGACTTATCTCCCAGAATAAAAACTACATTTTCCAGCCTTTTTAAGCATGGCTTGGTTGTTATGATGACATTCTAGCCAATGAAATGTAAACGGAAGGGATGTCAATACCTTCCAGAAGATTTCCTTAAAGGGAGGGAGCATGATCTTCTCCTACTGATACTTCCTTCTTGTTGCTAGGCTAGGGACAGGATTACTGGAATACCAATTCTGGACATTCTAAAACACTAGGTAACAGTCCCGTGTTCAGAGTAACAGAGCAAGAGACGAAGGATCTGGGTCCCTCATGACCGTGGAACCATCCAACCAGCTCTGAACTGCCTACACAGACTTCACAGACTTTGCAAAGAGAAATACACGTCTACTTTTTTTTTTTAACTATTTCAGATGACTTATAATCAAATCATTTCCAAACTAGTGGAAATTTTACGTAGAATGCTTTGGAAACATTTAAGGCTCATATCAGAGATGGCCAAATCACTTCTTGAAAAGTTGAACAAATATAACCTTTTCCCAACATTATTAAAAGTACCCATCTCCCCACATTCTTGTTACAACATTATCCTTCCAAACTGTTTTTTTTTTTTTTACTGGTTAGATAGTAAGTAGAGCATAACTCTGCATTTCTCTTATTAGCATACTGCATTAGAATTGTATTCCTCATAAATTGTTTGTTCTTACATTTTATCGTTTATGTTTTTAATTTATTTTTTAACATCTATTTATTTTTGAGAGACAGAAAGAGACAGAACGTGAGCGGGGGAGGGGCAGAGAGAGAGGGAGGCACAGAATCCAAAGCAGGCTCTAGGCTCTGAGCTGTCAAACCACGGGGCTTGAACTCACAAACCATGAGATGATGACCTGAGCAGAAGTCGGAGGCTCAACCCACCGAGCCACCCAGGTGCCCCCTTACATTTTCTCTTTTAAATTAAGATGTTAGTGCCTTCTGATACTAAGACCCGTTTACATGTGATGTTCACTATATTTATTAGAAGTAGCCCCAGGTTTACACTTGCTGTTTAATTGTATTGATATTGGTGTTTTCACTTGTAAAACTACACAAGTTTCATATTTGCAATAATCCATTTGTGACCTATTCCACTTCTGTTAGCATAAAAATCCATTACTCACAATGCTTTCTTCCATATTATATTGTTTGATTTGTCTATGAAAATATGAAGTCTTATTTATAGATACTTTAAGGATATTATTTAGGTTTTAACAATTAATTTTTAAAGAAGTTAACCAACACAATTGATTCTAACGGTTTTCACAAATAAACTTGCATCTTGAAGTTCTACAAACATAAGTCATAAGACCTTAAGAGTCGATTAGCGAATAAGTTTTAGTCCACTATGCAAAAAGATTATTTTTCCATAATTCATTTTAAGAAAAACAAAAAAAGAATTCCTTTTCCATCTTATTCGTGACAAACTTCTAAACAAAGGCTCCCTTACCTCCAACCTTTTCTGATGTCACCCACATGATAGTCAGCCAGGGGATAATAAAAGGATTTTCAAGTGTGGGTCTGTGGTCAAACTTTCAGTTCCTGTTCCCAGAGTGTAACTTTTTTTGAAAAGACAAACAAGCATTTCATAAATGCACTCACAGATAGATGCCCACTAAATATTTCTGCCAAGCAAATTGAAAAAATATCTGTTTGGCCTGAGCAAAATTGCATTTTTGTATGTGTGTTTACAAAAGCGTACCCCAGGGTACTTAATAGCCAATGGAAATTTTTATAAAATGTGTGACCTACCCATTGTGACCCAAAATATTTCCTTTGTAGCAACAACAAAAAAGCAGGAACAAATGTTTTAATGTTTCTCCGTTTTTCAATGGAGACAAAAAGCTTCCACAACTTCAAGAAAAGTATATCTCATTAAGAAAACTAAAAGAAATGTTGCTATCATCTGCTAGTTTAGACACTACCTTCATAATGAGTTTCCAAATTATAATTACAAATCCAGTTATCATTTGAATATAAAAGATTATGTACTATAGTTTTCTATGCATATGTCATGTATTTTACTTATAAATTAAAAAAATAAGAGAAGGCATATAAACTCTCCAGTTTTGTGAAGTAGTAAGTGTACTAATCGATTTTTCAAAGGTGTGCATTATGTATTTTATGAATATACCTTTTTCCTACCCAGTGCAGTGCCAAAGTTCTCTGTTCAGCTTTCAGAATCTTGTAAACAGATTCACACAGGAATTGTGTCATCAGCAAGAGGAATCCTAGAAAAAATAAAACACCATTACCAATGCATTGTTCCATGGGGTGTCTGGGTGGCTCAGTAGGTTAAGCATCTGACTTCAGCTAGGTCATGATCTCCTGCAGATTCTGTGTCTCCCTCTCTCTCTCTCTGCCTCTCCCCTGCTCACACTCTGTCTCTCTCTCTCAAAAATAAATAAACATTAAAAAAATGTTTAGGGGTGCCTGCATGGCTCAGGTAGTTAAGTGTCCAACTTTGGCTCAGGTCATGATCTCACAGTTCATGAGTTTGAGCCCCACATCAGGTTCTGTGCTGACAGCTTAGAGCCTGGAGATTCCTTCAGATTCTGTGTGTCCCTCTCTCTCTGACCCTCCTCCATTCACGTTCTGTCTCTCAAAACTAAATAAACATTAAATTTTTTTTAATAAAAAGATGTTTAAGAAAAAACAATGTATTGTTGCCTCTTAATAAATGTATCAACATAGAACTTTTGGAAGTAGAGAATTTTCAAGGTTTTTTCCTAAGGTTTACAAAGTAAATCTGTATATGTGTACTTACATAAATGTATATAAAATATATAAATATAATAAAACCATTATGGGAAAAGAGGCATTAATTTGACACTGTTTAATGCTGCCAGAATTAATCTAAAAACATATGTGCATATATAGTTATCTGTATACATACATATATTGTTATCTGTATATACACATATATATTAATCCCCTCAGAAGTTGTTCATTTTGCTGATTTTCATGTAAACATCCTACAGATGCTTTAGGGCAGGGAACATTAAGATAAATTCTTATTTCTTAGAATGATTTATGAGAGATCTTCAGGTGTCCTCACAGGCCCTTTCCTTGATTCCATTCAGATGTATGATATTTGATGACATTGAATGAATGACATTGAATGAACGACATTCATTCATTCAAATGTATGACAACGACAGTCAGCACCATAACTGCTTAGTGGGAGTTATTCAGGTATCTCTGCATTCACATTTCTTGCTATATATCTCTAGGACTGTGCTGCCAAGCTCAGCTTCAGAAATACTGCTCTTGCCATTTTCATGAGTGAATATAGCTCTGGCTTGATTACCAGTGTCCCCAGTTTAGACAGAAATGGCCTCTGCTATCGGGGTGCCTGGCTGGCTCAGTCAGTTAATCCTCCAACTCTTGGTTTTGGCTCAGGTCATGATCCCATGGTTCCAGGGATCAAGCCCTGCATCAGGCTCTGCACTGACAGGACACAGCCTACTTGGAATTCTCTCTCTCCCTCTCTCTCTCTGCTCCTCTGGCATTCACACAAACTCTCTCTTTCTCAAAAGAAATAACTAAACAAGAAAGAAAGAAAGAAAGAAAGAAAGAAAGAAAGAAAGAAAGAAAGAAAGAAAGAAAGAAAGAAAGAAAGAAAAGGAAATTGCCTCTGCTACTCAGTTGAAATTCCTAGGAATCAGACTTCTGAAAGCAGGGAACCCATATATGATGATGTAGCCACAGCCTCTGCCCCAGCTCAGTGTTTCCAGTATTAGTTCAATTCAGGGGGAGCTGAATAATGCTTCAGTGTTCATTCTTACTAGACCATTGATTATTCAGTTTTGATTACAAGACTAATGGCATTTGAGCAGGTTTATTACCGTATTGTATCTACGTGAAACATGATGGGTAGGGAGGGATTCTACTTCATTCCAGTATCAGAACTTTTACAAACACAGAAATCCAAAAGTCACCGCACTGACAAAGACTCCACATTGTATCATTAGTGTGCTAATTATTCCACAGGAGAGTATTCCGAAATGAGAAAAGTTATTACAAATTTTGAGTATCAGAAATTATGCTGCTGCAGTAAAATAAAGCTTGTCTATACATAGTCCATTAATTAAAAAAAAAACTCATTTCTTTTCATTAAAAAATTTACTAAAAAAGTATTCCAAACTCTACTTTTTTTCAAGAAGTGAAATGTCACATCTGACCAAATAAATAGATTATAGAGTAGAATTTACTTAAAAATGAAATAGAAATTTTGCCATATCTTATATGTTGGCAACACAAAAATATACAGGTGGTAATTTTACCCACAAGAGGGAGCCTGTATTTTTACATTTTTTGTTACAGAACTTGACAAACTTGAATTAAAATATAAAATTCTCAAAATGTTTGTTGATACCATATTATGTCAGGTCAATTTTTGAGAAAGTCAGACTTTAGTTGGCATAATTTTATTCAACCATAACATATCACTACATCAGATGATTGGAAATATAATTAGAATTTTTAAAAATTTCCTACCTATATTGTAACTTTTTTTCATGTGTAAGAATGAAAATGTAACTGCCAAACCAACCTAAGAGAAAATTCCTTTTAGGTGGTTGTAACATTAGTTGGGTAAAATTGACTAGAATTATTACGAGTGCTCTGCACATAGAAGTGAAATGATATTTCAGTCATCCTTTTATCAGAAAAGAGGCTTGTATAAACCAATAATTTTCTATGCATTTGTGGAACAGGAAACATCCTATTTAAAACATTACTCTGATGGCCATTCTCACCAATATTACTTAAAACTTGCCTAAGTAAGGGCATAACTGACATGATGCCATAATGAACTCTCCTTTCTTAGAGTTGGGAATAAAATGTTTTCTTTAAAAAGAATGTAAGCTTGATTCCTTTGTATTCTATAATCTCCCTAAACAATATCTTAAATTACTAATACTTATGCTCTAGGTTTTATAAAAATAAAATGCATTCATCAACTTAAAAACTAATCTTATACAAAAATGGGGGCAACTCTTAACAACCCAGACTGATCTGCTGTATCACATTCAGAGACAATAATAATCCAGCTGAAATTTGTTTTGTGAACCCTCGTAAAGCGCACAGAAGACAGATAACAAACGGTCCCTCTCCCTCAGAGTCCTTCTCGGCTACTCCACCATGTTAAATAATAGGGGCAGGGAGTTGAAGAAGAAGGGGTTAATCACTGCTGCCGTGCTTCCTTCTGGAATTCCAACCTACCCATTCAATCATTGTTTTTTCTCCCACTAGGGACTGTGAATCTAATGGACCTAAAATCAATACCTTATAAATGACATAAAAAATATATTCATTTTATGGACTAATGTACCCTAGTGTCTGAATCCTATTTACACCCTCTACTTTAAAAAGGAACAACAGACCCATTTCTGCCAGTAAAAGGTTACTCAGTCACTCTGGTGACATGCTGCAGAATGCACTGTCATCCTAAAGTGCAGCAGGAGGGAAAGATTGGTGGCTGCAAACCTCTACTGTAAAAACTTTAAACCTGGTGAGGCGTGCTTGCATGCAGAAACACAATCAGGGAGGAGCATGGAGGTAGCCTCCTAGAGTTCACCATGTTCCAAGGCGGGGTTTGCAGGCCTCCGGTTCCATTATCAGGTTTCACAACTTACATAAAAGTTTGAGTGCATCAAATATTACATATTATTAAAAAAAACAAACAAACACAACTTCCATTTAAGAGTGAATTCTATAATGACTGAAAAAACTGGATAAAAAATCCTGAAAGGCAGAAGTGCTCATAACGTACCGAAGAGATGTTAGCCAAGTAAACGTAATTGTGAGATTACACCACATTAAACCACAATCATAAATGAGCTCTGGGGAGACTGAGGGCATTTCATCTATCAGATGCACCAGTAAAACAACCAAAAAAGATACATGACTTTCTGTTGTGTCTTTTTATATATTAAGAAAATCTATATATACTAATGAGAAGGTTTTATATTTACAGAATATTCTTTAATCCGAAGGACCCACATACTTGCTTCAAATACCATTATTATCATTTAGAAAGTATCATGTTTAGCTTACTAAAAAACTCTCCACTTATAATCTATTAGTAACTTTATTTAGAGAGTATCTTCTACTTTTAATATTTTTTTAAGACATCAAATATAGAACAACCCTGCAAAACACAGATGCCTGCAATGCAAAGATAAAAGTATGGCAAAAAAAAAAAAAAGGTAAAAAAGAAAGGAAAAAGAAAGCTAAAAACTGAAAACTAAAGGAAGATCTATTTTCCTGAAAAAACATCATTTGACTTACTCTGTTTCAATGGGTACAAATCAGAATAAAGAATAATGAACAAGAAAAGCAACTTGAAAACAGATACTTTTTGAGAGAATTCTAGCAACAGGTCAGACTGAGATTCCCTGTTCAGTTTTACTGGTTTAAAATCCATATAGTTATAAAATTACAGTTTGAAATAAAAAAAAAACTGTTGTTCTTTATTCCAATTGCCAACCAGAGCCATTTATCCCCTATTAGATAAAGTATAATAGACTCTACCGAAAGGGTCATTGGCCTTCCATTTAATGATATTGCCAGCCCCAATCTGCATTTTCCCGGCAATGTCCCTCAACACAGAATAAATGGCTGATCTCTTCACAATAACAGCTGATTTCTATTTATTAAGCTAAAAAGGTCACCATTTTCTACGGCTGGGCCGCCCTGCACTATTGATAATTTTATGCATAAACAAATGGCAAATTTGTGCCACATAAATATGCATTAGCAATTACTTTTTCCTCGGGCAACGCTCACCGCATGCAAATGTGTACCTCGAAGGGCCTGGTAGCTTTTGTTTTAGCTCTTGAACAGTGAAACAAAAGAGCACAATAAACAATTTTAAAATTGCCAATCAATAAGCAATGCAAATGCAAAGGTAAATGGCAAGAAACTTGCTTAGAAACAACAAAACAAAAAGCGAGGTGGAAGCGGTTGGTGGAAGGATTTTCTTTCTCATATTAGTTCATTTCTTTTCTCTTCCATAATGAAAAGGCTAAAGTACTCTGGACACAGAACAGCTAGCGAGGCTGGTGCTAAAGCAGATGGCAGATGGGAAAGTAGAAAGTATACACATGCTGAGTAAACACACACATACATACACACACCCCGAAAGGGGGTGTGGGAAAAAGTGTGTTCCTGTGTGATTTCAAGTGCATCACCCATTCAAATTTCTGAATTTTCAATTTCAGAGATTCAAAGACTTTAAAACTGGGTGGAGCTACAGAGATACATAGCCAAATCTCAATTCCACTGCACTTTGCCGCGTTGTTTTCTAACATCCTCAGACAAAGGGAATATACACTACCAATAAGTAGGATTTTTTTAGGAATGTGAAAAAAAGGAGTAAATGAGGAATATACAAACAAGAGATAAAAACATCTACATGCCCAGATGTTAGGATTAAAAAAAAAAAAAAAACCTTATCTCAGAACAATTCAAGAATAGTTCTCAGAGCATCAAGATAGAGAGGTAATGGGCTAATAAGGTGAGAAGCAGCAATGGTAAGGAAGTCTAGGAGGAAAAATAAGTATTCCCCTAATTTGAACATGAAAACAAATGATAACTAAAGAAAAAAGTTGGCATTTTTTTAATAAAAATGATCTTTAATAATAAGAGTTTTTTTTTTTTTTAAGTGCTGTCACGCACTGTTCTAAGGGCTTTACACGCTTAGATCCGTTACACTTGATCTTCACAGAAACCTCTATAGGTTGGTACATTTCATAGCACGGAGGAACAGAAAGGTTAGAAAACTTGACCAGTTTACTTAAGGCTGTGCTAGGTCTGGGCTTTGATCCAGTCTGATGCCAACACCTGCAAGCTTCACTGCTGCTTAATACTGCCATCCATTCCTCAAAACCTATCCATTTTGACCTGATTGGACAATCGCTTTCTCAATGTGTAGATGGCTTTGCCTTTGTATAAATAAGTCACACTGTATTTTAAAATTTTTAAATTGGGACTTATGTGAGTTTCTTTAATCTAGTTGTTAAAATACCTCAGCTTCTGTAAAATACGCAATTTATATATTAATATAAGAGCACATTAATACATGTACACTGAGAACATGCCATAGTCTTAATCATTTGGGAATAGAAACACGCGTTCTGATCCCTATCTTGATCTCTATATAATTGAAGGTTTTACTATTACACAAAGGATTAACAAATATTAACAAGAAAGGAGTAAAGATAAATAAGTATTCTTGGGCTAAATGCAAATAGGTAAACCTGAATATCTAAAGTCAGCATGTAGCTCTCTCCTGCTCAGAGCCAAGATATTCTTCAAGAGGGCCTCTTAGAATCCTGATATGGATACCAAAAGACAAAATTCTGTAGTGAAGACCATGAAATTTCTGCTTGCAATATTTTTCCCCTGATAATATCAGTGTTGGTAGATCAGGCCTGTTGTTAGCAGATTGATTATCTTTGTGTGACTAAGAGAAAGATGCTCTCGTAGGTGGGCCATTCAGAAAGTACATTACCCACACAACCATACAGGATGCCCTAAAAGAGACTTTATAGTTTTCTTGGTTAGAAAAGTGTTATTTCTACTATAAAAACCCACTGTCTTCAAAAAAAGAAAAACCAAAAATCCCACCTTCTTCTGAGATTTTTGAATCAAGTACCCACTTATTAATACAAAATCAGTACAGATAGATTCCAATATGATAGTAATATTTTATATGTTAATTCAAATAATTACATATATCCCCATTTTGCTGTTTTAATTTTCAGTCTTCATGGCTGAACATATAAAAACTCAAGTATTGGGGTGAATGGGTGGCTCAGTTAGTTAAATGTCCAACTCTTGATTTTTGGCTTAGGTCATGATCTCAGGGTTTGTGGAATCAAGCCCCGCATTGGGCTCTGTGCTGACACTGTGGAGCCTGCTTGGGATTCTCTCTCTCTCTCTCTCTCTCTCTCTCTCTCTCTCTCTCTCTGTCCTTCCCCTGCTCACACACACTCTTTCTTTCTAAATAAATTTTAAAAAATGTGAGTATGTTTTTTTATTATTAATTAAATGCAATAAATGTGTGCCAAAGACCGTTACTATGCAACAGGCCAAAGTTTTAATTACATCATTCTTTGCCCAATTCCTTACTCTCTATGCAAGGTAAAGATTTCAACTGGTGTGTTATATGGACATTGCAGTGTCCAAAGATTCAGTGTAGCAGAGGCTGAGTCAAATAATCAAACTGTGTGTTCCAATCCCACTTTCATAGCAAGAAAGTCAGATATAGATAGAGGGTACATTTGAGGGGTTCAGAAAAATCAAAGTAAGCAACAGGAAGTTCTATCTAGGACTCTGTGTAGATGGCAGGGAGAAAGTCACTGCCTCATTTGTCCTGGGTGAGGATCTGCCAGTCTCTTTGCTTTAGATCCTTTCTTTTCCCATCTTCTGCCCTGCTGATCTTGACATGGGCTAATCCCAGTAGGACAAGTTTCCCAGACTACTCTGAAGTTGGCTTCCAGGTGAGTTCGGTTTCTGGAAGGAGACTGGAACATGATGTAAGGTGTAAACATCATGATGTGCATGTGCATGGGTGCATGTGTGCATGAGTGTGTGTGTGTACATGAGCTAATGCACCTTGGGCTCTCTCTCTCTCCTTCGTTTACTTTTTAAAAAACCCTTTTTTTAAATAGACAATTACACATTCTAAACAGAGACATGAGTAAAACAAACCCATGAACCATCTCCAAGTTTCAACATCTATTAACGTTTTGCTATTTGAAATTTTCCTGCTTTTCCTCTGCTTTACTAGGTGTCTTGGGCAGAAGCCCTCTCTCTACTCGGCTCTACTTCTTACCAGACAGGTCCCCATTGTTTCAGACTCCATCCAGTAACCCTGGTAACCCTGCTTCCCCGCTTTTGGCTCCCAGCTTCTTGCTGTTCCTGATCTCTAGGTTGCTTTTACAATTCATCATTATAAATGTGTAACAATTCTTCAATATTACATGTCCCCTTTTAAAATAATCACAGTGGTTTCTGTCTTCTTGCTTAGACCCTGACCATACAGAATTATTATTTTACTCCACTTCTTATCACCTACTGTCAGAACCATTATTTATCCTTTATTCATAGCACCCTAGAAGCAAGTCAAGGCCACCTAAAGCATAGAACCTTTTCAATAACATGCTGGTCCAATATTTGCCATGCCTGAAGTATGGTACTCCATATATAACATTCATAATGTATTCATGTATCAGATAAGCTATTCTTACTCTGTATCTTCTGTCAATTACTTATTGATACCCTGTTTTTTATTGCCATGTCTGAATCTGTGGGCCAGTGAAAGAGCAACAGAGATCTACTACTGCTCCAGGAAATTCTACCCACTGCCTAACACCATGGGAATCTGCCCAGGCTATTTTAAGGAGGTAGCTCAATCTGTCATGAAAATACGTTTTTCCAATGGTAGATGGCAGAGACAAGTTAACCAAGTTTATGTCTTAGACAAGACATGTTTAACATACAGGCATTTGTTTATTCATAACAAAACATGACCTTCTGATGTTAGGAATGAATACAAATGCACGCACACTCATACATACACACACACACACACACACACACACACACACACACACGCACCATAAAAATGATTTATGTTAGATGGCTCTTACAAAATTACACTTTGAAAAATTACGGGACTATGAATCAAACATATAGATTAAAATTCTCTGAAACAGACATGTGCTTAATAATTAATGGGAAAGGATACAAATAATATTTATGATTTTAACTTACCCAAAACACTTGAATAATTATGCAGTAATCATTTAGCTCGATGAAGACATACTTATCAAATGTGAACTCTAATCTGTGAGGAAATTCTAAAATACATAAAAGAAGATCTTAAAATTGAAATGATGGACTTAAATCAAGCTACACTTTCATCTAGTTTAATATCAAGGCTTGTTATAAAAATATGGAGACTAAAGATAGTTCATGATACTTTGTGATTTTTAGTGGCAGCAATCACAGTGTAAGCAAAGAATGAGATGTGGCAGCAGGGAAAAGAAAGCACAGTTGATAAGCATAGAGTGTCTGAATCAGAGTTAGGTAAAACCAATGACCAATAAGACAATTATCTCAAATACTGGTTCAGAACTGGTTCCTACCCTATAGGTAAGAAACTGTGTAAGGATTCAACACCCAGAAAAAGTCAACCAGAAATATTCTATGTATGACAACTGTGCTAAGTCAGGTACAATTAGAAGATACAGTCAGCCTGAAAAAGATCAAATTTAGGAGAAGGGGGGTGGGCAATCATTAGGTACAAAAAAGGATTTGAAGGCCATTTGGTCAAGTGTGGACTGGATATGTTGTCCCATGGTCCACACAAAAGAACAAGGTGTCATTTTGAGTTTTGTTTCCTCAGCAGGGTTATGTGGAGGTAGATTTCTGGACATTGTGAAAAACAACGTTTAAAAAAAAAAAAAAAAGCTGTCCAACAGCAGGATTAGTTGGAGCAGAGCCAGATAAATGATTGAGTATTTAAGCAAGAGCTCTGGATTCCAACAGAATGGTTCACTTTCTGTCTTTGCAACTTGCCATCCAAGTGATCTTGGACACAGTGGCATGGGCTATGAATGCTTTGGTTTTCTTATCTGCAAAATCTTCCAAATATATATTCTATACTGAGGAAAGGTAGAGAAGCCCAAGCAGAGACTGCAGGGCATCTGCCAGAGGCCTGAGAACAGGATTTCTGAACTGAATGGTATATTGCATTGGGTAGCTTTTAGGATCCATTCTCATCTGAGAGAATTATCCTATTTCTCCAAGTTCAAGTATATATCTTCATGTAATTCCAGGCAAGCAAGACCAGCATTAAATATTTAACAGGGGAAAAGTTTGTGGCAATTCTGTATTGAAAAGGTTTGGCATCAGAAAAAGGATAGTCATTTTTGACCAAGAAAAGATAAAGCCATTATACAAAATATAAAGCTATTATTAAAAAACTCACAAAAGTATTTTAGACAATAAAAGGCACATAACATCATAAGTCAGATATATGATTGCTTAAATCAGCAATATCTCCTTTTAATAAATTTACAATATTAACTGTATTTTTTATTTTTTTAAGTCTCTAGTTACTTAATTTATAGATACTTCCTGGTTCCTGAGGAAATATAAACAAAGTACTTATGCTTTTTGAACACTGAGTACTGCTTCCTTGCTGTCAGCCAAGCCTTTCCACTACTCCTTCAACCGCGCCGTCTGTCCCAACCCCTCAGCACATGGCAAACAAGAACACAGAAAAGTGAGTGAAGCAGGACTAAAGGGCATCTTCAAAAGAAGCAATTCTTAAATCCTGTTTTGCAATGCCTCAGGGTTCCTCTAGTTATTTCAAGGAATGCTCTGAGATTTTCGAGAAATTCTTAAAGTGATTTTTATTTTTATTTTTATTTTTTCATCCTAACAATTATAGACATCTTTAGATGAGTTTTCAAGGCATTTTCACATAAACTGTCTGATTGGATTCTCAGCAATTCTCAAAGGTAAGTATGACAGGGGCTGATCCCTCTTCTACAGATTAAAAAAACTCAGAAGAATTATGACTTGATGCCAAATCACAAAACCACAAAGCAGCAGAAAAAAGGCAAGAACCCAAGTCCCGTCTTTTTCCTGTCCACTATGATCTATAACAAATCACATGGAGTACTTTAGGACTCGGCAGAGGGGTCATTTTGAAATCCCTCAAACTATGGAAGCATAAATTTACTTCTGAAGCTGTGAATGTTTATCAGGATTATTCTGTACTCTGTATTTACTTTCTCATTCATTGACTAAGTATTCCCACTTTTAAAACTGGGAATAACATAGTGTTTCTCAGTGGAGGGTGATTTTGCCCCCTAGGGGACAATTTGCACTGCACTGTACTGTCTGCAGACATGTTTGTGACACTGCGGTGGGCGTGGGGGGAGGGGTGTGAGGAGTGGGGACAGAATGGGTACTACTAGCATCTAATGGGGTACAGTCCAGAGATGCTTCTAAACACCCTACAGTACACAGGATAGCTCCTTACAACAACGAATTATCCAACCCAAAGTGTAGTGTTGAGGTTGAGAACCCCTGGATTAGCAGTATTTTTATTTAAGCCATCTGTTTTTATCTCTTATTTTTGTTACATAATCATAATAACGTTTTCAGAATGTAACATTTGCTGAGCACTAATGACTGGTTTGGCATAAGGCTATAAGCTCTTGGGTAGTCACTAATTCCACAGAATGCCCTGTGCCTTAATCTTTGCTGTTCGACAATACATTGAGCAGTGGTTCAAGTGACACGGAGGTCACCATTACTGAGATAAATGGATCATAATAATTTGTCATGGTATTTATAACACTTTGCTTCTAAGAATGTTGAAAATAAAGTGATGCAAATGGGGACAGTCAGAAGCACACATTCTGATAATATGAAATGAAAATGGAAATTTGAGTTAACGGAGTAACTTTTGACTTTTCTGTTTATGTGTAGCATACACCAAAAAATCCCAACAATGCATATCTAATCTTAAAAGTGAATTTGGCTATCTTTTTTTTAATGTGGCAAATTATTTTAATAAACATTATAATAATTAGTAATGTCCTCTTTGCAGAAAAGGCTGTCAATTTTTGCCCTTACCCTGTTCACATTCTTCACTAAAGCCAGAGCTCTCAATTCTATCCCCTTTCGGGCAAGGTCCAGGGTGCCATGTTTGGACTTAGTTCCATCTTTTTTTTTTTTTTTTAAAGTAAGCTCTATGCCCAACACGGCACTTGAATTCATGACCCCGAGTTTGAGTTACATGCTCTATTGACCAGCATGACCAGCCAGCCAGGTGCCCCAAGTTTCAGTCTTAATAAGAGCCAAATAAAAGACCTGATTCTGGGGTAGCAAGTTGCTTCCATCATAAAAATGCTTCATGGTATATCTCCTATGTGGTATCTTGCTTCCTTACTCTTTACCCTTTTGTGTTCTCAAATACGCTGTCAGTCTGAATAGTGAATTAGGATTTAGAGACAAACTTTTTTAGTTCACATATCCCTTTAAGGAATCTGATGAAAGTGGCAAATCCACAGTCTACAAATACAAATTTCCAGGTTGAAAGACCATTCTCTGTGGGTTTCTGTCTCTTGTGTTTCCTTCTGAGTGAAGGCACCAATGACCTTTCCTTGGAACCACCTTTTCAAGGATATTTGTATACAGAAAATCAAAGATAGTGTCTCCCTTCAGAACTAAGGCAGGTTTGTTTACTGTCCAGGGTAATAAGGATAATGTCTCACTTAGTGGCAAAGGTCAGGCATGTTTGTTGCCTGATATAAAAGAGTCAGGTTCCCTAAGCTCAGGTTTTCTCCCTCTGAAGTGTAAGCATCCTCAGGCTGTCTCTGTATCACCATACGGAAATTAGGGCTCAGGGAACTTGTACAAATGCTAATCTTCTGGCTACTACAATTACTGTGACTGATAAGCTGTACTTAGTCACTGATCCAAGATTTTCTGTCTTCTCCCAGCATCCATGAAACTGTGGCAAGAAGGCTGATGTACTGGCTTGCAAACAGAGTAAAAATCTCAGGCCTTTCATGGTTCTTAACAATGCACACAAACAACAGTAAGCATGTCATTTTAACAGACGGCCACTTTGTCCCCATATCCAAAATCAGAAGGCTAAAACGATCTTTATTTCTTAGTCAGTAAACAGAATGGGATGGTCATAGACTCTAGTATCTGAAAGTACCTTAAAAATCACATTATACGATGCACACTTTATTTCAGCAATAATAGTAGTCATAGCATTAATTGAGTGCTTTCTAAATGCCAGGCATTTTGTTTGGAGTTTAAAAATATCACTTAAGTTCATTCTGACAGTAACACTGATAAGGCAGCCATTATTAGCCTCATTCCACAGAACAAAGTTCCATGTAAATTAAGTAATTTGACCAAGTCTACATAATCAATGTTGGAGACACGATCTAGGATATGAATTTGGCTTGTGTCCTTAATCACCTTTCTTTTCTGCCTTCCACTCTGAGCTACACAGTGGTGACAAAATGACATGATCCCTGCCCCTGAAAGGCACATGCCTTAAAGAGAGAGAGAGAAATTAATAACTAGATAGCTTCAGTAGAATGCCTTAAGGGCTTTGAGGGAGTATGCATAGGGAAGGCACCTAGCCTCCCCTAGGAGTCAGCAATAGCTTCCCAAACAAATGACTGAGATAAATCCTGAAAGATGATTAGGAGTAAGCCAGGTGAACAAGCAGAGGTAATCCATCTCTTGATTTTACCTGTGAGGAAATGGAAGCCCAGACACAGGGCAAAATCACACAGATGCTTTGAAAAACAGGGTTGCAACCTGATGGCTGATGAATGTTCACTATCTTTTGCTGCCCTCAAAGATTATGTCTCACTTTTTATTAGGAAATAAGCAATGCTCAGGATTATCTACTTTTTATGCTGTTATTTTATCTCTTTTATTATTTTTTTAACATGAAGTCATTACGCATCGGGCATCCAAGGAAATAATATATGAACATAGTGTAATAAGAGTATCTCTTTGCTAAAATGAGCATAACACATCATAAAGTATTCAAAGGGTTAATAAGTCACTTGGAAATTTAAATGTCATTTTCTATTAGATTTTATTGAAGGACTTATCATGATTATAGACAAAGTTCCAACAAGGTCAACATCAGTGTTCCAAAGACATGAGCAGGTAAGCTAAAGAGAGATCAAATAAATTGTTTAAATGTTACCGCATAGGTAGTTCTCACGAATGTCTCTGCAGCCAGTCTAACTTCCATTAACATAGTTAGAAACTCTCTGATATGAAGAAAATTACTATAACTTCAGATATTACTCTAAGGGGCTATTGCTGTAGAATAGAAATGAAGAGATGTAGATAAATCTGCTAATGTTCATCTTATTCACATAAACTGTGCATATAGAAGCAGAAGCAAGAAAATCAAGGGAATCATGCTCAATAAAAAGATGAGCCCAGTTGCAACAAAGTTACAGATATAGTACATTCATATAGATTTTGAGAGAGATTCAGTACGGTCTGGTAGGTATTCAGAATTGGGAAGTGAGGTAACAAGGAGTGTTTATCCAAAGACCAAACTGTTACCACAATATTCCTGGTTAGCCAGACTCTGATTATTTAGAAGCATAACATCACCACCACCATATGAAAGACACTACGATGGTTGCTGGGAAAAATGTAGATGGATATGCTATGAATATGCTCTATAGCTACCAGAGATCTAGTGGAGGTGAAGGTAGCAATAACACACAGCTAGATAAAATACTGCTCATCCAACAGACATTTAGGGAGTGCCTGCTCTATGCAAGGCACTGTGATAGGCTGACTACTGAAGAAATCCTAGTGGAGGTGCACCTGAAGATTGGAACTAAGGAGAAGAGGGGCTAATAGCTTCTTGCATTTCAAAATAAAGTGATTTCCAGTTCTTATCTGAGCCAGAACTGAGCAATGGGGACAAATTACCAAGATCAATCATAGCCCAGGATCAGAATCACTGACATCAGTATTATCAGTATTATTCAATTTCATCAAACTGAGGGATCGCTTAAGGGGTGAGTGAAAAAAAAAAACTGTTCAACAGAATTTGACTAAAAAGGAAACTAGTGCTTGTGATTTCATCACTTGACAAACCACTTAAAGCTGCACAAATGAAATTTTGACGAGGATTTTAAAAAAACTACTGAGAATAACACTTTGCATATTCTATTAATTCAAACAAATCCCTAGTTATGTGACAAATGCTTATCAGTATTTTAAAAATACCTGAAAATATGGTTTATTCATCACAGTTTTTTATAATTTTTATAATCTGCCAGTACAGAGCCCGATGCAGGGCTCAAACTCACGAAACCATGAGATCATGACGTGAACCAAAACGAAGTCAGACACTTAACCGACTGAGCCACCCAGATACCACCATCACAGGGTTTTTTTGTTTGCTTTTGTTTGTTTTTTGTTTTTTGTTTTTTTGCGGGGTGCCTGGGTGGCTCAGTCGGTTTATCATCCAACTCCTGGGTTTGGCTCAGGTCATGATCTCACAGTTTCATGAGTTCGAGCCCCACGTCAGGCTCTGAGCTGGTGGCATGGAGCCTGCTTGGGATTCTCTCTCTCCCTCTCTCTCTCTCTCTCTCTGCCCCTCCCCCACTCGCATGGTCTCTGTATCTCTCAAAAGAAATAAAAGAAAGTTAAAAAAAAATTTTTAATGTTTTTTCTTTTTTTTTTTTTTTGATAGAGAGGGAAACACGGAAACTGAAGCAGGCTCCAGACTCGGAGCTGTTAGCACAAAGTCTGACATAGGGCTCAACTTACAAACAGTGAGATTATGCCCTGAGTGGAAGTCTGACACTTAACCAACTGAGCCACCCAGGCGCCCCTCCCATCACAGTTTTAAACCAATAAAAGGACCATTAGATACATAGCATTTATCCAACTGTTGCAAAATGTGTCCACATTAGGGGAGGATACAAGTTTTGTGAGGCCTGAAACTTATAGCATTTGGGATGCCCTCTTTAAAGAAATACAGAATTATGACCTTTTCATATCTAATCACAATTTCATAGAGAGAATTTTATGTATGGAGGAGAATCATGTACACAGAGAATTTTATAGAGAGATTTAGAGATACATGACAAGATATTTTAATCTTTCCAGTGGTAGGGTTGATAGAATTTTGTTGTTGTACTTGTTGTTAGAGAAAGTTGAAAAAAATTCTTTCATCTTTCCAATTTGTTTTTGGTAAGGTAATGTAAAATTTTCAGACCATATCAAATTTTGGAAAACCTTTCTCAAGTTTCTTATGAGATACAGGATTTGGAAGAATTTTCCAGAGGCTAGCTCTGGCTCTATCCATTCAAACCCAGTTTCTCTTCCACTACTTATATAATTTCAGTGTCTGATGACACAAGAGATGTTCATTACATGGTGTGACTCTGGCCCTGAAGCTTGAGGGCCACTCTTTACACTGTCAGATGAGCCAACAGCAGGATCATTCCAAGCCCATCCTGGCACAGCTACTAATAACATAACCATAGATGAAAATGACTAGATGATATACATGTATCCCACTCAGCCTAAACTCATGTTATCTCCAAAGTGATCTCCTTTCATATGATCCCTCAAATACCGACACCACTCCAACACTATAGGTAAAGGCAAAAAGTGACCGAGAGGAAGCTGCAATACAAATAGGTATGGATACAAATCATTTTTGCAAATTTAATGAAAACACATGCCCATGTGATCACTTTATTAGGACTCAACCAGAGCCATGGAATGAACTTAAGCTTCACTTGCTTCAAGGTTAACCTGCCTCTGGTCTTCATCAAAACTTTTTAATTTTTGTGACCTTAAGTTTCAGGTGGCAAACTGGCCATCAGTTAAATCAGTTAACATAAACTATTATGTTCTATAAATCTACAATAACAACTCTTTAAAACTCACATGGCTAAGGCTGTATCTACAAAATGAATCTTCAGCATCATGTGCAAATACCTGTGGATGCACCAGCAGAGATGGAAAAAGGATATGAATATCTTGAGAACTGCTAAATGGCAAAATACTAAAACAATTATGAACAAAAACAAAAAGGGAAAGGGGAAGAAACTTCGTGGATTATGCACTTTAGAGACATGCATTAATATTCCAGAAGGCAAGCATTTGTAGACCAAAATAGGCACTGGCAGGACTGTACTGATTTTCTACTTTCATTCTGGTTTTTTTTTTTAAGCCACCACCCTGCTGATACAGCATATTGATCCCAGTTCCTGAAAACTGAATTATACTTTCCTACTTTACTATTAGACCTGGGTTGTGTATGTAAGTTCTTTAACATGTCTCTTCTCTAAATGGCATAAATTATCACATCTAACTTACCTCTTGTGATTGTCTAGTGAAATAAATCACCATGAGAGAACAATAAATAGTAACAGAATAGAAATAGCTACATTAAATGGTAAAGTGCCATTTTTAATATTATTCTGACAACGTTAAGTCCCATAAAAAATAAGATATAGAAGTTGCATTAGAAATACATGCATTTGGGGGCATCTGGGTGGCTCAGTGGGTTAAGCATCTGACTTATGCTCAGGTCATGATCTCACAGTTTGTGGGTTTAAGCCCCTGTCCGGCTCTGTGCTGACAGCTCAGAGCTCAGAGACTGAAACCTGGAGCCTGGAGCCTGGAGCCTGCTTTGGATTCTGTGTCTTCCTCTTTCTCTGCCCCTTCCCCAATTGTGCTTACTCTCTCCCTCTCCCCTCCCTCTCTCTCTGTCTCTCTCTGTCTCTCTCTCTCTCTCTCAAAAATAAATAAACATTACAAAATTAAAAAAAAAAGGAAATACATGCATTTGGAACTGCAGACTCTAAATGCTAAACAGAATTCTGATGTAGGGACCCCACAGAATTTGATCAAATGTATCCATCTGTTCATCTTCATGTAAATAATGCTCACACAACCAGTGCTGGGACCTCTTCTAGGACAGTCCCTGAGACTTTTTCATTACATCTGTCACTTCCCCTGTTTACAGCTGCCTCATCAGTAACTCATGGGGTTTTCTTCCTAAACATTCAAAAGGCATCCTGAGGAAACAACACCAGGAAAAAGTTATTTCTATATTTCTCCTCTCTCTACCTGATTTTCTCCTTGGTAACTAACATTAATATCCAATGTAATATCCTCTTCATGGAAGCATAGAAACATTTCGAGAAAGCCCTTTGGTTTTTCACTTCTGCTTCTTGAACCCTGAGGGGACTATCTCATAAGCAAATGTGAATGCCCCCAAGCACGTCTTCACACTCTGAGAAAAAGTTCCTCTCACACTTTCTGCCTCTCACTTGTGGCACGAGAAATGGAGTTATCCAAATGCACAGTATCCAACCATTTTAAACAGTCTATGCTACTGACATCTCTAACAAAAGCTCTAAGGGGAAACAACAGTACATTTTTATATCTTTGGATGGATAAGATTGTTTCGGGGGCTGCATCCTACAGAAAGCAACCACGTTTCCCTGAAAATAAAGCGACCTTCCTGAACACGACCTAGTTCTGACCTGGCAGAGGGATGAAGCAGGTGACGATCAAATCAGGGAAATCTAACATCTGGAAACTGAAGGATACACGGCTGTTGGTCTTGCAACTGCCCATCACTACATTCTCTGTGTTCTTTCCTTCTCAAGAAAACATGACATCTTATATCCCCAAAAGGTAAAATATGGAACTCCACTGACACAGTGTAGTATAGTATGGGAAAGAGCCAAACATTCTCAAGCTTGTAGGATTTTTCAATGACTAATGACAAATCTCCCCCAAAGGTTTAATATAGATATATTTAATCATATATACATATATATGTCTATATGAATGTATATATCCACCCATATATATGTACAAACTTCTAAGTAAAAGAAATTATGTATACATACACATGACAACATATATGACATGCTCACATTCCTGTTTATTTTCTTTTATTGGCAGCAAGTTTTTTCCTTACTAATTACTCTCTCTATTGCTGGAGGACCCCAGATCTTAGCACCCTCCTCTACAATTAACAAACGCATTTCCTCCAATTCTCCCTGTATTAACAAGCACATTTATCCACTCAGAGCCTTTGTTGCAACATAGAGAATTAAGTGGAAGAATGATTCATGTGCTAGTTATCTCAGACATCCCCCAAACACTTTAACCCTGAAATGTAAAACTGCCTGCATGGTGTATCTAGCTTGAAGAAATCTAAAGGGAAATGTGTAAATACTAAACTCTTTGCATCATCTACGCTCACTAAAGGGTCCTTTGCTCTGTGAAACCAATACTGGTTTCAACATGGCACTTTTCATTTGGTACATCTCATATGCTACCTTCCTCCCGTATGAATCAGGACCCGTGTGTGCTATGAGGCCGACTGATTTTGTTAACGAATATTAATATATAAGCTTTCTGTTACCTGGTATATTATTTTGGGATACATATCATCTTTGAAATATGAGCCACTTATGAAAAGAATAGAGGGAATATGCCAGGGTGGCTCAGTGGGTTAAGCATCCGACTTTGGCTCAGGTCATGATCTCACAATTCATGGGTTCGAGCCCCACATCAGGCTCTGTGCTGACAGCTCAGAGCCTGGAGCCTGTTTCAGAGTCTGTCTCCCCCTCACTCTCCGCCCCTCCACCACTTGCTCTCTCTCTCTCTCTCTCTCTCTCTCTCTCTCTCTCTCAAATTAAACAATTAAAACAAAAGATTAAGGGAAAATGAAATCTGAGAACTAACCTAACCTAAGATGGTGCTGAAAATTTTCATAGTATCTTTCACTAGAACACCAAACAAAACTTTATCTGAGACTTCATCACAGGACATTTAGCTTCTGAATTAGCAGAAATCTCTTTAGAGGTCGATTTCATTTCTTTAACATATGATCATCCAAATTCACCTGCCTCATCTTTTTTCATCCATTGCTTTCAGTAGCAGCATGGCAAAATAATTTAATGGGAAAAGTGACTGTTACAACATGATTGTGAGATCATCCCACTGTACATCAGGGAAGTCACAAACACTTAAGACTCTTTTACACTGAAGTGCCCCTCCTACGGTGCCCCTCTCCAAAACTGTGTCCTGGGTCGGACATAAGAATTCTCAACAGACCAACATGCGATTTACAACAATCAGGTCCTGGGCCGGCGCTCTCTGCACGCTACCTTCTCCCTTCACCTTTGATCCAGCTGTCAGTTACAAGCATGACCTGGATTTTTAAATATGATACCAAACTCATGAATAAATAGGAAAATATCTTTTGAAGGTTTGAGAAGCAACAGTTGTGGCATTCTCATTGTGATTTTTGATGATCCAACTTTCTGACAGTAGCAACCATGTAAAATGACAAGGCAGTAAAAGCAACGTGAAATCACTATCCTATGCAACCAACATGTTCTCTAGATTTCTTTTCCTAACTAAGGCATTATCACTTCACAGCTCTAGAAGGCAAATCTGTACTCATCAGATATTGTCATCTTAAGAAAGAACAGTTTAAAAAATGCTAAACCTTTTTATTTCTTAGATAGTATAATTTCTGCCACCTGGACATCCATTCACTCCACATGGGCCTACACAGACAGACACACAGACAAACACACATACACCAACATGGCCCTGCTGTTAATCCCCATTTTTACCTGTCACTCCAACTTCCAGACAAGTCAATGAATTAATAATATTTTTTTTGCTATTTAACAGTCACAGACATAAAGGTAGCTATGCAAATTGTTTTACAGTTTTAACTAAGATGAGACTAAAATATAGTTTTTATTCTTTCTTATTCATCTGCTTAAGTTTCTTCCTTGTAATTAAAATTGTGGATCCAAAGTATAATTTGGTCAAAATCTCAAAACAGTGAGTGATGCTTATTACCAAGGAGGCTGATCTAACATGATGTGTATTTCAGAGGACAGCACTTATGTTTTTTAAATCACCAGGTCTTTCTGTTCAAAACAATCAGTGCTGGGCTTTATCTTCCTCAGCTCTCCCACTCTCAAAAGCTTCTTTTCTTCCCGGTAAAACAAGCTGTTCTTTCGTTTTTCCACACATCATGAGCTAAAAACCAATCCAGCACAGGTAGCTGTAAATAGGATGTCATTAACCACTACAGGTGACCACAGGCTAAATCAATTAAACCAAATAGGTAAGATCTCTCTGCTCTCCCTTAAATATTGCTAAACCTATAGAACCACTTGACATCATGAACAGAAAATTTGTAGCAGGCAAATGACTCCACAAGCCAAGAAAGTATGATGCCTTTTAAGACTCTTTTCTATTCTCACCGCATTCCCAGTGCTTCAGATCAGGGCAAGAACTTCAGGAACAAGGGCACTGTGCAAACACAGCGTCAGTAGGTCTGGAACTGTGCATGACTGCTCAGAATGTTTTCCCAAGGAAAAGAATCGCACAAAGGCATAGTGTACCCCCTGCTAAGCCACCACCCTCTGCTGGGGCCTGTGAGAACATGGTGCAGGTATAAAACTCCTTCAGCCAGACCTCACTGCTCTTTCCTGCTTTTTTCCCCACTCCCTATTTCCTTCAAATTTTCACTCCCACATGGCTTTGGGATGACAGATTCAAATATATGTGGCATGTTCACTATTAATGAGGAGCCATTAACCACACACCCTCCATTAAACATTACTCCTGGGGGTTGCGGGGAGGGGAAAATGGGTGATGGACAAATGAGGAGAGCACTTGTTGGGACGAGTACTGGGTATTGTATGTAAGTGATAAGTCAGGGGAATCGACTCCTAAAGCTAAGACTACACTGTATGTCAGCTAACGTGACAATACATTGAAACAAAACAAAACAACTTTTTCAATAGTGGCAATTTTAAGTTAGAAGGAATTGGAGTTTAAAAGATCTTGCAGGACATTATCAAAATTCTGTTCCAATTTCAAGACTACTAAAATGTATGTGTGTTCTTAATATTTAAAAAAAAATAGTGTCAAGATATTTTATTCTGTGGAAATGAGGAATAAGGTAAAAAAAAAATAGCTAGATAAAACAGTATCTTCAAATAGTCTGTCGCTGTACTACATCAGCATTAATAGCACTAATAGAGCAGCTGTTACATGTTACACATTATTTTGAGTATTTAACATATACTTTTTCATTTAAATCTCAGAAAAATACGATGAGGGAAGTACTTTGATTCACCCACATTTTATTGCATCACACAAAGAGGTATCATGTTAACTTTTATGATTCGAGTGTCTTTATCTCCTTGTACTATATTTATTTTTTAGAAATTTATGTTTTTATGTTTGAGAGAGAGAGAAAGAGAAAGCAGGGAAGGGGCAGAGAGGGAGGGAGAGAGAAAGCGGGGAGGGGCAAAGAGAGAGAGAGGCATAGGATCTAAAGTGGGTTCCATACTGGGACACCTGGGTGACTCAGTAGGTTAAGCATCCGACTTCAACTCAGGTCACGATCTCACAGTCCATGGGTTCAAGCCCCTTGTCGGGCTCTGTGTTGACAGCTCAGAACCTGGAGCCTGCTTCTGATTCTGTGTCTCCCTCTCTCTGCTCCTCCCCTGCTCACACTCTCACTTGCTCTCTCTCAAAAATAAATAAACATTAAAAAAATAAAAATAAATAAAATAAAGTGGGCTCCATCCTGAGAGCCCCATGTGGAACTCAAACTCACAAACCGTGAAATCATGCCAAGAGGCAAAGTCAGACACTTGACAGACTGTGCCACCCAGATGCCCCTCTTGTACCATCTTTAATAGTCTCCTAGCACTGATACTAGACTAAATCACATTTCAATGATTGCCCTGGGTACCTTTGACTCTCAATTTCTCTCCAATGTAAAAGGGAATTTAGCAATTTACAAAATGCTTCATATCTGAGGTTAAATCCCTAACTTCAAATGTCAAAATAACTACAAAAAATAGACCTAAGTCTGAAAGAATAAGATTTATACAAAGTATCTCTTATTCTTGGTATCTAGTCAGGTGAGAATGTCATATTTTAAGTATTTTTCCTTTTGTAACTGCCAAGTGTTTATACCTGGGTACATTAAAGAGCCTTAGAGATTATAATCTATCAGGGGTTCATATTTTACAACTTACTGCCTATTGTTTAAAAGATTTAAAATGTTCTGCACAGCATCTTCAAATCTCCAGAGAAAAGATGCTATATAAATTCAAAATAAACAAACACTAGAGAGTTTATGTGGTAGCACTTGTGATTTTCTTGATATGCCTTTTCAATTGACTCATGGACATGATTCATTTAATAAATTAATTTCAGAAAAAGAAAATGAATTTATCCCTAGTGAATGTCATTGCTTCTTACTATATTAACTGAGTGCTTCCAAAGTTCTCATCAAGAAAGGAAAAATTTATCTCTTCTGATTCGATGCTTATCACCTTTGCCTACCCTTGATTTTACGACCGTTTATCCTACTTTCTATGCAGTATTTAGTTTGCTAAGACTAAAGAGTGCATAATAACCCTTCATTTTTCCAAGACAATCTCAAAGGCAAATAAAATTCTAAAGGCATTTTCCTGAAAAACACACAGAAGTACACACTTTTCCTTATGAACTTGAGTGAGAAAGAAACAATGCTGGAATTTAGGGCATACCCGAAAACCAAGTAAAACACTGCTGTCATCAACAATTTAAAACTCATTCTAAAGTAACATTTTCAAAAGCCACAATAATATATCTGTAAAGGTTGACAGAATCCTGAGACTGAAATTCTGCCAGTGGTAACTTCTGGGTTCAGAAAATAGAAAAACATGCCAGAAAGGGAAAAACCTGAGGAAGGATGGGTTGGGGGGAGGGAGGCCCTACATTAAGAATTAAAGTATACTGGAATTCAGATATGTCTGCATTAACTATACACGTTAGCTAGTTGCAGGAAGCCTTAAAAATGGTGTTAAATGCACCATCTGGAATCTTGTAAAGTGAACTTTTACCTGATGGTTAGTGGCAATTTATTACTAAACACAAGAGAGATGTGTGAGCTATTTTGGACTCAAACAGGACATTATCCTTGCAACAAGACCAATATTCACTAAGCAACATATCCACTGAACAGGAAAACAGACCATTGCAATTGTGGTAAAGATCCTATAGCATAATGGATTTCAGTCTGTGAACCAAGAGACTTTTTATTCCTTATGTTAATCTTCCCTCACAAAATTTTTCTTTCAGGAAGCCATCCAGTAATAGTTCTTCCAAAACTATAATCTTTCTTCAACTTTCAGATTTTGTGTCTTAAAAACAGTATATTGCCTATTCATATAGCCCCCAATTCCTAGGTAACTGATAGTCTACACATCACAAGTATGTGAATCCAGCATTAGGACTGTAATGCTGGGGGGGGGGATCAAGAATTATTAATTTTTATATTTCTTTTTGCTATACCATGTTGTCTCTGTGCATATTTTATACATGTATGTATTAATTGAAATTTAATCTGTTTATATACAATGCTGACCTCAACCTTTCAAATTATCCTTCTATAGTTTTATGTGGAAAATGTTCCTCCTCCACAAAATTTTGGGAGTAACGAAACTCCAGGGTTTGCAGACTCCTAACACTACTTTAGGGTTGCCCCAGTGCTCCCTGCCAGAGGCCAGCAGCTGCCATCACCCTCTGCCATATGGAAGACCCAGATACAAGAAACCTGTGATCTCTGCTTCCTAATTTGCCCCCAAATGAATGTATAAAGTCACTGTTGATCCTGACAGTCTAATGCCAATATTAGTTATTGAAAAAAGTATTCCTCTTCAAGAGGCAATTTAATTCTCTGAGACCTATTCCACTTTGTACTGAAATGCCATGACAGCTGTCTTACGCAGTTGTCCAAAATGCCTTAAATGTCTGCATTATTCACAGAAAGCATCAATCTCAGTAGATATATTTTATGATAACCATGGATATATCTCATGATAATGATGAATATATCTTATGACATACATAATCATAAATACATCTTATGATAAACCATGAATTATGCACTTTCAACATCTCCCCAATTTAGTGGAACAGCAGAGGTCAAAACATAACTTTGTAGAAAGTTTCCAGCAATGCTAGAACAATTACCTACTTTATGAAATACTGTCATAAAGCAAAGTAAGAAAAATATTCCAAATTCTTTAGTCCCTATTACAGCTTCTAACAATGTATGGTTCTGACTAAAATATATTTACTTTTGAAGTTATTCTTTTTTGGTTATTTTTTAAACCAGTGTGAGTGAGCCCATGTACACTTGTGCAATCCTGGATAGAAAACGGAGAAAGATGCATTTTCTTGTCTCTGGATACAGGAAGTCAATAAGCCATGCAGATATCAGTGATAAAATCACTGTGATCAAAGTTGACTTTAACACATCGAAAGCGTTTTCCCTCAGTGCTGTTCTTAGGGCAATATATATCAACTAGGTCAATTCTGATGAATCATGAAGCAAGGGTAATTTTTATATACATAAAATTATTCATATTCACATATGTAAATATACATTCATAATGTCTTTATACAATCTTTTAAGTTTTATTTATCTATTTATTTGTTTTGAGAGAGAGAGCATGCATGCAAGAGAGGGAGGGGCAGGAGAGAGAGTCGAAAGCAGCTTCGTGCTGTCAGCACAGAGCCCGAAATGGGGCTCGATCTCTTGAACCATGAGGTCAGGACCTGAGCAGAGACCAAGAGTCGGACATAATTGACTAAACCACCCAGGTGCCCCTCAAAATTTTCATAAAAACTTCACCATAATATAATTTTTGTTTCTCTTTATTATTTCAGCCAAAAAATAAAATCCATGTGGTGTAAGTTCTCATCTTTTTGGCATGGTTCCAGTCAGATGCAAGAGAATTCAGTGATATCACAAAATAATCTGAAGGTGTTTCTATATTGTATGTATGCAGTCCTATTCTCTCCCATCTCTCTCTCTCTCTCTCTCTCCCTCCCTCCCTCCCTCCCTCCCTCTCATCTCACCTCACACACACATACACACACATGCACTCACACACACTCCTACATATGTATCTCCTTAAGGTTTGTTTAAAAAAAAAGATATGATGAAATAACATGTGTGCTTGTGTGAATTCAGCATCATTTTAGATTTATTCATAAATATCTTGATTTCCTGGACTGCTGGATATATCTGCAAAGGCTTCTGGAAAACAGTTTTATAAATGTATGTTTCACTATAATTTGTACTAAGATACTTTGTAAGAACCTGGAAAATGTTTGCAAAGAGCTCCAAGGTGTTACCTCTTTTGCTTACAAAACATGGGAAAAGTAGGTTCTAAAACAGAAAAATAGGGTTAGGTCACATGGGACTTGGAAAATTTTCCTAAGCATTACAAGTTTCTAAGCATTACAAGTTGGTGGAGTTAAGAGAAATCCTACAGGGCAAGCAGAAAAAAAAAGGCATTGTAGACTCTGCTAGGGGCTTCAGTGTGGCTGGGTGTTTAAGTTACAGCCCACAAAAAAAATGGTAGAGAAAAATGAACTGCCAAGGATTTTAACATTGAAAGTGAAGAGAGAATATAATCATTGTTGCCCAGAATCAGTCTCCTAAAATGAGTGATTAACTAGGGACAGGGTCCAATGTGTCACAATGGGACATATCAAAAGCCATTATAGAGGGACAGCTGATGACAACAGCACTCAGAGTGGGGAAAATGAAATTGCTGACTTCACATTAGTTATGGGGGAAAACAACAACAGTAACAACAACAAAAACCTAATTTTCCAAAAACAACACAATCAAAAAATTGCACCAAATCTAGAAGCACACCAAGATTCACTATGAATTCACTAAGAGAAGCCAAACGAAAGAGCATATGTAAGAGAAGACAAGGCTTGCAAAAGAGGCCATTTTGGGGCATCTGGGTGACTCAGTCGGTTGAGCGACTGACTCTTGATTTTGGCTCAGTTCATGATCCCAGGATGGTGGGATGGAGCCCCATGTCTGGCTCCATGCTGAGCCTTGATCCTGTTTAAGATTCTCTCTCTCTCTCCTTCTCCTCCTCCCCCCACTCATACTCTAAAATAAAATATTTAAAAATTTAAAAACAGAACCTGTTTTTATGGCTAGTATTATTATAGAAAGGGCACCATTAAAGCAAACATACATACACACACACTGACACTAAAGATGAGAGGGATAAAGTATAATTTCCAGGAAAATTTTGTAGCCACATATAGTTTTTTGATATAAACAATGTGAAATCTATACACATTCAATAGAATTCAGATATTCCTTGAAAAGACTGATTTATCTTATCCAAAGTTAATAAATAATAATACTATAGCATATTAATACTATATGGTATAGGGGGGAAAATAAGAAATTAGACATGCTATCCATCAAAAGTCAAAAAGCACATATCTATTTGCCCACCGAAGAATGGGAAGTAAAACATATTCTGTCCCTGATATGAACAAAGCATCTTCCTAATCCCTGGGAATGGGGACTCCATTTATACCCTAGAATGGTTTCTAAAAAAGAAATGAAGGCCAGCTTTCCTTGAAATGTTGTCAACTATAGGTATGCATAAGTATGAAGAAGCTTCACTGAGTTTTAAGTGCTGTAACACAGGGATTCCAGACGTATTTCCTATAGTTTAAGGAAGTTTGAGACATAACACATTTGTATTAAATGGCTGTGCCTCCACCACCACTCAGTAACATCCCATGTAAGTAAATGACGGACCTTATTCACAAGGAGGGGATAACACAAAGGCGTGAATGCCACGAAGAGGGGATCATGGGAGAGGCATCTTAAAGGATGCCTACCCCAATAGGTAAATTTAACCTCAGATAGTTCTCTGGAGTATCTATCTTTTCTGAAAATTGGGGAAAGATAGCAGTCATTCAAGTATATGTTCCGCTAAAGCATAATGTTGAGATTATTGAACTAATGAAGCTCTAAACTTCTTTCCCATCCTAGTATACAGAGATGCTATGAATCTGTGGCATAAAGCAGACAAAAAGAAGTCACAATTTAATATATGCCTTTAAAAGTCATGACTGAGAGTACAGGAGTTCAAAGAAGAAAAAATATCACAAAGGGAAGAGTAAAGGAAAAGGGTTTTGGCAGGTAGATTCTGGAGTAAAGAGAATTCCATGTGAAAGGGATGACATGGACACAGAAGACAAGCATGGACATGGGAAGTAGAAAGTCTTATGGAAATTGAAATAGTCTTGGTTTTAGACTAAAGACATCTGCTGGAAGAAGACTAGAAAATGAACCTGCAGTGGAAGATTGCGTTAGAGCAGAGAGGATCATGAGTCCCAAACCAAAGAGGCTGAACTAAGTTAAGGAGAAGCCACAGAGGATTTCTGAGTAAACTAAGAATCTCTGCAGAGCTGCCATAGTACAAACACAGTGCTAGACTGCCAGAGGAAGGCGGCCACCATCTCACAGTTTGGCAGCCATGTTGTCTGAAAGAGGGGTGTGGCTACTGCAATAGAAAGGTGAGCACATTCCAAGGCACTGGTATGTGCAGACTTCTCTCTTGTTCTCCACTTGCTTTTTTTTTTTCTTTTTTTAAGTAAACTCTACCCCCTACTTGGGCTCAAACTCACAACCCTGAGATTAAGAGTTGCATGCCCTTTCTTACTTGGTGTGCATCTCTCTGTCTGTCTGTCTGTCTGTCTCTCTCTCTGTCTCTCTCTTTAAAATCTCAATCCCTCTCCTGACCCATATTTCCAATAGGTCCATTCAGTTGATTAACAAGCACAGCAAACACAGCATGTGTCCCAATTTACTGGTCATCTCAAACCTACTCTCCTCTCCTATTCCCTCTCTGTTCCAGCAGCATTATTAATTCAGTGCCCCAAGACAGAGGATGGGTAGTATTAACCCATTATCCCTCACCCTCACCTTTCAGCCAGTGTTGATCTTCCTTTAACCTTCTATTTCCCAAATTCCTGGCTTATGTCAGGTCCTCAGGAAGCCTACCTACCACAACCTAGAGATAACTAAACTGGAGGCATCTTCCACTCCAATCAATGCCTGGTCTTAAGATCCTGGAAGAATTTTGACAATCAAACCAAAGGGATGAGTTCAGAAGACCCAAAGACAACTGATATTAGATTTTTCTTCCAGTTTGTTAGAATGGTGGCCTGAGAGTCAAAAATTATGTTATCAGGGCACCTGGGTGGCTCAGTTAAGCATCCGACCCTTGGTTTCTGCTCAGGTCAGGATCTCATGGTTTGTGAGTTTCAGTTCTGCATCAGGCTTCATGTTGACAGCATGGAGCCTCTCTCTCTGGCCCTCCCCTCCTTGCTTTCTACCTTTCTCTCTCAAGAATAAACAAACAGGGCGCCTGGGTGGCGCAGTCGGTTAAGCGGCCGACTTCGGCCAGGTCACGATCTCACGGTCCGTGAGTTCGAGCCCCGCGTCGGGCTCTGGGCTGATGGCTCGGAGCCTGGAGCCTGTTTCACATTCTGTGTCTCCCTCTCTCTCTGCCCCTCCCCCGTTCATGCTCTGTCTCTCTCTGTCCCAAAAATAAATAAAAAAACGTTGAAAAAAAAATTTTAAGAAAAAAAAAAGAATAAACAAACATTTTTTAAAAATGATATTATTATGATGAATTATGCTATTATAATATAATGATGGCAATAATTCTGTTACATAATAGAAAATACAGGAAATGATATTGTTCAAACACATGAGACTGTGTTCTAATGTTTATCCACGGTATGCACAGAGATCTCTTCAAGGATTGGTAAAAATCTTTCAACATGTAAAACTATAACAAAGAGAGATGTCAGTTCTTATAACTAAACCCAATATACTTTGTGACAGTGACTGTGATTCTGTTGGACACTTGGTATACAGAGATGGAGACTGGGGAGGGGCATCATTATATCATTTCTGAAATATCAGTGGCTTGTGATGAAAATGAATTCTGCTTTGAATTCCTTACGCAGGTAAGAGGTGACTGGTAGAAGGCAGGGAGGGTGAGGCAGCCTTCTTAGATTTGGCTGAAGAGATTAATCTTTATGTTATTGCTAGGAGAATACCCAGGAGAGGGAGAGGCAAGGAAAGATATTTGTAAGATCTCCACCTCAAACTCCAATTTTTTTAAAAAAACAAAACAAAATAAAAACAAACACAACTCTGCTTTTAAAGGGATGTGTTCTCCTCAGGAAACTTTAAAATCAGAAAGTGTAGATCTGACCTGTTTAGAACAGGTCTTGGCAGGTGTAAACTGAGTACCATGCTCTGCTTAAGGCATTGCCAGACTGAGCCTCACACCCAGCAAAAATTCTCAGGAAGCTGGAATTCAGGGCTGGCAGGAGATAGGGTGGGTGGGGAAAGTTGGCATTTGGTGTTCACCTCTGAGGAGCCAGGGGAACCAGGCACAGATTGGGTGATGCCTGCACCACCAGCTCAGATCCTGGAGATAAGAAGATGGGGGTTTGGCAAAGCAGTTCAAAGCTTGTTGTAAAAGTGTTTTTACAATGCCAGTAGCAGAGTGACCCCAAAAAAACAAGGGGGCAATGTCCCTTAACCTATGATTCTTCCACAGAAGCTGTAGCCTGGGATCATGCGAAGACTGTGATTTGTAGAACAAGATCATACCCCATAAGCAGAGCACAGAGAGCCCTGGCCAGCATCACAGAAGGAAAAGTTTTTAGACTGCCTTATAACCATAACGAAGTGCATGATCATTCTTTTGGTTCTTCTTATAGAGAAGACAAATGTTTGTTGTACATAAATGGCACCCATGAAGAGAACCCACAACGAGCAGGAAGAAAGCTAAAGAGTGCTTGGAGGGGTAATACTATAAAAACTTTGGAAATTTAGAGAGTGGGGTATTATCTGCTCACATTCAGGATAGCTGAAACCCAGAGAGTGGAGAGAAAGGAGGAAAAATGTCCTTTGAAGACAGATCCCAGGTAGGAAGATGGGCTGAGATGGTGGCTATCTTTTTACTTCTACCCCTTAATGTGAATCAAGGTCAAAAAGGTGCTCAATTCTCAGGCCAATTCCCAAACAAGAGGGCAAGAGAAGGGAAGAAGAGAATACAACTGGAGATGCTGGGCATCTTCATACTTCAACCATATTATATTACACCCTCCATCTCCTGCCAAAGAGCAATGTTCACCTACCAAAGATTTCAGGACCAATTAAAGGTGAGAGCAATGGACAAAATGGCGTTCAGCTTTTTAATGGATTCAACTGTCATAAGACTACTCCCAGGGGAACTGCCATGTTGGGGAGCTCTTGGTTGACAAGAACTCCTCTTATAGTAATAAAAACCATAGGGTGGCAGCTTACAGGGTTGCATGTAAAAGTTTTGGATGTCATTCAACATTTACTGAAACTTATGTTTATTAACTACTGTATATATTTACAAAGGAAACTTAAGACAAACATAACTATAGCTATATATTTGCCCATGAGAAGATAATTTTCAAAACAACTTACTTGAAGTAATTTTGAAGTGTGACAGTGGAGCTACATATTCATATAAGCATGTGTAATTTTCTGAAAATCCACAGTAACTAAAATAAATGGATGAATGAATACATATAAAAATAAATACATGAGTAAATCAATAAAGAGCTAAGGAACAACTTTAATATTACCTCTTCCCAAATCACCAATCTGAATTTCATGTCTTCTTTGTTCCTAACCTAATTTGGCATACATACAGTGGACCTTTGATAATCTTGTGGAAGATGTCCTTTGACTTCTTCAACAATTCCCAAATTTGCAAATATAGATCTATTTTTTGAGGGCTTATTGTTCACACATCACAAATCTATTGACAATCTGCTATTGTCTAAGTCTAATTTCACACCACAAGTTCACAGCCTCTCTAGATTTCACTGAAGTTTGATTTCTCACTTGATGGCCACACTTTACAAAAGCAAGGGAAGAATAAGAAAGCCTAGCTTTTTGGAATGTAAATCCCACCTAAGTAGTTACTTAAGATTCCTCTCTAAGGGGCACCTGGGGGGGCTCAGTCGATTAAGGGTCTGACTTCAGCTCAGGTCATGATCTGAGAGTTCATTAGTTAGAGCCCTGCGTTGGGCTCTGTGCTGACAGCTCAGAGCCTGGAATGTGCTTCAGGTTCTGTGTCTCCCTCTCTCTCTGCCCTTCCCCCACTCACACTCAGTCTCTCTCTCACTCTCTCTCTCAAAAATAAACATTAAAAAAATTTTTTTGAAGATTCCTTTCTAGATGGTAATTAAGTTGACAATACTAATAGTAGATTTCATTGACTGAGTGCTGACATGTACCAAACACTTTATAAATTATCTTTATATCATCTCTAGGTAATATCAATTCTCACAACTAATTCTTTAAGAGAAGTTTCCCCATCCCCATTTCAGATGAAGAAGCTGTAGAAATTTGAAGAGAATGTCCAAGGATATGATGAAGGACTCAGACCAGGTCTTTTCAACTCCAAAACCCAGATCCGTTACCTCCATGTTACACCACTACCCCACTAGTTACTGCCTCTAACACCCTCGCTGCACATTTCACAGGTTTGCCTCAGTAAAATCACATATTACTACATCACAGAGCTCCAGACAGAGCCGAGTGGACAAAGTCAAAACTATGAATGTTAATAAAGTATCTACTACATGATAAAACTAACCTCTTCCTTGATGTAAGCTACCCTCTTTTCTAAAAATTATGGTATTCATGGTATACAAGTTTCCTAGAATAAGAGAATTCAATGAACTTCTCGAATACAAACTGTATAAGAACTTTCACTCACATCATCTCTACCATCATCACCACCAGGGTCCTCTGAAAGAGGTATTATTTTTCCTATTTACTAGTGAGAATAAGGATATAGCTAAAAAAAAATCACATTCCTTGAAGACACAGACGAGGCTTTTCTCATTTATATAGTTGTATGCTTGTATACACAGAGCCTGTCTCTGTAAATGTTCAGTAATAAATGGGCCAAGTGGAGGAAGTGGGATCTGGCAAGGACAGTGTCTTTCTTGTTTACCAGTGTATAGCTAGATGTTTAATAAATGCTTGCTGAAGGAAGGGAGGAACCAAGGGAGAGAAGGAAGGGAGGAGTTCTTCAAATCCTACGCTCTTCTGAGCTCAGAGTACTACTAGACCCATTCTCTAACATCTTTGGATTTACAACATCTAGTACAGTACTTGCTACTCAGTACACTCAATAAAATTAGACTGACTGTAGGACTCCTACTGAAATAAATCAAAAACAAACAAGCAGGACACCTGGGTGGCTCAGTCTGTTATGTGTCTGACTTTGGCTCAGATCATGGTCTCATAGTTCATGAGTTTGAACCCTGCATTGGGCTCTGTGCTGACAGCTCAGGGCCTGGACCCTGCTTCAGACTCTGTGTCTCTCTCTCTTTCTGCCCCTCCCCTGCTCATGCTCTCTCTCTCTCCCAAAAATAAAACAAACGTTAACAATTTTTACAAATAAACAAGCAAACAAAAACAAAGAACATACAACTATAGTTTGCCCTTGAACAATGCCAGGGTTAGTGGGACTCTCAACCCCCTGCAGTCAAAATTCTACATACATCTTCTGACTCCCCCAAAACTTAACTATTGATAGCCTACTGCTGACTGGAAGCATTATGAAGAGCATAAACAGTCAATTAACATGTATTTTGTATGTTATATTATACGTTGTGTTCTTACAATAAAGTAAGCTAGGGAAAAGAAAATATTATTACAAAAATCATAAGGACGGGGGCGCCTGGGTGGCTCAGTCAGTTTAGCTTAAGACGTCAGTTGGAGCCTCACCTCGGGCTCTGTACTGATAGCTCAGAGCCTGGAGCTTGCTTTGAATTCTGTGTCTCCCTTTCTCTCTGCCCCTCCCCCAGTCACATTCTGTCTGTCTGTCTGTGTGTCTGTCTCTCTCTCTCTCTCTCTCTCTCTCTCTCAAAAATAAATAAACATTTAAAAAAATGGAAAAAAAAGAAAGAAAATCAGAAATGGGAGCCTAGATGGCTCAGTAAGTTGGGGATCTGACTCTGGTTTTGGCTCAGGTCATGATCCCAGGGCCGTGGGATGGAGCCCTGCATCCGACACTACACTGAACCTGGAGCCTCCTTAAGATTCTCTCCTCACCTCATGCTCTCTCTCTCTAAAAAAATTAAATTTTTTTTAATTTAAAAATTAAAGGAAGAAAATCATGAGGAAGAAAAAATACATATAGACTACTGTACTGTAAAAAATCTGCATATAAGTTGACCCACACAGTGCAAACCCATGTTGTTCAAGGATCAACTGTACCTCTCAATACAGGCAGAGACTTTTAATGGAGAACTAAACATAACTCAATGATTAGGCCAACAACTACACCCCTTCCCCCCCCAAAAAGACAGATAAATCAAATCAAATGGAACAGAAAATCAGAGAAACTGAAATGTCTACCTATGGAAAGTTGAGTGTTAAATGTACAGAGACACCACCATGGCAGAAATTCATAAACACATACCCAGCACAATATAGGCCTCCAGAGACAGTTAAGTATTATTAGATTCTTCAGGTATCCAGTTCCCATACCATTTAATAACTTAAAAGCAAAGGTCACAACAGTGCAAAGAATTGCCAATCAATGTGAAAAGCAGTGCTGTTAAATACATAGAGAAACCAAATTCACACATTCTCCTCCCTTCTGGCTATGATTTTTCAAATATAAACTGCAGAGACAGTAAAATGATGATATCACCATAGAAGAGATGTTCTTAACAAAAATGATCATATTCTTATTTTCTTCTTCCTTGGGGAGCCTTCATCTCAAGATAACTTTTAAATAGAAACAACCAGCTTTTCAACAGAGTCTGATTATCAATTTGCACCTCTGGCAAAGGAAGGCCTAGAATTCTATTGTTTTGTTAATTGTCAATTTGCATCTTTGAAAGGTGTTGCATTTTCTCTTCTTTCTAGCAGGTTAAGACTAATTCTGTATGTTAATAAATATTATAAACACTTTCCACAGAAACACAGTTCCCTAAAAAGTACTTTATTATTGTTATTCTGTTTTCCTCTACTTAATTACACCTTAGATATTAAAGTTGATTTTATAAAAACCAGTTAAGCTCTTATTTAAACTGCTTTTTCTTCAGAAAAAAAAAAACTTATGCTTTGAAATACACATTTAGATAAAATGCTGTTTAAAGGTTCCAGTTATTGATAGTCATGAAAAAGTTACAAATTAATTAAGGCAAAATTTTATACAGAGAACTTTGATTTTCACCTTGAGTATATGATTTGAAAACACTCCTTCCTTTCTCTTCTTCTGGTACATAGCATAAAAATATTACAAGTCAACCCAGAAACTCATTGGACAAAGTAACATAAAAGACAGAAATACAAGTTGTAAAAAGCATGGAGGGGGGAAGGAATACAAACAAGATAAATATTATTCCTGACACTTAAGTTTACAAGTAACAACTTGGAGAACTAAAAGTTCTTAACATGCCCTATCACTACTAGTTCCGGTACTTGATTTGGAATGATACGATCTTTCTGATATGCTTGTCAAAGCAGGTATTTTTTAATACACTGCAACATTTGCCCTATCTGATTATTAGATATAAAATACTAAGTCAAATATTATATGGTAACTCTCAAGCATTTGAGCTTAAGGATGTGGTGTTTTAAAAGATCAAGTGATCACTTACCATTACATTCAAGTGAGGATGTTTAAAGGCCACCTACCACTAAAAAACATGGCTTCACATGTCATAAGTAGTTTTAATTTACTAAATTTATCCATATTCCACCTTTTTCCTAAAAGGATTTGAGAGGGGTGATCCTTACTTGTGTTACTTTGGTTTCACAAGTACAAAATCATGGGTAAACAATATTTATAGCAAACACAATATATTTAACATGTCTGTAAAATGCTTTGTAAAATATGAATGTTACATGTATTATTTATTACTGTCCATGGGCTTGCTCCTAAACCAGGTCATCACTCCAAGAAGCATCTATTTAATGATATACCCTTACATGATAAATATTTAAAGCTTTCTTGAAAGTATCAACACCTTGAAAAGAAAGTATCTTTAACATTTAAATCAATTTCCCCAATTCAGCTTATCCTCAGCCCCAAGATATTTGTGTCACTCACTCACACACACACACACACACACACACACACACACACACTGTGTGTATAAAAATGAACCCATTATATAATGCTTTAATACTGTTATATATTCCTTTAATAAAATCTGTAATATTGGTCAAACAATCTATTCTGGAGAAAAATGCAGAAAAATGATAATATAGTAAGTGGAAGGAGAAGTCACAGAGATTTGGTAAAGTAATGAAGAGTTGAGTTTAACAATGCAAGGAGTTAATTCTAAGTGGAAATAACTCAATCATGTCAAGTAACATCAAGGAAACAGAGAACACATATTAATAGCTTAACTGGCTTAAATATCTGAGCTATAAAGGACTTTCAGTGTTTTGTTTTCTTTTTTTTTCCACTCACTTTTCTTTTTTACTTAAAAAAAAATGTACACACTTCCAAATTTTAAAGCGGTTCTGGGACAACAGACATCTACTTTTGTATTTCATAAACTTTTTGTCGAATACCTACTATGTGCCAAGTTTGTTGAACTAATTTTGGAAAAAAATAACCAGAGTTTGCATGTGCATATTTTAGGAGTGGGACTGAATATAATATTACACAAATGAATTTCCAGTTTTAGCTCAAACCTGATGTCTCTGGGAAAAATAAATAGAATTTATTCAACTATCACCAGAGAATAATTTTAACCATTTTATGTAAGTTGATTGGAATTGTTTTCAGGTTGAGTTGTTAATAGAAATTTTGAAAATGGATGCCCACATTTTTAAATTTGGGGGCATTATTTAATTCTGCTTAAAAGCTGATAAGGTTTATATCAGACATCTGGCCTCCTACAGGATCCCAGAATCCATGCCTTCCAATGGTCAGGAAATGACTATCTGCCTCCTTTTTTTTTTTTTTTTTTTTTTAATTTTTTTTTTTCCACGTTTATTTATTTTTGGGACAGAGAGAGACAGAGCATGAACGGGGGAGGGGCAGAGAGAGAGGGAGACACAGAATCGGAAACAGGCTCCAGGCTCTGAGCCATCAGCCCAGAGCCCGATGCGGGGCTCGAACTCATGGACCGTGAGATCGTGACCTGGCTGAAGTCGGACGCTTAATCGACTGCGCCACCCAGGCGCCCCCTCCTTTTTTTATAGTGACTAGGAACAGGATGTCTGGGAGGTCCTTTTAAAATATATAAGACAGGGGTGCCTGGGTGGCCCAGTCGGTTGAGTCGGTTGACTTCGGCTCAGGTCATGATCTCACAGTTTGTGAGTTCGAGACCCGCATCCGGCTCTGTGCTGACAGCTCAGAGCCTGGAGCCTGCTTGGGATTCTGTGTCTCCCTCTCTCTCTCTGCCCCTCCCCCTCTCGTGCTCTGTCTCTTTGTGTCTCAGAAATAAATAAACATTAAAAAAAATTTTTAAATATATAAAACAATAACAAAGCAAATACATGTTGCATCACAGGCAAATATTTAGCAGGGTTCGAAGGTCATAAACTATACCAAAAAAAGTATATAGAACCTAAGGGTTTAGTGGAATTACCTTTACAACAAATGATAAAGAATTATATGTAAATTCAGCTCGCAGAAATTGGTACTTGAGAAAAGAAATTAAGGACTTTGGTTTACTTAATGAAGAGAATGAAAAATAACTTCTTTTCAACTTACATTGGAGACCAAAACTATTTTTCCCCAATCCTACTGACAATAGATATATAGGAACTAAATTTAAATCACAATGTAAAGGATATAAGTAATATGTGCAACACTTTCTGAGGTTTCTGCTAGGTTTTTTTTCCCTTTATTTTCTAGAAAGGGGGACGAGAGGAAGAGGGGGAGAGACGGTGGGGGGGTGGGGAGAGAGAGAGAAAATTAAGCAGGTTCCATGCTTAGTGTGGACGGAACCTGACACGGGGTTCAATCCCACAACCCTGGGATCATGACCTGAGCTGAAATCAAGAGTCAGATGCTCAACTGACTGAGCCACCCAAGTGCCCCTCTTAATATTAAGTTCTTAATTACAACTTGTCCATTTTAGGCCTTATGATCATGTAGCTCCCCTCTTCAAAATGCCCCAAGACTTTGCCATAATATTTGCAATAAAATCTAAAACGCTTTGCCTGGGTCAGGCCCTTGAGGATCTCCACTCTGCATATATTTGCACCATAGGACAATTTATTACATTTATTTGTGCTTCAGGGTTTAGTTCTTATATCCATAGTCACATTTCCTCTCTCTCTTTCCATTTTTGTCTATGCTCACTTTCTTGCTGATGACTCTCACATTTAGATTTCCAGCCCACACTTCTGTTAAATATTTCTACTTGGATATTTAATAGGAATTTCAAACTCATGTTCCAAACTGGTCTATTCTTTATCCTCAAACCTGCTTTTCTCTTCTCCAAATCTCAGTAATTGAAAATAGTCAAGTCCCATTTACTCAGGCCAAAATCCTCAAGTCATCTGTGATTTTTCTCATGCATACCACATATTCACCTGATTCCAACCAAGTGACTACCACATGTTCATAATAGTGATTCACAAATAAAGATTCTCAAATCTTTATGACTAAATCTTTAAAGGATCCTAAATCAAGGTTTTGACCACTTCTCACCATCTCCCCTGCTGATATAATCAACCACGATATCTTATTTGGCTGAGGGCAATAGTTTCCCAACTGGCCTCTTAGTTACCATTCCTTAACCAAAATCTTGGTCTCTCTACACTCCAGCCAGAGTGATCCTTTTAAAACATTATTAGGTTCTCTCTGCTCAAAACCCTATCAAGGTTTCTCATTTCATTCAGAGTCAAAGCCTAAGTCTTTACAATGTTTTACAAGGGCCTAAATGATCTGGCTCCAATTGTTCTCTGACTTCGCGACCTGCTATTCCCTTCTTCATGCACTCTGTTCCAGCCATATCTGGATCTACTACTCTTCCTGAACACATCAGACATGCTCCCATTTACTATTCCTTCTTTTATATGTCCGTTATATCTGTCATTCCCCCATGAAGGCAGGGATTTTTATGTGCTGTGTTCATTATTATGTCCTCAAGTACCAAGAAATGTGCCCAGATCATAGTAGGTATTCAGTACTTATTTATTATTAATGCTAACATGGCTGCATCCGACTACTAGCTCCTCTAAGCTGTTTGTCTTGTTTATTAATGCATCCTCAACATCAAGAACAGTTCCAGGACCATAATAAATATTCAATAACTGTTAACTACTTAATGGATTAATTAATGGACTAACACACTGGCAAGAAACAAAGCGTTAACATAAAGGCACCTCTCTGAAATCAAATAATATAAATCACTTATTTACTTCCACCTTACATCCGCCTTCTCTCTTCACTTACATACTTTCTTCAACCTTCCTTTTATTTTAACTCATCTTTTGTGCTCTCACTAACTAGGTACAGTTAAGCTACATTTCCATTTCTAACTCTCTATACAGAAACACTGCAAAATAGATGAATTGAGGTAAGAATGTACACATCTCCAAGTTTCCCCATATATTCCTGCAATTACCATATATTCCTTACTATTTAGTTAAAAGGAAGAATGTAAATTACAAAAAGATATTAAAAAGTAAAAACAAAAAAACAAAAACGAAAAACAGAAACTTCTTTGAATATTAGTATTTTAAGAAAATATGAATTTACCATATTAGGAAGATTATTTGCACGTCCTAATAATTTTCATTATTATGTAAAATTCATGTATAAAGGCACCTCTTCTTCAAAGTCTCCAATTAATACATATAGAGGCTATGACCAAGTTGATTTATCCCTATCCCTTACTAGCTTTTTTACGACTTTCATTACCAGAATCAAGAGTAGCAAACTCAAAACAAAATACAAGTTTCTTTTTTTTAATAATTATCATTCAGCAAATCATTTAGAAAGCTTTACTAATTTCCTCTAGTTTCCAAAATAAAAGAGAAACTAGTTCAGATAAAAACCATCCTTGCTGTACCTTTCCAGCATGTGGTCCTCTTTATTCTGAAGGCCTTGGGCACAAATGAAAGTTACAATTTTAAGTCCCACAAAGAAATCTTGAAAGTGCCAAATACCTGTTCATCTAACTCTGCTTTCAGAAAACGGAGGCATGTGACTCTTTTTGAACCTGCCTTCAAAGCTAAGGATCTTCAGCCACGGGCTTCTCTTTCACATCACTTGGGCCCACCGGTAATCAGACAACTGTGAAGCTGCCTGTGTTACCTCGAAAGCTTTGTAGCCTCTGCAGGCACAGCCATGCTGGAGACAGTCACCTGTGTCACTTGTGGTATTCAGTTGGTTGGTAATTACGGAATAAAAATCACTAGAGTCCTCATATGTGAAGGAAGTGCCAGGAAGCAGAAATCTCTCAAGATGATTTTAAAATGACTAATTTCATCTCTTGCTCTGTCTTTGGAGTAAGCAGGAGTGGGGTGGGGTGGGTGTTAAGTGGGAGGGGTGGAGAGTCCATGTTGGCATCCACTCATGCCTACCAACCAAAGGATCAGAGGAATCACCACCTCTCCCATTCATGTGAAACTTTACCTAATGAAACACACTCATTTGTTCGCCTCTCTCTGACATTCAACAATAGACTTGACATTGGCACAATCTATCTGAATAATCTGCCGTGAGAGCACTTTTTCAAAGATGGCCAGTTTCCCATACAATTGGCAGAATTTTCAGCACTCTTTAAACTCAATCATCGCAAGTGACTGGATTTCCCCATTCTGGCCCTCTAACTTTTGGGGGTGGAAGGAAAAAGGCAGCAGAAAATCTGAAGAAATACAAGTTAGTGCACAGAAATTCACAAGCTTCAATATCTCGTAGCATGTACATGGGAATAATGAAACAGAGCTGTGCCAACTACATTGAAATTCCACATGTCGTTTCAAAATGTATTTCGAGAAAAATCAAAAATTTTAAAGTTAAAAATAGAGGTTTGCTTTAAAAAGCATTCCTTATTAGGTAGGATAGTCTTCATTTAAATTTTTTTTTCTGAAAGCAAAATAGGGTTTCTTTTTGAACAAATCCTTTCCAGTCTGCAAGCAAGAAACTGGTGGTAGCATGAGATAATTTGGTCCTAAGACAAGATTTTAAGAAATGGAAAGCTTTTTATAAGCTTTAGTTTGTAAAATTATAGTAACCTTTCATCCAGTGGTCAGCATCTTACAATTTCTAATTCTGTGAAACCAAGGAGCAACCAAACTATCAAAAGGAGCAAGATGAAGCCAGCTCTCTAAAATTATAGAACTTCAGTGTGTCATAGAGGAACTCCTATAATGAAAGAGACTGAGAGAAAGCTGAGCATCTTTTATTTCACTCCAGGACAATAATTGACAGTTATGTTTAACAATGAGTGTCAACCATAAAATATGTTCTGTGCATTATTTTAAGAAAGCAATTTGTAGCACATTTTAGGAACTTTTCCATCTGAATGGTTTGCATTGAATGAAAGATTCAGTTATCTGAAACACTACTTGTTTTCAAGACTTGCAATTTTGAACATAACAAATGTCATCTGTGTAAAGCAAACTTGAAACTTGACTAAGTATGTACCCAAAGTGAACAGCATAATCATTATCCCAGTAATAGGAAAGAGTTTCCTAAACTCTTTGTCAACACTACAGTGATACATATTGGATAATGATCATTAAAGCATTCATGGTCATTTAACTCATTTAAGATCTTCATTTCTACCCCTTAACTGCCTGGCCCTTGAGTGCCTTCACCTAACACCAGCAAAATACCAACAGCATTCTTTCCATTGTTGCTGGTCCTCCCCCACCCCTGAAATCTTCAACTCCATCCTCTCTTGCTCACACAATCTCCATCTCAAGGAACTATGTATCCATCAAGTACTCTCGTTGAGTAATGCTGACAACATCTCTCTGACTTCACCAAGTCATCCAGACCTTCCCATCTTCCTTTTCTTTCCATCTATTGGGTACTTCTTGGCTTTACTTCTCTTTGTTGTAATTCATCGCTTAGCTGTACTCTGTTCGCACCCTCACCTTTTTTTTTTAATATGAAATTTATTGTCAAATTGGTTTCCATACAACACCCAGTGCTCATCCCAACAGGTGCCCTCCTCAATCCCCATCACCCACCCTCCCATCCCTCCCACCCACACCCTCATCTCTTTATCCCTTTCTCTTTTCATCCAATATAATCTAAAATTGTCCAAATCTAGATCAATTAAACAAGATAAAAGACCTCCCCACTATTTGCTCTTTTTTTATTCCAAATTTTATTTAATCCAAATAAAATTTGTATTACTCCTTATTCCAAATTTTATTTACTCTAAATAAAAATATATCGGGCGCCTGGGTGACTCAGTCAGTTAAGGGTCCAACTTTGGCTCTGGTCATGATCTCATGGTTCAGTAGTTCAAGCCCTGCACTGGACTGTGTGCAGACAGCTCAAAGTCTGGAGCCTGCTTTGGATTCTGTGTCTCCCTCTCTGCTCCTACCCCATTCTCTCTCTCTCTCTCTCTCTCTCTCTCTCTCTCTCTCTCTCTCTCTCTCTCCTCCCTCTCTCTCTCTTTCTCCGTCTCTCAAAAATAAATATACATTAAAAAAATTTAAAAATATATATATACCTATATGTCACAGCCTTGTTTGAATCAGGGTATAGCCATGCAACCAAGTTCTAAGAGTATAAGTCAAAGTGGTATATGCAATTTCTGGGATGTGACATTAGCTGAGAGGAGAGAAGCATGCCTTTCTTGTCCTCTTTATTTTTCTCAATGTCTGAAATATGGCACACCAGCAGCTATACTGGATCTTGAGGTAGGCTTGGAAATGATAACCTAATAACACATGAGAACCCATGTCCTTGAAACCATAGTTGGTCATGTTAGTTCCAGACTAACTGCCTCAGGCTGTTTTGAACAAACAAGGGAACTTTTATCTTGTTTAAGCCTCTGCTATTTTAGTTTATCCTATTGCTGGAAGGTAATCTAAGCTTAAGTAAGTATGTTGACGATGTGCCTTCTTTACTTTGATACTTCTCAATGCCTCAGTTTCCTCTTACATAAAATGAGAATAATAATGATGTTCGACTCATAAATAGGTTGTGAAGATTAAGGATTTAACATTGTTATATAATAAATGTCAAAACTGTTAGTTATTATTATAGCACTATCTGGGTACAACCCAGTGTTGCTGGGGAAATCTGCAAAACTTTAAGGATCAGTACCTCTTTTGAGAACTTAGTGCTGATAGCACAACTTCATTTGTTTTTAGTAATCACCTACCCCAATTTCTTCGACGATTATCTGTACACTAACACCCTGCTGAACCTTCACCCCTATTAACCAGGTTCCATGTCAGTAGATGACACTTTATACTAAGAAAAACTGAGGCCACAGGCATCCACTCTTCTATAAAGGGTGACCCACCTCTACCGCTCTGTCTCCTCACTCATGCTTCCTCTCTGTCTTCCTGAGGAGGAGGAGACTTTTATTAAGGCTTACCTCTCTTCCTGGCTCTGCATGCCACCCTCTCCCTTTTTTACTTCACCCCCCCCTTATGTATTCTTTCATATTTCTGCTCTTCTATTGACTTATCTTCCCTTTACCAATAAACATGGACAGTTTCTAACAATTTTAAGCATGAATATTTGTGTATTCCATTCAAGCATAACATATTCGCTCCCTTTCCCTGTTTATCCACATATCTGGCAAATCCCCACCATACCTCTAAAGCCCCATCAATAAAGTAACAAATTATTTCTTTACTTCCAAATCCAATACTATGTTACTCGATAACAACCAGTCATCTATTTTCCCAAGCCAAAAGCTGAGTCACTTAAACTATACTTCTTTATGCCTCATAATCAATTAATCATTAATTATTGATTTTACCGTCTTAAAAATCATCCTTCCTTCTCTCTCCATGATGCTATTTTCTTTAAGTCTTTTTCACAGCCTACCTGAATTTGTGAAATAACTATTTTCTCCCCTTTAAACCCATCCAGAGAGATCTTCCTAAACTGCTAATCAAAAGATAGGATTTTCTCACAAAATAAAATACAAACTCCATGGTATGATGTAAAAGGCCATTCCTTATGAAGAATCTAATTAGACATCCTACTTTAAACCCCTAAAGCCACGATTTTGCACTATCAAATTAATGCTATGATATACTTTCATCTTTCTTTGAACAAAAGTTCATCCTTCAAACACCATCCAAATGTCACTCATTCCCTGATGCCTTCCATGATTGACAACCTTTCCCGACAAAATTAACAGTATATCCTTCTGAGTAATAATTTAGCAGGGTGTTCATACTATGTCATCATTCACGTCATGGTTTATTGTGGTCATCTGTTTTTGCTTTGTTTTTCTCTAGCTTTATTGAGATATAATTGTTTTCTGAGGTAGACATATAACATTATGTGAGTTTAAGGGATACAATGTGATAAGATACTGCAAAATGATTTGATATGTTGGTTTGATGGTCTGATATACTGCAAAATGACTGCCACAGTAGTGTTAGTTAATACCTTTATCACCTCAAATAATTACCATTTTTTTTGTAGTGAGAATATTTAAAATTAACTCTCTTAGCAACTTTCAAGTACATAGAACAGTATTGTTACCCACAATCACCACACTGTACATTAGATCCCCAGAGCTTATTCATCTTATAATGTAAAGTTTGTACTCTATGACCAATATCTCCCTATTTCTCCCACTCTGATGCTTTTGGCAACAACCATTCTACTCTCTGTTTCTGTAATTTCAGGCTCTTTTTGTTTTGTTTTAAGATTTCTCCATATCAATGATATCATACAGTATTTGTCTTTCTCAGTCTGAGTTATTTTACTTAGCATAATGTTCTTAAGGTGTATATACATCACAAATGACAGGATTTTCTTGTTTCTCGTGGCTAAATAATATTCCATTGCTATAGACAAGCTATAACAATTAATGTCTGTCAATGAATGAATGGATATCTAGATACATAGATATCTTAACAATCTAGTGTCTGCCAATGGAGGAATGGTTTAAAAAGATATGATATAGATATCTATATCTTTTCTTAATTTTTTTAATATTTATTCATTTTTGAGAGAGGGAGAGAGACAGAGACAGAGTAAAAGCAGGTGAAGAGCAGAGAGAGACAAAGACACAGAATCCAAAGCAGACTCCAGGCTCTGAGCTGTCAGCACAAAGCCTGACACAGGGCTTGAACTCACAGACTGTGAGATCACGACCTGAGCTGAAATCAGACACTTAAACGGAGCCATCCAGGCGCTCCATAGATACCTGTATCTTTTTTAACCATTCTTCCATTGGTAGAAACTAGGTTGTTAACATAACTTAGTAATTGTATATAGTGCTGCAATATACATGGAAGCACACATACCTCTTGAAGATAACTGATTTCATTTCCTTTGGATATACACCCAGAACTGGGATTGCCAGATCATATGGTAGTTTTATTTTTAATTTTCTGAGGAACTGCAATGTTTTTCATAGTGTCTGTACCAGTTTACATTCTTAACAACAGTGCACAAAGGTTCCCATTTCTCCACATCTTTGCTAACACTTGTTATTTCTTGTCGTTTTGATGACAGCCATTCTAACAGATGCGGGGTGATGTCTCATTGTGGTTTTGAATTTGCATTTCCCTGATGATTAGCATTTCAGGTTTTGCAATTACTCAATGACTGGATGTTAAGCATCCTTTCATATATCTTTTGGCCATTTATATGTCTCCTTAGGAAAAATGTCTATTCCATTCCTCTACCCATTTTTAAATGGAATTATTTGCTTTTTTCTATTGAATTCCTAATATATTTTGGACATTACCCCTTATCATATGTATGACTTAAAAATATTTTCTCCTATTCCATAGGCTGCCTTTTCATTTTGTTGATTCTTTTGCTATGTAGAAGCTTTTTAGTTGATATAGCCCCACCTATTCATTTTTCCTTTTGTTACTTATGCTTTTGGTGTAATATCTAAAAAATTCTTTGCCGAGACCAATGTCAAGATTTTTCCTTATTTTTCTTCTGGGAGTTTTACAGTTTCAGGTGTTATGATTATCTTTCATCCATGTCAAGTTCATTTTTATGAATAATATAAGATGGGAGTCCAATTTCATTCTTTGGTATGTGATTATAAAGTTTCCCCAGCACCATTTATTGAAGAGGCTATCCTCTCTCCCTATTAAGTGTTCTTGGCTTCCTTGTCAAATAATAGTTGACCACATACGCAGGGATTTATTTCCAGATTCTCAGTTATGTTCCATTGGTCTATGTACCTGTTTTAATTCTAGTACCAGACTGTTTTGATTACCATAGCTTTGCAGGATACTTTGAAATCAAAAGTATGATGTCTCCAGCTTTGTTCTTTACCAGGATTGCTTTAGTTCTTCAGGGTCTTTTGGAGTTCTACACAATTATTTTTTTCTATTTCTGTAAAAAATTCCATTGCAATTTTAACAGGGGTTTCATTAGATCTATAGATAACTATAAGTAGTAAGGACTTTTTAAACAATATTACTTTTTTCTGATCTATGAACACAAAATACCTTTACATTTATTTGTCTTCTTAAATTTCTTTCATCAAAGTCTTATAATTTTCATTATACAAATATTTCACCTTCTTGATTAATTTTTCCTAAGTATTTTATTGTTTTTCATGCTATTACGAATATGATTGTTTTTCTTATTTCTTCTTCAGACACTTCACTGTTGCTATATGGAAATGCTATTGATTTCTGTAACTTGATTTTATACTCTGCAACTTTACTGAATGTGTTGATTAATCCTAACAGTTTTTTTGATGAAGCCTTTGGATTTTCTACATATAAAGGGGGACCTAGGTGGCTCAGTTAAGCATCCTACTCGGTTTTGGATCAGGTCATGACCTTATAATTTCGTGGGTTCAAGCCCCGCATTAGGCTCTGCACTGGCTGTGTTGAGCCTGCTTGGAATTCTCTCTCTTCCTCTCTCTATTCCTTTCCTGTACTTGCACTGTCTCTGTCTCTCTCAAAATAAATAAATAAATAAATAAATAAATAAATAAATAAATAAATATCATAGAATCTGCAAATGAAGACAATTTTCCTTCATCCTTTCCATTCTGGATGCGTTTTATTTCTTTTTCTTGCCTGATTATTCTGGCCAGGACTTCCAGTAATATGTTATAAATAAGAGTGGTATGAGTGGGCACCACTGTCTTCACCCTGATCTTAAAGGGAAAACGTTCAACCTTATGCCAGAGTGTAATGTTACCGTGGGCTTGTCATACGCTGCCTTTGTTATGGTCCTTTGAGTCCTTCTATACTCAACTTCTTGAGAGTTTTTTTATCATGAAAGATTATTGTATTTTGTCAAGTGCTTTTACTGCATCTACTAAGATGATCATAATCTTTATTTTTCCTTCTATTAATATAGTGTATCATATTTATTGATTTGCATATGGTGAGCCATCCTTGCTTCCCAGGGATAAATACCACTTGATTATGGTATATGATCCTTTAATGTGTTATTCAATTTAGTTTGCTAATACTCATTTAGAATTTTTGTATCTATGTTTATCAAAAATATTGGCTTGCAGTTTTCTTATAGTGTCCTCATCAGGCTATGGATTAGGGTAATGCTGGCTTCATAAAATGAGTTTGGAAGTCTTCCCTTTTCTTCAGTATTTTGGAAGAGTTTGAGAAGCCATCAATTTTTTGTTAAATGTTTGGTAAAATTCACCAGGGAAGCCATTTGGTCCTGTGCTTTTCGTGTGTGTGTGTGTGTGTGTGTGTGTGTGTGTGTGCGTGCGCGCGCGTGCTCTTTTCTTTCTAGGAAGATTTTTGACTCTGAGTCAATCTCTGTAGTCTTTACTGCTCTGTTGAGATTTTCTATTCTTCATAATTCATTCTTAATAGGTTATATGTTTCTAGGAATTTATCCATTTCTCCTAGATTATCCCCTTTATTGCCATATAGCTATTCATAGCATTCGTGATTCTTTACATATCTGTGGTATCAGTCATAATGTCTCCATTTTTCTTTCTTTTTTTTTTTTTTTTTTTTTTTGAGGAGGGCGGCTAGAGGGAAAAGAAGAGAGAGAGAGAATCTTAGGCAGGCTCCATGCCCAGCGCGGAGACCTGTGCAGGGCTTGATCTCACAACTATGAGATCATGACCTGAGATGAAATAACTGAGCCACCCAGGCATTTTTCCAATTTTTACCTTTTTTTCATTTATGATTTCATTTGAGTCCTTTCTCTTTTTTCTTAATCTACCTAAAGGTTTGTAAATTTTGCTTATCTTTTCAAAAATCAGTCGATAGTTTAATCAGTCTTTTCTATTTTTTTCTGCTATTTCATTTATTTCTACTCTGAGCTTTGTTATTTCTTTCCTTCTGCTAACTTTGGACTTGATTTGTCCTTTATTTAGTATCTAGAGGTATAAAGTCACAATGTTTATTTGAGATCTTTATTTTTAATGGAGGCACTTAGTGCTATAATTTTTTTCTTAGAACTGCTTTTGCTGCATCCCATAAATGTTTTCATGTTGTATTTCTATTTTCATTTATTCCAAGACATTTTGAAAATTTTCCTTTTGATTTCTTCTTTGACCAATTGGTCATTTAAGGGTCTATTTTTCAATCTCCATACACTTGTGAATTTTCCAGTTTTTGTCCAGTTTTCTATGCCCAGTTTTATATCACTGTGGTTGGAAAAAATACTTGGTATGACTTTAATCTACTTAAAATTTGCTTACACTTTTTTTTTTGGCAACCTATCACATAATCTCTCCTGGAGAATGTTCTGTATATACTTGTGAATAATGTACACTTGGAAAGAATGTGTATTCTGTTGCTGTTGGATGGGATGTTCTGTATATGTCTGTTAGATGCATTAGGTCAATAGTATAGTTCAAGTTCAATGTTTCCTTATTAATTCTCTGTATGGATAATCTATCCATTGTTGAAAGTTGGATATTGCTGTCTCCTACTATTATTGCATTGATGTCTATTTCTCTCCTCAGATATGTTAATATTTGCTTAATGTATTTTGGTGCTCCAATATTGGGTGCATATATATTCATAATTGTTATATTCTCTTGATGAATTGACACTTTATCATTACAAAATGGCCTTCTTGTCTCCTCTTAAAGGTTTGGCTAAAAATCTGCACATCTGATATCAGGATAGCTATTCCTGCACTCTTTTGGTTTCCGTTTTCATAGAATATCTTTCATAGACTATCCAACTCTTTGCTTTGGCCCTACATGTATCCTTAAAGCTGACATGAGTCTCTTCAAAGAGCATATTTTAGGTCTTGTGTTGTTGTTTTTTATTTATTCAGAAGGAGAGAGATAGAGAAACAGAGAGTGGGGGAAGGGGCAAAGAGAGAGGGAGGCACAGAATCTGAAGCAGGCTCCAGGCTCTGAGTGTCAGCACAGAGCCTGACACGGGGCTTGAACTCATGATCCATGAGATCATGACCTGAGCAAAGTCGGACACCCAACAGACTGAGCCACCCAGGTGTCCCTTGTGTTGTTTTTTAATTCTACCAGCCACTCTGTATCTTTTGATTGGAGAATTTAATCCATTTATATTTAGAATAATTAGTGATAGGGAAGGACTACCTTTCTCACTCTCACTGCCACTGTCAGGACTGCACACAGGGAGTCAGCCACAGACTGGAGGGGGGTGTGGGTGAGGCACACCAAGTACTTGGAGTACCTACAGGCCAGCTGGGGAGATTGTAGCTGAGACATCCCCAGTGGTTCATGGGGGGGGCTTCTTGGTGGAGTTCTTGTCACAGTTAGTAGGATACATATCACTCTAATGTTTTTCAAGAGTCCTATCTGCTCTCCCAGCTGCTTTCTGTCCCTGAGTTATGCAGCTCCTGATTCAATGTTCCTCTCCTATGTGTTCAACTTGTATTTTTTTCCCTCTGATGGTGTGCTGGAATTTCTCCTCTGGAAACCTGGACTTCTACAAAGACTCTCTCATTCATGGGTGACCAAAACCACGGCTGAAGGGTCATGGAACAACACCTAGTCCACAGCTGGGACCAAGGTCTATATGACTATTACACCAAATGCATGGGGAGGTGAGATATCTCCAAGGTCCCTTGGCATAAGATGCTGGATCCTAAAGCTTCCACAAAACCACTTTTGTCCAAGGATGGATGCCAAATTGTTGGTGTTGAGGGGTGGACATGATGAGGAATGTCTATACAGCCAGATTGCTGACAACACTCGTATGGTAAATGGTTTACATTTCTATTAGACTGCTACACTTCTTATAGGCAGGTCAGAATTCCCTTAACTTTGCATTCTCAGTGCACTCCACAGTGATAAAACTATGGGTTGAGCACAAATATATATAGAAAATATTTGGGAAAAATTACACAGGTTGCACAAAACCATCAAAAGTGGAACAATCATTACTTTCACAGAAAAGGATTCCCCTTCCTGCTCTCTGTTTCAATTCTTTTGGTTTTCATACAATCAAGTTAAAAACTATTCTAGAAAATGTTTCTTCCTAATTATTAAACAACTAGCTTTAATAAGAGAATTTTCTCTTTATTTTTTCCTTTGAATATTTTATTTCCAACTCTTTAATCTTGAATCCTATTTAACTCTATCTCACTATTTATGCTTTCAATGATTTCACACTAAAATGGTTGTTCTCTTTCACCAGATTTCTCTAATTTCTATTTTTATTCTTCAGAGCAAATTCTTATCTAGTGTCTTTGCTCTTAGTTTTAACTTTTTCCCTGGACAATATCAGCAGATTCAATTTCCTCTTGCACATGTATGGGCATAGTTTGACTACACAGCTAAACCAATTCATCAGCTTTTTTGTGACCAATCTAATACAACATTCTTCAGATTCTAAATTTTCTACACAGTGTACCATCTATAAGAAGTGAGCTTTGTCTTTTTTCCTATGCTGTACTAACTCATCCACATTTCCTTTCCTTGCCCCCTTGTTAGCAGGCCTATTTGTCTGAGGATGTTAGGTAGAGTGAATACTATAGAAAGAGCTGTCAGACAAATTCACTCCTTGCAAAGTTAACTGGTTTATCTATGGATTAAAAATGGTTAGGGGCGCTTGGATGGCTCAGTCCGTTAAGCATCAGACTTCACATCAGGTCATGATCTGGCGGTATGTGGATTCGAGCCCTGCATCAGGCTCTATGCTGACAGCTCAGAGCCTGGAGACTGCTTCAGATTCTGTGTCTCCTCTCCCTGCCCTTCACCCACTCACACCCCATCTCTCTCTCTCTCTCTCTCTCTCTCTCTCTCTCTCTCTCTCTCTCAAAATAAATACACATTTAAAACTTTTTTAGATGTTTAAAAACTCAGTTCTGATATTCATACTTGATAGATGAGCAACCAATATTTGCGAATTAATAAATTCCTTCATTAATTAATAAAATTCTATGTACTTAAGATATTGCTACTCCAATTTATGTTTGAGCAAAGAAATCTCAAGTGGGTAATCATACTCATAAAATTCTTACTAGTTATATTTGCATGAAATTGGAAGATTAAACATTAAATAACTGCAATTAAAGAGATACATGATGTGTAATATTGATATCTTACCAAAAGGTGAACATATTTTTTTCACATTGAAGTGTTTAAAGACTTACCATATAAAAACTAAAGCATATAATACAATAAATTTGTGTAATAAGCCTCTACATGTATTTTTTAAAGGTTCAGACCCATGGATATCATGTGTTCATTTCATATTTATGCCATAATAGAGACTATCTTAGTTTTATAGTGTTGACTTGACATATGTGAACAAGCAAATATTTGGGCCATTTAGTTAGAAGGTAGAAAAATCACACTATATACATATAGAACACATTTTAACATTTCAAGGAAGACTATTTATTTACTGTAAGTAGAATATTTACTGAGCACCTGAAGTAGACTGGGTAAAGAATCATTCATTTAAAACAAGCTTGAATTAAAACTGAAATTGGAAAAAAGAGTTATATTATGTGAATGAACTTCAAAAGGTTCAGAATTTGGCCCTAATATACTCACATTCTCATCCAAACTGGAAATCTGAAATACTATGTTGAAAATGGCTTAAAACTGTCTTTTTTGAAAGACTGCAGGACCTTTATTTTCTCCTTCCCACCAGACTATAAATGCTGGAAGAACAACCTGTCTTATGGCATTTTGGGCACACAATTTTCCTTCCCAGCAATAAATTGGAAGTACAGAGTTTATGTCTGTTTGATTCCCATCTGTCAACTAAACAGCAGTGAGATCAAATCCATCATTCAATTTCTAAGGCTGTTTATTAGCTATATGCTTGATCATGGCCGTTTAGTTATCACATTCATAAGGTGAAAAAATCAAGGTAGTTAACCTATGCCACAGTGATGGTAAATTTAAATCAGATGTACATGTGTTGTTTCTCATTGGTTGCCACACATTATTATCATTAGTAACGTGTACTTAAGTAATTACTTAAGGTGCTGTTTTTGATTCTACTTATGACAAGTTAAAAAGATCACCTCCCCCCAGATGGAGAGGCATCTAGAAAGCATAAAAACTAAACAAGATAGCAAAGTCTGTGCTAATTACTCCTGTTAATGAACAATGCTTATTGTAATAAGAGATATTATGGAGGGAGGTGATGGAAATAATGACATCTTTGAAAGAAAAATCATGTATGTGTGTGTCCACACATGTGTGTATGTCCTACTATTCACTCCAGTACAGATTTCTCTTTAAGGCTGACCTAAATTTTCTTTCCTGTAAAAAGGCTGAAACTGTTATGTTGGTGTCTCAGTGAGCTGATGTTTCTCACAAAGATTATACTGAATTGTCTCACATTTCTCTGTTATACCTTTGATAGCAAGTTAAAAGTGGAAAAAGAAAAAAAGACTACTTGCAAACAAGAAACCCATGTTAATGAAATTCTGCATTGCGTAGTAGTCAACTTTTTGTGTGAGGAATAAACCAAACCCATACTCACAAGAGGATAGGCAGGAGTGTGGACTGGAGGCAGGGCAGACCACTGGTTTCTGTCATAATCCCCACACGTTATTTTGGTCAGTCTTCCTAGTCATTATTACCTCCAAAGATGCATACAAATTCAAGATCAAGCCCTCTCTCCCATTCGAACATAAACCATGTGTTACTACTGTGCTACTGAGTATTTTTTAACCACATTTAATTTTTTTTTTTACGTGTGGTCTTCTCTACATGTGGTCTCTGGCCCAGCAGCAGTATCATCTGGAAACTTGTTAGATATGCATAGTCACAGACCTCACACAAACTTACAGATTCAGAAACAATGGAGGTCAACCCATTCATCTGTTTCAATGAGTTCTCCAAATAATTATGTACCATTGTAATAAGGCAATGTATTAGTTTTTGTAATATAAATTATTCCATTCATTCTCAAAACAGTTTAGTGAGGTTTTAGAATAAAACTAACAGGTAAGGATATATAATTGTAGGAGTAAGATATATATATATTGTTAAATTAGTTAGTGACAGAGTAGTGATAGTCAGGTAGAAAACTCCAGACACAAATCATAATAATTTTCTAGCACACTATAAAACTTTATCTGTAACTTCAGCATACCATTTCATAAAGTTAACATATGAATAAAATAATGTGGTAGATTTTCCACAATATATTAATAGTAATGCCTTTATGTCATAACATGTTTTAAATGGTAATATATTAAAGAATATGTCCACATAATTAAAAATCATTAGCATATTTTAAATGCTCATGAGAAGAAAAATGCCCCTTATAAATGTAAACGGAAAAATGTAAACGGTCTCTAAAATATTAAAGAGTGGGTAAAAAGGTTATGTGAGAAGATTTGGTTCTTTCTTGGTATTAGTAAGTGGTAGTGAAGGGACTATTCCTGCTCTGCTGTTCTTTAATTTTGTTTGGGAAGGGGGTATAAAGTTTATACTTCAAATGGGAGGAAAGTAAAAAAAAAAAAATTAAAAAGGAGAGCATGTTTTGGGGCACTTGTGTGGTTCAGTAGGTTGAGTGTCCAACTCTTGGTTTCAACTCAGGTCATGATCCCAGGGTTGTGGGATCAAGACCCACATCAGGCTCTGTGCTCTCTCTCCCTCTGCCCCTCTCCCTGCTCATGTTCTCTCTCTCTCTCTCTCTCTGTCTCTCTCTCTCAAATTGAAAAAAAAAAAAAAGGAGAGAAAGTTTCATTTCCCTCAGCTAAGTTCCTGGAGAATAACTTGACACAATTTTTTGAAAAATATTGCAAAATGACTAGGGATGATAGAGAAGAATGCTTCAGTTATTTAAAAAATGTAGTAAGTTATGTCTAAAAACTGCCATGGATTAAGTATATTAAGGATTTTTACCTTTAAAGGAAAGACAATGACCTTAAGACTAGGAGAACACTTTATTAAGACAAAAGTGGACTGGATAGTTCTTTGCTGTCAGTTGCTCAGATTCTATGTTTTAAGAAGTAAAAAGAAAGCATTTTGAATGTGGGTCTCACATTTCTTCAAATTTTACTTCAAACATCCTTTTCCTCAAAGTTGGTTTTGAGATGTAGCAACTGGTAATTAAGCATTGTTCATGGTATTAATTAAGTCTTTTGTTTAGAAAAATCCTAATCATACTCCTCCTAGTGTTCTCTTTTTCTGGGTGAGAAATCAAGGTTCAAACATTTCTATCCACTGTCTTTGCTAGAAGAGATGGATAAATATATTACATTGAGTGCCAGATAAGCTATCTTCTGTCTCTAATTAGAGTTCTATCAAACTATCTCTATCTTATTTCATCTTGAAATTCTTCTTTAATAACTATGTACATTAGTTTTCCTATTCATAACTAAGTATAAGGAAGGACTATTTTGCATGTGTAATTCTATAGGTAGTTATGACTCTTACTCATTTTTGAACAAAGACAAGTTCTTGCAATAACGGTACTACATATATGAGCAGTCCTAATATCCCATTTGTTTTTAAATCATTATTTAAAAAATGCTATAATCATCTCTTATGACAAATATATAGCACAGTAGTTAAAAGCAGATAAAAAGGATAAATTACTTAGACAAACTTTTCTATTACTTATGTCCTTAGGCAAGTTACCTAATTTCTCTGTGCCTCAGTTTCTCTGTGTGTAACCTGGAAATAACAATACCTATTATATAGGGCTATTGTGAACTTTCAATGAGTTAATACAAATAGAAGAATTAATAGAATGCCTAACTCCGAGGAAATATTCAATGAAGGTTACTTACTACTTTAGTTAGTACCTTTTATACCTGAAAAAGTTATTTAATCTTTTTAAGCCTCATACTTCTAACACGTCACAATGCAAATATTTTTCCCTTTCTCCTTTAAATACAAACCACAAATTAATAAACATTCGAGGTGTCAAAGTGTGGTAAGTAGCTGAATTTGGGCATATTGTTTCCTTAAGTAAAAGACAAGATAATTCCAGTTCTAGTAGTTCTTATTAGCCTCATCCTAAGATTTGAAAAACTATTTGTAAAAAGAAAGTTGAAACATAAAACTTTAAAATAAAGAGTATTAATTGAACACACAAAAAAACACACTAAAATGTTTGATTGTGAAAATCAAAATGCAGACTTTCGGGTGCCTGGGTGGTTCAATTCATTAAGCATCTGACTCTTGATTTCAGCTCAGGTCAGAATGATCCCAGGGTCATGGAATTGAGCCCCACATCCAGCTCCGTGCTGAGTGTGGAGCCTGCTTAGGTCGGTCTCTCTCTCTCTCCCTCTCCTTCTCTCCCTCCCTCCCTCTGTCCCTCTCCTTCCTTCTCTCTCTCTCTCTCTCTCTAAAATTAAAATAAAAAGCAGGCTTTCAGTTGAGCTGGTACTATGAATTTTTTTTATTTATATATCCATAAATATAAGAGTATAATTTTTTATGACTTACAACAGATTTAAATTTCAACTATGTTTTTAAATAAATACATATCATATCTCAGACATGGTATTTCAGAGACATCTCAGATAGCTATGTAAAGAAATCAGAGAGGTAAGAGTCACTGAGAAGCAACAAAAAGAGCTGTCAGGACATGCAATCAACCTGGATGTAGAAAGATAAGACACTGCCAATAAATTCTCATTGTTTTCCCCTTGATGAAGAATCTAGCCATGTGCAAGTATATACTAATATGTGAAGAACAGTAAAGAATAGCTTCAGTGGAGAAAAGGTATTTTAGATATTACATAAAAAAGGACATTCTCAACCATGTGGGTTGTTAGATACTAAAATGAATCCCATGAATACTAAGAATGAGGGTTCTAGAATGGGATGGAAAAACCATCTCCCAAGTGAAAGCAATAATATCTTCATCACACCCTTGTTTTGAGGAATAATTAAAGAGGAGAGCACTTTATATAGGGGTAATAATAGTAACCACCCCAAAAGTAGGAGAGAGAGAGTGTGTGTGTGTGTGTGTGTGTGTGTGTGTGTGTGTGTATTACGTAAGGTACTCAGTACTTAGCATGTGCTATTTGTTATTTTTTGGAGTTGTCAGAAAAATTTGAAGTCAAGCCTCTCAACTTTGGGCTGAACCTTTTTACAGGCAACTCCAGTCCCAAGAGCCTAAATTCTATGTGTTACCTCCAACTTTATCTCATAATATCTCAAAGTCCCCATTTGGGGACTTCATATGGAACCACAGATGAGTAAAGATACACAGGAATATATATACTGCAAGCTAGGAAGAAAAGCTGAATTTGAATTTTGGTTCAACCATTTATTCACTCTGTAATTGAGGACAATCTCTTATCTTTCAGAGCCTAAGTTTTATCATCTCTAAAACAAGGACGAAGAGAACCATGTGGCACTCTGGTAAGAACAAAATAAGACCACATGCATAAAGTGCCTTGTATAGCATCTAGTAAATCATGGTTTCCTTTTACTTACTTTCTGCCATAAAAACTGAAGAAAAATCTTTCAGCCTATTCATGCCATTCCTTATATATTTAAAGCCATACAGGAGTTCACCTTAACCTGAGTGTCTGCAAAGAGAGAAAGTATTAAGAGCCATCTATGATGTGATTTGGAGCGGGAACAGACTTGGTATGAGTTCTTTCCTGACCTCCCATATAGAATTGACTACTTTCTCCTCCTTGAGGGATCATTGTGCCTTTAACAAACTCTCAAGGATCCCACATATTTTTATTCAATTGCTCTTGTTTATATGCTTACCTAGCCCTACTAGATGGTAAACTTCAGGAGAAAATAAAGAACATCATATAGATGATGAGTAAGAAATTTTTTTGATATTTTTGAGGGCATGCAGCAATATTGTGCTATTCCCTACAATGTCAAGCATGTTCCTGTCTCAGGGTTTTGCATTTTCTGTGTGTTATACCTGAAATACTTCTCTCCTAGATGTTGGCATGGTTCCCTCCCTCACCCTTTGCAGGTGTTGTCGCAAATTTCACTTTCTCAGCAAAGCCTTCCCTAACCAACCTATTTGTAATGTGTATGTGTGCATACACGCGCATACACACACACACACACACACACACACACACACTGCACACTCAGTCTCCTGTTCTCCATTACCACTATCTGACATAGTGTTAATTATTTCTATTGTTCATTATCTGCCTTCCCCATTACAGAGTAAACTTCATGAAGGCAGGGTGATTTCATCTTTTCTGCTCATTAATTTGCTTTTTGCAGTGTCTGGGACATAGTAGGTACTCAAAAAATATCTGCTGACTGAATGAATAAATTTCACAAGGATATAGCATTTGAAAGAGGAAAGATGAGTACTTCTGATGTATAGCAATAGGCACATCTATATATATTTAAAATGTATGCTATGATTAAGCTAATCCCTTGATATTGCATAACTGCTCAGAACACATTTTATGTTACTTGATATACTGCGGTTTCAATTTCTTCTTCAAGCAAAGGAACATGCTTTCTTCTCAGGGGAAACAAACTAAGTTGATTCATCTAGTGTTTTTTCAGTTTTTTCTTATCAACACAGATCAAAGTATGCTGAAAGTACCCCTCAAGATGATGTAATACCTCCTCTTTGATTTACAGATGAGGAAACTAAGCATAGATGAAGACTTCTGAAGGTCATTGTCAACATTAGAACTCAGTTCTTCTAACCAAATCACAGGACACTTCTGAACAAATCTATCTTTCTACAAATGATTTAGAACTAACAAAACCCAAGTTATCTTCTTTGCCCACATGGTATCTGTGCCATTTAGACGATGTTTAGTGGTTAATGAGCCAATCTAAACTATTCAAGGAGAAGGCAAAGATCTACCCATGTGAGCAAATCCTGTTTCCTAAATAAGCCCTCCTCTCAACTTCTATATTTGAAACCTTAACAATGTGTCCACCTGGACTTCTTGGAGAGCTCTGGTTTGCGAGGACAATATATGCTTTGGTTCATCTACGGAACAATCAGCTTAAGGAGTTGTATTCAGATATTATTAATGTTTTCAAACCCACTTCCTATTTTCCTGCTGAAATCCCTGCCAAGCACACACTTCAGCAGACACTAAAATAATTTGGGTAGTTGACATTCAATCCAAATTTTCTATGGAAATCTGCCAGATTTGACATCTGTGAGAAAGTGGGTAATTTTTATTATCCACAGAGAGCAAAAGCTTAGTTTGATATTTCCCTACCTCCACACATTTCCCCATAGTGGAGCTGCTACTCAGATATACACAAAAAGTGGGTAGCAAAGAAAATTACTTAACTCTTTCACCCTTGTCAGGATATGGCAAATGCTTAATTAAAATGAATTTTAAAGGAAACCTAGCAACAAATAAAACAAATTTCAGAGATGCAGGAAATGTAAACTACCTTTATTATCATCATTACATTTTTCCTAAAAGCTATTTAACTATGTTTTATCTGTTGCTTTAATACAACTATTTGTCTTTAAAGCCTCTTCACTTGGTTCGTAAAGTGAAACCAAAATTTCAAGTTGATTTTCTTTTTAAAAGGTTTTTAAAAACCCTAATAACATTGGACTCTGCAGTACCACAAAAGCATGCTTGAAATCACACAAAAATATTTCTATTGTCATAAAATTTTATTTGCAAAGAGTTAAGACTAAGATACGTGTTTAAGGTTTTTTTTTTTTTATCTCTTTAAAAGAAAGAGATAAACCTAGATATTGCCGTGTTCTTACGTTATATACTAAAATCCTACCAAGATTTATACTGCAAAGAAACTGTGTTAGTTTACTACATTAGCTCACTACCATAACACAGGGAATTTCTCCCACTCACTGTTCCAATCTTCCTGTTTAGCATGACTCAAATTAGGAAATTAAGAATGATTATGGCATCTGACAAAGGTTTAAAAGTAGTCAGAGGGGTAGAAAAGCATGGTAAATTACTCATTTTACAAAAGTACAATTCAAACATTGGTGGTATGTCCTTAACTTTTAACATAAGATGCCATTAAAAAATTCTCTTAACATTTATTTTTGAGAGACAAGGGGGCAGGGGAAGAGGCAGGGAGAGAGAGGGATACAGAGGATCCAAAACAGGCTCTGTGCTATGAGCACAGACCCCAGTGCAGGGCTCGAACCCATGAACTGTGAGATCATGACCTGAGCTGAAATCAAGAGTTGACCACTCAACCAACTGAGCCACCCCGGTGCCCCAAGAAGATGCCATTTTAAATATATATTTAAAAGCCTAGAGATAACCACTAATGGATTTATAAATAAGATATATAACTCCCAAATCACTGAAGCACACAAAAAATAAACATACCTGTGTCACACAGGATGAAAAAGAAAAACAGGAAACATAGATAAAAAAGAAGTTGTCAAAGTCAGGTTAATACATCAATTAGGATAATAAATAAAAAGTTAAATTTCCCCCGTAGGGGGAAATATCAGGTTGACTTAAGAAACAGATTAAACTTTTTTCATAAGAGGCATACCTAAAAAGACAAGTGGTAGAACATGCCTATGTAAGGGTTGGTCTGGGCCTGGGCCTCCAGGGCAAGAGGCCTGCTGCTTTCCAAGGTGGTGATAGAGGGCAGGATGCATGCTGCTTTCCAAAGTGGTGACAGAGGGAGAGACTGAGTCAGCTCAGCCTGCATATTTGAAGCAGTCAGGACCTTCATTTCCCTGGGATCAATCCTACCTGGGTCTCAGTAATAATACCACCATGACATTTTGTCTTGGCTTTATGGAGCCAAGCTTCCTAAATTATCTGTCTACAAGGTGCCCCTCAAACAAAAGCTCCACGAAGGCGGGGAGATTTATAAATTCAGTTCAAGGGGGCCCTGCCTTCGGAAGTAACCTGGCACATGGCAGACAGGGCAAGCATATGTTTTGAATGAATGAATGAGAAAATAAATGACTATGTCTGTATAGCATGCTCTAGACCTACACACAATCCTTTGACTTGATGCATCTCCCCCGCCCCCAACTTCCAGTGAAACGAGTAAAAGCATTTTCTAAATGTTAAAAACACATACACTGAAGAATAAGAGAAAGACTATCAGTTGTGAAGAGATTTCACCAAGGTTCCAGAAGATGGAAAGCAGATGGAAGAGCAATGACTGATGAAGGAGCCATCAGCTAGAATATAAATATATGGCTGCAGCTGAAATGGAGCCAGTTTCACGATCGGAGCTCCAGTGGAGGGGGCATTAGGCACCATGGAGAAGTAGAGGTGGGCCAGAAGACAGAAGTACTCACAGAAGCACCTGGTAAGAAACAGTTCATTCCCCAAGAGCCATATTATCCCCATGTAAAAAAAAATAAGTTCTTTATTAACGAAATTGTCCCAACTGTCAAAGAAAGAAGTAGGCCAGCTGGTGTGGAAGTCAACACCCCCAAGTAAAGCCTTCCCTATTTTACTTCAGCAGTCTGCCAAGGTAATGCAGGTAAGTCACCCATTTTTAGCACGGTCAAGCCCCATGACTGTCACTTACCTTTGAAGTGGCATTCCTGTTGCTTTATTCTTAAAAATGATGGGCAGCAATGGATTGCCTAATTTCTGAGACAAGCCCACAGTACAAAAGATAAACAAACAACAAAAGCCCTCTGGAATTTATTAACAGAAAGATCTCAATTGTTAATATACTTGCTTTGGGGTCCCCTTGTTAGACTCAAGAATATACAGCACCCACAAAGCAAGTTTATAAAAAATGAATAATTGGAAAAACCAAAAGAAATTAAAATTAAAATATAATTTTAATAAATAAATGAAGTAAATTATGTGAATGATTCCCAGAATACAGAATAGAAAGGGGCAGAATATTTGAGAGAAAGGATAAAAATTCCATAGATAATTGAAACAGAAAGACTAAGAACTAGCCAATATCATCTCCAAAAAACATTAAAGGAAGGATATTATTCTAGAAAAAATAGCAAAGAATCTCCCAGAACACAATAAAAAGATAAATGTTATGAATGAAACAAGATCCACACCTGCAACATCAAGGTCAAATTTCAGAACTCTGGGGATAAAGAGAAGACCTGAAATACTTAAAAAAAAAAAAAAAAAAAAAAAGAGGCTAAGGCATTGTCATCAAAGAAACATAAACTAGCCTGGCATCTGATTTCCAGCAACACTGGATTCTAGAGCATGAAAAAACATGGCTTCAAAACTCTGAATGAAAATTATTTTGCATTTTGAATTTTAAGCCCAGTCATGCTATGACTCCAAGAGAGAAAAATGATACTTTGAGAATGTATGACCTGTGGAGGGTTAAATGACATGAAACTCAGAAACTTATTTAGCTTCATCTACCAATAAAATTTAGGGATAACTGAGAGAAACCATGAAAGAAGAAGATATGAAGAGTTTGGGAAATAAGAGATCTGACTCAGGGGAAAAGCTAAGCATTAAGCAGCAGTGATACAGTCTAGATTTGAATAGGTAGTCAGAACATTGCGAGGAAAAAAGGGAAATGATTAGGACAGATAATCTGACTGAAAGTTTGTAAAACTAAAGGATGTCAAAGAGGTGAGTGGCGGAGTAGAAGAATGTAGTGACCATTTGAAATATGCACTAGAGGGGGCGCCTGGGTGGCGCAGTCGGTTAAGCGTCCGACTTCAGCCAGGTCACGATCTCGCGCTCCGTGAGTTTGAGCCCCGCGTCGGGCTCTGGGCTGATGGCTCAGAGCCTGGAGCCTGTTTCCGATTCTGTGTCTCCCTCTCTCTCTGCCCCTCGCCCGTTCATGCTCTGTCTCTCTCTGTCCCAAAAATAAATAAACGTTGAAATATGCACTAGAAATGTTCTCCATCCATACTGGAACCCAGAGAGCAGGAATATCCTAAATATTCTCAGTGGTAGATTGGATTATCTTTTAGACTCAACCTACAGACAAATCACAGAAGACTTAAGGATGGTTACAGTACAGAAAATAAATGTCAACTGTAATAATGTAAAAGTGTTGATAGAGGGTGGGAAGTCGAACAGAGTCAAGAGAAGCAAATGAAAAGATGAGAATAAGAACGTGCTCTTTCTACACAGTGATAATCAGATAAATTGTCTATCGCTGATTTAACAAGAAATGGAGGTTTCAATTTGAAGTTGTTTGGAAAGAAAGAAAACCTTATCAAAATCAACCACATAATGACAGCCCAAAAATATATCAAAAACTATGAAAGATATCAGAAGAGTCAGCACATTAGACTTTGAGTTCCTATTTTTTGTTCACCAACAAATTCTTCCAAACTTTTTTAGAATGAAGATACAAAGCATAGAACATAGGAAGCTACTATATTCATAATATTATGCTACTTTAACACTGATAGGAAGTCAGAGAAAGTTACCAGCAAAAAAAGTATAGAATAAACTGATGATTTGCAAATTTAAATAAATTTCTAACTAGAATACTTTCTTAGAATAAAATTTTTAAGAAAGTTCAAGATGTAAAACAGATTAAAATAGAAAGATTTTCGTCAAAAGGACAGCATGTAAACAAAGCTCTTTTATGAATACAGATAGGAAAGGTCTAAATAAAATGCAGGCAGGCTAAACTTAATGATATCTTAAAATACTTATTATTAATCCAAGAAGAGTGTACTACTAGTGTATCTATCAATAAAAGGATTCATACCAGTGTGATCAACTTACTAGAGGATAAAATGGCATTTTAAAATGTGAAAAAATCTACTTGACGTTTCACAACAACAACAAAAAAACTTTCGGTAAATTAAAAACAGAAGTGTAGGGGCGCCTGGGTGGCACAGTCGGTTAAGCGTCCGACTTCAGCCAGGTCACGATCTCGCGGTTCGTGAGTTCGAGCCCCGCGTCGGGCTCTGGGCTGATGGCTCAGAGCTTAGAGCCTGTTTCCGATTCTGTGTCTCCCTCTCTCTCTGCCCCTCCCCCGTTTATGCTCTGTCTCTCTCTGTCCCAAAAATAAATAAACGTTGGAAAAAAACAGAAGTGTATTATAAAAATTATTTGGCCTAATCCAATAGGCCAGGAAAAAAAACAAAAAAACAAAAACAAAAACAAAACCCTAAAAGACATATTATACCACTAATAACGGTGCAAAGATAAGGTTGTCAGCTTTCAATATCATTAGTTGTTTTTTGTTTTGTTTTGGTTTGGTTTGTCAATGCTCCTTTAGTAACAATCCCAATGGACATTTTTGCGTATTTCAAAATGCATCTGAAGTTCACCTAGTAAAAAAAAGGCGGGGGAGGGGAATGTCCTTAAGATTTACTGAGGAGCTATATCAACTGAATGAATGAGTGACAGTACAGGCACAAGAATTGACAAGATCAAATGAATAAAATAGAATGGAAACAATTTCATACAATAGTATAACCCTGAAACAAATCCTAGTTTATATAATAATTTAATAGAGGGATTATTTAATGAATGGATGAGGGAACAGACAGCTATTTGGGGAGAATAGTATACCATAAACAAAATTAAATAAGAAAATAAAAGATTAAATATAAAAAATAATAAAATAATTTTTAAAAATTATATGAAAGTATACAAAAGTAGCTACATTTTCTGAATATAAAAGAGAACTTAGAAAAGCAAAATCATAAATTCCAATGCAGAAATAAAAAAATTTATATTGAGTAAATTAAAATTGAAAGTCAGGTTAAACACTGAGAATATATTTACAACAAATATAAGGGAAAATTTAATATATTAAGAGGATTTATAATCAAATAGAAATATATCTGAAGTAAAAAACAAAGGATATGAACAGAACAGAACTAAGAAATTACAAATGGAAATAAACACATAGAAAGATTTAGCTTAGCTAAAAATCAAGTGTCAAATTAAAAGAAGGAGATACCTCTGAGTGCCTACTATTTTGTCAGACATTGATATTAAAATGTGTAGTCTTGGCAAGGGGACAGGGATACCAGTCCCCTGTTCTATACCTCTGATGGAAATGCACCAAAAGCCTGAAGAACAACACTCTGCCTTTTCACTTAGTGGTTCCAGTTCTAAGGATCTGTCATTAGGAAACAGAGATTGAAACAAAGTTTTATGCCCAAAGATAAAATTTAGAACAAGTGCCCACCCACAGAATGGTCAAACACATAACAGTACATCATATAAACTAGACCATATCCACATGATGACAAATCCTTAGAAGTCTCACTAAAAATACTTAATTTCATGGAGAATGATCAAAATAAAGATTAATAAATGTCATAGGTAACACCATATCTCCAGTTATGATCCTAAATGTATAGAAGAAATAGAGAACTGGATAAAAATATATGCAACAGTACTAGTGAATTTTCTCTGGCTCTTGAGATAAGGTAATTTCATTTTTATAGTATTCTTTATTTCCAAAACTGTCTGCAATAAGAAAATAGTTCCTTCATTCTAAAAAACAAACATGACAGCTGTTTTGAAAAAAAATACAAGAATTATTAGATCGTTAATTCTTTTGTCTCCAATTCACCCATTCTAATGCTACAAACCACAGCAAACAAACCCCTCAGCATCATGAAAGACAAGTTCCCCTTTGCACCACCTCTCCATTCCTTGAGATCCAACAAATGTAAACCATTCCAATAGGCAGCACTGTAGCCATCCAGTAGCTATTGCAGAGACATGAAGGGGGGAAAAGCCCTTGCTTCCTTCCCAAATCATTCTCCTTTCACCACATGATTCTGAAATCTCTAGAAGAGAGAGCAGGACCTCTCATTTTCATTTTATTGTATCATAGAAATAGCCTTTATTGAGCATGGCAACATGCGCTAGCCAGTGTTAGATGTGCATTACATACATTAATGTAATCCTCCCAGCAACTATTATTGTCCCCATTTTACAGCTAAGGAAACAAAAGGTGGGAGAGGTTAAATTACTTGTTTAGGGTTACTCAGAGAGTGAGAATCTGGAGTTCAAACCACGCAATTTGGCCCCAAAGTCTATGCCCTTATCAACTACTATGCTGCAAGGAATACATCCTTGGAGGAATTAAAATATGTACCCAAATTTACATTATAGTGTGAGATGCTTCTCTTCTTTTATTAAAAAATGTTCATTTATTTATTTGGGTGGGAGGGGGGGACAGAGAGAGTGAGAGGGACAGAGAGAATCCTAAGCAGGCTCTGCGGTGTCAGTGCAGAGCCCAACACAGGGCTCCTTCTCATGAACCATGAGATCATGACCTGAGTCGAAATCAAAGTCAAGAGTGGAATGCTTAACCAACTGAGCCACCCAGGAACCACTCCTCTTTTAGGAGCAGGCTCTGCTTGGGAAGAAAGTACTAGTATTTTGAAGGACAGGCAAGTGACACTGGAAAATACATAAAAAACTTAAATTGTGATCTTGAATATAAACCTCATTAATTTTTCACTGTCCTTAACTCTGCATATAACAAGGTTCAGACTAGGCATATGCTCTGTAGATTCTATTTACAATACTCTGCTTTCACTAGCCAAATTTTCAATGTAATTTAAAGGCTTAGGAATTGGAATATTTTATCAAGTATATTTTCAATAGCTGCTGGTTCTATGCTAGGAATATTACCTTTTATGCATCCATAAAATTAAATTCTACTTGGCGCGAACACGCAATTAACTACTACTTCCTAAATTTAGACTTGGAAATAAAATATGGGGATGTGATTTTTTATGTCAAAGTTCAGCATAACACTCAGGCAATCATTCAAAGCTGCACCAAGAACTGTCCTGAGATGGGCGGAGGGGCGGGAGGACAAGATCAGTAAAACAGGATCCCAGCCATTGACGAGTTCCCATTTAAAGCATCCGTTGAGAAGCAAAGAAAATTAAACAGGAAATTTTTGCATGAAGACTCAAGCACATCATTCAGGTACAACTGATTATGGTATTCTCATATGGTAATAATTCTTACTTCCATGAAGTACAGATTATATAAACCACCTTGCTTTACTACCTAAATATAGTTTGCTAAACAAGAACAGAGCCTTCCCCTTGTTAGAGGTATAAGAAATAATAATAAAACTAAAATATCTGAGAAGTATACGAGAGAAGAAGAGAGGACAACGTGCGAGCAAAGCTGACACTACAGGGAAGTGAATACAATCCTCGTTTATTAACAAGAAACCAAGTTGAGCAGGGAATGAGGATGGGGCTCAGATACTTCACAGTCAAATGCAAACCTCTGGGCATTTTCCAAGCAAATAAGCTTTGTAATTGGAACTGTATTAGCCAAAATAATTTTTTTCATGTAGTTACCCACAAAATGCATGCAATATAAGTTTAAGTTAAGCCACACTTGGATGCTTACAAAAAGGAAACTCTAAGAGCTGAGATCCCAGAATTCTCTGTTGCAGTTAATGATCTAGATGGCAAGGGATCATCACATTACCAAAGCTTAACCAGAGCCTAAGCAATAATCACCCACTCAGTGTTTTTGGAAAAATCAAAAAGATAATGTCTCCAGGGAGAATTTTAGAAGAGTTTCCTTTGTCTACACGGCTTTTAACATCTGAACATATGAACAACATTCACTCTACTTCCTGTAAGGTTTTTAATCAGACACTATTTCCAGTTCATAATCCTCAGATGTATTAACATCATTATCCAGTTTATTGGCTTTATATCTCTGAATCCATCTTAAAAGATTTGGTTCTCACATTGCCTCTTTTTGGTTTAGTAGACATTACTTGAGTTCTTAAAAAATGACATTTCCACAAAATAAACTGAAAATGAACCCACCCCTAGAGCAGAGAAGGAAATTTTTGCTAATGGGTAAAACTTCAAAGACACTGAAACTTTAGTCAGTATGGTTTTTATTAGATTAACTGTAAATAGGTCACACAGGATAAACTGTAGTATTGTCATTTGGCATTAAGAAATGATGCACAAACTTCCTAGAATCACATGTATTTGAAAATGTATACGCACATGTAGTTTTTTGCACCAGATGAGTACCTCACCATGACTGAGACGCACTCCACATTGTTGTTAAATGTAAAATTGAAGGAGTAAAACATTTTAAATCATTCACCTACAAGACGTCAAAGACCTGTCTTTTCCCTGGTTTTTTGAAACACACATACAGGTAATGAAAACTTTATTTACCTCGTTGAATACAAATCCTCCAAAGCCCAGTATCAGCTCATTTCCAACATTCTTTAATACCAAGGCCTGGATTTATATAAACATTCACATTCATAAAACATTTTATTTTATAGCTGTTGTAAATATTTTACTTTATTGGTGATTTGCTTAGATATTTCAATTATTTTCTATACCTCATACAAATTATTTGAAATCCTTAGTGGGTATACATACTATGATGTGTTAAAGTGCTAAAAGGTCAAGATATCTATAAAACAAGCCCAGACCAGAAGAGTGTGCTCTGTTCTAAACATAAAACTCATTCCATATTATGTATGTAGAATATATATATATATATATATATGTATGCATGTGTGTGTGTGTGTATATATATATATATATATATATATGTATGCGTGTGTGTGTGTGTGTGTGTGTGTATTCTAAAAAGAACAAGGGAGGGGCGCCTGGGTGGCGCAGTCGGTTAGGCGTCCGACTTCAGCCAGGTCACGATCTCGCGGTCCGGGAGTTCGAGCCCCGCGTCAGGCTCGGGGCTGATGGCTCGGAGCCTGGAGCCTGTTTCCGATTCTGTGTCTCCCTCTCTCTCTGCACCTCCCCCGTTCATGCTCTGTCTCTCTCTGTCCCAAAAATAAATAAAAAAAAACATTGAAAAAAAAATTTTTAAAAATAAAAAGAACAAGGGAAACCAATGAAATGCAGAAAAGTGAAATAAATATATTATACTTTGGACCTATAATTAGGAAATAAAAACTGATGCTTCATGCTTGAAATGGTAGTAGTACATCAAACTGTACTTTTTAGGTTGACCAGAGTCATCTCTGGATTTTGTTTTCAGGTTGATATTTCATTTTATTTATTCCACAAATATGGATTGGTCATATACTATGTGTCAGGCAGTATCCTTGGGACAGGGTGTGGTGCTGAACAAGGCAGTCAGCTTCCCTGATCTCCTGGAGCTTACAAGTTTAACGGCACAAACAGACATTATACAAATAATCAGACTTTGTCTCTCTGTGTCTTTCTGTGTCATGCACCCCCCCCACACACACACACACATATACACACTTACTGAAAGTAAGTACAGGATGCAGTACAGTGGAAGTATGGGGAACGTGTGAAAGAATTCGACCCCCTCTGGGAATCAAGAAAGGATTCATGGCAGGGCCCTTTGGGCTTATATTGAAGGAAGAGCTAATGGGGCATGAATATGATGGGCAGCAGAAGGGAAAGCTGGAGCAGAGGGTACAATGTACACAGAGGCTCCGAGGTCAAAAGGACATGGTGATTATAAGCACAAAAAGCAAAAAAAAAAAAAAAATGTAAATGTCAAGATATGAAGCCACAGAGATAGCAAGACAGGAAACTTTAAAGCCTTGTTAGGCAGTTGGGTGTTTATTCTGAGAGAAGTAGGAGCCATTGATGGGTTCTGGGGAGGAATGATAGAATCAAATTTGCATTTTCCTAAGATTATTGGATAAAATGAGGAAAATAGAACACAGAAATGATTGCATAAAAGGACACCATTATGTGGCATCGATGTTAGTATAGTGAAAAGATGCTGGCAACTCACACTGGGATTACAATGCTAGATATGACAAGAGGACATTTGGGGCAAGGTAGTCATCAGATGAAGAATGTGCCACAAAAGTCCCCCTTCAGGATCCAGACAGTCATTTCCCCAGCTCTAGGGAAAGGTAGCTGCTCTAGGGAAAGGGAGACTTTCCAGAGATGGAGAAATGACTGTCTGGATCCTGGAGGAGTACCTTCATAGCACACCCTACATCTGATAACTTCCGAGAAATGGAAATTTCTCTCAGCTTAAGGGACTGACTTCCCCAAGGTAAAATCCTCCCTGGCAGTAGCCAATATCCAATGTCTGGACGTGGTCTGCTGGGGCAGGGTGGGTATGGTGGCCCAGTCTGTTTATCTACATTAGGGTTAATAAACAAGGGCTGACTTTGGACGTAACCAGTGGCCTTGTCTAATCCTGCTTGCCTCATCTCTTACAGACGTTCCTGGGAGCCCTCTTCCATAAACTCTCCACACATAATCTCCATCTCAGAGTCTCTTTCTGGGGAACCCATGCTAAAACAGCACACAAGGGCTTTTCTGTTTGTTTGTTTGTTTTTAAATCATCAGGTAAGTTATTTCATACTCATTACTTCATTAACTGCTTTCAAAGGTAGTGTATTTACAGAATGGATGTTTTAAGATCAACTTAGACCTGGACTGAACCAAATAAATTAAATTCCACCTATTATGACAATATCATAGCAAAATTTTGGCACCTGATTCACTACCCAGGGAATTAAAATCCAAGCAAGAGACTAGCTTGACCCAGTTAATCCACCTACAGGTTTTTTGTTCATTGGTCTCCCACTAAAACTGGTAAACACTGCCATTAAAATATCTGGGAGCTAAAGCTGGTGAACGAGTATATGACTCTGGAGTGAACCAGCAGACACTAAATGGGCTTGTCTGATCTATACAACAGAGCGTTCAACCCAGCGATTTGAGCACATCCTTTCTGCTTCGTTGGTCACCAATGGATTTTCTGTTAAGTTCAATTGAGTCTGGCACTCTTTTTAGCCTTTCTCTTTTGAGGGAAAGGCTGATGCTGTTTAAAGGTCTTACTCAAAAGCAGAGTCCTTTGATTGAGAACCTCAAAAAAGACTATATCAAGAGCACACCTTTTAATACAGAGCTACACACTCCCTTATTTTAAGCCCAGCGAGGGAAGCCTAATTGTCAGAAGGATTTTTTTTATTAGTTCATTTTTATGAAGTGCACATCCCCACTGTGGCAGTTGAATCTGGGGAGAAGACTCAGTGAGAACACTGATCCATTGTATAAATTTAGTGCAGTCAGTGGTTCTAGCTCTAAGAGCCATTTGGGCAACCAAATCAAATTTGTATTGTTTTTGGCTCTTCGGGCCTCCTAACCTAGGAAAAAGGCACAGTGCTATAGAAATGTCACAATATAAAAGTCCTTATGTTGTGAAGTAATTTTAAAAGTGATTAGCAATCTACTTGCAATAGAGTTTTAGTTTGAAAAGGTATGTGGGTGCAAAAGTACTTGATTAATAAAAAAAATCAATACCATCTCTTGATTCTCTACTTTTATAATTATGATTTAAAATAGGAAAAAAAAATACTAGTCAGATATGCTTCTCAATTGTCTGTTGGCTCTTAGATCTAACTAAACCTTATTCAGTTCTACATCACAGGGGCTTAAAACTCACCCATAATATTTCTCCAGGCTTCATTGCTAACTAGCTTTAAATCACATTCTTACGATGAGAAGAAGAGTCAGAAGAAGTGGGAGGAGAGAGAAGCCTACTCTCTCTACTTCAAGAAACATCTTTACCAACAGCTGTACTCCCTTGGGGTGGGGGGTCTAGTTCCCACAAGACAGCCCCTCCCTCTAAAGGCAGCTGACATGTGGAGTCCAGCCGCCACTGGCCAGACTTGGCTCCTGAGTTCTGCTAACAGTGCCTCCTCCCCTGGTTCCTCCAGCTCTAAAGGTAGTAGTGGCTTCCTGCTCTCGCCCGTCTCCATCTTAACTAATGCCTTGTGCTGAATTATCTCTACAGAACCATCGGACACGGGCTCTGTTTTCCTGACTGGTGCCCAACTGACACAGAGACAATCCAAAATTACTTTAGAACCAGGTCCTAATTTATGGCCACATATTGTTCTAGATGTCTTGTTTTAAATTCTTTCTGCCCAGAATTTGCAGGAAATCTCAAATTATAAACAACGCCAAACATTGGGATTGGGTTCTCAGATCGGCCCATGAACTTTGATTTAAACTTAAAAAAAATTTTCTGTCACTATTTTTACTTATTTTTATTTTCTCAGTTTTACTAGGGATAATTGACAAAAACTGTAAGATGTTTAAAGCGTACAATGCAATTTGATATACATGTACACTTTGAAAAGATTTCCCCCCTTTGATTTAACATATCCATCACCTCATATATATCCAATCCCCCCCTTTTTTTTTTGTAAGCTCTATGCCCAACCTTGGCTTAAACTCATGACACTGAGATCAAGAGTCACATGCTCTACCAACTGAGCCAGCCAGGCTCCCCACCCTGCACTCACTTTTAATTACTTCATCCAAATTCTTTAATCTCAATTTCTAACCAAATCTACACCCCTTATCTAGACTTCTCTGCTGAGGTGCAGACTTACATTATCTCCATTTTCTTACTAGTTATGTGTTTTAAATTTTTTTTAATATTTATTTATTTTTGAGAGAGACACAGAGTGTGGGAAGGGGAGGAGCAGAGAGAGGGAGACACAGAATCTGAAGCAGGCTCCAGGCTTCAAGTCATCAGGTCAGCACAGAGCACAACATGGGGCTCAAACTCATGAACCGTGAGATCATGACCTGAGCCAAAGTCGAAGACTTAACCAACAGAGACACCAGGGGCCTCTCTTACTAGTTATCTTTAATGGGATGTCCTACATGCATCACAAATTTACTCTAGACCCATCTGCAACCAATTGTCATCTTGCCCATCTTGTTTCTTTGATTATTTGCTATTAAAATCCTCATAGTTATCAAGGTCAAAAACTTTGACATAATCCAAGGACTTCCTCCTTTCTTTCATATCCGGTTGGTCACTAAGGCTTACAGAGTATACATCCTCAATAGCTCTTAACTAGCTAATATCTTCCCTATTATCTATTTCTCCTGCCACTGCCTTAGGTTAGAAAGTCCTCTCTTCTTTGGCCACTTCAACAGCTTCCTAACTGACTTCCCTGATGTTAGTCTTCCTACCCTTCCATTCAACTCCACAATGCAACCAGAGTGATCTATCTAAATTATAAATCTGTCATTCATGTGATTTGTATTTATTTATAGGATCCACAAAGCATTCAGAATATACTACTAAATAGTAAATTAAAAGTTTTATCTGACTCCTACCTAATTTTCTTAGGCTCATCACTTCCCCATACCTACACTTCCCTCCTGCCATATCAGACTCATTTCACCATAAGTATTCACCTAATACCTACTTAACATCATTTATGCCTGTTGCTTAGAATGCATACACCCACTTTTTAACATATTTTTTTTGAAAAAGAAAGCAAGTGGAAGAGGGGTAGAGGGAGGAAGAGAGGGAGGGAGAGAGGGAGGGAAGGAGAGAGGAAGGGAGGGAGAAAGGGAGAGAGACAGACAGACAGATATCTCACAACTGTGAGATCATGACCTGAGCCAAAATCAAGAGTCAGACACCACTTAACTGACTGAGCCACCCAGGAGCCCCTATGTCCACTTTTTAAAACTAGAAATTATCAATTGTTCTAGAAAGAAAGTTTAATGCTCATCTCATCTTATATCACAAATATATATATATATGGAAGTAAGGGATTAACATTATGGATCTAAAGTGTCATGTGAACTAAGTGCCAAGCTAATGGCTTGTGTAGTCTCCTAGAGGTCTAGACTGTCTTCTTACTCAATGTCTTTGTCTTCCTCCACTCCTATGATAGATCTGCATGTATCACTTCTCTTCGAGTTCTTCTCTTGATAATTTATTCCCTCTACTTTACAATCTTTCAATCAAGGTCACGGCAACATAGAGAAAGAGAAGTAAGGTAAACCAGCTTGCTCCTTGGCTCTTTACTTCCTCCTGGTCCCAACTCATACCCTTTTCTGTTTGAACTCAATACAGTCCTTTAGGGAAAGACAAAATGAGGACACAGAAGAAATTCACATATATATAGATTATATATTATTAACATGGTTTTTGGTTAATATATAATATGATTAATATATTGTATATGATTTATAATCATATAATTATATGATTGATAGGTGATAAATATAAATAGAACATATATCTATTTGTAAAACTGAGCTAGGGTGTCATAACATTCAGTCAAGGTCATTAATCTGCTCTCAGCTTCACATCTGGTAGATTATGTCTTACTGAATCCTAAAGACAGTATAGGCACATAGCAGAGACTTAACAGAATGTTCCTGTCAAAGAGTAAGCATCTCTGCTTGAGCCACAGCTAAGAAGTTGGCTCTGAGGGGACGAATCCAAGGCAGAAATAAGCAGTGGAGAAAGGGAAATATTTGGTGGGAACAGGGGAAGCAACACTTGCAGCCAGGAAGCCAAGTGCAAGATGTATAAAGTGTAAACTTGGGGATTTTTGGCAAAAAGGTTTTAGTACTACTTTATAATTTTGGAGGATGTAAGAATTTAGGCACCTGAGAATACATTGCCATACACATCAAAGAAATGGAAATCATGTGAAACACAGATGATGCCTTGAAAATCTCTTTTATATTCCTTATCTTTCCACCGTGTGCTCTCATTGCTACTTGGCCAGCTTGCAGTTTGGTATTTGGAACAAACCGCAACAATGTGAAGAGCGGCTCTGGCGGCACCAAGGACTACTGTTCTCTCTGAATAGTGCCACACCAAGTTTCCAAACTAGAGAGGAGTACAGATGACCACTGCATCACACCGTTTCACTGACAACACAAAGCCAGAGAGACCAGCCTCCATGATCTCACAAGTCGACCTTTTTCAAACATTCAAATGACTGTACAGTTCTCATCACTTAGAGAATGCTTCTGTGCTTCTCATTCTAAGTGGAATTCGCCAACTGAAAGGGATGTGCCTGGGTGGTCTTTTTTTAGTGCACACCAATGTGCTCTGAATAACTGAAAAATATTTTTGACAAAGGTCAAAAAGGCTTCAGGCGGAAATACAAAACAAAGGCTTGTACTCTAAAAGCAAAACTTGGAGGATGTTGATTCTGCACCCAATCATAAAGCGTATTATTGAAAATGAACTCTTAGCAGCAAATGAAACCATCTGGGTCCCAGTTATACTTATAAAGAGGAAATCTGGGTTGCTTATAAAGCCCACCAAAATCATACAAAAGAATGTGTACACATACCATATGGTACGAGAGACTTTTAATGATTAACAAAAACAAACAAATAAAAAAAAGCCACCGTATTTGCTCAGCCTGATTACATGCTAATGGCCAAAGAAACAGGTTCTTCTGTTCAAATGCACTGTGATACAGTACAGCCATATTTCTCAAACTGGTATGTCAGCTGGACTCCTGAGGCTGTGTGGTGGTATGATGGAGTAAGGCAATATCGTGGGTGAGACAAGTCCTAACTTCCTGGTATGTCAGACTTGGAAAAGAAAACTAAATAATTTGAATGTAACTCAAACATTATTTTATTTTAGCACGAACACAACTATGTTGTAGGACAGGAGGCAAAATTCACAAGGAATTTTATCAGAAATACTAAAGTTCATGGGACTTTCACTTTACAAGATTTAGGGTGACCCAATCTTCAGGGCCTCTGACTACAGACTCCAAGGTTCCGCTCATGTTCTAAGTGCCTGAACACTCTCCAGGGACTCTGGACCCCCCAGCCCTTTTTCTCAGCTGGTTTTTCACTGCACAGCCATTCAAAAAGTGCTTTCTTGCTCAATTACTTCATGTTTCAGCTGAATCTTCCAACCTATTTAAAAATCTCATTAAGAACAGGGTCAAGGTCTTCTCATACCTTTACTTGTTAATGAGTATATGAGGTATTACCAAAAGTCATTTTAACAATAAAACTATGAATATTGATACTCCAAATGAAAAATTTAGAAATTAACACTTGCTAATTCTAAAAGAATGACAGTGTTATTGCACGTAACCATTTAGTCTTCGTATGTAAAATTACCTTAAAAGATTAAATATTTTCATCTCCATTATGTCTTTTGAAATACTTAAATTCTTTTTTTAAGTTTATTTATTTTGAGAGACACACACAGACAGAGACAGAGAGAGAGAGAGAGAAGGCAAAGGGAGGAGCAGAGAGAGAGAGAGGGAGAATCCCAGGCAGACTTCATGGGATCAGTGCAGAACCCAATTCAGCGCTCGAACTCACAAAACTGTGAGATCATGACCTCAGTGAAAATCAAGAGTCGGACGCTTAACTGACTGAGCCACGCAGGTGTCCCTGGGTTATTTAAACTCTTAAACTGCATGGAGATAAACTAGGAAGTTTATCCCCACCTCACTGAAGGCATTAATAGAATTGTCATGAAGGAGGACATACCAGTCTCAGGTACCACCGACTTAATTTGGAGATTATTCACATTAGCTGCACGCTTTTTCTGTTGCTCCTTAAATACACCTATTCCTTCTGTTCTACTGTTGCACATTTAGTGTAAACCGGGCAGCCCAAAAAGGTGTCCTTCTCATTTCATCCCATAAACCACTCATACTGTGCTGTCTCAGGGTTTGATTGTCTGATCCAAGTATACTTGCACTCCATCAGCTGTAAGTTTCCACTGATATGTCATCCTATTATGAATCTGTTTCTGCTTTTCCTCAAAGTCAAACTTCCAATCCTCCAGATTCAGACTCCTCTATTGAAATGCAGGGGAATGAACATCACTGATGCATTGAGGGAAATTTTCTCAGAATCCTTCCACGTTACTGATAGTCTTAGATAAATGTCAGGTGAGAAGTGGGTAAGAAAGGTCAGATGACAAGTTTCAGAACTGCCATGACGTTGTGAATCATGAATAGTAGAGAATGATATTCCAAAGTAGGATAAAATTTCCAGACATATTTAAAACAGAAAAAATATATATGAGGACTACAGCATAAATGTATTATTTTACTGAGGCAGATATACATCTTTCAGAGCTACTGATACTTTAAATAATGTTTTTTTCCATCAAAGAAAATCAGTATGTAAGGGGTATCTGACAACAAGACATGTTTGAATTATAGTAACTTTTGCTTTTACTTAAGAAAACATATTTAAATGATCATAGCTGTCATTCTGGTAAACTTTAAAATTCCATATGATAACAACTCTAAGATGAGACCACAGTATTAAGCTATCTGTCATGAAATGACCCTGCTAAGTGAAGTTCTAGACAGTTTTCAGCAAAGTACCCAATACTAATTGCTTAAACTAGGGCCTCCAGAGTCTCTGAAACCACTGTAGTGAGGATTAATGAACTGACCTGGTCCCAGAAAACTTCTAGAGACGCTTTGAAGTACTTTCAAGTATAAAATGAATGCAATGTTTTAAGTAGTGGTTCACTGGTATTTTACCAAGGTAGACAGATATAAAAGGAAATTCTTTCAGGTTGCAGTCACTTCAATAACAAGATAGTTAACAAATAAAAATGAAACCTCACCAAGTTAACATACCACTTCTCAATATTTTTTTAATTGTGCAATAAGAGACATGAACCATAACATTAATAGGTGAGTCAATTACTATTTTTGAAACAAAATGGATAACGTTTATCATCTCCTAAGATACAAAGAGCCCTACGAAGGAAAGCTAAAATGTAGTGGAGATAATGCAGTCCAAACTCCTTCCATGTCTAATGGTCCTTCTATGATCAACCTCTTCTACGTCCCTCCAAGAATATCATCTGCTACTATGTGACTATCTTTTAATTCAAACATACCTAGCTCTTTCTCAGTCCAGGGATTTATATTTGTGGACTGCTCTGCCTGGAAAGCTGTATTTGGCTCAGGAGAGAGCAGGCTCCATGGCACAGGGCATATCTTGGACACAGCTTTGCTATATTCACAACAACTTACCTAATGAGGTGCCCCCCTTTTCCCAGGTCCTCTCTTTCATATAGTCTTCCATACTTCCTTTTTTAAAATGTTTAATATGGTTAAGTACATATACTATTTACTATCTTAACCATTACGGGGTACCATTCACTAGTGTTAAATATATTCATGCTATCGTGCATGCTATCTCCAGAACTTTTTTCATCTTGCAAAACGGAAACTCTATACCTGTTAAAAAACAAATTCCCTTTCCCACCTTGTCCCAGAACCTGGCAACTACCATTCTACTTTCTATGATTTTAACTAGTCTAGGCACCTCATATAAGTGGAATCATATTGTACTTTGTCTTTTGTAGCTGGCTTATTTCCCTTAGCCTAGTGACCTCCAGGTTCATCCATATTGTAATATGTGTCAAAATTTCCTTCCTTTTTTAAGCTGAATAATAATCCATTGTAGGTATATACCACATTTTGTTTATCTATCCATCCACTGATGGGCATTTGGGCTACTTCGAACTTTTGGCTATTTTGTTTAATACCATCATGAACATGGGTATACAAATACCTCTTTGAAACCCTGCTTTCGGGGCGCCTGGGTGGCTCAGTCGGTTAAGTGTCTGCCTTCAGCTCAGGTCATGATCTCACGGCTTTTGAGTTCAAGCCCCAGGTCGGGCTCTGTGCTGACAGCTCAGAGCCTGGAGCCTGCTCTGTGTCTCCCTCTCTCTCTCTGTGTCTCCCTCCCTCCCTCTCTCTCTCTCAAAAATAAATAAACATTTAAAAATTAAAAAAAAAAAGGATAAACCCTGCCTTCAATTATTTTGGATACCTACGCAGAAGTGTACTGCTGGATCATATGGTAAATCATATGTTTAATTTGGGCTCCATACTGTGTTCCATAGCAGCTATCCATTTTGTATTTCTACCAATAGTGCACAAGAGTTCCAATTTCTCCATATCCTCATGAACGCTCATTTTACATTGTGGAGGGCTTTTTGTAGTAATCATCCTGATGAATGTGAGGTGGTTGTATATTCTTTTTTAGCATGTATCTACCTTTGTTCATTTATTCATTTTTTAAAAATTTCTTACTAAAGCAGCTTTTGAGATCGACTTGCCAAAGGAGATAGAGAAACCAATAAAAAAGCTGTGATAGCTTCTTTCTGAAATGGTTTGGGTATAGTCTGGAATTAAAAGCGAGTAAAATCAAGTAAAAGTAAATATCTTACTCGGTGTGTACTGGCAATAAGCACCAGAGCTAAAAAGGCTCTTCATTATTCCTCCCATAGAAAGCTTAAAACTGAGTGAGCCCAGCCTGAACCGGGATCTGCTCTCTCTCACTTACTTGTTCAGATGATGTTTGGTCAATTATTTCACCCTCACTTCCTCATGTGAAAATGGAAATAAAAGAACTCACTTATTGGAGTGGGGTGTCTGTTTGTGTGAGAATTAAATGACCATATCTGGGACATAAGAAAATGGCCAATAAGTAGTAGATATTATGTTTAATTACACACTTTTGCCTGCATTGTTATGTTACAAAATTCCTGCACATAGTCATGAAATTTAAATACCACCAATTTACTATCTCTTATGGTCTATGGAGCAAATGAAAATTTAAAACTATAATAAACTTACTCATTAGTCATGATTTCCTGCTTTATCATCCATACCTCTATCCTTATCTTATTCATCATTGTATCCCCAAGTCCTAGCAAAATATTCAACCCATAGTAAACATACAACAAAATATTTAATAGGCATGGCAATGATTATTCATATATCCCTAGCTAGGATTCTACAACTTGCTTGTCACTTTTGTGCAGAGTTCTGTGGGACTATTCCAGGAACTCCTAGAAAAAGAGTTAAGAAATAGAGACGAATTTTGATATTTTTCTGTCTGAGAAGCAGTCCCCCGGATCATTAGCAGTTTGTGGAGAGCCACTGAATTAGAGTGGCCTTTAGGTAACTAGGTTGAAAGAACTGCTTAAATTCCTTTCCACTATACTTAAAGTATCATTTTTATTGTTATTAAAAATTGCTAATGTCAACTGAATGAACATGTTACCCAGTTCATGGCAGCCTAAACTGCTGAGGTAAGAAATTATAATGAATAGTCATTAGAGTGCAAACCATTACATGAATGCAATGGGGAGTCACAGAGCAACAACTAGATAATTTCTGTCTAACTATTGGGTAATTAATGCAGTAAGAAAATAACATGTACATATTGGAAATAAGGAATTATAGATTATTTGCACTTATTTTCTTTCCGTGGCAATTAAATTAACTATCTTTGATTTCTCACCTGTTACCATGGTTATTTTCGGTGATCCAGGTCATTAATGTCTTGAATATAATAGTTACATTAAAATTACAGCTCTTTCAACTTTGCAAAAAGATTCTAAAGGTACTGTGAAAGAGAAAGCTGTTGGCTTAAGGGAAAAGTGCTGCCTGTTGAATGAAATTGTTTAATCATCTTAAAGCCAAGCAGTCCCATACTTTGTTCCTTCCTGATTTCCTCCTGTAGTATCACTGAGATTTTGTTCACATAGCACAGTAATGAATGGACAGGTGTTTTTGTGACAGTAAATTTTAACTATGCTATTAACTACCTACTTATGTTGTTAATTCTTCCTCTCAATAATGGAATGACAAGTTCTCTCTACCACACTATAGAAAATTTGGGGGTGGGGAGAAAGGGACACTTGTGTGGCTCAACTGATAAAGCATCTTACTCTTGATTTCGGCTCAGGTCAGAATCTCACAGTTGTTAGATCGAGCCCCATGTTGGGCTCCATGCTGGGCATGGAGCCTGCTTAAGATTCTCTCTCTCCCTCTCCCCTTACCCCTCTCCTGCTCATGCACACACACATGCATTCTCTCTCTCTCTCCCTCTCTCGAAAAAAAAAGGGAAGAAGAAGAAGAAGAAAGGAAGAGAAAATACGGGGAAAATAATATATATTAATTATATTATGAGAAACAAATATTGAAACAAAACCAACTCTCAGTTCTCTAAAAAGAAAAAAAAAATGTGAATAACAAACCAAGCTCCATTGGGTCCATGACAACAGGGTCCAACAGCTTCATGCCATAAATCACCGCCATGAGACTTCTCTCTGGAATATATGTCCCACTAATCATGGTCGATGCTGACTAAATGTGAGAGTCATACTGTAAAAATCAAGGCAGTATTTTCCTAATTCTTTTCTTTTCTAATTGATTTCTGTTTTCAAAAGTTAGTTTACTCATATACTTATGGGTTTATTTATCCATCTACTCAATTATTAACTTGTTGGGGCCTTGATTTTATGTTCTGCGGGGCTTTGTACTCTGTCCTCTTCTTCTCTTATTATATGCCTTCTTCCTAAAGCACCCATCTAATCTCCAGGATCCCCCTAATATATCTGGGCCCAGGGCAAGCAGATAAATGGAGGCACCCCTTCTCTGTGGCCAGCCCCTCTCAAACAGCTCTCCTCTGGCCATCCTTGGACCTAGGGTTACACATTCCAGGGCAAAGTATGACCCCTGAAGGACAGACCACTCAAAGAGCTTGCACAGGCCTCATCAACAGGTATGAAGTCTTTGGACAGAGAATTACAAGGTATAAATTTCCTGGAGCATGTCTAAGATAGGGTCTAGTAGATTTTTCATCTACCCAGGAGTGAAGGAAGAAGCCGAGAAGGGTGAGGCAGAAGGCCCTCTAACGCACAAGGTACATAGAAGGGGTTCCAGTATCCCAGATCGTATTTTACAAAGAATATGATATACCTGAAAAGCAGACAACAATAAATTGACTGCCTTAACTAAATTCCATATCTTAAATCCTCTCTGTCTCCAAAAGCTGTCCTTCTTGCCAATAACTTGTATCAATGTGTTATGTCAAAGCAGGAATATGACATGGTGACTCACGAGTTCAGATACAAGATTTGTATACCCTCAATGCAACAACCTTTTTATTTGAACAAAGGAGGGAGTCCAGAAGATGAAATCTTCATTTCCTGTAAATAAATTTTTGAGGGGCCTCTTCACTACTTACACTTCTTGCATTGAGTTATGCACAATTTAAAAAAAAAATTCCAATGTTTATTTATTTTGAAACAGAGAGAGAGAGAGAGAGAGAGAGAGAGAGAGAGAAAGAAAGCAAGGGAGAGGCAGAGAGAGGAGGCAGAATCCCAAGCAGGCTCTGCGCCACCAGCACAGAGCCTGATGCAGGGCTCAAACTCACGAACTGCGAGATCATGACCTGAGTGGAAATCAGAGTTGGACGCATAACCGATTGAGACATCCAGGTGCCCCATGTTATGCACAATTTTAAACTTCATCTCAAGAGTGCACCAACAAGCCTAAAGCACTGCTTTTACATTCCTCTTTAACGTCAGAAGAATATAGAAAAAGTTTGAAGCCAGGCATTCAGATGTTGCTGGAACAGAGAATGAGAAACGGTGGCAGGTTGACAGATTACTAGAAATATGTGGCAATGCGGGAGGTCCCCTGCATAAATGAGCACCATTCTTCTGTTGATTCATTTATTCCTTTACTTAACAAATATTTCTTAAGAACCTACTATATCCTACCCACTGTTTGAGGAATTAGAGAATCAGTGACGAACAAAAGTATCAAAAGTCCATACTCTTGGTTATAACTCAAGGTTATAGTCTAAGTGATTTGATTAAAATTGGCCAAACCATCACATTAATATAAAATTACAAACTGTGAAAAATGCTCTGGAGGAAAATTCAAGGTATTCTAGCCTGGTATATAACAGGTGGACTCATGGGATGCCTGGGTGGCTTAGTCGATTGGGCATCCAACTTCGGCTCAGGTCATGATCTCACAGTTGGTGGGTTCAAGCCCCATGTTGGGCTCTGTGCTGACAGCTCAGAGTCTGGAGCCTGCTTCAGATTCTCTGTCTCCCTCTCTGTCTGCCCCTCCCCTGCTTGCCTGGAGCGCGCGCTCGCTCTCTCTCTCTCTCTCTCTCAAAAATAAACAAACATTTCAAACAATTTAAAAAATAACAGGTGAACTCAATCATATCTGGGACATCAGTAAAGGCTCTCCTGAGGAAATGTCATTTCAGCTGATCTGAAATGAATAAGTTGGACATGAATAGCTTACTAGCCAGAAAGAAATGAAAACTCAATGGCCCTAAGATGGAAAGGAAATACACTATGTGTGAAAAACTGAAGAATGGCCAGTTGGCATAGAGAGCAGAAAGCGAGTTCTAAAAGAGTAGCACAGATCATGCAGGGTGTTGCAGGCCATGTACACGTTCTGGTCTTTATCCCATGCACAGTGGGATAGAGAAGGGGGAAGGCCTATGATCAGATATGCATCTTTAATCTTTTTGTAGTATTGAGCATCAACTAGAGCACAGGGTGAGAAGATATAGAAAAGACTCTCAATAGAGAGGTGATTGCAGAATCCTGGAAATATGGAACCTTGGCCCAGGATGGATGGTGGTGAAGATAAAAAGTTGACAGATGAACAATAGTTTAGGGGGGTAAAATCAACCTAGGATGTCAAAGAAAAATGAGAGGGAGCATGATGTTTTGGCTAACACAAGATGTATGGGGATGTCATTAGTTAAGACATGCACCCTGAAGAAGAATCAAGTTTGGGCGGGTGGAGAGGAGTTCCATTTTGCATCTGAAGGCCTAAAACACAGGGTGGTAAATCCTCATTTCCCTGATAAAATGTTCATGATTGATATCATAAAAAGAGAGGTCCAATCAAGAACTCTTAAACTGAGAATGAGAGATTTTTTGTTTGCTTACCTCTATCAACTCAGTCTAAGAATAAAAACTAAGAAACTATGTGTGTGTGCATGTGTCTTTTAACTCTCAGTTTTTAAGTTTAAAACTTTTTAAAACCTCATTAATATAATGAATTTACAAGAGTTTAAAGCTGGAAAAGATCACATAAAGTGTATAGAGTTGAAAAATGTGCTTCCCCAAAGCTTGTGATTTGCCCAAAGTTACTCAGTGACTGAATGATATTGTCAGAAACCAGCCCCAATTCTGGTAACCAGAGCAGTGCTCTTTCCGTGACAGGGATGGTGTGCTTTCCTAGTCTGGTTGACAGCCCACATCACCTGGGGGTGAGGAGTAGGGAGTGTGGAATGGATTTTACACACCCACATGCTGGACCCTCATCCCCAAGATTCTCTTCCCCGGCAATCTGGAGCGGAGTCCAAGGGTCTGTACTTTTAAATGCCTTCCAGGTGTTGAAGACTGGCCTGATTCAGGACCCACTATATTTAATACCCTATACTACCTCTCCTTAGACCATTATATAAGGTTTGTAAATAGAGATTTAAAAAACAATTTTTTTTTCTAATTAAATACCTCCAGTTTATAAGGCAACTAAATGTGTTCATTATAAAAAATATTCATCACTGGAGTGAAATCAAAGGTTGAAAATTCAGTTTGACATAGATGTGAAATATAAGAGGCTTTACCATTGCTATCAAAATATATTTCCAGTACAAAAACAATCCATTATATATCTCCTTTTTATAAAATAAAAATCACTCAGTTGTGCTCAGTTTTTTTAGAAATTAAAAATAGTTTTGTATTCATTAAGAGTAAATGTCTAATTTAGTTATTTCACTTTATGCTTTATTTTTTCTTCCTTTAAGAAAGATACAACAGGTCAAAATCCAGTCCAACCTATTCTTTGTGTGCTCTAAAAACACAAAATGACCCCCCCAAAAAAAAATGGAGGGGGGATGTTGTAAGACTGAAAATTTTTGTATAAGCAGCATTAATACCAGATTTTATAAACAATGTAAACAAGAGAGTAAACTTGGAAAATTGAGCAAAATTGGATACTACCAATAAAGCAAAAAATAATCCTTTAAGTATTGATAATCAACCTAGACCTCAGTGAAAGGAGTCACAGGGATCAAAGTGAAATGAAGCAGTTATGAAGGACATAAACGAAGGCACAAAGGAGGGCAGGGATTGTAGGTAGGGAACTAGCACATCTGGCTTTAGTAGAGAATTGAATATAGTGAGTTATTTTTGTCTGACTGACCATTATGCCACAGAAACATGCAAATGCTTTCCTGGTTTCTTTCTTTTCAGATTCCATAGCACCTTTGTTTCTCTCTGTTCCTCCTCCTCCCTCTCTCTCTCTCTCTCTCTCTCTCTCTCTCTCTCTCTCGGTGGCCATTAACTATACTGACAGTTTGACAGGCTGAAATAAGGAAATAAAACACTTAAACATTGTTTCCTGATGTATGCATTCATCTCTGCTGCCAAACACAGATATTGAGGAGATACTTCACTCCTCCTGTCAGCTCACTAAATTACACCCCAGCTCGCAGGCAACACCGAACTCAGGTCTCTCCCTCCCAATGAGGCTCAGTTCCTTCCAGAAGAATATGCAAAGGCTGCCTTCCTTCTTGTTGCCGAACTACTTCCTTTATCATTTTGAATACCGAATTTTCTTAAGCTATGGATTAGATGTCTAAGAGCTGGTTACTTTCCTACTTTTTAAAAGCTGTCAGAATTCAGTTTTATTTCTTAGAGTGTGATGCGATGAGTAATGGCAAATGAATACTAAACCTTTGGTTAAAGGTCTACCCGTTTTACAACCAAGGAAGAGTTCTGACCTTTCAAAACTAGATACTGATTAAGCTGACACTGATTCTCTGCATAGGTCCAGTGATAGGCAGAAGAAAGGTTGATCAGGACATCCCAAAATGTACCATATCACAAATAACAGATGCTTCCTCCATTATTATTTGCATGGGGCAGCTAAAGTCAGACACCTGTACAGCAAACGTGGAAAGTCTTACAAATAAAAATTTATTTCAGAGGAGACTGATGGGGATTAAATTTTGAGAGAATAATAGATGAGAGGGATAAAAGGAGGGATAGTGGCTTTCAATTGGTTATTACCTGCTTTTAACCACATGAATATGAAGAAGGAGAAATTTCAAAGCAAAATATTTAAGAATCAAAAACAGAAAGGATAATAGAAGTAAATCGCTCACACTTCTTTGCTTTATTCTCTCAACAACACTGATTTAGCAACTACTACGTAGAGTGTACAAGTGTATGTCCTCTGAACGATGCTAAAGGCACTCCCAGCCTGCCTGGCTCCTAAGGAACTTCCAGTCCTAGAAGACATGCCACAGTCATAAGGAACTAAGGGCAAGGTGGAAGGTATTTCCAAATGGAGGTACAGATAAAATGCTGTGGAAATTCACAGGAGGAAGGAATGCCCCGACCCCCACTATCTACAATTAGGAAATCACAACTCCGTTGGCTAAGAGATCAAAAAACTCCCCTATTTGGAGACTTAAATATTTCATTGTAATTACTTGTTTTATGTTATGTGCCTTCTCTGTCAGGCTGTAACATCTGTGAGTCCCCATGCCTTATCTTCTCTCTTCATGACTATACTTTCAAAACTGACACAGTTGGTGGCACGTAACATACTTACTCCCAATAAATATTTGTTGAATGGATGAGTGAATTATCTTGTGATTATGAGCACTGACTGAATCTGACCTCCTGAGAATGGTTTTCTGAGTTTCCGATTCATATAATTCCCTAACTTCTAGAGAAGATCACCAATAAAACAGATGGGGGACTCGCATAAAACTGCTGGACACCCCAATGATCATAGCATACTATATTTAACTAGCACAACTGCCAAAACATAGCCATGACCAAATGACCAGGTTTGTAGAATTAGGGTCTCCTTTTACTCATAAGGAGCCTCTTTTACAATCAGATAATCGTTACTGATTACAGGATTAACCGTGAAGGTGATGCACAAGAAAACTTTCTGTAGTGTTTCTTTCTCTTCTTTGCTTCATATTTTTTCCAAGGAAAAATACTTTTTAAAAATGTCCTTGCACCATCATCCAAGAATGGCAATCCAGCTATTGCTAATATAAATTATCAATACAAGTGAAAAGTTACTACAGTGAAGATTAGAACACAGTAATGAAAGCATAGGTCATTAAACAAATCCATTTGAAGAACAGTTCAACCAGATAAGATTAAATACTTTTACAATAAACTATCTAGTATCCAAATCATTTTGCTTTATCAAATGTCATCTGAAATAATATTAGCTACTGTTTACTAAGCATTTATTTATAGGCACTAGGCATGGTGTTACAGGACTATTTCTTCACTGAAGTCTCAAGATTACCTTATGAAAGGGTAATTTTTATCCCCACATCACAGATAAAAACACTGAGGCATGGAAAGACTCTCCTGGAAGTTGGCGAATCCAAATCCACCACTGTCTGAAACTCCAAACCATTTATTTCCATTCCAACTATTCCACTCTCAGCCTTCATTATATAATGCAGCAATTATATTTACTTTGGCTTAAAATTCTCAAATATTTCACAAGGAAATTCTTCTTAGTAGTGGTCATAACTTTAAACTGAGCTCTTTCAAGTTACTATAACATGCAAAATATACAAGCGTAGCTACCTGACTTGAAAAATATATCAATCATAACATAACATTTGTTATCTCATTGAAGAAGACTGAAGCAAGCTGTCTGACTCAAAATACCATTTTGATTATGGAATAAGGGATTATACATGAGGCTAGGGTTGAGCAAAGCCCTGAGAGTTGAGTCTTGCTGGGGTTTGAGGGTAAGTCAGGACATAAACAGCAGGACACTTTTCACTAATTTCTCCCATGCCTCTTGCTTTTGCTTTGTCCCACAGTTTTCTGAAATGTCTTGACAAGGTGTTACCTTTTAAAACATTGAAAGGGGCACTTTGGGAAAAAAAAATGTTCTTCTTATTCCCCTTTAGCCATAATTTGGGTGAAGTATGAATAATTCTGACCACAAAAACTACACTCTGTTGTAATGTATCGCCTTCTAATGGTTTCTTCTGGACTTAAGGGGTCAAAAGAAAAACCTTGGTTTTGCCATGCCCCCAGATCCTTCTCTAAATTTAATTAACATATGTTTTATTAAGGGATAAGAGGAAGGCTAAGATTTTTGTCCTCAGCTTCTGAGACAACAAAATGATTTTATACATATCCCACCCTTAACCAAAGACTATCTCTTATCACCACACTTACATCTCTCTTCAATTCTATTTATCTTTTTATTTATACATACTTTAGGGAGAGAGACAGAGAGCACAAACAAGGGAGAGGGGCAAAGGGACAGAGGGAGAGGGGGAGAGAGAGGGAGAGAGACAGAGAGAGACACTCTTAAGCAGGCTCCACATTCAGCATGCAGCCCAACACAGGCCTCGATCCCATGACGGGATCATGACCGGAGCCAAAATCAAGAGTTAGATGTTCAACTGACTGAGCCACCCAGGTGCCCCTCTCCTCAATTCTATTTTAAAACTGAATATTCACTCATAATAACACTAGATCTTTAGCTCACAATATGGAAATATAGGTAGTAGAGAGAAAATAGAAATGGCAGTGGAACTGTACAGAGACAAGAAAAAGAAGGAAGGAAAAAAAGATGGAAGGGAAGGAGACAGTGTCTTTTTGTTTAGCCCACACCCTCTGGTAAAGTTAGAGGTTTGCTGTAAGATAAAATTGCCTCTTTCACTACTCAATGATATTTTATGTCTATGTAACTTCCTTCTCAAATAGGTTAATTACAGAGGCAATTAGTCTAGCTACACACAGGATGTCACTATTCCCTTATATATATAGAACCAGCACACATGTTTCAGGCAGAGAAAAATATCTATAAAGACCAGTTTCAAAATGGAATAGAATTCTGTGCTGTGAGATGCTATTTTGCCTAGTTTGTGTTAAATTTCATTGTTTTCACCGTCCTTGTTTACTGAATAGCCTTTATGTCTTATTATTATTGTCGAAGTCCTCTGTGTGAACTAGGTAGGTCTGCTCAAATCAGAATAAAAAATCCAAAAAGGAGAGGTATCGTGGCACAAGGTAACTGAATAGGAATAAGTTGAGGCCTTATTAGCAAGGCAAATGGATAGGAAAAAGGGAGCTGGAACTGAAAAAGCTAATTCTATATTAGTTTAAACAAATGTTCTGACCTATACAGCTCCTAGGTTTTTTGTGCAAGTACTGTATTTTACATATTCAGAGTTTGGAAATTAGGGACTACTGCAATTCTGAGAACAAAGGGTTCACAGCACAAGAAGCATTCGAAGTGAGCTTTTCTAAAAATTGACGATATGTAGCTCTGGGTAGCATGATCCAGTCTTGGTGACACATGTGGAATTCACAGGAAGAGCTGTTAAGTCACTAATAATGGCATCCATTTTAGCCTGAAACTCCTAACTACTGATTATTGCTTATATATTTATCAAAAACAAAATGATAAAGTGCTGTTCAAAAGCATAAATTGCTGTATCTAGTACTAAATGCATATTCATAGAGGGCACTGTCCTTCTTGATGGTAGCTACCCAGGAAGACAAAACTCCAAGACACTAATGACACACTAACATCTGTGGTTCATTAGCTCGCTTGTTTACTGTGGCAATAGTGAAAGCAAGGTCCTAAGGTCAGATCCTCATATTAACCAGTGCATTCCTTTCTCTTCTTGGGCCATAGATTATTTTACTCACTTCTGACTGGCCGTCTCAAATGAGACTTGCCATTGGTCACAACAGGGCCTGAGAGAGAGATACAGTGACCATTAGTACAAGAAAAAGAACTCAAATCCTACTTCCTGCTGAACGATGGCTCCCCTGCCTTCTTTTCACAAACGGAGCACTACATACTGCTCAAAGTCAACCTGGGAGTGTGTGCGTCAGCCCCGGGGATCCCTCTGCCCGGGTTTGAATCCTGGCTCCACCTCTTACTAGCTGTTGAGTCATGGCAAGTTACTCAATTTCTCTCTCTCTCTCTCAATTCTCTAAGCTGAAAAATGGGTATAATAATAGTACTTGGTTCCCAAGGGACTTAGGAGGCTTAAATTAGATGCTACATGCAAAGACAAAGAGCAATAAGTGGCAAAAAAAGAAAGTCCTCAAAGATAGTAACTGTAAGTATTCTGTACTGAACACAAAGTGATGGGCTTTTTCTCATTTTACGTGCATGTGTGTGTGTGTGTGTGTGTGTATTTAAATCTGGAGGTCTTGCATTTAAATTTAACACAGTGTTAAATTTCTCCTTTCAGAAAAAGAAGAATTGTACATGGTGGTTCAGATTCTACAGGATAAGAGAACTGATGTTTGTAAATCCCTCTCTCGGCACCAGAATCTTCCCACAGTCTAGTCTGGTTCAGCGGTGTCTCTGGGATTTCAATCCAGCTTACCTGAGTGTATAGCAGCAGCAATGTAGAAACGGGCTTTCTTCCTCAAAAACGAATCCAAAGCTACTGCTGATGACACAAGGATGAGCAGGGAATGCAGTGATCTCCCTTCTAGAAGATGAGCAGTGCCACTCAGAACTTCTTAAGTAACTTTTGTGTAACAGATCATTGGCTTATTGCTTCTACTTGACCTTTTTGCCCTATTTCCTCTGGGAGTTTGTGAGTGGGTGAGTAAGCCAGCTTCGCAGCTAGGCAAATAAGTTGTTTTGACTATAGTGCCTACAGATACAGAGATATCTGCATATGCATATTCTTTCCAGTGCATGCACCAGGATAGCTCCAGAAAGTATGACAATTAAAAATGTATTGCAGAAGTAATAAAGGAGCAAATTAGGAGATTTCCTTCAGTGTAATAGCCAAATAAATAATGTTTGTTATTACAAATCACACACATGTGGTTTCAGTCTCATAATCTTTTCACGTGGGATTGCCTGATGAGATTTAGTCCTTTTGTGGAGGATACGAACCTCAAGTTTTAAAATTATTGATCTTGTATTTTTAGCCACCGTAACAGCTGATTTGAACTGACTTCATGGACAACCAGATCAATTGTGTAGATGGTACTACTTAGTCGGGCATGGGGGAAGGGAATCAACTGAAGCAGCCTATGAAATGGGCGATAAAATCACTATCAGAATAGACACTACAAACACAATAGAATTCTTCACAGCCCAGTTCTTCTTTACACAAATTAGGGCATAGAGCAATTCAAATCAGCTCCAATGCCAGGACTGTGTGATCAGGTAAGCAGTCAATACCAGGAGTCAGCATAAAATCGCTATGAATCTGACAGTCAGTTATATGGGTATTATTCCTTCCTCTGTAACTCGACATTTTAGATGAGTTTGGTATTTAACAATTACTCAGATATAAAGTGACCGATTATTCAGAGGGTTTTTTTTCTAATTCTTTCAGATCCCGGAAAGAAAATCACAATGAGTTTTCATGGTAAAAAAATGAGAGCTATTAGTGTAACAGAATTACACACATAATAAAATGGTCTCATCTACCAGTAGAATCAAATGGTTTATAAAACTCCATTCCTCAAACACTTCATGCACAGAAATGCAAAAAAATAAATATTATTATTTCCATACATACTGTATTTATAGATACAAAAATATACAATTACATAGCTGTTAATCTATTATTACCTTTATCCTTATTTAATGTTATTTAAGTGATGGAAATTTACCTGTAAAGTGGCATGTAACTAAATTTTGCTGAATTGGTTTTACTGGTACTTTTCTCCTGTTTGCTCTGCTTTTTCCCCTTTTCTCTCCTACCTGGCTCTTGACTTTGTGGGGCAAAAAAATAATAATAATTTAGATTCATCTTTTTTTGCTACATAAAGTTTCAGTTTCCCCTCTCATTCTTTCTTCTTTCTGCCATTACCCCTGGAAGACAGCCAGAAGCCACACTGGAGAGGTGCCAGGATATCCTGCTCTCGTGCAGTTTGAGTGCCTCTGTGTATATATCTCTGCTAGGCTTACCTAAGTCACCACTTACAATATTGAGTAGAAAGAGCAGGTTGGAATAGTCAGCATTTATAAGTCAACTGGTTACATGATACAAAAATATATAGCCAACTTCAGAATTTATAGCAATAACATTTATGTATCGTGTTACTCCTAGAACAGTCCAATTTATAAAGTGCCTATCGTGTATACATAAGGAATAATCATAAATCATTTACATTAAACAGTGTCAAGTAGCAAAACACAACTTTCCCCCTAAATTCTGCACACTAAGATTAATGAGGTTTTTGAAAGGAAGCACACTAAAAAAAAAAATCAACTCTGATTCATCCTAGGTGGATAACATATCCATATAAAGGAGCAGGTGTCTGTAGTATGATTTAGAATACCTATGGAACATCTCTGGAAAATATTAACTTTCTCTGGAGTAGAGAGCCGTCCATGAAATAAGCTGGGAATGTGGCAAGAACCCAAGTCTGTCACCAACCTCAAGCTTTTTTTTTTTTATTTCCTTCTCAGTAAAGAATGGATTTAAAACAAACAAACAAAACTTTAGGCCCTATTTGACCAATTGTCTGACATGTTTTCATCTACAGGCACTTTTAGAAAATGTGGGAAAGATTATGTAGATTACCTGCTTTGTCTCTTTGACTTCTAGTTGGAGAAAAATTCCAATCAGTGACCAAAGCTATCAAAAGTTCTAAAGTGAAACTCAAATATGTATGTGGATTTTCTCCTGTTCACTCCTTAGCTCATTCCTTATTCAGACAGGCAGCTGTCTTTGGAAATGTATGCTTTGGGGTCTCGGATTAAGCCCATTCCTTCTCCTTAAAAAGCCCTTAAAATAAATAATAGGGAATGCTTTGACTGTTCAAGTCTTTAAAAGCATTCAATCTTATCTAAAACTCACACCTACACAGCTGAATTGGACATCATGTAAGAACAATATATAGTTTCAATTGCTCTTACGGTATTTTGGTCCTCTATCTTTTGTCTTTAGCTAAAGCATTACAAGAGTGACACATTCTTCCTGCTTTAACTTACAACCTTAAAAATATCCATGGATTGATTTTAACCAAAATGGAAGAATAACAACATTTTAAATCATATATTTTAAAAAGCTTATTCTTTACAAACCTCATTTCTCTAAACTCCACTGATGACTAATATTACCATGCAGATAAGCAATTCTCTATCTTGGTTAGGTCTAAAACTGAATCTGAGAAGCAAGCAAATGTATAGCAAGAAAATCTGTAAACCAGTTTTCAATGAATGAACTACCTGCTGTTTCCTATTCACAGATAATTGACACCGTGTAAAGATCTGCTATAATCTGGAAAGCAAAACAAAACAAAAACCATACACACACAGCAATAATGGACCCACGAACTTTTCAAGTCAAGTAAGAACTGGTGGCAAACTGAGGTTTTCAGGAGGAGTTTTTAAAAATAATAACATGTCAATCTGGAAAGCCAGGTATATTATGGCCTTTGCAGAAATATTTTGAAACAAGGTGGACACCTTCTGAAATAGCTGTAGCATTTCAGTAGCATTAATCGATAGGGAAAAATAGAATGTCCTTCTCCACAACTGACAATACTGAACTGAACACGAAGCAGTGACAATTCACTTTAGTCTTAAGTCATCAGTCACTTGTGTCATAAGATTTGGTCACTTTAGTCATAAGATTTTGGTTAAAAAGGTTATCCGTTCATGAGGAAGAGTATTAAAACCTGAGAAGGTTTTTGCTTGTTTAAAAGAGACAAAACGTGGCACAGAAAATCCATCTTCAATTACCACGCTTATTCTCTAAAACTATCTGGCATCCAAGGTGCCTGGGTGTTTCAGTAAGTTAAGCATCCAACTCTTGATTTCAGCTCAGGTCATGATCTCGGGGTTGTGGGACTGAGTCCCGCGTGGGGCTCCACACTGAGCATGGAGCCTGCTTAATATTGTTTCTCTCTGCCCTACTCGTACTCTCTATCCTCTCTCTCCCTAAAATAAAAATAAATAAAAATAAAAAATAAAAATATCTGGCAACCACGGAATTCTTTTCCATTTTTGAGGAGTATTTTGATTCACTTATGAAGAAAAACTCCTTTTGTGCTCAGTGATGCAACTTAATATCCCAGGCTAACTCCTTGTCAAAAAATTGAGAATCCATGTAAAAGTAAGGCATAATGATGACTGTTATCTTGACAATTGCTATGTTACTGCCCACATTATTAATTCTTGTAACCAATATTAATGAGAAGTACGTAATCACTATGTCGGTATTTTTAAAGTATCCCTATTTTCCAATGATTGACCTATATTTTCTACCAATTCTCCTAAGATTTTTCAATTAAAAATAATTTTAAGGAAATAACTGACTTCACCAACACGTTCCAAAATAAAATTGAGTGTAAAAACAAACAAAAAAGGCAAATCAACAGGTAGTTTGGGCCAATTATCAAATAATCACAAATTATTTTCATAGACCTGATTCATTTTTTTTCTGAGTAATAATATTTCAGTTTTTTTTTTAATTTGTGTATATATAGTTGACACACAATGTTACATTAGTTTCAGGTGTACAGTTGGGTGACTGGACAAGTTTATACATTATGCTATGCTCACTACAAGGGTAGCTGACATCTATCCCATTACATCACTATTACAGAATCATTGACTATATTCCTTATGCTGTGCCTTTTATTCCTTGATTAATACTTCTTTTAATTAAACTGACCAAATTGAAGGGACTTAGGATGCACATAAATGCAGGTCCCAAGAGCAATAAAAGTTATCGACCCAATATTGGAAAACTTTTTTTTCCTAATAGAAGTTTCCCAATGTTGCCTGTTTAAAGTTCTTATCTTGAATAAAAGATTTTGCCTCAGATCTCACAATGTGAGATTGAGCCCCATAGTCAGGCTACATGTTGAGCGTGGAGTCTGTTTAGGATTCTCTCCCTCCCTCTCTCTCTCTCTCTCTCTCCCTTTCTCCCCCTTCCCTATTCATGCTCTCTCTCAAAAAAAAAAAAAAAAAAAAAGAGAGAGAGAGAGATTTTTGCTCTTTTTCCTTATACAAAACAATAGTTACCGAACCACCTTCAGGGTGAACCACTCATTTCTACTTTAGCTAACAAGAAAATACAACTTCTTTATCGTTGTTAATTTGATATTATCAAACAAGTAGTTATAGATTATACTCATTTTGTGTCTTTATTCAGGAAACAATCAAAGTAAAAGCTTATTTTCCTTAGACAGCTATGGATATCAATACTGTTTTTTGTTTGTTCCAGAAGGCATAGATTCAAGTATTACTTTTTAGAGTTTCTTAACCTAGAATCCATGTATTGTCAGGAAATCTATAGGTTTCTGTAATTATACGTAAAGTTTCATGTGTATATACCCATTGTGTTTTTTTTTTTTTTCTGGCAGTAATTTATTTTTTTTTGCTACCTACCATCCATATGCCCTCATCCTGTTACAAGTACCCCCATTTCCCTCTGGGAGGCAATCCTAGTGCCTAGTCCATGGAAAGTGATAAAGCTGACTCTATCTCTTGCTCCAAGAGAGGTGTGCAGGATTAGTCTGCGATTTAATCAAAACCAATTAGCACAAAGAGACTTTTGATAAGGCTTCCGGGAAAGAGGTTCTCTTTTTCCAGTTTGATCTGAATAAAGCCCAAGGGGATGCTAATACTCAGCAATGCCATTGCCACCATCTTGCTCGCAAATGAAGCCAAGACTGATGCTGTATTAGTGGAAGCAAAGAAATGGAGAGAAGCTGAGTCCTGCTTACATTATTTTAATACATAAGTTAGCTCTATGCCTAGACTTCCCATATTTTAGTAAACAACACACAGACATGCATGCACATTCATACCATCTTTCTCCCCAACATACGCAGAGCTGACTTCTTCCTTCTTCAGCTTAACTGCTACTGGCTTTCTCTGATCTAGGCTATCTAATAAGAATTCCACTCTCAGTATCTTTACATCTGTCCATCCTACTTGTCTCCTTACATGTGCTCAAAACATATGCTATATGCAATATCTTAATTCAATGCACAGGAATTTGGCCAGTTTTCCAGCCCTTTTCTGTCAAACTATACAAAGTACAGGATTATTTTGTAATTTGGGGCGGGGGGGATAGGAGGGAGGAAAACAGACTTTAAAAACTGAAGATTCAAATAGAGGCCATATTGTAAATTTCACCAATGATGGACCAAATTGAAATTTTTATTAGACATATACGAGAAAACATATTTCAGTTAGGCAAATTATCTTTAGCATAGATTAGGAACAAAGGATTTTTATGCATTTTAATCTGCATTCCAACCAGACTTAGCTGACATATATATGGGGCCCCTAAAAGTAACAGTTAGGGTTTAGAAGCACGCCACTTCTTTTGAACTGGCTCTATAAATGCCAAGAGTGAGTATTTCAGATTAAATGAATAGATTAATAAACATCTTTGGAATATCCATCATTAAGGTTGATTTATGTTCTATTGCCAGCAATAATTCAAGGAAATGCCATGCTATTCAAAAAATATTTCATGCCGTTCTCCCCATTTTGCCAATGATATGACAACATGTAAGTATGACAGTATCTATATTCTTTCGTTGTACTAACTATACTCAAAAGCCGATAGAAATTAAACCACTTTAAGTTTACATGGGCATCAGCACAAGAACCACTCATATTTATAACTCTGATGAATGGCCTTTCATTTATAAATTTATAGTGTATCCATAATTTCTTTAGGGAACCAAAATGCTCATTCAAAAAATTGCCACAACATTTATCTATGCAAAGATGATGGATATGGTTTACAAAATTAAATGCTTTTAAAAATTAAAATCATATTGCAAAAAAAAAAAAAGGACAGGTTTTTTTCTTGGGGTTCTCACATTTTAAAATGATCACAACTGCACTCTCAGCACTTATAATGGTTAATCTAGATAGCGTATTAATATATGTATTAAATATTTTCATATATATTGTCGCTAGTGTTCTGCAGCATCAGTGTGAACTACTGGACATCAAGTACTCATAAATTTATTTTATTTTCTAATTCTATTCCACTACATTAAGCTATAAAATATATAAGGTATAATTAGAATGTAATATTTTATATGTATATTACTGCATTTGCTGTACCTATTTCCTCAGGACCACTCCGAGCATACTGCATGGTGTACTGTAAGCATGGACCATTATAAAGTATAATTTAAATAAAATACGTATTTGCCAAATATCAACATCCTATTTTTTATACTTGTTATTTAAGTTTATCTTTATTTATTTTTGGGAGAGACATAGAAAACAAGCAGGGGATGAACAGAGAGAGAGGGAGACAGAATTCCAAGCAGGCTCCATGCTGTCAGCAAAGAGCCCAATGCGGCGCTCAAACTCACGAACCAAGAGATCATGACCTGAGCCAAAAGTCAAGAGTCAAGTGCTTAACCAACTGAGCTACCCAGGCACCCCAATAGGGCATCCTATTTTATCCCAGTATAGACTTTGTTCAATTGGAAAAATCAGTTAAGTAGAAGAAAATGAAAGGTAAAAATTATCGCTAAAGTAACCAGTAAAAAGCAAAGTATCAACATGACAATTGTGAAGAAGAAATGCACACTGCTGTTATGTATGATGTGTTCTGGTGACATTCCTATTCTCCCTTCATTTCTCTCACATACTATCATAAGTAGGAAATGCACACAAATCTCAGTGCTATGTTGTTGGTTTTATTTCTGAAGTAGTTTTGCTTTTTAAAGATCTATCCTAACAAAGGCCTAGTATCTAAAATCTATAAAGAGCTCACCAAACTCCACACCCGAAAAACAAATAACCCAGTGAAGAAATGGGCAGAAAACATGAATAGACACTTCTCTAAAGAAGACATCCAGATGGCCAACAGGCACATGAGAAGATGTTCAGAGTCGCTCCTTATCAGGGAAATACAAATCAAAACCACACTCAGGTATCACCTCACGCCAGTCAGAGTGGCCAAAATGAACAAATCAGGAGACTATAGATGCTGGAGAGGATGTGGAGAAACGGGAAACCTCTTGCACTGTTGGTGGGAATGCAAATTGGTGCAGCCGCTCTGGAAAGCAGTGTGGAGGTTCCTCAGAAAATTAAAAATAGACCTACCCTATGACCCAGCAATAGCACTGCTAGGAATTTACCCAAGGGATACAGGAGTACTGATGCATAGGGGCACTTGTACCCCAATGTTCATAGCAGCACTCTCAACAATAGCCAAATTATGGAAAGAGCCTAAATGTCCATCAACTGATGAATGGATAAAGAAATTGTGGTTTATATACACAATGGAATACTACGTGGCAATGAGAAAAAATGAAATATGGCCTTTTGTAGCAACGTGGATGGAACTGGAGAGTGTAATGCTAAGTGAAATAAGCCATACAGAGAAAGACAGATACCATATGGTTTCACTCTTATGTGGATCCTGAGAAACTTAACAGGAACCCATGGGGGAGGGGAAGGAAAAAAAAAAAAAAAGAGGTTAGAGTGGGAGAGAGCCAAAGCATAAGAGACTCTTAAAAACTGAGAACAAACTGAGGGTTGATGGGGGGTGGGAGGGAGGGGAGGGTGGGTGATGGGTATTGAGGAGGGCACCTTTTGGGATGAGCACTGGGTGTTGTATGGAAACCAATTTGTCAATAAATTTCATATATATATAAAAAAAAAAAGATCTATCCTACTATTAAAGAATATATAAAACGATTGAACCTGAGTTTACTTATTTGATAGTCATATGCACAACTATCTCCAAATTGGTAACTTTATCATTAGCTCACCCAGTCAAAAAAAAAATGTGTTCCAAATGCTTGCAAGATTCATATGCAAAATATTTCTTACATATTGCACTCTATTTTGCTTAAAACTAACATAATGTTAAAAAAAAAATAATAAAAGAAAGAGTTTACATACCCCAGTGGATCGCTAGCTCCTTCTGGACAGGAACTTATTTATCATCATCTTTGGGTTACCAGTGGCCGGCACAGCACCTAAGATATAAGGCATCCCCCATAAATGTGTTTGAATTAATTCAATGATAAAGTGCTGACCAGAATCCATTTGGAAGGAATGAATTCAATGACATAACCATTCTATACATTAATCCTCTTCCTCTGAATCCTACATTATTAAAATAGCAGTGCACGTTCTTATACATTTGAATGACAACTTTATTCTGAAAATCATTCTCAAGAATAACTGCTTTTAAATTATTATTATATACTCTTACTGTCCTTTGGGTTTGGTGAAGGCAATAAAGTGTTTGAAATCATGTACTTTTGAGTTAGGCAGACATAGATTTAAATCCTGTTTCCACCATCATTTTATTTACATGGTTTATATCTTATTTACAATGCTTAGCATACTGCCTGATACATAGGATGCCCTCAATAAATGATAACTACTATTTGCATTCATGACTCTTTCCCTCCCTCCTTTTCTGTGTGGTTAAGAATGACCTTATCCAAGGAAAGATCTGGCTTTGTCTTTGGCTACAGAGAGGTGATCTCTAGGGCCTCCATGTGTCATATCTGGCAGGAGTGTCTTTGCTTGCCTGAGGGCTTTGGCCACACAACAGTCAAACAGTGTGATTTTGGATGGGGGATTGGGGCCATGCAGTATCAGTTTTGCCTCTAGAAGGAACTGGAGATTAAAGGTATCAACCCATAGTGACATCCGGGAAGGGCTGGAGACTAAAGGTCAACAACTTGGGCAGTATGTAATTGCATCCCAATAAAAACTCTGGATGCCAAAGTCTCAAGTGAGCTTGCCTAGTTGACAATGCATGCTGTCACAATGATACTAGAAAAGTAATGCCTCCTGACTCTATCAGGAGAGCTCACTGAAAGCTCTGTGGTTGGTTCTGCAGGCCTCAAACTCAGACTCAGTCTCAGCCTTATACTTACCAGCTTGAGACTTGGCCTTACATAATTTTTCCCCTGGCAGATTTTAATGTATAGCCTTTCCCTGTAGTAAACTACAACTATGAGTATCATCTGTTTTAGTGAATACTTCTAGCAAATTGTCAAACTTGAAGGTGGTTTTAGAAACGTCTGAAACTTGGGAGTTGGTGTCAGAAGTGAGGAGTATGTGGAGAAATATGTTTGTAGTTGACCGAGTTTGTAGTTGACTAATCATACGGCTGGTTAAACTCTTGTACCTTCCTTATTTAAATCTAGAAATTCCCCAAACTTTGAAAGATATTTTACTTTACCACTCAAGTTACCTTAACAGGACTCTCACTATTAAAAATCACTTTGAAGTGATAGTGTTTATGTATAGATAATATGGCCTTGTCTTATTTTTTTCTTTGCTCACAAACAATAAAAACCACCCCCACCTCCACACTCCCAGTAATAAATGCAGAAGCATGTTTTGTTGGTTTTATTTTGTTTTGGTAATGTGAATGGTAGTAATATTCAGAAGTGAATGAGTCACAAACAAGTAAAATTTCTAAAAATTAGTAATAGTTGATCTGTCAAGGTCAGATGTTAGAAAATTAACTTCATCAAAAGACGTGCTAGTTTTCAAACAAAATATTAATTAAATCACACTTTCATTTGTGCTTTTACTAAATGCTTATACTGCACTCTGCAAGAGGCTGTTCACAATCTTGTTGTTGGTAGTTTTTTTGTTTTTTGGGGTTTTTTAAGGTTATAAATACAAATTTGGTAAGCAGAATTTAAGACGCCCCGCCCAAATCCTCCCAATTGGGGAACATGCTCTGCATAGTCCCAAGATATGTGAATATAACAGATTTGACTCTGATGAATAGGTTATATTACATAACACAATAGACTTTAAAGCAGTGGGGTTATCTGGGTGGACCTAACCTTTTAAATCTTGATCTAAAGGGCAAAGACAGAGAAAGATGGAGATTTGATGCATAAAGAGGATTCAATACACCATTGCTGGCTTCAGGATGGCGGGAGCAGCTACAGAGCCCCCAGGGAAGCTATGGACCACATCTGATAGCCAGCATGGAAATAGGGACCACAGTCCTACAACCAGAAAGAGCCGAGTTCTATCAACAAGAATGAGTTTGGAGGCAAATTTCTGTTTCCCCAAGAATGTGCAGATAATGAGAACTCAACCAGGCTAACCTTGATTTCAGCCTGTGGTTCTCTGAGCAGAGAGAGCCATGCCATGCTAGAGTCCTGACCTAGAGAACTCTGAGCTAGAAAATGGCCACTGTTTTAAGCCACAAAGTTTTTGCTAATTTGACACACACCAATAAAAGCTAATAAACACAAGAACAAAACTGCATATGTTTGACTGACCTCTGCTCAGAATTTCACTCTGAAAATAGGGACACTTATGTGCTAAGATTCATTCACCATGTAGCCCCTAGTTTACCATAGCCAATACTGAAAATTCATAAACCCACTCTGAACAAGAAATACAGACAAGATACTATGCCATAAGCTATACACTGAATATTTGTGTCCTCCAAAATTCCTATGTTAAAACCTAATGCCCAATGTAACGGTATTAGGAGGTGGGGCCTTCAGTTCATGAGGGTGGAGCCCTTACGAATGGGATTCCTGCTCTTATCAAAGAGACCCCACAGAGCTTCCTACTCCTTTCTACCATGTGAGGTTACTGCAAAAAGATGGCCATTTAGAAAATGGGCTCTCTCCAGACACAATGTGCTGATGCCTTGATTATGGGCTTCCCAGTTACCATAACTGTGAGAAATAAACTTCTGTTGTTTATAAGCCACTCACTTTATGGTATTTCATCATATTAGCTAAGACTAAGTATGGACTAAGAATGGAATGTTTTTATTGCCTATAAACAGATAATTTGGAAACCTCAACTCTCTCTCTCCTATATGGAAGGTGTTCAAAAAGTAACTTGAATATGCTGTGAATTATCTCTTGATTTTCTTGAGCCATCTTAAGGGGTGGGAACAGGCAGTGCTCAAGCCTTCTTGAGACATACATGGGAAACGACCATATGCTCATTGCAGAATGACAAACTCTCTATGTATCTAGAAAGAGGTTGGAGGTCACTTAAGAGGAATCTCCCGAGAGTCTTCATAGAACATACTGCCACAGCTGCTCCCCGTCTCATTCTCTTTTCATTCATTACTACAATGCTGCCATATTATTTTTAATAAAACACAAATCTTATCATGTGGTTCCCCCACTCAAAATAACCAACTGTGATGGCCCTCAAGATAAATTTATTCATCCACTTATATGCTAACTATTTAAGTGTGTACAATATGCCAGGTTCTGGGCTAGGTGATAGCGACACGATGGTAAGTATGACAGACAAGGTCCTGCTCTTCACTGAGCTCTGCTCTTTCAAAAATATACTTCCTGTCTTATTCATAAAAGACTGTTTTTTAAATGTTTTGTTTTTTTTTTAATTTTTGAGGGGGGGTGCAGAGTGTGAGTGAGGTAGGGGCAGAGAGAGAGGGAGACACAGAATCCGAAGCAGGCTCCAGGCTCTGAGCTGTCAGCATAGAGTCTGACACAGGGCTCGAACTCACCAACTGTGAGATCATGACCTGAGCTCAAGTCCAACACTTAACCAAATCAGTCACCCAGGCACCCCCTATTTTTAAAAATGTTTTGATGTTTATTTACTTTTGAGAGAGCGCCCACCCGTAAGCGGGGGAGGGCAGAGAGATAGGGGGACAGAGGATGCAAAGCAGCCTCTGTGCTGACAGCAGAGAGCCCTATGCAGGGCTCGAATTCACAAACCATGAGATCATGAGCCAAAGTTGAATGCTTAACCAACTGAGCTACCTATGTGCCTGGCTATAATTAGTATTTAATCCTTAACTTGGGTTTCACTCCTCTGGGAAGCCCTCTTTGACAATTTTAGGCAAATTGGGCACCCCTTCTCTGTGTTCCCATAAAATACTGTTCCTAACCATATAATAACATCGACCATGTTGTAATAAAATTGCATGAGATTACATATCTGAATCCTCCATAAGCAGAATATAGGGAGAAAATTCAAGAAGTGTATACATTCCAAATTCCTAGAGTCAATAAGAGATTATGAATGAGTAGTGCCCCTTGAGAGGAGCTAACCCTGGATCTACTTCCTTCTGTGGGATGGGATATACAATATATATACACAATGGAGAGAGTATCCTAACTTGAGAGTAAGAACTAATCTGGGAGGCTAGCTCCCAGAATGAGATCCTGTGCTAGCCCACACATCTTACATTATGTTATGCTGTGATGATAATTCCTCCTGACCCTATACACCCTCTGTCTCAATTATGAGCTCCTGGAGGTCTGGCCCTTTGAAGACTCCAGTATGCAAGCTGGGAGGTCAGCTACTATCTAGCACAAAGAGGCTATTAATCAGCTTACCTAGTGAGACAACAATCTTGAATGACAGAATTTGAGAGTGAAAAGTTGTTTCAAGTTTTCTAAAACATTCCCTGTGAGAAATCACAAGTAAAATGTGGATCCTAACAGACAGAGCCAATATAGGAACTCTCATGTACTTAGAGAGGAAGGGGAAAAGAAGTCTAGGGCAAGGAGAGATGCAGAGCTCAGAGACAGGGCCCAGGCTTTCTGCACATCTTGTTATTTAACCTATAAGGAGGTGGGGCAGGAGAATGTCAGCTGGATAAAAGGAATCCAAGGGCCTATGGGCTAACAGTTCTCTTTCATGGACATCACTTGTTGGGGAGAGGATGGAGGAGGTCAGAGGCCTCTCAGAGGATCCCTGTTGTAAGTCTTGTACCCACCTAACCTGCGAAGGAGAAATGAAACATTGGGGAAGGAAGGTTCCCAGGCAGACTGAGTTAAAATGGGCTATTCTTCACAGGTTGTGTGCATGTACAAAGGACCTGACAACTTCTGTGTTCTGCTCCATCTTCTCCATTCCCAACATGCCCCGCCCCCTACACACACAAACACACACAAACGTGACACAGAGGAAGACTGAGAAAGCCCTGAGATGAGAAAAGGAAGAAAGACTTCAAGGTAATGGTAGGTCAGTAGCAGCTGCTCCAGTTCAAAATCTAAATGGGGCTAACTACACCATCAAGAACAGAAGCCTCTACTGATAGAGACAGTATCAGAGAGCAGATGCCAGGAAGGATACAGAGGACATCCCCAGGGCCAGCAGCCTTAGATATCGTGCTCCACACTCCCGTGTCAGCCACAATGATTGATACATAAACCCCTCAAGATGGTTTTGTTAGTGTGGACAGGGGAGGGGAAGCAGGAAAGTGAGGTTTGTGAGGCACCTAGAAGGGCACAAAATGTAAGGAGCCATCCGCCTCAGGGTCATGCAAGCACAGGGCTGCCACCAGAGAGGGAAGCCTCCTTACATTTTACACCCAAGGTGCCTCTCTCACCCACCCTAGCCTAGTCCTGGGTCTGGATGGGGAAATAGAGAAACAAACAGCAAGAGATGATTTGATAGCAAAGACACTGAGTTATTTTGTGTTATATTGCATTTATTTTTAGTGCCTGTCAATCTGCCCAGTAGGGTAGGGACTCCAGAATAAGAATGCATTACAGAAACAGCTCCATTTTCTTTGTATATTAGAGTATAAGTGGATAAATTGTGAATCTATTAGATGTGTCTCAAAAATTATTATAATGTTTAATCAGATTTCTCTATGTAAATTACGCAAATCACTATAAAAATCATTTTTTCTCTATACTTTTATACATTCTCTAAGCATATCATGTGCCTGTTAAATCACATGCTACCTCACTCAACACTGAAACAAAATCAAGAACATCAATTTCTTAAGCGCCAATAAAAAGATGGCCACTTTACTCCCCTGCCAGCCTACAGCATATTTCCTAGCATCCTCTTGTGAAGTCTGCCAAAAAGACACATGATCTAAAATCTTAAATTGCTATAAATCTGAGATACTATGGCAATTTGCCTAATTTAAGCCATTAAGACACGTGTCGTGGTTCCTTCCACAAATTTCAAGAATGTTCACATGTTCTATTTAATAACTCCATAGGTAGCAGTATTATGTAGGAAACTGCTGCTAGGACCTGCAGGTTTTACCTTTGTTCTCTACCAAGTAGCTGAGTGTTCTTGGATAAGTCACTTATTCTTTCAGGGTATTATATTCATCACACTAAAAGGCTAACCTAAACAACTTCCAAAGGCCCACCTGCTCTTCTAACATTTCTACTTCAAGGAGGCAGTATCTTCTAATGTTATTGCTCAAAAAATTTATTTTCATGAGGCAGTAGTACAGAAACAAAGTGAAATTGTAAAAACAGGATCATTTCCTCACTGCATTCTGTAGGTGAGGAAAATTTGTTTACTAGGGTAATGACAAAACTGTGCCTGGAACCCAGGGCTGCTCTTTACCAGCTTGGTGCTCTTCCTGGTGATTTCTAATCCTTTTGGAAAGGCCATTAGGGCTGAGAGTGCCGGCTCTGAAGCCAGCCTGCTAGGTTTACATTCCTGTTCTCACTCATCAGCTGTGTGATCCTCGCCTCAGTTTCCATGTCTACAAGATATGAGGAATAACACCAACTGCAAAGGGCTGTTGTGAGGAGTAAAATAATGAGTACAAAGCAAACGCATAGGACCCTTCCTGGCAGCCAGTAAGTACTTAGCAAATGTTGGTCTTTATTACTACTCTGATGGCACATGTGGGCAATACAGAGACCAAAACATTCTGTGTGTACACAGAAGAGAACATAAAAGGCTTGCTAATAAATTCCACTGGAGATTTACTCATCTAAAAAGTCCATTCCTTACTCTCCTAAGCACACCATATAGATAGCAGAAAGGAAATTTTTGTCAGGACTAGAGATAAAAGAAATGTGAAGTCATTTACTAGCAGAGTTTTAGGGAGGAACCCTAGCTTCCCACCTTCACTTTATCATTAGTAACTGGATTCTGGAAAGCTAGACCATGTCTCCAAGTCTCAGTTTCCTTCTTGGAACTTTTCCTATCCAAGGATACTTCTGGAGGTTTCTCAGACATCATTCATAATTGAGGTCAAAAAGGAGATTCCATATATTAATTTTAATAATTCTCATTAAGTGAACAATATATAATCTTTAATTACCAAATCTTTTGTTTCCTTGTTTCACATCAGATTTCCTGCCATTATTAATTTAGGCATGATTATAGGAAAACATGCATAATTTGCAATTCAAACAGTCTTTAATCTTAAAAGGATTTTCATGGGTGGAAGAAATGGTGAACAAGTGCCCCAGCTCTGTCCCTTGCATGGCCCACCACTTGCGCAAGGGATCTCAACTCATAAAGGAGGAGCAGCGCTGTATGGCTTTAAAATGACTTCATTCCCATATTTACATATTTTTAATAGGGCTATGATGAATCTCCTTCCGCTTGACTCCTATTTTGAGCTGTGATATTTTAATCTCCATTCTTGCTGCAACTTAGCAGATGAATGTGCAGTGTGACAGAGCTCAGAGGAAATAGTATAAATAAAGCAAAGTGGAGCTATGACATCTCACATTTTATAGCTTTTTTATTGTAGCCGAAGCATAAACAGAGCACAGCTGTGTTATACTTACCGCTGTGAGCACTCCCTCAATCCGCACCCCCTATTGCTTTTAAAAAGACAGTGCTCTTACTCAGAAAGCTATGGCTGTGGGTAGCATGGCCCCACCAGGGCAGCCTCTACCCCAGACCTCTCCATTTAATGTGTTTCTCCTCTTATAGATGTAGATTTGTCAGGTTCTGTATCATTCGTCCGACTGAAAACCAATATGCCAACCGCAGCCCAGACTGTACTGCAGCAAAAGTGCACTGCTCTCACCGAGTGGAAGACAACACCACAACCAAAACTATAATTTTCACTCCTTCTCAACACACACATTGCACCCAAATAATGTCCAAACACTCTCTTAATAGAAGACACACAACTAGCTGGAAGTATTCAAAATAGTGCACTCTCTTAACGAGAAGCCCCTTCTAAAATGAAGAAGTTATACTTCTCACTTTCACGTTAATTCTTAGTCATGTTTGGGTGAAAGTTGGAAATACCAAGAGGGTGAAACAGAGCGAGAGCTAACAGAGTGGCACTGAGATGAGCAAAATAATTTCACTTGCTGAGACAGTCATCAGAGTTTATAATCTTCCAGGCTTGTTACATACTTCAATAAACCTGAAGAAGACACCGTAAACCAAGCAGCGAGCACATTCCACACTCTGACAAATAAGAAATTATGTATACACAGGGTCCAGGACAAGCACCTGATCTAAGCAAAGCCAATCAGAGTCCTTCCTTGAGATATTTTATTTAAGTAGGATGGAAAAAGCAGCAAGCTATGAAATTCCTGAGCTGGCATCCATGGAGACATTCCTCCCCTAGGGAGAAATCTCTATTGCAGCAAGAAAGAGTAAAGTCGCTATCTAAAGTGACAGGGAGACAAGGCAAAGGGATCAAACCCTGAAAGAGGAGGACTCCATGGTCCCAACTTCTCCCTAGGCCAGTCCTCAGAAGCCATTCCTGCCTTCCCCCAATTTGGTACTTGCCTTCTTTGTATTCCTTTACCCAACACATTTCAGCTTTTTCTTTTAAGCCACCTCAAATCAGGTTTCATCATAAATAAATAAATAAATAAATAAATAAATAAATAAATAAATAAATAAAAAGCCTAACTATTACACCTTCTAGAAGAGACACTCTTTTTCAGTTGGCTTAGGATTTTTTCTTCTTTTTTCAAATACCACCACACTCTTTGTGGGAAGGAGGGAAAACCCTCTGGGCTTGTAAAGGAATGTGTAATGAAAATTCAAAGACACATGCATCCAAGTGAAAAGAATATAGGGGCATAGTAGCCTATACACCAGCGAAGTGAACTGAAAGACAGGAAGATTGATTTGCATCATCATTAACATGGAAGGAGAAAAGCACAAGAACACAATAACCGCAAGAACCACCTCCATTGACAAACATAATTGTTTCGAAACAACAGGCCCAACTGGGCTAACACAGGGGCAAAGTTGGTACCCCAAGCTTCTCAGCTATCTATCCGCCCAAAGTTGCTCTTCTGCCAAGCTCATTGTTTACCAAGCTGCCAGCCCAGCCCAGGGATCTGATTAGCAATTTGCACTTTTGTGAGAGGATTAACAGAATTCCTTTGTTTTGATGTCGGATTATCAAACTGCATCTTTAAAGAGGTGTGACCTCATCCAGATTCATAAGCCTGCTCCCTTGAGAATGACTTGAATTTTACTCTACTTGCGCAACATATAATTTCATAAAGGAGTTACTGTCAAAACATGGTACTCAATTCTTGATGTGTGCGAAGAAGCACATTTGTAATGTAAATAACCTCAGAAGTTTTGTGATATTTTAAAATAACCCATCTGGTGGGAAAACAAGGATTTTCAACCCATTTGGTTCCAGCACTGTAAATTAGTGTGCATCTAGCTCATAGAACCCAGAGATAAACCCCATTCCCAAACAGAGACTCATGATGCTTTTCTTTTCAAGGGCAAGCATTTTTAATTGTCCCATTCTCTTGAAATATTTTGAAAAAGGAAAGCAGAATGAGCAAAAGAATACACTGAGGAAAACCAAAGAATTCGATGGCTAAGTTCAACACGATGATGATATCAGACTGTTTATAGTGCATGGTCTGTGTGTCCAGCTTTACCTAAATAAGGATGAAGGAAGAAAAAACAACTCAGGTTTATATTTCATTGACTAATAGGCAACTAATCAGAAAGAGAGTCTTGGAAATTTCCACCAAAGTTGGGCACAAGTAAAACTTTCAAAGGGGGCATGTGCAGGGTGGTATGCAACAGACTGAGAAAATTAGTCTGCAGACTTTGCACTGGTGTGATTTTTACTTGAGGTGGCCATCTCAGATAGAAGGCACAAGAACAGTGCGGGCTGTGAAAGGCATGCATTCCTGGTGTGAGAACTGTATCTTGGGAAGTACAGAAATGCTCATTCAGCTACAAATAGCAAAAGGGCAGTCTGGCCACAACAAATGCTCAAAAAGCCAGACACTGCTGCAGATGAAACGGCAGCTTTAGTTGTTGACAAACTAAAAATCAAAACAAACAAGCAACCAGAACATCCTGTCTCATAAAGAGGAAGTATAATTAAATATGTGTCTATTTTTAATATTAATACAGATTGTTACCCAAGGTTGATAGATTGGGAATGTTTCTTTCAGTTAGGCAGGCCCTGATAAATCAGGTGAAAGGTATGTTTCTCTGTATGTTTGTAAGTACAATGCATATACACATGGCTATTAAATCGATGGTTCTTTTTTAATTAATTTATTTATTTAGAGAGTGAGAGAGAAACAGAGCACAGGAGCAGGGGAGGGGCAGAGAGAGGGAAACAGAAAGTCCCAAGCAGGCTCCACACTGTCAGCTCAGAGCCCAACATGGGGCTCGAACTTATGAGCCATTAGATCATGACCTGAGCCAAAGTCGGACACTTAACCAACTGAGCCACCCAGGTGCCCCTGAATCCCTTTTAAACAGCTTTCTCTTATATTGGAAAATAGCCCTTCTACATGGATTATTTGCTAGTTTTGCCTTACTAACTAAATTGGAAGTATCCTTTAAATGTGGATCATGGAGCGCCTGGGTGGCTCAGTCAGTTGAGCATCTGACTTCAGCTCAGGTCAGGATCTCACAGTTGGTTGGTAAGTTTGAGCTTCACATGGGGCTCTGTACTGACAGCTCAGAGCCTGGAGCCTGCTTCAGATTCTGTGTCTCCCTCTCTCTGTGCCCTTCCGCCACTCATGCCCGCCTGCGCTCTCTCTCTCTCGCTCTCTCTCAAAAATCAATAAACATTAAAAAAAAAAATTTTTTTTCAACGTTTTTTATTTATTTTTGGGACAGAGAGAGACAGAGCATGAACGGGAGAGGGGCAGAGAGAGAGGGAGACACAGAATCGGAAACAGGCTCCAGGCTCCGAGCCATCAGCCCAGAGCCTGACGCGGGGCTCGAACTCACGGATCGCGAGATCGTGACCTGGCTGAAGTCGGACGCTTAACCGACTGCGCCACCCAGGCGCCCCTAAAAAAAAAAAATTTTTTAAGTGGATCATGTCTCTTAAGAGCCTCATCCAGTGGCCTGCATACAGTTTGGTGTTCAATAAAAGTTGGATAAATAAATTCAAAAGACTTGTAGTTAATTAAACAAATACGTCAGGGAGAGTGGGAGGAAAAAAATAATTTAGTAAGAATTTGACTTTAACCACAAAGCTGCCTATATGGAATTCAAGAAGAAAACAATGTGCATTATTTATACTTTCTGTAACCATAAATATAGAACACCAGCCAAAATCAATCTTGAATTATTCATTTAGTCAACATATATCTGTAGAATGTCTCCATTTGCTAGGAACTAACTTGGGTTCCAGAGATAGAGCGGTAAACAAAACTAACCACCTCCTTGCCCTCGTAGAGCTAACATTCTACTCGGGGAGAAAAAAAAAAAAAGATAAATGAATTGATATTATGCTATGTTAGTTAGAAAAGGTCTAAGGACAAAAATTAAAGGGGTGATAGAAAGTGTTTAGGGAAGTGCTAGATAAAGTTTTAGAGGAGAAGGAAGGGCCTCACTGAGAAGGTGCCATTTGAGTCAAGACCTGAAGGAAGGACTGGTATGACTAACTTGGTAATGGAGCAAGAGCATTATAGGTAGAGGAAACCTTGTAGAATGCAAAAGCCTTAAGAAGGGTGGTGCCCAGCCTGTTAGAGAAAGACCAATGGGCAGTATGGTTACCGCGGAGTGAGTGAGAGGAGGAGAAGCAGAAGGTGAACTCAGCAAACAGAAGGATAGGGGTGACTCTGCTCCATGAGGGTCACGGTTAAGGACTCCCCTGAGAAAGGAAGCCATTGCAGGGTCTGGAGCAGAGAAGGACAGAATATGACTAATCTGATTTACACTGTAAAGGATCACCCTGGTTGCCATATGAAAACTGACTGAAGGGGAACAAAGGCAGGAGTCCAGTTAGAAGCCTATAGCCGCAAGCGGAAATGATGGTGGCTTGGACCAGACTGGAAATAGTGGAGATGAGGAAAGGTCCTCAGAGCTTGGAAATATGTTGAAGGTCATGCTGACAGAGTTTTGCCAAGGGATTAGGTGGAGTATAAGTGAAAGATAGGAGTTGAGGATGATGAAAGTTTTGGGGTCTGAGCAATGAGAAGAATGGATTTTCCTTTACCTGGGTCAAGGAAAGATTTCCAGGGAAACAGGTGTGAAGGGCACATCCAGGGCTCATATAGATGTGCAGTGTGGAGTTGCCAAGGAGCCATTCCGGCATGTGTGTGTGGAGTTCAGGAGAGAGGTCACAATGTAACAGAAATTTATATTTCCCAAACAACATTCTTCCTAGCTCTGAACACTACAAGCAATTGTTTTTGAATGAGTCTTTATTTAAAAGGACAGAATTTGCAGGGTCTAACATAATGGCCTTTTAAAAAGTACAGAAATCCGTATCCAGACATTTGCCTTTAATAGAAACAATTTCTTAAAGATCATACACTGATAAATCATAGGCAGTTAAATTCATGCTGTCAATGCACATAATGAATGCTAAAGGAATAGCCTAAGTTTGGTCATCTGACCTGATAGGTCTGGAGATCAGATAATTCAGAACAAATATTTAGCACCATCCCTGGATGTATATGTTTCACATTTTTCCAGGAATGGAAAGGAAACTTACATGCTCATGCTTCTGAAGGTCTGTTGATGATACCTCATACTGAGCACATGTTTCAGCTTCAAGATTTATGTAAAATTTTAAAAATAAACTTAAAAGATTAAATGTTTTAAAGTTCTTAATTATATGACTTGACCTCTAAATAACTATGTAAAAATGACTTTGAGAACTGTATATTAATTACATTATAGTCATTTTCATCATCACCATCATAGCTATCTTTTCTTAAGCTCTCCTACATCCCAGGCCTTGTGTATGACTTTTATAATACTACATATCAGACTCTGTGTGCTCTATGTATTAAATCATTTAACATTAACCCCACATTATTCATAAATATTTGTTACACTCAAGCCAAATGTCTCATGAAAGAACTTTATACAGAAATGTCTTCTATTTCATTGTGAAATCAAAAACAACAGCGAAGAATAAAATGTACATAAATATGGGGAATTGGAAGCAATTGAGAAAGTTCTACTCCTGGGTACTTGTCATGTAAGTGGGAAATGTCCATCTGAACAATAATCCTATACTAAATGTCCTCTACCAAATTAAATGCCCTATTCCAGTGAAACATCATCCATGACAATGAATTGACAATAATTTGAGTTGCTGGTTAATAAAAATTAATATAGCACTTGTAGAAATAAAAAGTAATCTAAAACTATTGGCCTTTAGTAAAGAGCAAAATTACTGTACAAAATATTGAAAGGAAAAAAGTTACATTTCTAAAAATCCAACCAATCTAATCAAGTATTTATGATATGTATCTGGATGTCCAGAAACAAATTAAAATAGAAAATATACTTCCACAGTCTTCAGTATTTCTTCCAAATCCTATATCCACTCAAGTTGGCAGGACATAATCAGTGGTTTATTTGGATATTGTCCACAGTTGTAAATGAGCATCATCGTTTCTGTGTTTTGGCAATGGACCATGTAAATGATTATACTGCTATATATTTAATGTAGTAGATATAAAACATGGCACAAAGTAAAAGTACCAAGTTTAGAAAACCATCTCATCAAATAACTTCCCTAAATTCCTCAACGTAAGTAGCCTGCAGACGGTAGGGTTGCCAAATGTAGCATCTCCATTAACACAATCACTCAAGTAACTTTCCATTTCTTCTCCTATCACTTTCACCCCATATCCCAACCCTCTAGATCCCGTTTATAAAAAGGAGTGAAGAGTGACATAAAGTGTGCCTCCTGGCCAGCACAGAGTCAGAGGTGGGTTCCATGGCCGATCTAGCACCCCCTCTACAAATCCGGAAGGAAATCTACTGAAACACACAGGAGAGAAGACACACACGCTTCTTTGACATCTTTCATGTTCGTGAAAGCCGACTATAATTTTCTTAGAATATTAAAGTGCCATATTTTTACTGTCATTTTAAACTAAAAAGAAAAGTAGGGCTAAAATACATAATCAGTAAAATAGTTAAGTAGGCAAATTTTATTTCTCCAAATCTTACATCTTCTTTGACAACAAGCTTCTTTTTCTTCTGCCACTTCTTTCCTCAGACCTGCCTCTGACCACATTAGAGTTCAATTTATTTGTCAGTGAAGCTGAGCTCAAGGCGAACACCCCATACTCATAACATTCCCTTTGCTTTTTCATTCTCATCAAAATGTACCTTCTTTACCATGTTCTATTAGCCCAGCCCAAATCTTGAACTTCTAAAACCACAGCTAGCCAAGTGATAATACAGTTGCTGCCAATATGCCAGAGATTAGAAGCAGAAACTTGGAGTTGCAAAGGAAATTTCTGAGGTAATTAATTCAACTCTTCACTTCAAACTAGAATCCTCTATGTAATTTCTCTATAGTCATCTCAGACTCCGTACAACTCTATCCAGAGATCAAAATGCACTTCATTTTTTTTAAATAAGTAAATCCATGTTGACAGACTGGAAGGCTCAATTTTTTTTTTAAATGTCTTTATTTTTGAAAGAGAGACAGAGTGTGTGTGAGAGAGAGAGAGCGCAAGAGCGTGCACGAGCGGGGCATGGGTGGAGAGAGACGGGACAGAGGATCTGAAGTGGGATCTGAAGCAGGTTCCATGCTGACAACAAAGAGCCTTATGAGAGGCTCCAACTCAGAACCACAAGATCATAACCTGAGACTGTCAGTCGCTTAAATGACTAGGTCATCCAGGCGCCCCCAAATGTCCTTCATCTTGGTGTAAAACATCCAATTTTAACTTTACTGGTCTCGGTTCTAGAGCTATGCATAATCATTTGTGTTTCAAACCCAGATGCAAGCCCACCTTTCACCCAGTTCTGTGTCCTGGGTTGCTGACTTCTATAACATATCAAGAGAGCCCCTTGCTCCCAGGCTTCCGGTGAGGTTTTGAAAATGAGAGGCTTCAGCCAGAGATCAAACAGTAAGAAAAGAGTGAGGTCAGGATACGTTATTTCTGCAGCTCCCTCCTTGCAAGTGACTTTCAGAGTCTGGTGGTATCTATCTCCCTAGTCAGGTGGGCCTCTCCATACAGCTCCTTTCTCCTGGTCCCTTCAGACCTAGAGGTGGTGACAACTCTCTGCTATTATTATCCCCAGAGTACTTCACCATCCTTGTTGGTTCCTTTCAATAACTGCTTTATTGAGATATAACTCACATACCACACAATTCACCCATTTAAAGTGTACAATTCAATGGTTTTTTGACATATTCATAAAGTTATACAACCATTACCACAATCAATTTTGGAACATTTTCATCTCTCTGAAAACAAACTCCATACTCATTAGCAGTCATTCTCTGTTTTCTCTCAACCCCTCAGCCTAAGGCAAACACAAATCTACTTTCTGTTTTTAAAGACTTGGCTATGTGGCTATTTCATATAAACGGAGTCATACTATATGTAGTCTCTTGTGACTGGCTCTTTTAGCTTATCAAATGTTTTCAAGGTTCATCCACGTTGAAGGGTGTATCAGTACATCATTTCTTTTACTTTCTAAATAATATCCCATTGTATAGATACGCCACATTTTATTTATCTATTCATCAGTTCATGGATATTTGGGTTCTTTCCACTTTTTGGCTATTATGAGTAATTTTGCTATGAGCATTGTGTGCAAGTTTTCATGTGGACATGAAAGATGTTTTCAACTCTTGAATGAACTTGAGAATGGAACTGCTGAGTCATACGGTAACTCACAAGGTTGAACCTTGTAAGAATCTGAGACAGACTCTTCCAAGCCGTTGCCCATCTTAGACTCCCATCTGTGATGTACGAGGGTTCTGATTCCTCCATGTCCTCTACCAATACTTATTATTACGTCTTTCTTATTGTGGAAATTTTAATGAGTGTAAAGTCTCTTACTGTGGTCCTGGTTTTCAAAACCCTGTCTATATCCTTATAACTATTCCTTTTATTAAATTCTCCTCAAATTATTCCACCTAAGTCCATCATCTGTTTGGGTTTTATTTCATCATCTATTTCTTGCCAGACCCTGACTGACTCCAAGGCCAATCCTTTTTGACATTTTGAAGGACTGTTTTGGAATCCTTCCTAAGTTTCTCTTTTTCAAGCTAAACAACTTCTCATAGGAACTATTAGTATCCAGATTATCTACCCCTATAATTCACCAGCTTTAGGCATTAAATTGTCAATGTCCTTAAAATTATTTTACCCAGAAGTGACATATCAACTGACTAGTATACTTTTCACCAGGTGATTATTTCATTGGTTATAGACACTATACTTCTTCTAATAATGCTGTTAAAGGTGACACTACCTCTTATCTGAGCAGATAGATCTTAACTGTTGGTTTATACTGAACATGAAATCAACCTGAATATCTTAAAAATGGACTGTCAAACTCAAATACCCCCTACCTATAATTGGCCAATTGATTTCAAAATTATATGTAGAATTACTTTTACACTGTTAAATTTCATCTTGTTAAGTTTGGGCCAACACTGAGTCTATCACTGACTTTCTAAGTACCAAATGAGATAAAATGGGTTAAAGTGGCAAGTGTGTCCTTGAACAAAAATGATAAAGTGTTAGTCCTCTTGCTTACTTTCTTCTTTCATCAAAGCTCTTTTTAATGAATAGACAAGGCTTAGCATGTCATATGTGGTCAAGTCTAAAGAAACAATTAGATGGACCCTACCTAGGAGTGTCCATTCTTTCTATTACATCCATTACAAGCCAAGACTCTTGGGGTCCCATTGCTATGCTAACCTACCCTAATAGCCTAAATTGCTATTTCTTGTCTTTTTGACACTAGCCATTCTGACAGATAGATGATATCTCACTATAATTTGATTTGTATTTCCCTGATGATTAGCGATATTGAGTATCTTTTCATGTGTCTGTTGGCCATTTGTATGCCTTCTTTCAAAAAGCATCTATTCAGGTTCTCTGCCCGTTTCTTAATTGGATTGGTTTTTGTTTGTTTGTTTGTTTGTTTGTTTGTTTTGGTGTTGAGTTATAGAAGTTCCTTAAATATTTTGAATATTAACCCTTTGTTGGATTATCGTTTGCAGGTATCTTCTCCCATTTAGCAGGTTACCTTTTTATTTTTTTGATGGTTTCCTTCACTATATAAAAGTTTTGTTGTTGTTGTTGTTGTTGTTGTTGTTGTTTCGTTTTGGTGTAGTCCCAGTGGTTTATTTTTTAATTTTTTTTTAGTGGTTTCTTTTTTTTTAATTTTATTTTTTATTTTTTAAAAATTTACGTCCAACATATAGTGCATACAATGATTTCAGGAGTAGATTCCTTAGTGCCCCTTACCCATTTTTAGCCCATCTCTTCTCCCACAACTCCTCTAGTAACCCTCAGTTTGTTCTCCATATTTATGAATCTCTTCTGTTTTGTCCCCCACCCTGTTTTTATATTAGTTTCCCTTCCCTTATGTTCATCTGTTTTGTCTCTTAAAGTCCTCATAGGAGTGAAGTCATAGGATTTTTGTCTTTCTCTAACTGACTAATTTCACTTAGCATAATACCCTCCAGTTCCATCTACGTAGCTGCAAATGGCAAGATTTCATTCTTTTTGATTGCCGAGTCATTCTCCATAGTATGTATGTATGCGTGTGTGTGTGTGTGTGTGTGTGTGTGTGTGTATATATATATATATGCCACCTCTTCTTTATCCATTCATCCATCGATGGACATTTGGACTCTTTCCATACTTTGTCTATTGTTGACAGTGCCGCTATAAACATGGGGGTGCATGTGTCCCTTCGAAACAGCACACCTGTACCCCGTGGATAAATGCCTAGTAGTGCAATTGCTGGGTCCCTGCGTAGTTCTATTTTTAGTTTTTTGAGGAACCTCCATACTGTTTTCCAGAATGGTTGCACCAGCTTGCATTCCCACCAACAATGCAAAAGAGATCCTCTTTCTCTGCAACCTCGTCAGCATCTGTTGTTGCCTGAGTTGTTCACATTAGCCATTCTGACAGGTGTGAGGTGGTACCTCATTGTGGTTTTGATTTGTATTTCCCTGATGATGAGTGATGTTGAGCATTTTTTCATGTGTCGGTTGGCCATCTGGATGTCTTCTTTGGAGAAGTATCTATTCATGTCTTTTGCCCAATTCTTCATTGGATTATTTGTTTTTTCGGTATTGAGTTTGATAAGTTCTTTATAGATTTTGGATACTAACCCTTTATCTGATATGTCATTTGCAAATATCTTCTCCCATTCTGTCGGTTGCCTTTTAGTCTTGCTGATTGTTTCCTTCACTGTGCAGAAGCTTTTTATTTTGATGAGGTCCCAGTAGTTCATTTTTGCTTTTGTTTCCCTTGCCTCCAGAGACGTGTTGAGTAAGAAGTTGCTGCTTTCTCCTCAAGGATTTTGATGGCTTCCTGTCTTACACTGAGGTCTTTCATCCACTTTGAGTTTATTTTTGTGTATGGTGTAAGAAAGTGGTCCAGGTTCATTCTTCTGCATATTGCTGTCCAGTTTTCCCAGCACCACTTGACGAGACTGTCTTTATTCCATTGGATATTCTTCCCTGCTTTGTCAAAGATTAGTTGGCCATACATTTGTGGGTCCATTTCTGGGTTCTCTATTCTGTTCCATTGATCTGAGTGTCTGTCCTTGTGCCAGTACCATACTGTCTTGATGATTACAGCTTTGTAGTATAGCTTGAAGTCTAAGATTGTGATGCCTCCTACTTTGGTTTTCTTTTTCAAGATTGCTTTGGCTATTTGGGGTCTTTTCTGGTTCCATACAAATTTTAGGATTGTTTGTTCCAGCTCTGTGAAGAATGCTGGTATTATTTTGATAGGGATTGCATTGAATATGTAGATGGCTTTGGGTAGTATTGACATTTTAACAATATTTGTTCTTCCTATCCAGGAGCATGGAATATTTTTCCATTTTTTTTGTGTGTCTTCAATTTCTTTCATAAGCTTTCTAAAGTTTTCAGTGTACCAACAGTTTATTTTTGCTTTTGTCTCCTTTGCCTGAGGGGACATATCTAGAAAAATGTTGCTAAGGCCATGATGGCTAAGAGATTACTGTTTACATTTTCTTTAGTTATTTTATGGTTTTAGGTCTCACATTTAGGTCTTTAATCCATTTTGAGTTTATTCTTGTGTATGGTGTAAGAAAGTGGTCTTCCTTCATCAAAGTTCTTAATACAAATAATAAAGAGGATAAGCCAATGAATAGAATGGGTAGCGTCTGACTACAGACCACTCTTTAGATTGATAACCATTATACTAATCTATATCCTTTAAATAAGGTTCTTCAGCTATTAATCCATGTTACCATACTGTCCACCAACCCAATTTCCTTCTTAATTTCTCAAAATTTTATGATATGTTATATAAGTACATTTAATAAATGATGGTATCTGTTAATAGAGTAACTGTATTTAAAAGAATTAAGTTACATGATTAGATCTTAGAGAACCCATACTACCTTCTTGTGAACACCATTTTGTTTTTGTGTTCAGAAATTATCTACATAAAAACACAATCTAGAAGCTTACTTAAATCCTTAAAGTATAAATAAAAATAAAATATAAATATAAAAAATCTTTTCTCTCATTAAAATTTTTTTTTATTTATTATTGTTGAGAGAGAGAGAGAGACAGAGAATGAGTGGGGGAGGTGCAGAGAGAGAGGGAGACACAGAATCTGAAGTGGGCTCCAGGCTCCGAGCCGTCAGTACAGAGCCCGATGTGGGGCTTGAATTCAAGAGCTGTGAGATCATGACCTAAGCCGAAGTCAAGCACTCAACAGACTGAGCCACCAGGAGCGCAATTTTCTTTTATTTTAAATTTCAGGTAACATTTACACATCTTGAGTCTTCTGACACTTCTTTTCTCCTACATTCTGTTTCAAATTTTGCCAACAATGGGTTTTTAAAAATGACTTCTATTTAGTAACCACCTCACTCCATCCTATATCCTTCCCCAATACGTAGGAGTTAATTATAGGCACTCTGACCATTCAACACTTGAAATCAAAACATCTAAAAGTCACCCTTGATTGTTCTTTTTCAACCCCCCCCCATCCAAACTCCCATCAGCTAGAGCTCTTCAAAATATATGAACTATATACCATTTGATTACTTCTCACCAACTCCACTGCTGTCAGTAGTACCAGCCAGAATTACCTCTCAATGGACTACAATAGTCTCCCCACTGATATCTGTTTCCACTTTTGCCCCCCTCTAGTCTACTCTCCACACAGTAGTGAGTAAGCTCTTAAAACTGTGTATCTGACCAAGTCACTCACTCACTTACAACCAGCCTCCATCTCACTCAGAATTGAGTCCAAGTGACCTGACCCTCTTTCCTTCCCAATGTCATTCCCTTGATGCTCCTTCCCACCCCCACCACCTGCTTCAGCTACACAGGCTCTCTTGCTGTTCGTGAAACTTAGCAAGCTCAGTGTCTCTTCTGGCTCTTTACCTTTGCCACTTCCTCTCCCTAAAGTCTCCCCATAGAAATTTCCATGGCTTGTCATAACTCAGGACTCAGGTGTCATCTCCTCAGAGAACTTTGCCTGGCCTCTTTATCTAAAATGGCACTTCCAACTCTACTCCTTACTCTACTTCATCTCCTTCTTCATTCATTTGGTTTATCACTATCTTGAAGTATTGTGTATTTATGTTCTTATTTCTGTCTTCACCCCTAGAATCTAAGCAGTTTCAGTGCAGGGGCTTTTTCTGCCTTGTTCATCCAATATATTTCTGGCCATCTATAATAACAACCTACACATAGTGAGCACTCAAAAAATTTTTTTTAGTAAATCGAATGAAAACCCCCAGGGAACAAACATAATACTATAAATTCTGATCTTGGTGGAAACAGGGAGAAATACAGAAGAGTGAGGACTGCTTTGGCAAGTCTTCCAGTCACACTGTGCTTTAGGACCCCCACATGAGAACACAGTCTTCATTCATGAACTACATCAATCAACAGACCAACAGGTCCAGTCTGAATCTGCTGATATCAGAAAACTGCAGCATATGAGAGCCTTCAATCTCAAGTGTGGGGCAGGAGTATTTTTTTCCCTATCTCAACCACCACTCTCCCAATTATAATAAATGAATAAAGTAGATTGAAGTTAAGGAAAAATAAAGCAAAATTAGAAGCTGGCAAAAAGCAAACCCACTGCCTGGGGCAGCCTGGGGCTGATGGATGATGACAGCTAGCAGACAAATCCTGTTCCCCATTCTAAATTCTGTCTACTACACAAATTAGCAAGCTCATCAATATCTGCACGGCATTTACCTTCTGCAGCAACAGCTGCTGCAAAATCACGAAGCTGACTTTTTGGGTTGTGGTCCTGCCGATGGGATGCAATTACAGGCCAATCGGGGTCCAAGATAACAGAATGACAACCCAGTATTACAGGAAAGGGTTTTGCAAGGGCTTGGAGGAAGACCAAGGGTCACCTGTATTGAATCTATCACTTGCCCCCAACTCCTCAATAACTAGATGTCTGAATGAGGAGATGTAAGTTAGTAATTAACCTGTGCTACCATTTAACCATGTAAAACTTAAAAACATTACGTCACTAAGCAGAAACTTGTAAGATATATAATCTCATATCTGGATTCTGCTTTAAACCTGGTTCTTTTTTTTTTAATTATGGTTCTTTTTGGGGTGCCTGGGTGGCTCTGTTGGTTAAGCATCTGACTTCTGCTCAGGTCATGATCTCAGACACTGGAGCCTGCTTCAGATTCTGTGTCTCCCTCTCTCTGTCCCCCCGCCCCCTGTTCATACTCTGTCTCCGTCTCTCTCAAAAATAAAAGTTAAAAAAAATTTTTTTAATTATGGTTCTTTTCATGAAAACTTGTACTCAGTGTAGAAACTATATTTAAAATCGCAAAACCCTTGGGGCACCTGGGTGGCTCAGTCGGTTGAGCCTCTGACTTCAGCCCAGGTCATGATCTCTTCGTTCATGAGTTCCAGCCACACGACGGGCTCTGTGCTAACAGCTCGGAGGCCTGAAGCCTGCTTTGGATTCTGTGTCTCCCTCTCTCTCCACCCCTCCCCACTCATGCTCGCTCGCTCTCTCTCTCTCTCTCTCTCTCTCTCTCTGAGATAAATAAACATTAAAAAAATTTTTTTTAATCTCAAAACTCTTCCATCCTTTAAAAAATTATGACACAATACAATCTTATATTTTAGCATGAGAGAAGAAATTTTGCCCCTCATCTTCAGAGAAGGGAGAAGAGATAAGACCAAATACAAGAAATACAATATATCTTTCCCTAAAAGTTTAAAATGAAATAGCAAAGAGGAAAGAGACTTTATGATTGATTTTACAAGGAATGGTTTATATGCACCTTTATGATGATAAGAATGGCAAAATATTCTTAAAACATCCTGCACTGGGAAAACAAAACTATGAGTGGCTTAGTTAATGATACACAGTAACAGTTTTGCCGAACTGAGACCCTGACCAGTACTGATTAGGGGAAAGGTGATTAAAAGAAAATAGAAGAGAGACTAGAGGGCCTGGGTCTATTTCAGGCATTTTCTCATTAAAGCCCTGAGATTTTTCAAAGTGGGTATCACTTATAACAAGAGAAACTTGTCTCTCTGTCTGTCTATGGCTAGTCATGCCCCTTCAGACTAAGAGGCCACACAGCAGTAGAGACATCCCAAGAGAAGGCAAGTATCCTCACCTGAGAAAGAAAAAGAAAAGGTCATCAAGAACCTTATTGCAGCTGAGAGAAGCCAAGACACAGGCTCCACTTACTCCTTGCCTTCAGCAAACTCTACTGATTTCAATAATCAGTGTGCAGGCTGCCTCCCAAGCTTAATGTGTGCAGGGACCCCGCTCCCTCCGGCATTGCTATTCCCAGCTGATATTTGTTGACAGTTGAAGATCTGGCTACTACTGGACATAGATGTCAAGATCCTTGTCGTTTGAAGAGATCTCACAGGGCAGGGGTAGTCACTCCTGCCTCTCCTCTGCTCTCAAGCATCTGGTACCTCTCTTAGTAAGGCATTTACCAACTCGTACAATTGATATGTATACAAGTGCTAGGATCCCCATCAGGTTGTGAGAAAACGTATATTTTCCTTTGGAGTCACCTCTAGAATACCACCTAAAAGAGTTACTCAATGCTCAATAAGTAGTGAGCTAAAGGGTGTCCTACTCACATTGCCCTTAGTTAAAAATGAAGATGAAAACATAGGAGAAGGGCAACAATAAAACAGTATTTTTATTTTTTCACAATGGTGGTATTCTTGTTGGCTCTCTACAGAAATCTAAACTTCTTTTTTTTTTTTTTAAGTATGATACATGTTTTCTCTAGATGGTGAGCCTCAGGAGACCAGAGACAATTTGTTCTCCCTAATATAATGCTTAATAATCTTGTAGATTCTCAATAAATGCCTGTTGATTAATGAGCATTCTACTAAAGCCAGCTAGATATTGATGATTCTCCCATTTTTCTTCCCGTCACTCATTATACCTTTCCTAAAAAGGAAACTTGTTTTAAATGATCAGTCCCTTTCTTCTTCAGTGAAGAAGACCTTTATCGAAAATATACCACCACAGGGGTGGGGTCTGTCGGGGCATTCACTCAGGCATAGAGCCTGGAGGATGAGAACAGATAACACAGAACTGTATTTAAAAGAAAAAAAAAAAAAAAAAATCCCGCCATTGCCTCTGGTCTTTGGAGCCCAGAAGCCAGGAATCAGTGCCCGGGGTCAGCCTCCACAAGTCTCAATTAAAGAAGATTTTAAGAGAAGAGCCATTTTAGAAATGAGAGTATTACTGTTGACTTGAAGGAAGTAGCAATAACAGAGAAAAGAGAAAAAAAAAAAAGGCTCTTTCTCTTTCCATATTGCTCTCTGATTCACTGTGTGACTTCAGACGTATCTGTAAGTTCTCTGTGCCCTACTTTCCTTACCTATGAAGCTAGGGGAAAAACCATGAAGTTCCATTAACTGTCAATAATTTGAATAGGATTAAGTTATATATTTTTACATTTTGTAATGTATTTTGACATTTTGTGACCCTTCTAAAATTCCCAGAAGATGGCTGCATGGTAAAAGTGATTAATACTATAGCATCCTTTTTGTGGAAATAAACCATCAATAATGCATTTTCAGGATTGCTATCTTCCTCATTATCTATTCTAGGGTGCTAGAAATAAGTAACTTGTGTTATTTTGTGGACTCTGACAGGCTGGTGCCTTGTCACACTCTTGCTTCTAATCTTCCAGAACTCTCGAGCTGAAAACCACTTTCAAACAGGGATTTCCTGGGTACTGCTAACACTGACATCAAAGCCTTCAGTTCAAGGGTCACATCTTCTCTCCCACTCCTCTGACGTCTCTGTCTGGCCTGAACTCACTGAACGAAATGCCCTCTTTATCTCGAAGAAGTGCAGGCTGCTATGAGAAGGAGTCTGGGGAGGGAGGTTATTGGTTGCAATTGTTTGAAAGATTCTAATAATTGCAGCTAGGGATCCATCCTCTCGTGTCACATAAGTTGGAAATGGGTCAGACATAATGCATTTGGTTAAGTGTCTAAACTGAAAAGGTGCTATTTTATTTTAAATGGCATAGTCTTTACAAAGGCTAAGGTTACTGGTGCAATGCTCTCTCATTTTAAAACGTATCAGGGACATGCCCTCTGAGGGTCATGCTTTCATTTGCTGATGTTAATTCTCAGCTGCCTGCTTCTCGTCCTTCATTGTACCCTGTGTCTTAGCTGGGCACGCTCCTGATTCCCTGCTATATCCAGACGGTCCATGTAAATAGTGTTTATGTTAAGGAAGTCATGTTCAGTGTGACTGGAGCACACAGAAACTGATGTTGTTGTCACTTTAGATTAAGCTCTTATTTTAGTAAAGGAGGCAATTGGAGCAGGCAGCTGAGTGGCCGAATGAAATATTCAGCTCATTTCATTTAGAGCTGCCCGGTTTCCATTGTTCATGCTGGCAAGGCTGGTTAACTCTGTTGGTGCCGGCACAGCAACAGCCCCCACTTGCTCATGCACCCACACTCAGGCTTCCTCCAGCTCACATATTTTAGTCAGCCATCAACACACATAGAAGTAACCAGGTGAGGGGCGCCTGGGTGGCTCAGTCGGTTAAGCGCCCGACTTCGGCTCAGGTCATGATCTCACAGTTTGTCGATTCGAGCCCTGCATCGGGCTCTGTGCTGACAGCTTGGAGCCTGGAGCCTGCTTTGGAGTCTGTGTCCCCCTCTCTCTGTCTGTCCCTGTCCCACTCATGATCTGCCTCTCAAAAATAAACGTTAAAAAAAATGTTAAAAAAATTAACACGTAACCAGGTGAACTATGCAGGCACAGTCACCCCTGGGTGCATCTTTGTGACCTCTTATCCATTTATACGCCCCAAGTGGCTGGTTTAAAAAGGAGTGTCTATATAAGCATAGACTATGTCTGAATCTCCAGGTACAACTGGAAGATAAGATGCTTAAAACAGTGTTTTTGTGTTAAAGTGAAAAATGTGTTTACCAAAGGAAGATGATGGGCTTAATTCCTTGAAACGTTGTAAGTACTGCCTGTAACAAGGAGTTGTTTAAAACACAAGTAGATACTATTATCATTCCAAAAATGCACTGGTTACATAAATTTTTGCTGGGAACTTATTATTTGGAAAAACTTTTACAGACAGCACCTTAGTAGCACTTTGCTACTTTCCTGGGAGTGTCACTGACTATGTCCCCGCCACTTTTGGGAATTTGAGGAACCTGTTCTGAGACTCTCCTACCATTCTGTTATAACCCAACTTGGTCAGAGTCTTCTGACTACTGAAGCTTTTTCTCTCTCTCTCCCTTTTTCTTTCTCTGTTTCTCTCCCTCCTTCTTTCTCCTTCCTTTAAAAAAGAAAAAAAGGGGCACCTGGGTGGCTCGGTCGGTTAAGCGTCCGACTTCAGCTCAGGTCATGATCTCGCGGTCTGTGAGTTTGAGCCCCGCGTCGGGCTCTGTGCTGACAGCTCAGAGCCTGGAGCCTGTTTCAGATTCTGTGTCTCCCTCTCTCTCTGCCCCTCCCCTGTTCATGCTCTGTCTCTCCCTGTCTCAAAAATAAATAAACGTTAAAAAAAAAATTTTTTTTTAAAGAAAAAAAAAAAAAGTTGAGCCAGAAAAGGTGACTGAAGGAAATGATTAAATATTGTTTCCATATATCAAAATTCTTGGTTAAATGAAGAACTTTTAATAGTTTTCACCCATAAGAAAATGTCTGGTAGAATGAATCATTTCATCAGCTCAAGATCTTGAGAAAGTAGAAATTCTTCTTAACTACCGCTTACTGATATTACTTAATGTCTATATAAGGTGCCAGTCATCACTGAACAATAATAACAAATTGTTACTATGGAGATGCATTCAACTCTAAATACAAAAATAAGTGACAAGTATATACTAGGCTCTATGCCTTCATGGTATCTAAATATTTAATAAGTATTTATTATGTAGATCCAGGTTTTGTGGGGCCACAAAGCTTATGCAATTTTAGAAAGAGAATACAAATTAAAATGATTAGTTTAATATGAAAGTAAACATCCACGGGCGCCTGGGTGGCTCAGTTGGTTAAGCATCCGACTTCAGCTCAGGTCATGATCTCATGGTTCATGAGTTCGAGCCCCGCAACAGGCTCTGTGCTGACAGCTCGGAGCCTGGAGCCTGCTTCGCAATCTGTGACTCCCCCTCTCTCTCTGTCCCCTCCCCAGCTCAGACTCTGTCTCTCAAAAAATAAATAAATGTTAAAAAAAATTTTTAGGGACGCCTGGGTGGCTCAGTCGGTTAAGCGGCTGACTTCGGCTCAGGTCATGATCTCACGGTCCGTGAGTTCGAGCCCCGCGTCGGGCTCTGTGCTGACGGCTCAGAGCCTGGAGCCTGTTTCAGATTCTGTGTCTCCCTCTCTCTGACCCTCCCCCGTTCATGCTCTGTCTCTCTCTGTCTCAAAAATAAATAAACGTTAAAAAAAATTTTTTTAAGTAAAAAAAAAAAATTTTTTTAAAGAAAGTAAACATCCACAATGCAAAAATCCCAACAAACTACTATTTTAAAATGCTGAGAAATATGAAAAAAATCACAAAATCTAGAATAAAACAGAATATTCATATCAATTAGGTCCCTGACTACAGTTCTCTGATGCTTTTTCCCCCTACAGTTGTTGGCTGCTTATTGCACCTCTTTGTAAATATCATTTTCCATACAGAAAATATAAAGGTAATCCATTCTTGTATCTAGTATGTTGAATCAAAATTTGTTTTCAACTATACATAAGTGGAATTCAGAAAACATGCAATTGCACACACACAGTGGTTCTTGCTGCCTGTATCACGGCTATAAGTTTGTGCCCTAAAAATACAGATATTTGAGAAATTCTATTTGTGTAATATCCATCAAAAATTGAAAAAAATATACAATGTGTTAAGAACAGTATAAACTGCATCAGTCATTAAATTCCTAACAGGAAGAACTTCTATTGTGACTGGGCATTGATACAAACCATACCCTCTGTTTATAATATGATACATCTAATAACAAGAAGGGTTTTTCCACAGAGTAGCTTCTGGCTCTGTATGTTCCAAACCTAGTCTCACCCTTCCATCCGCACGCATAGGACAATGTGGCCTCTGGCTCCTGGGCTCCAATGTGGCCTGTGTGTGTCAAATATTCTAGTCAAATGTTCCAAGGTGGAACATCATCAAATAGCTTCATGATACATGGAAGTGTTTGCAAACAACACAACTATATTACACTTAATTTAAAATAACTGTATCCCCACTTTGATTCCTCCTTCAGTAGACCCTCCTCCAGACCAAAACAAAGCCATGGCCTCTCCAATTTCACCACAAAACAGAAAAGGAATGGAGGGAGGTTAAAGTTGGAAGCACTGGTCACAAATGATTGCAGTTAAAATAGCTTGCTTTGCAAATTTTACAAAATGTAGGTTCATGTGTACACACTGCCTCCAACTTCTCCTACAGCAGAACTCCAGAATGAAGGACTCTGGAGCTTTGTTTTGTCTCTGCTGAAATAATTTACTCCTTTCCTGGATGAAAAAAAATGTTGTTTTTTAAATAACATCAGGTATTTGTCAATAATTTTGAGTATAAATATCTATTAAAATAATTTTATTTTAAGACACAGTAAATCCAACTGGTATTTAACAATAATTGGGGAATTCAGTGAAAAATTTTAAAAAATGGTATCTACAGAAAATTTTGTTCTTGGAATTATAAAACTATTAGGTACCAATTTTCTGAAAAAAAAATCACAAAGACCTTCTGCATCTAAAGCAGAAACAAAATGTGGAATTAATTTTTTTAAGATGGCCACATATTTCAGCAGCTAAAAAACAAGATAATAGTTGAGAAGAGCATGCTCAGTTAGCCACCGGTGGGAAGACTGTGGAAAGATGAATTTGGAACCTTGCTTTCCTAAGAGCCTATGAAAATAAATAAGAGAAGGAAATAATTCCAAAATTTAATTTTGATGGTTTTTCTCCTGTGCTCTCATAAACACAAATTGCAGTCTTATAACACATTATCAGTAAAAAATACAGACCCCTTTACTCATTGTGTAAATAGGTATAGCATAGTTCTCCATTAAACAAAATATTAAATCAAAATATTTGATTTTATGAACTATTAATGTAAGAAAAAATTTCTGTATTTTGAAGAAATCAAGTTTCATTCATTTGAAGCATCTTTAAAGATCATTAGAAAGATACCCATTCTTTGTGCCCATATTGACTAAAAAAGATAAAATAAACTTTCAATCCAATTGTCAGCTCCTAAGAAATCTAGTCTATAATTCAGCATATTCGTGAAAATAGCTGAACTTCCCTAAGTTTGAAAAGAATTCCCAAACCATTCATTGAGAGTTTAAAGGAAAAATTGGTCTTAGACTTGGGAATCAAATTCCAGTTGAGACTCTGGAGATAAATGGCCCATCTCTGAAGTGGGTTAAATGACCTGCTTATTTTCATATCTTTCCATTTCATTTCTTTTCTTCCTTCCTCCTTCTTTTCTTTCTTGAAACCAGAGGAACTGGGTAGCCTTGCCACAAAAACCATTAGCAAATGAAATGTAAATTATAAAAAGTATTTCAAGATATCAAGTTTGTGAAAGAGGGTCGGAAAAGAATGAAACATTTTGGAAAGTTGCTGAGGAACAGCAAAGCTAAAACCAGAGCAGAAACCCCCAAAAGTTAGCAAAAACAGACAATAATGAACAAGACCAATTATAGACAAATCAAAATCAACAAGGAGCATTCAAACTCATTCCAGTACCTATACCACCAGATCAAATTTGGACCTGTCAAATCTAGTTTCCTGTTTCACTTCTCTGGTAACCTAAATAGAACAAATGCTTCATTGTCATAGTGTTGCTACCCCATATGTATCCCCGTTTCTATTGGTAATGCAGAATAAATCCATCCACACCCTATACATATATAACAAACACACATGCATGCACACATTTTGAGGAGTGTTTTCCAAGGTGTAGATCTGCCAAAAAGTTCACATACAGTATGTAACAGAACTGAAACTTATTACCAAACATTTTAACAAAGCCTAATGGAAAAATGACCTATAAATGTCACTGCCTAAAACAGAGGTCGGCACAGTATGGTCTATAGTCCAAATCTAGCTCACCACCTGTGAAATGAGATGATTTAATGAATGAACATTTATAATCAATTAAATGATTGAGAACATTAACTTTGAGCTACAATTATGAAATGTCTCCCCCTCAAAATAATTCAATATTTTCTCATTATTAGACTTCTATTTAAAAAAATCCTTAATTATTATTATATATTTAAGTATGTCAATAAATTTTGTGGAATTTTTTTTTCCTCTCTTAAAGTACTTACATAATATCCTCAAATTTGCCCTCTCATCGACAATACCTAAAATATTTACTATCTAGTACTTACCAGAAAAAATTTGCCAATACCCGGTTTAAAACAATCTGATCTATAAAACTGTTCTACCCCACTTATTTCCAACTTTTATAATATATGTATGTGTGTATATATGTATGCATTTAGAGTGTATAACGTAAAGACTCACATAAAAGATTTATAACTACCTCCTAATGCTTCCTAAATCACTACCAGGAAAAGGCTACAATAACTACCCCCTGAAAATAGATTCCTATGCAGAGCTAACAATAATGGATGGCATTTATCTCACCTCAGAATAAAACTGAAAGTAGGTACTAATTTTACCAAATAATTTAGTTTGAAAAAATTAAAATTATAATACCCAGTGCTAGTGGGGGCGTAAACAAGAAAACCCATTTCCACATTAACTGAAGCAGTGTTAAATGGCACAATCTATCTGAAAAGCAATTTGGTAATAGATAACAAAATCCATTGAAAACACTTTGACACAGGTAAATACCCTTTTTGTAAATCCAAAAATATGAAACATACACACACATAAAGATTTTCAATACCCAGTTACTTATGATTGTAACCTGCCCCTACCATTCACCAAGTATTAGAAGAAAACTTGGCACTATCTTTCCTTCACACCAACAGTCGATAGTTCCTCCCCCTTAGTCTTCCACATCCTTTGCTTCTTCATCTCTGCCTTGGTTTAAGAACCTGCCACTCATTTCTCATCTTGGGGCTGGATCTACCAAGTGAGGCCTAAGCTTATACAATTTGAAAATGACAGAAAAGACGGTGAAAATTGTAAATACAAAATCTGCATCACCGATGCCATCCAACAGTAAGAGAATTTTAAGAGAAGCAGAACACAGGGTAGTAATATAGAAAGAAAATACGACTAAATGAAGTTAAAAACACACTTGTTACAAATTTCACAAAAACATATGACCATGAGAACATATTTTAGAGTTCCTACCCATACTAGAGTCCCATGCAAGCCAAGAGTTTTTAATTTAAGCTTTATTTCAGCTTCTTGCTATATCTGGCTCCTTACCAAACCCTCAGTTCCTAAGGTTAGTAATTTCTAAGCCATCTATCCAATCTCATTGCTGACGATTAATTTTTCTAGAATGAAATTCTAAACACATTCCTTCACTACCTGAAAAACTTTCTTGCCAACAGTATACCTGGCACAAATCCCTCCATGAGATCACCTCCACCTACTTCTCCAACCTCATTCTCTGTTGTTCCAGACATGCTGCATTATTTACAGTTCCTCGTAATGTTATTTCAATCCTCCCATACCTTAGCAGATGCTCTTTCCTCTAACAAAAATATATTTTCTTCTCTTTTCCAGCTAACAGATTTCTACTCCTGGTTTTCTATCCCAGCTTACCTGTTAAAGGTTTCCCAGACCTGACGACAGAGTTGATAGCAAGCTTGTTGGCTAACTCTCCTCTAGTACTGCACTTACCACCCGTGATCAGGGCTCATTCACTGTGTGTTTCCCCTGATACATTAAAAGCTCATTCAGGGCTGAGACCTTGTCCTAGCCATCGTTCCCCAGGTGCCTGCATTAAGTACTCAGTAATCCTCAATTGAACAAATGAATGAAAAAAGAGGAGAAGCAAGTATGCCAAAAGGTTATTTTTTTGCTTCTGCTTATTGATATTTTAGCAGTTTTTTTACCCTTGTTTTAAAATACTTTTGTTATGTGGCTCTATTTGTTTTATACTAGGAAATCTAATTTATAATAAAATATTTCTTTGAGACTTACTCTAAGTTTCATTATATCTGCTATCTAATTCTCTGAAAACTCTGCACACCTGTGCCAGGCTTATTTCTATGGCCAACAGTCTACTTTACTTGAAATCATATTTAGATCCCTGTACACAATTAGCTAAATAAATATCATTAGTGCAGCTTCATTAAAGTGTATTTTCTTAAATATTTCTCAGTGCACATATTTCTCAGTAAGTGAGCATCTATTAGAGTTTTGGCAAGAAAAATCTTATAATGGACTTATTTCTGTAGGTATATATTTCAAGCGCTGACTGGAAGGAATAATAATTTTTTGCCATCTGGAATAAAACAGTGACGAATACTACAAGACTCAAATTATGTTCAGATGCATGAAGCCACGTTTCCGAATCACCATTATAATTCCTATCTCCCACCTAGGATGCACTAAAGAATTGTTTTTAAAAGGAAAATATCCAAAATAATCTGATAATTCCCCTAAATATAATCCTCATTGAAGCTGAATATATTTTATCCTTTTTTAGTAAAGCTATCATTATCATTATCCAGTAACTGCCTGCAGAGACTTTATAGCAAACATTTTACCCTTTTTCTTGTGTATGATTTAAATATGTTGTTTTATTACATATTGTTTAAATATGCTCTACGTGAAGCAGCCCACATACACACAGCATATTTAGATATGAATACAGGTTAAAAGCACCAAACTGCAAACCACAGGCCATAGGAATAATATCCCCAAATAAGAGCTGATACCCTTTTAGGGGCTTCAGAGCCATTTGAATCCCCTATCACCTAAACACTTAGTTCAGGTATAAGTTCATTTTCCAGCTTATGGTGCAATGGCTTCATATTGGACCTCTCCGCAAACATGTTCCTGTTTCTTCTTTGTTTAAGGCATGTTATTCTGAGTTCATGTGATGATATACCTTATAGATAAATATAAGCTCTTATTCCTGGATAGATCCATGCCTCAACCAGGCTGGTTTGGTTGTTTAAAGAAAAGACTGTATTCTCATTACACAAGCCTGCATGCAAGATCCATCTGAGATAAAGTGTAGTACAGCAGGAAGAACACCAGCTTTAGAGTTACACAGCTATGGAATCCCTGCAAAAGCATTTCAAGGTGTGTGTGACACGGAGGTCATTGGGCCTCTTTGAACCCTGGTGCTATGGGTTCAGTTGTGCCCCACACACACCCTCCTCAAATTTATACGTTGAAGTCCTAACTCCCAGTGCATCAGAAGGTGACATTTGAAAATAAGGTCATTGCTATAATTAGCTAAGTTAAGATGGGGTCATAAGTGTGGGCCCTAACCCAATATGGCTGGTGTCCTTATTAAAAAGAAAAAAAAAAAAAGAAGAAGCAAATTTGGACAGAGAAAGACACTTCTAGAGGAAAGATGATGCAAAGAGACAGGGAGAAGATGCCATCTATAAGCCAAGGAGAGGGAATAGATCCTTCCCTCACAGCCCTCATAAAGAACCAACACTGCCAACACCTTGATTTTGGACTTTGAGCCTCCAGAATTGCGACACAAAAACAACAACAGAAAATCGTGGTTTAAGCCACCCCTCTGTGGCACTTTGTTATGGCAGCTCCAGCCGACTAATACACCTGGTTTCCTCAAATGTCAAATCCTTAATGTAAAGGATGTAGTGCCATTATAAAGATTACAAACCACATTAGAGGTATTCAAAAGAGGGTAGGATATATGTTTTTTATCATTTGAGATATAATATTTGAAGTATTTTATTTCATATCCTTGAATCTTGTTTCTCTCCCCATTCAGGCAGTCAAGTTGCCACACTCTGCACTCATAGAATTGGAAAATTATTGTCAGAGCAGGGGAGCATGGGGTAGGAGAGAGTGTCCATTATTGGTTTTTGAGTTTCAAAAGCCTAAGATACCCTGGGAAACTGGAATGATTCCCATGCATAGAAAAGAGACCTAGAAGAGACTCTCCTATGTATTAATAAAGCTTAGAGCAGATTTAGATCCCTTTTGGTAAAAAAAAATAATAATAAGGTGGTCAATATATACATAGACATTAGTGGATCCAGGTCAATTGAGGGGTGGGTAATTGCACCTTTACCCTCCTCCCACCACCTCAACTCATCCTACTGAGGTCAGAATGACAGGCCTTTGGTTCAGGAGATTCAATTGAGTTACCTCCATTAAATAGATATAAAATTCCAAAGTAAAAGACCAGATCAAAAATCAAGATTTTAAAAGAAAATCATGAGACTGGTTGGATGGCTCTAAAGCCAACAAGATAATGTAAAGGATCAAAAGAACAGAGATTAGGAGAAGCTTTATGAAGAGCTTCTTGGATGGAGCTGCTACTCTATGGTAAGTCCCACCTCCCCCCAAGTAAGAGGGATGGAAGGTGCTTCTTTTTGTCTCTCAATCATTTAGAGAGGCTTCAAAGGAACAAGTTAGACAGCCTGAATGCATACCCTAGAGTTTGGGAAACCCAATGGACTGCTGACTGATTCTCCCCTTGAAAATCCAGAGGACAAGAGAGTCAGGCTAGGAGAAGCTCTGGAATCTGAGAAGCACCTGCACCCCTCCTATCCACAGAGGTTCATAAGATCCATGTTTTCATCAAGGAGGGCCACATATGAGAGAACCAGCCTGCAGCCCAAGATGACCATCTGGAAGTATCACTGATACACCAAATGAGAGTTCATGTAAAACAGACTGTCTGAAAACCAGAGGCTCCCCTGGAAATAGCTAGAGGAGAAGCCCTGCCCAACTCAAGGGAGTTGAAGCCAGATGGGTCCAGCAGGGGAGTCACCAAAGTGCCCCGAAAGTGGCCAAGTGGGTGTCCGTTTTAAACATCACCAGGACCAGAAAGCATGGAGCCAGCTTAACATAGCACCATAGTACAAAACATTCCTAAGCTATTTATTTCCTCTTCTTTCCCATACTCCAACCAGGGGTTTAGCAGTAGCTAGCCAGTGGGAGAAGAAGTGACAGATAAAAAGAGAGAAAGAAAAAAAAAAAAAAAACACAATTCTCCCCATACAACTTTTGGCCCAACCCATAAATGGTTCCAGATAAGAGAGAGGAGATGATTGATATTAAACTAACTTTCAAGCTATGGTTATGGTCTGAGATTAAACCTTCTAATTTCAAAATGAAGACTATGTTTGGAATCTAAAGTGCCAAAAAGAATTTCTTCTTCTTTTTTTAATCTAAGAGTAGTCCTGTTAGGGATGGAGCCTGCCTGAGACTGATTTTTTTTTTTCTTAAAGGCAAGGGAATACCCACCACCCTTTCCCAATTCATTTTAAAGAAACAAGTAAAAGAAGTAAATTATTTTTGATTGATTTCCTAAGTTGTTCTTGTTCAAAATACTGTTGCAGAGAGAAATCCTAAAGATGTTGGTGGGAGATAACAGTTTGGGGGGAAGGATCTTCTTTCTTGGATACAGTCTGGACCTTAGAAATGGCCAAGTGATATGTCCCGGCAGATGGGCCCAACTGGCCTTGCAAAGGACTTCATGCAATAGTATGAAATAAGAACAATACTGCAAGTACCCTGTGCTGAATTCAGAGTGGCATGCCAGGAGCAAAGAGTTTCATCCCACCCAGAAAGGGTCTTATGGTTCAGTAGGATATGCCCAGGAGGTACCTGAAAGAAGCTTAGAGAAAGAGAGCAGAAGATCCTCAAAGGAAGATCAAGGTATGCCTCAGCGGTTGGCTACAAGTACTGATGAGGGATAGGAGGAAATCTGTGGCTAATGAAAAGATGGCAGCCCAAGAACAGGTATGACACCCCTCAAAAGATACCCCTTGGTATCTCATAACCTTACCTAGAACTCAGATGCAACCTCAGATTGCTTCCACATGTTTAAATGGAAGATCAAAACATATGTAGGGGGCACCTGGGTGGCTCAGTGGGCTAAGCATCCAATTCTTTTTTTTTTCAATATATGAAATTTATTGCCAAATTGGTTTCCATACAACACCCAGTGCTCATCCCAAAAGGTGCCCTCCTCAATACCCATCCCCCACCCTCCCCTCCCTCCCACCCCCCATCAACCCTCAGTTTGTTCTCAGTTTTTAAGACTCTCTTAAGGCATCCGATTCTTTATTTATGCTCAGGACATGATCTCATGGTTCGTGAGTTCAAGCCCCGAGTCAGGCTCTGGGCTCTCTGCTGTCAGTGTGGAGCCTGCTTGGGATTCTCTCGTTCCCTCTTTCTCTGCTCCTCCCCCATTCATGTTTTCTCTGTCTCTGTCTCTCGCTCTCTCTCTCTCTCTCTCAAAATAAATAAACTTCAAAAAGTACAACGTAGAGTTAGCCACAGAAGAATAAAGAAATTTACATGTCTTGGGGCACCTGGGTGGCTCAGTTGGTTAAGTGTCCGACTTCAGCTCAAGTCATGATCTCGTGGTTTATGAGTTTCAGCCCCGCATTGGGCTCTGTGCTGACAGCTCAAAGCCTGGAGCCTTCTTTGGTTCCTGTGTCTCCCTCTCTCTCTGCCCTTCCCCCGCTTGTGCTCTGCCTTTGTCTCTCAAAATATGAAAAAAACATTTAAAAAGAATTTTTTTAAAATGTTACACATCCTACATGCTTATTGGGTAGAGAGAGACATACCTGCCACATAAGGGTAAGCTTGTCCAAGACTTCTAAGGATCCTCTGGAAGTGTGTCTTTACACCACAGACTGGTTAAAAAGCCTAGAAAAGAATTAGAGTTAAGTCATTTAGAGGAAGATTCACTGTGTAAGGAGGCCAACTCTCACATCTTAGCTGTTGGGGAAATACCAGTAGATTGTGATAAGCTGAGCAAGACAGAATACAAAACATTTACTACTATAGAACCCATAAATTCAACCTAGACATCAGCAGAAGGAAAAAAAAAAAGTTAAGAAACTAGAAATCAGCTTCTTCAGTTTGTTTTTTAAATCAAATGCTCCAAATTCCATAACACAGAAAAGTGAAGGAATACAAAGGAATTTAAGGTTCCCATCCTACAAATGTGAAATTTTTTAAAGTACCAAATATGTTTTTACTGAGAAGAAGAAATCCAAATAAGGGAATAGATTGTGACAGGAGTGCTACTTTAGAGAGAGTATTACACATAGACCAGGATAAAGTAAGTAAATCAGAAGGAGGCACTTTCCCAGAAGATGGAATAGCAAGTACAAAGGCCCTGTGGTGACAGCATGCTAAGCATGTCCAGGGATAGAAAAAGGCCACTGCAGCTGCAGCATGATTAGGTAAGACAGAGAGAAGCAGAACATGAGTGAGTTTGGAAAGGACAAAGGAAAGGCTTTGGATTTTGATCTAGGAGCTGGTAGACAGCTATCCTTTTCTTTTTTTTTTTTTTTTTTTTTTTTTAGTTTTGAGAGAGAAAGAGCACTCCAGAGTAGGGGAGAGGGGCAGAGGGAGGGAGAGAAAGAATCCTAAGTAGGCTCCACACTCAGGGCAAAGTCCAACCATGGGGCTCAATCCCACGACCGTGGGATCATAACCTGAGCAGAAATCAAGAGTCAGGTACTCAACTGACCAAACCACGCAGGCGCCTTAAGCTGTCTGAGTAAAACAATTTAGTTTGAGATCATTAATGCTGTAAGAAACAGAGATTCCTATATTCTTTGCTTCATTTCCCTCAGTGGTAACATCTTGCAAAACTATAGTACGATATCAGATCCAAGATACTAACATTGATAGAGTCAAGACAGACATTTCCATCATCTTAAAAATCCCTGGGGCACCTAGGTGGCTCAGTTGGTTGAGCGTCTGACTCTTGATTTCAGGTAAGGTCATGTTGTAGGATCAAACCCCACATCAGGCTCTGTGCTGAGCAAGGAGCCTGCTTAGCATTCTCATATTCTCTCTCTCTCTCTCTCTCATTCTTTCATTCTCTCTCTCTCTCCCTCCCTCCATCTTTCCCTCCCTCATACACTCTCTCAAAAAAAGACAAAAAATCCAATTTCCTTTTAATAGCCATAACCATTTTCCCTTCCATCCCACCTCCTCTATAAACAGTGAAAATCACTAATCAACTTACAATTTCTATAATTTTGTCACTACAAAAATATTATAAAAATGAAATCATACAGTCAACAGAATTCTCTGGAGATTTATCCAAGTTGGAGCATCAATAGTTCTCTCAATTTTATTGCTGAGTAGTGCTCTATCAAACGGATCGTTTAACCATTCACTCATTGAAGGACACTGTGTTGTTTCCAGTTTGAAGTTATTATGAGTAAAGCTGCTACAAGCATATGCATACATGTTTTTGTGTGAACAAAAGTTTTCCTTTCTCTGGGATAAATGCCCAGGAGAGCAATTGCTGGGTTGTACTGGAGTTGTCTGTTTAGTTTTCTTTAAAAATCTGCCAAACTATTTTGCAGAATGCTTGTACCATTTTACATCCCCATCAGCAGTGCATGAATGAGCCAGTTTCTGTGCATCCTTGCCACCATTTCATGTTGTCATTATTTTTTATTTTAGCCATTCTGCTTTTTTCTAATGATCAGTGATGCCAAACATCTTTCATGGGCTTATTTGCTATCTGTTATATATACTTTCTTATGAAATGTTTCTTCATGTCTTTTGTTCATTTTCTATTTGGATTTTTTTTTACTGTGGATTGAAAGATTATATTCCTAATACTAGTCCTTTGTCAGATACATAGTTTGCAAATATTTTCTCCCAGTCTGTAGCTTGTCTTTTCATCCTCATAGAAGGTCTTTCACAGAGCAAAAGTTCTTAATTTAAACATAATCCAATTTATCATTTTTCCTTTTACGGATTGTGCTTCTGGCAGAAAGTTCAAAAATACATCACCTAACTCTAGATCCTAAAGACTCTTTTTTTCTTTTAAAAATTTTATAATTTCAAATTTTACGTTTCAGTTCATGATACATATTGAGTTAATTTTTGTATAAGCTGTCAGACTTAGGTCAAGGTTCATTTTTTGGCCTGTGAATGTCCAATTGGTCTAATATCATTTGTTGAAAAGGCTGTATTGAATTGGTTTTGTACCTTTGTCAAAAATCAACTAAGTATGTTTGTGTTGGTCAATTTCTGGATTCACTGTTCTGTTCCACTGATATATGTGTCTATTCTCACCAACAAGATCATACAGCCTTGATTACTATAGCTATATAATAAATCTAGATATTTGGTGAGTTAATCCTTGTCACTTTATTTTTCTAATTCAAATTCATTATACTCTGATTCCTTTGCCTTTTCATATAATTTTTAAGATAATTTTGTCTACATGTACAAAAAAATCTTTCTAAAAATTTGATAGGGATTATGTTAAACTCTATGTCAGTTTGGGGGAACTGTCATCTTTGTAATGGTGAGTCTTCCAATCCATGAACATGGTATATCTATTTTTAGATATTCCTAGATTTCAGCAGATAAGTCTTATACATGTTTTGTTAGATTTATACCTAAGTAATTTTTTTGAGTAATCGTAAATGATATTGTATTTTTAATTTTGGTGTCCAGGTTCATTGCTACTATAAAAGAAAATAATTGATTTTTGTATGTTTATATTATATCCCACTACTTTGGTGAATTCACTTATTAGATTGACAAGTGTGTTTTTTAAGTTCCTTGGGATTTTCTACATAAACAAAAATATCACCTGAAAATAGGAAAAGTTTTATTTTTTCTTTCTGATATTTATGCTTTTAATTTTTTTAAATTTTTTTTTAATTTTTTTTTTCAACTGGCTAGAAATTCTAGTACTATATTCAGAGTGGTGAGTAAGACATTCTTGACCTAGCTCCTGATCTAAGGGGAAAGAATTCAGTCTTTCATCATGAAAGGCAAAGTTAGTTGTAGATTGTTTTGCATCTTTTTATAAATGATCTATATCAAATTGAAGAAGTTCCCTGTTCCTATTTATCTGAGAGTTTTCATCATGAATGGGTGATAAATTTTGTCAAGTGCTTTTTTTCTGTATGAATTGATAAAATCATATGACATTTCTTCCTTAGCTTGTTATATGGTGAATCACACTAATAGTTTTTCAAGTACTAACCAGCCTTGCATCCCTGGAATAAAACCCCAGTGATCATGAAATATATGCCATTTTATATATTGCTGAATTCTATTTGCTAATGTTTTGTTGAGGATTTTTGTGTCTGTGTTCTTAAGGGATATTTGTGTGTGTGTGTGTTTGTTTTTACTGTACTTCTTGGGTTTTGGTATCTAGATAATACTACCATAAAATAAATGTTTTCTGGAAGACACTGTAAAATTGGTGTTACTTCTCTACTCTAAGTGTCTGTTAGAACTTTCTAGTGAACACATCTGGGACCAAATATGCCTTCTTGAAAGTTTTAAAATTGTCTGTGCAATGTCTTTATTAATTATGGGGATACTCGACTTATCTATTTAATATTAAGTGAGTTGTGGTAGTTTGTGTTTTCTAAGGAATTGGTCCATTTCATCTAAGTTGTCAAATATATATGTATAGAGTTGTTTGTGCTATCCTCATATTATCATTTTGATGTATGCAAGGTCTGCAGTCATACACTTTTTCATTCCTGATATTGGTAATTTGTGTATTTTCTCTTTATTTTTTGTCAGTCTTGCAGGGATTTATCAATATCATCAAAATTTCCAAATAATCATATTTTTTCATTGATTGTTCTGCTTTCAATTTTCTTGGCATTTGTTCTTATTATTTCTCTTCTGCTTTCTTTGGGTGTATACAGCTCTTCCTTTTCTAGATTCTTGAAATGGGAGGTTGGATTAGAAAAAAGGAAAAATCTCAAATGAGTAATGTATGAATTTAGGGCTGTAAAGATCCCTCTCAGCACTTCTTTATCTCTGACCCACAAATTTTGATGTTGGATTTTTATTTTCATTCAGTTCAATGTATTATTTATGTCCTCTGAGACTGCCTTTGTGACTCGTGGATTATTATTTATAATTCAGAATGTTGCTGAATTTCCAAGTGTCCAGAGACTTTTGTGTTATCTTTCTGTTATTCACTCCCCCCCCCTTTTTTTTTTTTTAGTTTAGAGAAAGAGAAAGCAGGAGTTGGGGAGAGAGGCAAAGGGAGGGGGAGAGGGAGAAAGAATCTTAATGGGGCTCCATGCTCAGTGCAAAGCCCGATATGGTACTTGATCCCATGATGCAGGGACCATGACCCAAGCCTAAATCAAGATTCGGTCACTCAACCAACTGTGCCACCCAGGCGCTCCTCTGTTATTCACTTCTAATATGATTCCATGGTCGTCAAAGAATACATTCCATGTGACTTTAATTCTTCTTAAATTTGTTGAGATTTGTTTCTGATCCAGGATATGGTCATTATTGGTATTTATTCCATAGTCACATGAAAAGAATATGTATTTTGCTGCTGATTGGTGCAGTTTTGTGAATAGCAATTAGAGTCTGATGTTGAGATTTCTATATCCTTGTTGATTTTGTCTAGTTTTCTATCAATTGATGAGGTAGTGGTATTGAAATATTCAACTATATGTGAGTTTATTTCTCTTTTCAAATCTGTCAACTTTTACTTCATGTATTTCACAGTTCAATAATTTAGTGCATGCATATTTAGGATTGCTATGTCTTTTTGATGGACCAATTCTTTTATCATTATATAATAGCCTTGTCTTCTACTGGTAAATTTTTCTTTTCTCTGAAGTCTACTGTATCAGATATTAATATAACAACTCCTGCCTTTTTAATTAATATTTTCATTATATATCTTTATCTCTCCTTTTACTTTCAACATGCCTATATCATTATATTTGAAGAGAATTTCTTATAAACAGCATATAGTTAGGTCTGATTTTTAATACACCCTGAGAATCTTCTAATTGCTATATTTAGACCATTTATATTTAATATAATTATCGATATGTTAGGGCTGAAGTCTGAAATTTCATTTTTTGTTTTCTGCTTTTCCCTATTTTTCATTTCTCTTTTCTTTTTTTTCTGCTCTCAATATTTTTTTATAATTCAATTTTGATTTATATGCAGTATTTTTGAGAGTCTCTGTATAGCTTTCTTAGTTATTGCTTTAGGTATGACAATATATACATAATTTATCATAGTCTGATAGTGTCATCATTTTACCACTTTGAATGAAGTATGTCATGAATCATGCCCTACTAAAATTTTCTACAAATATGTGAGATTGACAAATCAAAAATATAAACATCAGAATAAATGTAGCTATATGAGATACTGTTTTGTTTTCTCCCCAAGCTCTCCTGTTTCCCTTCACCTGAACTGCACATATATTCATACCTCCACTAAAAAGATAACTGAGAAATGAATTGAGATTAGCTGGGGTGAGGAGTGGAGAACCTGACTCTAATTTGAAACATCAAGATTTCTGGCATTTGATATATATAATCTTTTGGATGTACAACTTTTAAAGATAATCTCTAAGAGAATGTGTTTTCTAATGCATTAAAATGAATAGAAACTTGAAAAATTTTGAAGTCTGGACAAAATTTTCTCTCATTGTATTTATCGAGGATGTAAACCATCAACAATTCATAGTCTATTAAACTTGTGAGTAGGCTTAACAATTACCTAGACTATTATTTATTTTATACAAAACACATTTCAGAGAGATGAAGTTAAGTTACACAAGGTCACATGTGTGTCAGTGATAATGTCGAACCTAGAACTAAGGTCTAATGATATGGAACTACAAAATGAAGAATAAAAATATCAGATTTTTACCTAAAGTATATATCAAAAGTCTGCTTGGGAATGCAGTTATGCCTCATTTCCTTAAGAAATGCAAAATGAGAACATGGCAGATGGAATATCATCACTCATCTACACTGGAATTTAACCAGGACACTGGGGTTTAAACTTACGTGCATGCCAAAAATAGCAATTGGTAACAAATAAATGGCCCAACCACTGATATTACTGCAGACACTCCCCACAAGAGGTTCCAAACATGAAAGTGTAAGAGTTAGTAGGTCCTTTTCCATCGTGTATCAGTAAGTCTTATTCTATCTATTCAGTTCTACAAAGTGGCAAATTTCAAGGACACTGCCGTATTTTCCACATTATGCAGTTTTTACTCACTTTAGTCGTAAAAACACTTAATTGTGTGCAAAAGGAACTGTCCTCAATCCTAAAATATACTTTATACTCCCTGATTCATTTTATGAAGGATCAAACCTCTGGCATGTAGCTCAGAGTATCAGACTTCTCCTTTTAGCCATGAAATTTTCTATGATCCAAACTGCAGAAAAAGTACTCGTTCTACATCTCCCATTTATATTCACAGTCAGATACTATAATTAAATAATAGAGTTTCATTTACTTGGGCTCAAATCCATTAATTTTTTTTCTTATTTTTACTCATCTCTTTTCTCTGAAATGTATCCCAGTATTATTATTATCCTTGAGCACACAAATACACAGACTGTGAATCTGTAATGAGATCTTCCTATTTTTTTAGAATAGATTTTGCTTTGATTAAATGTCTACATTGCCTTTACTTAGATGTTTTCTAAATTTGAACAAATACCTGATCCTACTGAAAAAATAAAATCAACCTTTAACAGATGACCTCCTAGCCAAATACATGTATTATATTTACTCCAGAGAAAAACTGGTTCACAAGCTAACTTGGGTTCCTTGACCTGATGCCAGCAGAGGGTGAATGTGCTAATGCTCTGCATCAGAGTGAAAATTCAAAAGCCCTTCCCTTCCAGCCCCATGGACTGGCCAAATGATGGAGCACTGCTCAGCATCGTGTACAGAGGGAGCCACCTACCTTCCTCTCACCCAGTGGTGCCACATGAGAGGAGTAGCAGGACAAGAAGGAGTAAAGGTGTTAAACACACCAACAGGGAAGTATCTGCATTGGAAAGAAAAACTAAGCTATCCAGCTGTCACTGTCTCCAATTCTTTAACCAGACGGAACCACCACACTCCTAGACTTTTTTCACAAGAGAAGAGAAAGCTTGCAAAATTTGTATTCACACGTCCAGTGTTGTGCTCTCACTGCATGCCTATGAAACTCCCTTGTCAACAGAGCTTTTACCCTTGCCTTTTTCTCTTTTTCAGGATTTCTACTCCAAATCCCCAGCACACTTAGAGCAGTGATCTCAGAGGCATTTCTATAGCTGATGCAAATTATATTTCTTTGTTTGCCTCCTGGAGATTGGGTGGGAAAGAGAAAGAAGTGTAAAAGCCCCAAAGTGGCCGCTAAAACCCAAACAGCTGACGAAAGCTCATAACATTTTTCACTAGTTTACTGTGTAAATGCCCCTGCTAATTTAGAAAAGCCTTTGTGGTTTTTAACATTAAAAATTAAACTAGATGTACTCCTATGCTGATGTCCATGGCCTGAAGATGAAGTTATACTTTACCAATGAAAAATCAGTAAATGAACAGATCAAATACCTTCAATATGGACCATGAACTATTATTAGAAGGGCTATCTAAAAATGCATTTTTCACTGTTAATTGGCCACGTTTCTATAAAAGAAGACTTGTTTTCCTTTCCAGCCATAGTACCATCATGGATCAAATGTAAACTATAAAATAACTGACCTAGTTTCGATAAGATACAGCATAATATTTTAATGCTTTTTACAACACAAAGCCATTATTTCTGACTAGAAGCAAAAAACACTAATAATACACCAAATTATGTATTCAATGAACAAAAAGTAATCCTAAATTAACCTCTCAGGTGATATATTAAAGACAGAAGGGACAAAGATGGTAAGAACTACATACCAATCTGTGGATTAGGCTGGTATACTTTGTTCATCCTATAGCTCTCAGCCCAAACTGAAAGTGTAGAGTAAAACAGTATTCAGGCCACCTCTATTAATAAGATGAAAACCCTGGTCTTCATATTAATGTCACAGACAGTTCACCCCATCTCTGAGTACCAAGTCAAATTAAATAAATACATTGTTGAGCAACACCTGTAATGTACTTTGTTATATGAGATGGAGAAAACAAAGTCATTAAAACTTATTAATAAAGAAGCTGTGATCTAAGTACTTCAAAGTTAAAAAAGTCATTAGCAGAGAAAGAAGTAAAACAAGGAATACATTCCAGAACGCCAGGAAAGGGGTTGCTACAACAAAACGTATGTCTGCATGTTAAAATATAAAAAATTAAAGAGCACCTAAAATACAGTACCAAAATTATAGAAAACTCATTTTTGATATCTGAAATTCTTGGGTCACAAAGAGATGAAAAGGAAGGCTTGGAGTTGCAGTGAATCAGTAGGTGGTCTCTCCTAAGTACTGAAAGGGCAGGAAGAACCTGAAGAACAAGACCGCAGCCGGCAGGCCCAAGCAAGATCGGGGCAGGCCCTAGATTTCGGAAGGAGCCAGAGATAACAGGACCCAAACACTTTCATCATCTAAGGAGCTCTAAGCATCAGTCCACATCCACAGCTCAGTCTGCCCTTGTTTACTTCCCCAAGCATTTTTCCGTTGACAGATCTTGGACTAACATGCTCATGAATCTCCACCTTATATCCAGTCACCTCCACAGAGAACGGAGGGAGCGGTCTGTGGCCAACCTACTTCTCTTCTGTATCTTCCATGGCCATCATCTGAAATTTCTTTGTCATATGCAGCACCTTTACAACCACAAAGAGCTATCAAAGTATTGCCGTACAAATATCTGAGTAAGAAAACATGATAACTGAAATACAGCCTTAGGAAAGTGAATCCAGCCACTCAACCATTATGCAATAATTCCAGATAATGGTTCCTGATTTGGTAGGGAAGGGGAGGGAAGGGGAGGGGAGGGGAGGGGAGGGCAGGGGAGGGGAGGGGAGGGAAGGGAAGGAAAGGAAAGGAAAGATGAGATTATATGAGGAAGGGTGGGCACTGAGTATCTTAAGAGGACTGCTACTTAAGATACATAAAATAAGGTCTATTCAGTAGATGCTATTTTTATTTTGAGAATTTCTATTCAAACACAGTTTAATAAAAATACTAAAATATAGCAAAGTGATTAGCATAAATTCTGGAGTTTATGCTGGGCACAGTCTTCCTATCTGGGTATTCTTAGGCAAATTACTTAATCTCTAAACCCAGGTTTTATCTGCAAATTAGAAATAATACTTACCAGAGTAATTGTCTACTCAGGATCTCATTGAAAAAAAAAACATGCTGTCCCTATTCTCACACTTCATGGTTCAAGTGGGTCTGACCCACACCTCCTCTAGCTGTACTTTAGGGATGACTGTTCAGGCCTGAGTAACCCTCGACCAGTTATGGGAAGCTATGTGGGGATCCCCATCACCACAACAATTGCTAGATCTCCCTCACCACCACCATGATTGAGGTTATTTAGAATCTTTCAAACCTAAAAAAAAATCAACTAAGAGAAAAGTAAAGCCAAGTGACAGAAAACCAGAGTGAGAGATGGATGTCTTTCGACATACCATGAGTTTAAAGGTTATTTTCTGTTAGGGCACCACTATATTCCCTTTCTTACTTCAAATATTTAGCATAGGTTTTTGTCTAAACTACTACATGGAGTTTTTATATTTGTATGTGAGGAAAAACTGAGATAACACCCATAAAGCACTTGTCATATAGCCAAACTTAATAAATGTGAGTTATTTTTAGGTCCAGAATGAGAGATTATCTAAACTTCCCTTTCCAACATGACAACATGAAAAACAATTTTCATGCGACTCATTAAGGTATCAAGGGTTTCTATTTTCAAAAAAGTCATAATCAATAATAGAAAATGTTGGGGCGCCTGGGTGGCTCAATCGGTTAAGCATCTGACTTCGGCTCAGGTCATGATCAGGTTATTGGGTTGAACCCTGCATCGGGCTCTGTGCTGACAGCTCAGAGCCTGGAGTCTGCTTTGGATTCTGTGTCTCCTTCTTTCTGTGCCCCTCCCCCACTTGCACTCTGCCCCTCTCTCGTAAATAAATAAACTTTAGGGGCGCCTGGGTGGCGCAGTCGGTTAAGCGTCCGACTTCAGCTCAGGTCAGGATCTCACGGTCCGTGAGTTCGAGCCCTGCGTCGGGCTCTGGGCTGATGGCTCAGAGCCTGGAGCCTGCTTCGGATCCTGTGTCTCCCTGTCTCTCTGCCCCTCCTCCGTTCATGCTCTGTCTCTCTCTGTCTCAAAAATAAATAAACAAAAAATAAAAAAATAAATAAATAAATAAATAAACATTAAAAAAATAAAATAATAGATGTTAATAATAGCTCAAAGACATAGAAGAGAAGTCTCAAAAGGCAGCAGATAATTTGACCAACAAATGAACTGAAGACAAAATAATACTTACGTCTTCAGAGAAAAAAGAGAGAAGAAGACTCTTGGGTCTAGGCTGGTTACTGAAAGGCTTCATAGACATAGTATTTCAGCTGGGTTTTGAGAAACAGGAAAGCTCTGGAAAGTTGGAGGGAAGAGTAGACAACATTCCAGGCTTGCATCTACAATAATATGGCTGGTGGTGTTAAAGCCCAGGAGGACACTCTTTAACCTATAAGACAGGTTTTTCGAGAAGAAGCCAAAGAAGAAAAACTAGAACAAAAAGCTCAATTCAGATGACAGCTGTGAAGGGCAAGTTTAATCATATTGCACAGAAAGTGGTTTTTCACTGAGATCATCTGGAAGTACAAAGGGATGACATTAGGTTGCTCCTATAATTCACAGTCAGCAAAATTTTAAAAATTAATAAAAATCAGAGGAATGTCTTGAAAGACTTTTATAATCAAATCACACATCTTTGGATACATTATATCATATTGGCTTTTTCCCTCCTTTTTTCTTATTCTGACCATAATTGGTCATTATTTTACTCAAATTCTACAGCCAAACCAATTACAATACACAAATATACTCTAAGGCATAATGCAAAAGATAGTGTGGTTTTCTTCTCAATATCCCTTCCTCAGCATATAAGAGCTATGTGATTTGAGAGATTGAGCCCAACCCCTGTGGTGTTAAATTTAAAGCAACCATGGTAATCCCATGCTCCTTACCAGTGATTGCTAGTAGATGTTCCTTACCAGCAATCTATCTTCTTCAGTAGGTTGCCTTTTCATTTGTTGATGGTTTCCTTTGCTGTTCAAAAGCCTTTTATTTTGTTAAGGTCTCAATAGTTTATTTTTGCTTTTGTTTCCCTTGCCTTAGGAGACATATCTAGAAAAATGTTGCTAAGGCTAATGTCAAAGAAATTACTACCTATGTTCTCTTCTATACGTTTTATGGTTTCAGGTCTCACAGTTAGGTCTGTAATCTATTTTGAGTTTATTTTTGTGTATGGTGTAAGAAAGTGTTCCAGTTACATTCTTTTGCATGGAGCTGTCTAGTTTTCCCTCACTGCTTTTTGAAGAAACTGACTTTTCCCCATTATATTCTTGCCTCCTTTGTTGTAGATTAACTGGCCATATAAGCGTGGATTTCTGAGCTCTCTATTCTGTTACATTGATCTAGGTGTCTATTTTTGTGCCAGGAGCATACTGCTATGATTATTACAGCTTTGCAATGTATCTTGAAATTTAGGATTGTGATACCTCCAGCTTTGTTCTTCTTTCTCAGGCTTGCTTTGGTTATTTGAGGTCTTCTGTGGTTCCATAGAAATTTTAGGATTATTTGTTCTACTTCTGTGAAAACTGCTATTCATATTTTGATAGAGATTGCATTGAATCTTTAGATTGCTTTGGGTAATATGGACATTTTAACAATATTAATTTCTCCAATACATAAGCATAGAATATCCTAATGCAAATCAATACCATGAGATATCACCTTACACCTGTCAGAATAGCTAGAATCAAAAAGACAAGAAATAACAAGTATTGGCAAGGAGGTAAAGAAAAAGGAACCCTTGTGCACTGTTGGTGGGAATGTCAACTGGTGCAACCACTATGGAAAAACAGTGCAGAGGTTCCTCAAAAAATTAAAGATAGAAATATCATGCAATCTAGTAATTCTTTTTTTCCAATGTTTATTTGAAAAAGAGAGAGAGAGAGAGAGAGAGAGAGTGCACATGCGAGTGGTGGAGGGGCAGAGAGAGAGAGAGAGAGAGGGAGAGGGAAAATTCCAAGTGGGCTCCACGTTCAGCACAGAGCCTAACATGGGGCTTGACCTCACAACCATGAGATCATGACATTAGCCAAAATCAAGAGTCTGACGCTTAATTGACTGAGCCACCCACCCCACAATCTAGGAATTCTATTACTGGGTATTTACCCAAAGAAAATGAAAATTCCAAAAGGTATGTGCACCCCTATGTTTATTGCAGCATTATTTACAATAGCCAAGATATGGAAGCAACCTCAGTGTCCATGGATAGATGAGCGGATAAAGAAGATGTGGAATGTGTGTGTGTGTGTGTGTGTGATAGAATATTACTCATCTGTAAAAAATGAGATCTTGCCATTTGTGACAGTATGGATGGACGTAGAGGGTATTATGCTAAGTGAAATAAGTCAGAGAAAAACACTATATGATTTATTTCACTTATATGTGGAATCTAAAAAACAAAACAAATGAATAAATGAACAAATAAAAAGCAGAATCATCACACTTAAAAATACAGAGAACGGATGGTGGCCAGAGGGGAGGTGGGTGGAGGGATGGGCAAAATGGGTGAAGGGGATTGGGAGGTACAGGCTTCCAGTTATGAAATAAGTCATAGGAATTAAAGGTACAGCATAGGTGATGTAGTCAGTGATACTGTAATAGTGTGGTACAGTGGCAGGTCATAAGTACACTTGTGGTGAGCATAGTATAAACTTATTGAATGCCTGTGTTGAACATCTGAAACTAACGTAACTCTGTGAGTCAACTGTACTGAAAAAAAAAAAAGAATAAAGCTGGCATAGAGAGGACGGCAGAGCTAAGGGAATTGCAGAGATAAGATGCTGCAAGCACTGGACAAAGTCAAGCCAACAATCTGCCTATCTCTAATGGCTGGATATGTGAAATAGTATTTTCCTTTATTACTAAATCTGGTTAGACTTGCTTTTCAAATACTGCCCTAATTTCTTTAAAAAAAATAATGAGGCAGTATACTTGTGTATCATTTGCAAATAACTGTGATCCAATAATACATCTAATCTCATGGGCCTCTGGTTATTCCTAGAGCCTCTAGAGGACTCCAAACAGTAAGAAACAGGATAAGTAAACAAGTGGAATGGAAGATCTCTATGTATCAGAAAGGTTCTGTCCAGGTGATTCATTTCAGATGAACAGAACACCATCTTCTGAAAAGATGAAACAGTTAGTTGTCAGAGTCACTCAGACTGGTCCTGGCATTCTTGTCAACAAGGGCAGTCCAAAGTTATACATAACCAAGTTTCTTAAACACACACACACACACACACACACACACACACACACACACAAACTTTAGATCCTACACTTCCTCTTTCCTCCTACACAGCTAAGTAGGGGCATTTTATTCCCTGATCATATTAAGGAAAAGAAATCCTCACAGATGAGGCTCTGCCTAAAAAGGATTTTTTGAGCAAGCCGATGTTATGTTTTATTGCCAAACAATACTTTGTGGTGCAGTCTCTAGAAGTGCAATTAACCATGTAAACCAACTATGAAATGGACTATATGCAGTAAAATGATGAAATTTTCCTAATGTTCACTCTTGTGTAAAAAATAATTTTGGAATTTTTAAAGAAATACATAAATAATATAATGTATATGCCAACTTCTGAGGAAATTACTGCAGTGGATACACATTGGTGAATGGTGATCAAGAGGAAGCAATCATGCTAAAAAATAAAGTGCTATGTGATCAAGCAATCACGGTATTAAGCCAAAGGAATACTAATATCAGAAACATTTTAAGTGTATACATTATAGTTCATAGCTAAAAGATGATATTCTTCCATGGCTGAAATGTAGTTCTTTAAAAATATTAGAACTTCTGACAGACACCACATATATTGGGACCATTTTAATTATTTTAAATGTTTATTTATTCTTGAGAGACAGAGAGAGAGAGAGAGAGAGAGAGAGGAGAGACAGACAGCCAGACAGACAGAGACACAGCATGGGCAGGGGAGGGGCAGAAAGAGAGAGAGAGGGAGACACAGAATCCTAAGTAGGCTCCAGGCTCTGAGCTTTCAGCACAGAGCCTGATGCAGGAGCTGAAACTCACAAGCTATGAGATCATGACCTGAACTGAAGTTGAACCAACTGAGCCACCCAGGCATATTGGGACCATTTTAAATGTCTTTGTTTTGACATGAAATTTGATAGCCCCAAATTAATACTTGAGTACTAGAAGTAAAAATTCTAAATTCACATAAAACAGCACTGTCTATTTAGGCCTATAAATAATGACCAAGCAAGTAGCTTGTGCATAGAAAACATACCTAGTGTTTAGAAAACAAGAAGTAGATGGAGAAGTAGATAGGGGCAGGATGTGTACAAAATGTACCGAGAACATCTTGACATGCCACATACCAAGGACGCTATCAAATATGACTGCAGTTAGGTCAAAAGTACTCAGGAGTAAACCTGAAGAGATTTCCATTAGACAAGGGTGAGACAATTTGAGGCTTCAAAAAGACTAGGAATTGCAATAGATCAAACTCAGCAAATATGCTTAAATTCATGATTTCATGATGGTATTTAAAAGAAATTATTTGGTTACCTTCTGAGGATGACAGGAAGCTGTTCTATCCAAATGGTAAAATATTTGCCCCTCAAGGTGAAACACACCCTTGTTTTCATCTTACCCCCAAAAGGTAAATAAGATACAAACTTCTGTTACTGTTGCTAAACACCTATTAGCTCCAAATATTCTACTTTGTTTAAAAAGATAATGGGTTGGCGCACCTGGGTGGCTCGGTTGGTTGAGCATCCAACTCTTGATTTCGGTTCAGGTCATGATCCCAGGGTTGTGGGATTGAGCCCTGCGTTGGGCTTTGTGCTGAGCATGCAGCCTGCTTAAGATTCTCCCTCTTCTCCCTCTGTCCCTCTCCCCTGCTTGTGCTCTCTCACTCTCTAAAAATAAATAAATACATAAATAAAATGAAATAAAGATAATGCATTCATTATACTAAAGCCACACTCTCTTTTCTTTGCAGATTCTAGCAGAATGAGTTGAAGAATGCACTGATTCTAATGTTGCCTTCTCTGGCAAATCAAATAACCCCTTTCCAACCTGAGTAACCGTTAACTGCATTTAATGTCACCAACTCTCATCACAACTGGACAAAGGCATTCTTCGGCAATGTTTATCATTATTGCAAGTTGGTTACAGCTACAGTTTAAAAGCTCAATATAATCCTGTCTGTAAAGGTTGACTGCACAGTGACCTTAGTCAAAGTACAATCTGTTCCATAAAACCTAAGCATGGTCCAAGGAAGTCTAAACAAATGGGTCCATCAATGAATAGGAGGAAAATCCTTTGTTTTTAATAAAAATCATTCATTACACTCCTTGCTGTAATTACACACACACACACACACACACACACACACACCATGAGTAATGTTCCATATTTCACAGTTAAGGAAATAAGTCAATACTGGATATGATCAATATTGCTAATATTGATCAATATCTGGCTCTCCTCTTCCCATCCCAATGAAATTAGGAGTGACCATATAGTTAGTTCTAGCAAAGGAATATGAGAAGTAATGTTGGTCACTTCTGGAATAAAGTAACTGCCAGTGCTCAGCTCTCCAATCCTCTCTTCCTTGGCCTGGGAGTTCATGGAAGCAGGCATATAAGGAGGTACCTTAAAATTAAGTCCAGAAAGCAAAGCTAACATGCGGAGTCACCTAAACTCACAAGGTTTGTAAATGAGACTTTAGGATTGTTTATAACAGCAGCATAACTTATTCTAACCCAAACGATGTGCTACAATTCTGTGTTTTTCCCAAATATCCCTTCCACAAAGATCTAATAAAAACTCTCTTCCTATATCGATTGATTGAGGCTAACCAAATTAATTGCATTATGGAAATGAAAGGATTTAGAATTAATATTTTCAGGATGGCAAACTGTTTGAAAATGTTATTTACATTTGATAAATCATGCCTAAAAACTATAACACAACAAATCTGTACCCTTATAAATACAACTTTATTCTAGGATTTCTCTACTGGACAGAGAATGGCATGAATATAATATCACATGCAGTAGCCACTCTGAGCCTAGTTCTACCTTAACAACTATGGGCAGACATAAGGGAAAGAGCAATGGTTGATGACATTTATCAAGTCTCTCAAGTCTCAACTGATTCTGAAATAAACTGATAAGGCTTATATTTTATTGACCTCCTAATCCTTGGAACCAAAAGTACCTGGTAAATGAAATTTGTTTTTCATGATTTCCTCAAATCTGCTTGCTTTGATGAATCCAGTATACTACCAAAGAGTATTAAAATATAAAAAATCCATTGTGAGGTTTCAATAAGGCCCAGTCCAAGACTTTTGTTTGATGCTTTCTCTATGTAAAAATACTAGAGCACTTCTAAAGTGGAGCTTTGCATCTTTCCTTACACGGAGAACATTTCGTATAGTGGTGTTGTGTAAAAACCATACGACATTCCCAGGAAATATAATCACCTTTCATCCAAAGCCTCAGCAATCAACAGTTTGAAATACTATTCCCTGCTGAACACACAGGTATTTACCTGGGTCATGAACTAAAGTGGCAATTGTCCCAAATATTTCTATTCATTTGATGGGTGCCATAGGAGCTTAAATGGACATGGTGGTGACAGCAATGTATGGACTATTGATTTGAGTGTGACTGAGGACTAACAGAATCGCTTCCTCAGCCACAAAGGTGTCCTAGGAGGTCTGCTAGCCCAGAATGACCTAGTGGCTTTTGAGGTGTATGGGTACCACCCGACACTACACAATAATGATAGAAATGTATGGAAAGCAGAGATAAGGGCTCCAGCATGTATCTTTGGCAGCAAAATTCACAACATTTCATTTCTTAAAAAAAAAAAAAAAAGACAGTGGGCAATAATTACACAGTTTAATTACTCCTTTGGGTTCCACAAAGAGCTAAATAAAATAAAATAAAATCACCAGCCACCAATCTGCTACCTGTGGCAGCTGAAAAATATTCTAGTGAAATTCAGGGGCAAATAGTGAAATGAGCATCTCCCAAATTGTTTGAAAAGGGATCTTCAGTCTAAGAAGAACTGACAGCACAGCTTTAAGAACAGATAAAGCACTGCCTCAAGGATCTGTCTTGCTTCCTTACTTTTTTAAAGTAATACCTTCATTTGCATAGTAATAACCCAATTATTGTAAGATTAGGTGACAGGAATCTCATTATTGCTATTTCCACAAAACAGTCAATATTCTATTCAATATCTTTTAATGTTACGCACCTTAAAACATAATTATTTCAATATACCCTCATTCATCTTTAATGTAATTTTCTTTTTTAAAAAACCTTGCCATAATTGTTGGTTTTTATGGAATATATTAGTGTTTAAACAAGCACTTTTCCCCTCAGGCTGCTATGAGAACAAGCAGAAGAAATCAACAGCTTGGGGGCATTTCTGCCTCCCCCCCCACCCAGGAAGAAGTCCACCAAAAGACCAAAGGCACAAACACTGCTACTGAAAAATCTGTTGTAACAACCTCCACACTCTTCCCAACACTGCAGTTTCCCCTCCTGCTCTTTCACTTCATGCTCCACAAAAGATGCTCCCATAATGAATTTTCGTCTTAAGGCAACTTCAAAAGTGTTAGCAAATACATTCTGTTAAATTTCAAATTGTATGATCTGGGCTCTTTGTGAGTGAGTGAGTGAGTGAGTGTGTGTGTGTGTGTGTGTGTGTGTGTGTTCCCAGACCACACTGCCACACTGTAGTATCAAAAAACAAAACAAAAAAAAAAAAAACCCACATCCGAGACAGCTGACATACTGGGGAGACCATCTGCCCGCCATAGGTTTACCTGCCATAGGCTTTTACAGTTTCAATTACAAGATAATCAGTACAATAAGTGGCTGGTTACCAGATTAACGTGGGAAACAAAGCAAGGAAGTAGAGGGGAGAAAGAGAAAGGACTGTCTACATTAAGAAACTATAGAGCCATACATGCTATTACTCCAAAATGATATCAGAATTAATGTACAGTGAAAATAGCAGTTAGACTTTGTCATGAGAGGAAGTAATATCAAAGGGCTGTGGTTTGGAATCTGGAGTTAACACTCCTTGACTGTGGCCCTACTGACTACTATATTCTTTAGGATGTTAATCTCTCCGAACTTTGTGAATGAATATTCCCTATTCATGAGTATTACCATTAATTTATAGAAAGAAGCACTATGTTCCCTAGTCAATGCCAGCTAAGTTTTCTCAAGATATAAACTTTATCAATCATTAACATGATTCATTAGTGTTTTTTGCATGTTCTGATGCAGAGAATCTCAACAGATGTCCCTGGGAGCATGCCTAACCACAATCTTACCATCACACACCCAAAGCATCAAACCACACTCCACTCTTCCCATTCTTGACCTTTGAGTAAAACTGTAAGGCTGACCAAACACCTTTCTGCATGTTTAATGAATTTTTAGGGGATGCTAATTGTATTTTGTCTTTTTTTTTTTTTACAACAATGGGAAACCACCATTCTTTGAAATGAGTTTGGTTGCTATAGACAATTTTTCCCCAAGCAGAAAAATTATATAGGCCAATTTCTGTTTTAGTAAGACTTTACTGGAATTAAGTTGTATAGCTTATCTCTTTCAAGTGGCTGGGCTGCTCCTCAGAAACTACTCATAGCAGCTAGGACATGAGTCAGGCAGACATTTAGGACAAACCCCAGCCCTTCAGAGAAGAATAAACTCACAGAGCACACTTTCAGTCAAGCTCACCAGCCTTAGTTTGTGGCGAATATAGAACTAGAATTCAGTCTCCAATCTCCTATTTCAGAGCTCTTTCAATTTTCTCTCACACATCATTTACAATACAGACTTCATGGGAAGAATGGCAGTACACTACATTGATGGAGTGAGGTTGTATTTTTATCCCTCACTAATACCACCATCAGATGGTCAACCAAAAAAACTCAAACAGTGGTAATTAAAGTCGACATTATATGCAGGTATCAGACAATGCACTATTTTATCTAAAATATCAGAACCACCATTTTTTAATGAAAATCTGAGGCCTAAGAGGTGTAGAAAATTGCTCAAGATCACAGAACAACAAGTTCCAGGGTCTGGATCCAAAACCGGGTCTGCTTTCATTTAAGTTGCTGTCATACAAAGTTTACATATATAATTTACTTTGTTTTTTGGCTTGGACTTTTACAGCCCTGTCTTTGTTGAACACACCAGACACCCTCCAAGAATGCAGAGAGATTGTACATGGCAAAGCTAACCCCAGACTATCCGGTGTCCAAAACTCCATGTAGTCTCATGCTTCCTTATCTTTGGGCATGATATTCCCTTTTTCTGTAACACTCTCACCTTCTTCTATTGACTTCATCTCTCATTGTTTATCTACCAAACTTTTATCCATGCCTCAAAATCATGGTCAGTCATCACCTCTTCTGAAGCCTATCCCTACTTACTACCCAACACATTCCAGGAGAATTAATCTTCCCTTCCTCTACTATTTCTGAATATTTAAGCTATATATTCAATTACTAAATGTAATGATTAGTTTACATGCCATCTCCCTGAAGGAAAGCTCCTTGGGGCCTGGTTTAATTCATCTTGGTATCCACAGTACCTACAAGCAATATACTTGAAATGGAGGTGTTGTTTTATAAATGTTCAACTGGTACTGAACTAAAGATATCTATCCAAATTCACTTCTACCAATTGTCACATTCTTCTTACATGAAATATTTCTGTCTATGCCTTTTCTATACAAAAAATAGTTCTTGTTCCCCTCACCTCACCAAGAATGCTTTATGCATAATAGGTGTTCCAGAAAAGTTTGTAGATTTGCATTGCTTATAGGATTTTTTAAAAAAGAGAGGGAAGGTCAAATAAATAAGATCTTACAGATTGCTTTAAACTTAGTAGAGAATGTTAGTAAACTTCTCCCTTCTTGAATCACCTTCAAAGCATGGTATTGTATCATGTGAGGGTACAGAATAAGTACACTGTACTGAAAACTCGATCACTGACTCCATGGTTAAAATGCTACTTTTCATGAGGATTAATTGAGTGCAATCTTTTATCTGTTCCTATTCAGCATATGTACTGTATATCTGCTATGCATCCGAGGACAGCTGCCATTCTATTTACAGCATTATCTAAAAATGGCAACATTAAATCTATCTTCCATCTCTTTGAGATCTTTTTCAACCACAGAATCATCTCAGATGTTCTGCTTTTAGAGCAAAATATATGAGGTGTGAATGTGTGTAACAGTAAAAGACTAACAGGCAGAAATTCACAATGGTGGAATTATCCACTGGGGGTTGATAAAACTTCCCTCCTTTTCCTATCTCAAGAAAAGCTACGGGAAGGGAACTCGCGAACATCAGGGGGCAAATTAAAGAGGTAGCCAACCCTGCCCTTACACCCCTATCAGGAGTCTAAGAGCCTAAATATTGATTTTTCAGGGCTCTGTTGCTGACGGTAGTGATTTTGAACATTGACTGAAAAACAAACAGCAGAGGTGTGTGCTGATAAACCTCCCAAATACTACATCACATTCCAGATTTTTTTTTTTGAGAGAAAGTTAAAATTAATCAGTCAGTATTGTAAAAGAAAGGAAAAGCTCTGACTGTGTTATTTATTATAACTCTCCATATTATATTTAACACAAATTCTGTTAACTTCACTGAGAGCTATTATCACAAGAGGCAAAAACCTGATTTTACACAAAAACAAACAGTACTACAATCCTGACCAATCTGAACAACTTGGGAAAATTTATGCTCCTTTAATTGCTTTGTATTCAAAATTTCAAATTTCAAAACAAATTCTTTTGTCTCATCAAGCTTAAAGTCCATTTTGAGAGGCAACTGGGTGGCTCAGTCAGTTGAGTGTCTGACTCTTGCTTTCAGCTTAGGTCGTGATCTCCTGATTTGTGAGTTCAAGCCCCACATTGGGCTCGCACTGATAGCACAGATCCTGCTGGGGGTGTTTTCTGTCTCCCCCCCCCCCCCCGCCCCGCTCTCTATCAAAATAAATAAATAAATTTTAAAAAAAAAGTCCATTTTGAAAATCAATGTGGCAACTAAACAGAGCAGAGAGCTGTCCTTTCATGATAAGGATCAGCTACACTTAAGAAAAAATTAAAATTTAAATCCTTCCTTTAAGAAGATAATTTGTTCACCATGGAATTGGTCTTATAAATATGGAAGCCATCATTCTAAAAGTACTTTGCAACTTGGGAGTAGTGCTGTGAATTGGTTGAGGGTTGAGCCAGACTGCCTGGGTTCAAATACCAATGCTACCATTTACTAGCTGTGTGACCCTGGGCAAGATAAATAACCTTCACTGACTTACTTGCATGGTTTCGAGGAATAATTGAGCTAGCACGTATAAAAAGTGGTTGGGATAGTGCACTCTATGTAGAGAGAAATAAAAATATGTTACTAATTTTCATTATTAGAATAGTCTCTGACTCAGAATGTAAAAATACATGAATTGGTTTCAATATTTCTCAAATGGGAATGGGGTGAGGAAGACCCACAAAAGAAAAGCTTTTACAAAAGAAATTACAATGATACAGTCACTGCATGTTGCTTTCTCAACTAGCTCTTTTGGGGGGAACAAATTATACACACAGACACTCAGACACACACACACACACACACACACACACACACACACACATATGTCTGAACTTTACATGAGCACAAATACCTGCATTTCAAAATGCTAGCCTTTATAAAAAGGCATGTTTTGTGGATCATGCAATATGTTCTTTACGATGTCTAATGCAGGCAAATATACAAATGTTTTTGTCAATAAACCTCCACATTATTTTTATTTAATTAAACAAACAAAAAAGCTAAAGGATCCTAAAAACAACATCCAGCACAACACGTGACATATATATTGTTCCCAGTTCGGCAAATGGCAACTCAATAAAGGGGACAAGTTGCATAATGAAACACTCACACCCTACATCTGTCATTGGCATTTTCAACTGTTTCAAAAGCTAGGTCAAGTGAAGGTGAAATTACTAGTTATCAATTTTTCACTGATACGAAATTTGAAGTTTTAAAAGAAAAATCAATGTTATTCCAAAAAGCCAAATCCATTAACACAGTTTTTCTTACCATGCATTTTACTCTAAAATTTACATTATCACTCATCAAACCATTTTTTAAAAAATCTTGGGAGGAGCAATTTAAGTACACACCAATAGTCTATTTGAAACATGAGCTAAAAGTTAAAGATTTCAAAGTGGAAAATACATGTTACACTTCTTTAAAGAAAATCTAATGCATAATTTTTACAAGATGCCAAAATCATCAAATCATTCATGTTATTAATCTTGTGTGTTTGCTGACTGGCAAGGCTTCCAGGGAGTCTGTCTCTAAAGGACTATAAAGCTTTCAAAATACAGTTATGAAAAGTGGTAAATCCACACTTATATTACCACTAAGACAAGAAGGTAGGTCTTCAAAAACTAGTATGAAAATTTAACCGCAACAAAATTATAGTTAAGAAAATTCTAATTTCATGTATATATTTATGAGTATGTGTGTTTAATATGTAAAATTCATTAAACCTAAAAGTATCAATAAAAGTAAAATAAATATCCACTCTATGAGGTAAAACAGAAAAAAAAAACAGTACCACACACACATTGATGTAGTTATGGTCTTCTGCTGAGGACAGTAATTTTGCTTCATTACAAAGATCCCAGTCCTTGGAGTTAAGACATCAGTTTCTGACTTTATTGTATTCTCCTTGTTGATGCATTAGCAACTACATTTCCTAGCCTCTTGGATTACAGAGGTCTGTCTGGCAAAAAAAAAAAAACTCATTTTCAAAGACCATTCACAAAATAAAGCTTTGTAAATTTTATCTCCTTTGACAGCCATCAGCAGTAACTTTATTATTTATGCCAAGATAGACAACCATGGTGGGGTCTTGGTTCTACCACTAATCAGCTTACTTGCCAGTTCTGAGCCACAAATCTAGTCTATCTGAAATCCGAGTGTTGAAATGGATTATATCTGAGGTGTCTTTATGCTTGAAAATTGTATAATTAAGTTACCTTTTCCATATGGGAATTTAACCAAAATTCAGCTTTACTGCAGAAAAGATGGTTAAAATGTGCTCCCCAATCCCACAGAAGAGCAAATACAAAGCAGAAAGCTGTCTTAGTATTGTTTTTAAGAAAAAGGTCATATTCTTTGGTCTACTACAGCCAACAGTGTACATCTATCCATCTCTGTGTATATTTCAGATGATAAAACACAGGCTCTGAGAGATTATGCAATATACCCAAGATTATAGAGCTAGCAATTGGTAAAGCTGGGGTTCAAACTCAGACCCTTCTGACTGTGAGGCTTGATGCTTCACTTCTCAGGACAAAGCTCATTGAGAAGATGATAACCGAGAGGTAACTCTATTGCTAAATCTATTAAATAGCCCACTGATGCTAAAGTTCCCATCACTTTCTACATTTCTTATGAAAGTTCTATCCATTCCTTGGTACCCAAGAAGGTAATTTCTATCTTTCACAGGGAAGTTATATTCAAGTATACCACACTAGCTGCTAATGACTGGCTAGAGAGGCAAGAATTAAGGTAAATGACTTGGTACTTGATAATGCATTTTATGATGATAATGGTACTTCTTGAAAATTAGTCAGACAGGTATGGGGGCTTGGTAACAGAGCCCAAGCAGAGAAAAGAAACAAAACAATGTACTTTCTAGTGCTTTTCTAGCAGGATTTCAAGATCTCTCTGATTACCAGGGGGAAATTATTCCACTCTTTCCACTGGCTTATGGTTCCCTCAAAGCTTCGTGACAATGTTACCTCATCTCAGAAATCTCAAAGACTAGCAGATTGAGGACACTGAACAAGCAAGCATGTTTAATGTGACATCTTACAACATATATCCCAAACGTCCTCACTGTATTTTATTGTAGTTTTCAGCACAGACTGGAGCCCACAGACCTGGATCTGAATGTTGGTTCTGCCATTTACTAGTGCTACGAGTTTGGTCAAAATTATAAATCTCTTGCTTTAGCTTCTTGTCCATTAAAGACTGATATTGCCAGGAAGCTCATGAAATTGTTGTGAGGAGTCAAATCACATATATAGAAGGACTGAGCACAGTGCCTACCCCATGAGAAGCTCCCAGTAAAAGTTAGCTGTTATTACTATTATCAAAAAGCAATAAGGGGTGTCTGGGTGGCTCAGTTGTTTGAGCATCCAACTCTGGCTTGTCATAATCTCATTGGTTCATGGGTTCTAGCCCTGCCTTGGGCTCTGTGCTGACAGCTCAGAGCCTGGAGCCTGCTTCGAATTCTGTGTCTCCCTGGCTCTCCCACTCATGTTCTCTCTCTCTCTCTCTCTCTCTCTCTGTCTCTGTCTCTATCTCTCTCTCAAAAATAAATATTGTTTAAAAAAGCAATAGGATATGAGAATTTGTATTTTTTAAAATAACCCTGATGACAGAATGCTGTTCATAGTAGTAATTAGGTCATGGAAAAAAAGTTCCACTTTAACAAGTTGCATACAAGATTAAGGACGTACATAATGTCGTATTTTTTTTTAATTTTTTTAATGTTTATTATTTATTTTTTTTTGGGGGGGGGAGCTCATATACAGCATGAGCAGGGTAGGGGCAGAGAGACAGGGAGACACAGAATCCGAAGCAAGCTCCAGGCTCTGAGCTGTCAGCACAAAGCCGAGGTGGGGCTCGAACCCATGAACCGCGAGATCACCACCCCAGCCGAAGTCGGACACTTAACCGACTGAGCCACCCAGGTGCCCCCATAATGTTTCATTAAAGGGGAAAAAATACACACATACAACTGATCCAATTATTAAAAGAAAAAAAAAAAAAAAAAAAACCTAGATTTCCACAAAAAAGCCTGGAATGTCTAGATGCATTCAGCAGTTGTTATTTGTGAATCAAATTTTATTTGCTTCTTTTTTGCTCACCGGTGTTTTCTCAATCTACAATGACTATTTTGTAATAAAAATTTCATCTTTAATTTTCTTAAAAGAACTATATTCATACTTCAAAAATTAAAGTGAAATTTAAAAAAATCTATATGAAGACAATGTCAGGTAATAAATATCAGAAGTTAATGCCCTGATAGGATTTATGATCTACTATAAAATTAAAAGCCTGAAAATCAAGGTGATTATTTTCAGATGGTTAAAATAGGGCTTAAGGCTTTGTATTAAGCAAAACAGATGATATGACATATTAACACTAAATATTTTTAAAATCAGGGCAAATCTATAATACCTTTTAAAATTCAACATGTATTAGTTTCTAACGATTTTTCCATGGGTGAAATGTTACAGACTTATCTTTTAGCACCAAAAGACACCCGATTTGGTTTGTAGTACACACTCACGTATGGCTTATTATCTACTCATAGAAGTTGGCCACAGCAAAGTGGGATGTTTCTACAAAAATGAGTAGGAAAAATTACTAAAATTGTTTTCAATTGGACTGAAGGAAAAGTACTGTTAAACGGACATTCGAAACATGCTTTTTGAAGCAATCAACAAGTAATATTCTTTTTGAAGGGGATCATGGGAGTTAACTCGATAACAGCAGCCCCTTGGCTAAGGATGAACTGTTCATCTTGCTTTGGTCACGACAGAGTGCTAAGGATAGACGCCCATTTAAAGGTTGTGATGTAGTAATCAATATTGAATTCTCTGATGTTTTAAATGTAAGGCTGATCATGCAGGGAAACCGAGGGGGAGGGTGGGGAAATCACAGAAGTAAGAACCCAAGTTCATTTTGCAGCCCTACACTTGAAAATGTAGCAGCGCCCCTCATCATCTTCCTGAATCTCGGTGACTTCTCAGTAGTTCTGCCCACATTAGACCTTCTTTGTAAATTATGCAGATCAAGCTGTATGCCTTGTTCTCTCTATATGCTTCCCCAAAAGTTTACTTCTCTCATTATAAATCTTTGTTTTCTATATAAAACTCAACCTAAACCTGAAATGATAGCTTCTTGCCCCTTAAATGTGAACAAGGACATGGTCTACCATGTCCAATGTCACTGACAATATGGGATTATTCAGAGATACACATGGACAGAACAGAACAGGGAAAGAACTGTGTCTCAGAAGTTGAGAGAGGGGAAATTTCCCAGATGAAAGACGTGAATCACAGTGTCAAACACTATGAGATATGAAGTCAGGTAGCACTGCAAAGAGACCACACAATCTGCATATGAGAAGGTCATCAGTGTCCTTTACCAGAGTAGTAGAAATGACTTGGTATGAGTGGAATAGTGATCATGGTGGGGAAGGAAAGGTAAGGGAGAAATTGAGGAAAACAATTACAGAGAATAGATTGCCTTCAAGGTGCTAGGGCTATGTAGAGAAAGAGAGTCACAAGGCATTGTATGAATTTGTTTGAGCCTTGGAAGTGTCATGGTTTGACTCCTCTGCCTGAGAGGGAAGCCATCCTCTGTGTCCCAACAGACCCTTTGTTGAAATCTCAAAAGCTGAGCTATTACTAGCACTACTTCCTGGACATTTTCTGCACTCACCAGAAAGACCCCTCTCTTCTCGGCACTGCCCCTCCACCAACTAATGGAGATGTGGTATTGCCTGCATATGTTCCCTTCCATTCTCTCCTGGTAAAAGGACACCTTTCCTTTTAGAGAATACATTCCAAGCAATTTGACTGGAACCAGCCACCTCCACTCCAAAACATGGAGGCATTTAACTGAGGACAGCTCAATGGAAGCATGCCATCTCCCTGGCCACCTTGAATGATTCAAAAAAGGCACAGAATCCTAAGTAGGCCAGTCATAAGAAAACTCCTGGGCCTACCAAACAACAACAACAACACTATACACTCTTTCTCTGGAAATACTAGTTAAAAGAGTGTCATAGCCTAGAGCTGCTTCTGTAAGAAGAAAGCTGCCTGTGCACAAAGCTAATATGGAGAGGAGCAGAGTAATGGGAAGAGGGATATGTACTCTGTCCTGATGATATTAGTTGTGCCTAACGTGTCATTTCCTGAACTTCCTCGTGATATGAGCCAATAAATATACTCTTTGCCTAAGTTATTTCAAATTGGGTCTTTATCATTTTCAAGAAGAGATTCCTAATCCCATTCACACCTCACTGATTGTATGTTTCTGAATATTGCAGGAATCTGTACCAAGGGAATCCCTCTAGTCCACTAGATTCTACATTTCTTGAGGGCAGGAAAGACATGCATCTACCATAATGACTTACACATAGTATCTGACCAATAAATATTTACTAAAACAAATGAGCAAAAGCAGTTCCTTTATGGTGCACCATCAAGAGCTAAAATTAAACAACTCAGCAACTAAATGAGAAGATCACAACGAATAATATACAGTGATCTGGTTTGCTGTGCTGGTTCCCCTCCATCTGTCTAACAAGACTGTCGTAAGCATGTTTATTCCTGTGTCACTCCTAGCTCCATCTCCTTCTCACCTTGTTCACTCAAGTGGGAATGGAATATTCATATTTTAAACTGGATTTACAGACGTGGAAATTGTCTGTCTACGCAATTGTCAATCTTTTTGAGAAGATTAAAATTGCATTAAGAACAAGAATGAGGGATAACTCATTGCTAGACATAGCCCTTGAAATCAGGAAATATATGTGCTAGCATGATGCCCTGCACATACTGCCTGTTGTTCAATAAATATCTGGTAAATAAGGAAACATCCTAGATGGGGACAATTTGAAATTTCAGTCAGTAAAAATCTGAGTCAAATTTAGACTGCTGACTAAATGGAGAAGAAGAGAAAGGCAAGAGGTAAAGGACTAAAAAAAAAAAAAAGAGTCTTTCTTGGCTTGGACAGCCATATTCTGCTACTGGCCAGTGTCCCAATACTGGCTCTTCCTTGTAGTGTGTGTTTTATGAATCCCTAGAGAATCACCTTGCTGTGGTTCTTGGGCACTGGCAATGCCATAAATGCTGACTGAAGGAACCCCCTCAGCTCCCACATCAGACCACCAAGCTCTAGTCTTTCTGCTAAGGGTGTCTTCCTCTGGACAGGAAATTCTTCAGAGTAGGGGTGGGAGTGGGGAGAGAGGCAGTGGCTGAAGACACCATAATTGGCTCCCTTCTAGAGGATTCACATATCACCAACCTCCAGGAGACCACAACTTTTTCCTACTAGTTGTGGAAATGGGGTTTATTCCTACTGCATCCCTGTCTCTTTGCCATGGGCTCTCGCCTTCTGACTTTTGCATGCTTATGATGGGCACCAGAACCTATGCTCCCATAGGCCAGCCCATACACCAAGCTCCCTGAGTGGTTCCCCCACATCCTGTCCACATGAGTTTTGTGGGACCAGGAGTGAAGAAGAGGGAAGAACGAGAGCAATACCTATGCAACCTTAATTCTCTAAACTTGAATTCTCACTACCAGACTCTTCATCAATCCTATTATACTCTTCCTTCCTCTGCCCCTCACATACCCTCTCCAGGTGAGAGAGAGGCAAGCTGCAAAATAAGCACACAAATGAGATTTCTCAGTCTCCTAGCAAATCCTGAAGAGACGGTTTGACCCACATTATTCTTGGTCCTTTTGGAGCCCTGCCACAGCTCTCATACAACTCAGTAAGTCAAATATAATGACCTGTTATATAGGTGAAATTACTGCATATCCTGGTTTTGAAAAACATGACTTTGCTATGATTTGGGCCACATCCCACAAAGTTCATGGATCCACCTTTTACCAGATAATCATCTGAGGTTGCAAGTCGGGAAAGAATTCTTACCGTAGGAAATTCCCATTTACTTTTTTCCACTGGAAGGGCTAGGATGAGAACCCGGGATTTATTTCCCAATCCAGAGCCTCTCTCCTGACACACTGAGGAAAGGAACAATAATTTTCTAATATAACCCTGGAAGCAGAAAAATAATCAGAAATGAAAAGAAAAAAATCCCTCCTCTGTCCTTCTGTATAAAACAAATAATCCTCTACATCATCCTACACTGCATGTGTGATAAGGGGCTCCATCCTCTCTTGTATCATATTTGGTATTCATGCAATCTTTCTCCTCCTACAGTCCACCTAATCTTATGAAACATAATTCTTTTCTCTCTTCCTCCTCCCTACACACACTAAATTCCTGATTCTCCTGGAGTATATGCAAACTATTACACTAACCTTCTTTTAAACCAAGAACCATACTTCAACCTAAAACAGCTGTTGGACAAGTGTGTTTACTATTTTATATTATGATCTTGGTTTTTAGCATCTTTTATGACAAAAGCGTTGATTTTTCCCCTTTACAAAGTGGCTGTGGCATTCTGTGGAGGCATGCTACAGGCACAAGTTCATGGCAAGTTCAGAGGAAAGGAATGTTCAAAGAAAACCGAACCCAAAGCATTGTGGGTAGTGATATGGAAAGTTGACAAAACAATGATAAACAATGGGGGGAAAAAGAAATAATTAAGTGTTCTGAAGCACTGTATCAGCATTTTATGCATTGTTAACTTTTTTTTAGGAAACTGTTTTATTGTGTGTGGTTTCATGGAGAGATACTAACCCAGTCTGTTGAAACACCCTTCTGCATGTATAATGATTATAAAACTTTTTTTTTTAATAAAAAAGAAAATGGGCAAATATGTCTGCCTGAGATAAGGCCTTCTGAACAAAAATATAATACATGGAAATCCTTTCTTGAAGTGCTTTGTGGATTTAAGGAGGTAGGAAACTTAAAACAGTAGAGTTACAGTAAACACATAAGTCTAAACAAGGTGTGAAAAATTGAACTATATGCTGCAACAGGCAAAACAAGAAGTAAAAGTAGCTAACAGAGGAAGGTAAATGCTTTACAGATACAAAGGTACTTCTGAAAAACAATTTGAGCTCCTGAGATCTGTCAAGGAGACACATTTTGAATACTGGTAAAATGCAATCCTACATCAATCACAGTTCAGCCTATATTTACTGTCTTGTTAGGTCCATTTCAATGTAGATTATGTCCTTTTATTTGCACTCATTTAGTTTCTGGAATGATTTTAGGCACTACGGATTTGTGAGTGGACAGAACACACAAAACTCCCTGCACCCATGAACATCACATTCTAGTGAGCAGAGAATACAATCAAGACAATAATTAAGCATATGTGTATGAGAACATGGTGCATAAAAGGAGAAAATAAAGCAAAGAAAACAGATGTGTTGTCAGGGGTTGGGGCAGTAGGGGGAGGTCTGCTCTTTTAGGGTTTAAAAGTCATAAGAGGAGAAGTTAATGAGGTCACAATTGATCAGGCTTGAAGGAGGTAAGAGAGTAACCGTTCACTTAACCAAGAAGTGTGTGAGCAAAGAGCATATTCAAAGGTCCTGAGGTGGGAGCCATCCCAGTAAGTTAGATGAATATGAAGAAAACTAGGGTAGATGTTGGAGAAGAAACAAGGAGTGGAATGGTTCATAATGAGTTAAAGAGGTAACTAGGGAATGGGAAGGGTCAGGAGATCATAGGTATTATAAGGACATTAGCTTTTATTCTGAGGGAGAGGAGAAGCTATAGAAGTATTCTACAAAGTGACATGATCTGAGATATCATATGCTAACCATTTCTTTCCATAAGACATTACAATATACAAGTTTTGAAGCCTTTTAAAAAAAATGTTTGAGAGAGAGAGAAAGTGCAAGCAGGGGAGGGGCAGAGAAAGAGGGAGAGAGAGAATCCCAAGCAGGCTCAGCACCATCAGTGCAGGGCCCAACATGGAGCTCAGTCCCACAAACTTCAAGATCATGACATGAGCTGAAGTCAACAGTCAGATGCTTAAACAGCTGAGTCACCCAAGCACCCCCAAATTTTCAAATTTTTTCCATTTTGTGCTATGTTTTTTAAAACATCTTTTATGGGTCTCAAAACCTAAAAGGACAAGACAGGGCCAGGAAGTAAAGACAGAAGTGAAAATATTGTATAATGGTTACCATAATATCACTTTCTTTCCATGAATACCTAAGATACTACATGAATTAAGTGATTTTCATCACACCCTGCTAAAGATCACTGATTGAATCCATAGTACCAGCCAGTAAGTGTGATCTGCCTTAGCATACCAAACCAATTTGATTCTGCCATATCTTAGAGAGACAATTTACTTCTTCTTTATATAAAACAGGTCGCTAGAAAGAAAGAAGGGACATACATTGTTGATGTTGATGTCACTCAAGTATCTGTTCGTTTTGTTCAGCACATGTAAGATGCTAGAACAAGAATGAGTTGTCATAGTTTTAGAGATGTTTGATAAAGAAGCACTGAGACTGGATAGCTGGAGGAAGGATAAAATCTCCTAGCAGGCCAGGCTGCACAGTAATCAGTATTGACTCAAATCAGATGCTATTGTGCATTATCAATATAACAGGCTGAGACTGGAGTTTTCTTTAGAGGAAAAACTGTTTTGAAATAACACGGTAAAGCAGGCTTTTTCAACACCCATTCTAGTACAGTACTACCTACAATAGCTGCAAAATGTCCTGCTTTCTTGTCAACTATAAATACAGGACTTGGACAGTAAATCCTTCACTTATTATTCCATATTCAAAAATTTGAGAGGCTTCCAGAAACCTACAGTCTTTAAACTAGTGTTTAACAAGGAAGTGGATATCGGGGAGGTATGAGGAACTGAGCTAGTTCGGGATAGGAGGTTGCTGATATTTCAAGGTTCTCTAAACACATTTCATATTTCAATGCTACAACCTTCTTGAAATGTCTCTAGGATAAAAGACAAGGAACTATTCCCTTTCAAACAGAGGAATAGGGGTCTGTAAAACCTAATCATTAGGGACTTAGCCAAGTTAAAGATGCATTTCAAAGTCTGAAGAGAAGAAACATTCCTGTTAAGCATTCAACTATAAGCCAGGCCACTGTATTTGTGTGTATGTGTGTTTGCATGTGTGTGTATTATGATTCCCACTCTATACATGAGGAAATTGAAGGACATATTCAAGGTAGATGCAGGAGCTTGGGCAAGAATGGGAATGCAATATTTCGAGGGTGAATGCAAATGGCACAGAAATAGAAAGTTAGCAATGGGACATGAAATTTATACGAATTTACCTGTAGAAGATGCTCTTGTGTACTATTCACCCAACAACTAAAGATCTTCCCTTCAGTTTGAAGCACTCACTGCCCCAGCTGCTGGCAGCACTGAATGCTAACAGCTCACAGCTGATCCCCTCTCTGGGCACTGGCTCCGTTGAAGGGAGCCGCCTCGCTGGAGGCTAAACTCCTCCCCAGGGGCAGCAAATGTCTAATGACTGCTAAATAAAGAGGTACAAAGGACAGCCCCCTACCTCAACTCAGGATAACTCCGAATGGCCAGCCCAGCTCTAGAGCTCCCCATAGGATTGGCTGTGTCCTCTGCTGCAACTGCATCTCAATTCAAACTCTCCATCTGCCCATCCTGCTTCCCTCACCCCTCATAGGTATTGTTCCCAAGAGCACACAACAATAAACCTCATAGATGCAAATACCAGAGGCTGAGAGTATGTTTCCAAAGGAAGCAGACAAAGGCAACACCACAAAAAAATAGACACTAGATGATAACGTTTCCCACTCTCTGAATGAATGAGATTAAAACGTAGTGACTGATTCTACTGGGCACTTCCATGGGCTAGTGTTAGTTTCTAATGCAATTCCCATTATAACTGGAAGCAAGTCACAAGTACTCATACTGTTACAAAATGCTTGTGTTTAAGTTAAAATGATAATGAATCATTGACTTAAATGAGGAATTGTCAATTAGTAAGTGATTTCATAGGGACTGTGAAGTCCCTCTGTATCTCATGGAAGCTATCTGGTGGTCAAATCTGGTATCAAATATATCTAATTAACTGCATATCCCTTAACACAGTAAAACTTGTTTTCTTGAGAAGCTTGATAAATATTTTATTAATTCTGTAATTGTGTAGGAGTCCAAGGAGAGTAAAAAAATGTGGCAAAAAGAAAAATATATTTCATAGTAACAGACTGCTGAGTTTCATGTAGATCCAAAGAGAGACTCATTATTAAAGAAATAACTTGAACATTAAGACCAGGAAATAAGGATCATAAGGAGTCAGAATGGGTTAAAGTGGTAACATAAAGAACATATCAGATATACCATACTGGGCATCAGTTAAGATACCTCATGATGATTTTGTCGAAGTCAAGGCAGAGATATCAGCTGAAAAATAATATAAATAGCTAAGGTTATAAAATGCTGGACAACTATATCCAGAAAGAACAGCTACCATAATTGATAGTTGGAAGGAAAATTTTTGGTGGCTCCACGTTTTCTCTTTCTCATCTTGTCTTGGTGATCTACAAAGGAATGGGGGCACATAGGGAGGGCCTGGATTTATAGGCTAGAAGCAAGTGTTGATGCAAACAGGGCTGACTTTATTTTCTAAGACGAAAATTCACTAGGACAGGCACAACATGTTATCTAAAGAATTATTATACAATCTTAATCAGAACTGTACAATACAATCCTACAACAGGCAATAACATGAAATAAAAAAGGTATCACAGCACAGGACTTTCCAGATTATGGAGACCTCAAAGATTAAGTGTTACTCAGAAGACACTGGCAACTGACATTTAACAAATATATATTGAGCCTCTCACATATGCCAGGAATTGCTTTATGCACTGAAGATATAGCTATGAACAAGAGATACAAGACCCTGTTGCATTCTAATGGTGGGAGAAGCAGAAAGATAATAAATAGCTAAAAAAAAATCTATTATGAAAATATCCTGTCATGATGACTGCTATGAAGAAAACAAAAACACGGCACTATGATAAAGAGAAACTGAAGCTACCTTAGACTGAATTCAAGAGAAAGCCTTCCTGAAAAGGTGGCATTTGAGCTAAGGGCTCAATAGCAAGTTAAAAAATCAGCCATTTGAAGGTATGAGAGAAGAATATTCCAGTCAGAGAGGACCAATGCTAAAAGGCCTCATTTGGATAAGCTTGGAGAGCATACTCATTTGGCTGAAACATACTGAGTGAAAGATATGAAGGTTAAGAGTTGAAATCAGAGACATAAGCAACAGTCAAAGCTTTATGCATTGATACATGGAAGAGACATAATGGATTTGTTTGGAAAGATCACTCTGGCCGATATTCAAAGAACCAAATACTACAGGGGGAGGTGGTCAGAATGGAAGTTCAGAAACCATATAAGAAGCTATTGCTCTATGGGGCTCCTGGGTGGCTCAGTCAGTTAAGCCTCCGACTTTGGCTTGGGTCATGATTTCATGGTTCCGGACTTTGAGCCCCTCATTGGGCTCTGTGCTGACAGCTCAGAACCTGGAGCCTGCTTCAGATTCTGTGTCTCCCTCTCCCTCCTCCTTTATGCTCTCTCTCTCTCCTTCAAAAGTAAACAAACACTTAAAAAAAAAAAAAAAGAAGAAGAAGAAGCTATTGCTCTAGTAGGCAAGAGATGATGATAACAGGAAGCTCTACAAAAGTGAAATTTAATGAGACCAATCATAAAGCTTGTTTTTATACCCACAACCGCCCCCCCTCAACGACAGCGCAATATAAGATAGGAGATTCATGAGTGAGAGAAGCACAGATTTTAAAAGAATAGGGTAAAATCAAATGGTGGGGGTATGTCAAATGGACATGGAGGCCAACCTGCAAAAGCTTCCAATGGCCAAAGCTGGAACAACTTGAGCAACAAAATGAATAATATAGTATGGAATTATAATCCAAAGTATCAAATATCCATGACTCCACACGATTTTTAAATAAATGATTGAATAGATAAATGGGAGAAACTGACAAATTTCCCATATAGAATTCCAAACAATTTATGTAAATACTCTGCCTCAAGGAGATGGAGTTTAACTATTCACATCTTGAGTATGGACTGCTCTTCCAAAGAGTACAGTATAGAAAGAGAATAAAGTAACCTCACAATAGAGAAATCATAGCCAGGTGATCAACATTAGTGTCAGTGATAAGTCAAGTTGACAGTAAGTGCCCTTGATATAGTAAAAAATAGTACATTTTTGTGATCTCCCTAAAACCCATAACCTCAGTACAATCATAAAAAAAAAAATTAGACAAACACAAATTGAGAGACATTCTATAAAATACCTGATTGCCAAGGTCATGGAAAACAAAGAAAATCTGAGAAACTCTTACACTTCAGAAGAAAGTACTGAGACATGACAGCTAAATGTAGAATGTATCCTGGATAAGACACTGGAACAGAAAAAGGACATTTCCCTACAAACTAAGGAAACCCAAATAAAGTAGACAGTTAATAGCAACGTGCCAATGTTGGTTACTTAGTTGTGCCAAACATAGCACAGTAATATAAAATGTAAACAGCAGGAGAAACTGGATGGAGAATATATGGAAACTCCATACTGTCTTTCAACTTTACAATTTAAAACTATTATAAAATTAAAGGTTATTTTATTAAAAAAAAAATCATAGGGACCTTGGATTGGTTCCCATCAACAAAAGTATGGCATCTAAAAAATGGAAGCCAAAGGCCTCCTTCACTCAGTCTTGTTGAAACACAGCCATAGTGCTATGGGGAACACAGTACTGCTAGGTGCCATGCTTGGAGAAGAATGCAGAAAAATGCTCCAGAAACGAGAGTAAGCAGAATGGACAGAGGACTTAAACTCATGACACGTGAGAAACAACTAAAAATACTGCAAATACTTAACCTAGGAAACAAGGAAAGCAAAACAGCTATCTCAAAATACATGAGGGTTTTGTTTTTGTTTTTGTTTTTTTTTTACAAATAGTGAGTATTGGACCTTCTCCTAAGTCTGAAACTGCGGCACTTGGTAAAAATGGAGGGAAGACTGTGAGTGGGAAAATATCTATTCAAGAAAAGGAAGAACATTTTAAACCTAGCATTGCCTGCCCTGAGAGGCAAACACATGCCCTTCCAATACTGAGCATTCAAGCTTCTGCTGGAAAGACGTTTGTCCAGCAGTTGTAGAAGACGAGATGGGTATTTGAACTCCACGGGACTTTCTAGGTATTCAATACAAAAATTTAATGTCGTCCTGCTGGGGCGCCTGGGTGGCGCAGTGGGTTAAACGACCGACTTCAGCCAGGTCACGATCTCGCGGTCCGTGAGTTCGAGCCCCGCGTCGGGCTCTGGGCTGATGGCTCAGAGCCTGGAGCCTGTTTCCAATTCTGTGTCTCCCTCTCTCTCTGCCCCTTCCCCATTCATGCTCTGTCTCTCTCTGTCCCAAAAATAAATAAACGTTGAAAAAAAAAAATTTAATGTCGTCCTGCTTCTCTACCAGCATTTAACTGTTGATAAAACTGGTAGTGCCCCACATCAAGGTTACAGTAATTTGTATATTCTATTCACTTTTAATTTTTTAAGGAATTTATTAATTTTACCTTTTAAAATGTATTATAAGGTAGGTAGTAGTTAGACCTTCTCAACTCTGTTAATAGAATAATATGGGGGCGCCTGGGTGGCTCAGTCGGTTGGGCGGCTGACTTCGGCTCAGGTCATGATCTCGCGGTCCGTGAGTTCGAGCCCCGCATAGGGCTCTGTGCTGACAGCTCAGAGCCTGGAGCCTGTTTCAGATTCTTTGTCTCCCTCTCTCTCTCTGACCCTCCCCTGTTCATGCTCTGTCTCTCTCTGTCTCAAAAATAAATAAAACGTTAAAAAAATTTAAAAAAAAAAGAATAATATGGAGTAACATATTCATACTTCTTCAGCACAGATCTCACTCTTGAATTCAAGATTCACCTATTGGGGGCACCTGGGTGGCTCAGTCAGTTAAGCGTCTGACTTCGGCTCAAGTCACGATCTCGTGGTTTGTGAGTTCAAGACCCGCGCTGGGCTCTGTGCTGACAGCTCAGAGCCTGGAACCTGCTTCATATTCTGTGTCTCCCTCTCTCTCTTTGTCTCTCCCCCTCTCCCTCTCCCTCTCAAAAATAAATAAAAATTAAAAAAAAAAAGATTCACCTATCCAATTGTTTATTTGACCCCTCCACTGGAACGTCTGATACACATTTCCAATTCAAGTCGTCCAATACAAAATTTGTTTTTCCATCTAAACCTCCCTCAGTCTCATCAACAAATACCAATCTATACCTAATCTCTGTCCATTTATCTCCTACATCCATTTCATTAGCACAGCCTCAAAAACCTGTATGTTGTACTCACTTTGGCAGCACATACACTAAAACTGGAACAATACAGAGAAGATTAGCATGGCCCCTGTGCAAAGAGAACACAAAAATTTTTGAAGCGTTCCATATTTTTTGTATAGTAACATGATAGCTATTCTTGTGGTGAGCATAGCACAACATATGAACTTGTTGAATCACTAAGTTATATGCCTGGAACTAATGAAATACTGCCAACTACACTTCAATTTAAAACATTTTTAATTTTTTTTAATTTTTTTAACGTTTATTTATTTTTGAGAGACAGAGACAGAGTGTGAGCAAGGGAGGGACAGAGAGGGAAACACAGTATCTGAAGCAGGCTCCAGGCTCTGAGCTGCCAGCATGAAGCCTGATGTGGGGGCTCAAACTCACGAACCATGAGATCAAGATCTGAGCCAAAGACAGATGCTTAACTGACTGAGCCACACAGGTACCCTTAAAACATTTTTTAAATAATAATTTAGGGCACCTGGGTGGCTCAGTTAAGCATCCGACTTGACTTCGGCTCAGGTCATAATCTCACGGTTCGTGAGTCCCAGCCCCACATCGCGCTCTCTGCTGGGAGAGAGCATGGAGCCTGCTTGGGATCCTCTGTCCCCCTCTCTCTCTCTGCCCCTCCCCTGCTAGAGCATGCTTGGTTAGGCTTTCTGTCTCTCAAAAATAAACATTAAAAAAACAAAACTTAAGGGGCACCTGGGTGGCTTAGTCAGTTAAGTGTCTGACTCTTGGCTTTGGCTCAGGTCATGATCCCACAGTTCCTGAGATTGAGCCCCACATTGGGCTCTGCTCTGACAGGAGGGAGTCTGCTTGGGATTCTTTCTCTCCCTCTCCCCTCCTCCCCACTCATGATCTCTCTTTCTCTCTCTCTCTTTCACGCTCTCAAAATAAATAAATTTAAACACTGTTAAAAAACAAAAGTTAAAAATAAGTAAATAATTTAAAAACCTTATATGTTTGTTTGTCAACTTCTCTCCATCTTAACTACCAACCCTAGTCTAAACTATTCCTTCCTACCTAGACCATTGCCAATGGTTTCCTAACTGGTGCCCCTGCTTCTACGCTTTCTCCTTGAAATTTATTCTCCACAAAGCAGCCAGAGATTATGTGCCCATGTGTGCAAAACACACACACACACACACACACACACACGGTCACATCTTCTTACACACACACTTCTTACACATCTCTTATAGTTTACCATCACACTTCAAAAAATTTCTAACTCCTTACTCTGTGGTCTGGTTCTTGTCAATCCCTATAAACTCTTCTTACCATTTTCCTCTTTGCCCATGCTCCAACCACATTAGCCTTTTCTCTATTCCTCAATAACCTCAATTGGTTTCTCCCTTAGGGATATTGCACCAGCTGTTCTCTCTGCCTAATATGTTATCCCATGATCTTCAAATGTCTGGTTCCTTCTTGCTATTCTAAAATAGCCATTAAGGCACTCTTCACCACGTTTTATCTCTCTGCATAGTACTTATCACTAGTTGACATGGTCTCGTGTTGCTTTTGTCTGCGAGTTGTCTGAGAACAGGAAGCTTGTATACCTTATTTACAGTGTAGCCTCAGCACCCAAAACAGAATTGGAATATAATAAGCAGTCAGTAAATATTTGCTCGATGAATAATTTTAATAGTATGAGAGATGATGACTCATGTGTCATCTGACTTGAAATGTTCAAGTGTACTTTTCTAATATTCGAAAAAATAAAACCAATCTTCTAAAATACAATGAACAGTTAATTCATAATAAAAATCAAATGATGGTTGTCTCCTATTTTTCTTCAACATTTCCCAAATTCACCTTGGCACATTCCAGTCTCTGTGTGTATGTCTGCAATATTGCCTGACTAAAATCATTTCTCCTGGAATGCTCTCTAATGCCCAATATCATCCATGTAAATATAATTTGTGAAAACATTATCCACTTTTAAGACCCAATGACACATGTTACCTTCCCTTTGATGCATTCTCTGATTAACGTCTATCTTGTGTGCACCCAAAATACTTTGGTCTTTAATGACAACCCTCATCTCAGTGAGAGAGCTAGGTATTAACAGATAAGAGTTTCTCAAATTTGGTTCCTTAGGACACCAGGTCTTGAGACAATGTGTACAATTCACATGAGCTTGGGAAATACTGCGAAATATATATACTACTTTGGGGGATTCACAACACAGTAAAATTAAAGGATCTGGAAAAAGTCCCATGGTAAGTACTGTGTAGGATTTAAGTTTCTGGAACCCAAATTTTGTTTTCCATTATTTGATCACAGAATCATCAACTGTTTAAAAAAAAAACAGATATCATTAACATCTCACAGAAGATAGCCTGAGATATACCTGAATAATGGTTAAGACCACAGGTTTTGGAAGTTGCTAAGTTGGATGACTTCAATTTTAATCTGGCCTCCAACAATTATTAAAGGAGTAACTATGCACAAGTAACTGATCTTCTCTGGGGCTCCACCTTCCCATCTTTGAAACAGAGTTGAACAGGACGATCTCATAGGATAAGTGTAAGGATTGAAAAAGAGTGGCATGGTCCCTGAGACCTAGTAGCCACTTTGTAAATGGTAGCCACCACTAGAATAGTCATTTTTATCACGGTTGTACCTCAGTGTTCACTTGAGTATCTCCCACAAGATGGAACAGACACCATGCAAAGAGACTTAAGGGTTTGCAAACTGTGGGCATGCTTTGGGCAGAACAGCTAAGGCAAGAATCCTCGCACCAGGTCCCAAATGCCTCAGGCCTCACACCATCCCTATTGCCTTACATAGAGTTCAATTCAAGATTTATGTTACCATCCTTGTCTTCTGAGGCATTAGAGTTTACAACCCCTTACTTGGAAGTCCTCAATTAATATTTGTTGAATTGCTTGATCTCAATGGATTCTGACCTCCTTCAATTCTCATCCACCAGAAACTCCCCACCACCTCAAAACAACACCTGAAATCTTTAACATAGATCTCTTTCAAAAGAGTGGTTCACTCAAGCAATGATTTATATATTTAAAACCTAAGTTAGGAAGAAGGTAAAATGTATAGCTCGAAAAATTCTCAAGTCTGATGTGCACTTCCTTCACCAACTGGTCAATAAGACAGTCCATAGTGCTGAAGAAATTCAGAGAATAAAGAGGTCCCTTGGGACTGGCTGTTAATGCCAACTCCCAGAAAGTAGGAGGCATTGTTACATGGGGGGAGCTACAGCTGATGACCTCCAGAGGGCCATTTCACCCCTGAGCTTCTATTCAATCATTGGAATTTAAAATAGAACACTAAAAAGAACTTTAAGAGATCATCAAGGCCATCCCCCTGCCTGTTAGAATATTTTTATATCTCCAAGTTCAATGTTGAAGTGTGAAGGCTCAAGCTGCAAGAGAAATTGATGGGTTAGAGGGCAGGAAAGCTTAGGGGGAGAAAAGAGAAAGGAAAAGAAAAATCTGAGGATAAAGGAATTTATGCCCTCCCAATTAACCTTACCAAGGCCCTCAAAATTCCCAAGGCAACCTTGATTCTACCTTTCTTTCTTTTGTTTTCAAATATGGAATTTTCCCCAGGACTAATGTTAGAATTGAGCATATTCTTCCTTTGATTTATGAGAACATTCAGGGAATATAAGGTCATGAAAGTTACCAAACCAGCTGGCTTCAATGCAAAGTAATTAAATAGAAAGTCTTAAAAACTTAAAATCCTTACTAGACTTGTTTCAGAAGAATGTTACATTTATCCTCTTTCACATTTAAAGTACTCATTCTTACATTTTTAAAATATTTATTCTAGATTTACGTGAACCTTCCCCTGATGATAGCAGTGGACCCAATTCAGAAAATCTGAAATTAGAGCATCTGTATTTGTGGTTAAAACTACTCGTGAACATTTCAGGAAATACGTGGTTACGGTAATTAGATAACCATAAATGTCTGTTAGAGTTCAGAAAAGCAAAGTTAAGTGCTGGAAATTTTTTCCTAAAAGAAAAAAAAAACCACTACAATGGGACATAAACAGAAACAAAAAAAACAAACAAAAACAATAACAACCCTGATCTCTTAAGAAGTTGAACAAAGCTGCATACTTAAGTGGTTATGCTCTAAACCTAAATGCAATCTACTCAAAGGGGCATTAAGATGTGGGTTTATAAGCTTCCCTATACTGGGTAAAATGCACATACCAAGAATTGTGCTATTTATTTTTAAATTCCTTTGATATGATCCTTAAATTGTACTTAATAATACCTTATAGACCTGGGCCCACCCAGGGGCTTTCATGACCCCTCTACTCTAATACTGTCTTTAAGGCCACTCGGACCCTTTGAAAGCCTCTTACGTTCTAGGTTTTATAATTCCTTTGTAGTACACATATTCAGATACACACAGGTTAGTAATTTCTCTAAGAAAAATGATGTTTGAAATGACACTCTTGCAGGCGTACTCCTGAGCACACACGCACAAGTAAATCACCTACATCCAGCAGCTGGAAAACAGAGCCAATTTCTGGTAAATGGACATGATAGCCAATTAAAGGACACCAAGTGGTAGCAAGTCTAGATGGTGAAACATGAGACAATTTTCTGTGACTTTTGCTTGAGGAACCAAGGCATGCTTTAATAGAGTGGCTTCAGGTGTTGATACTCTATCAATGTCTACATCTCTCTGATTGAGCGTGACATAATAGCTGTTTCATTTTTGAAGACCTAGCATTTCCATTTTCTTATATCCTATAGATATCCGAGAGCGAAGAGAGTTGCCACATTACATATCTCCAAATAAAACCATAGGGTAGTCAAATTAATCTAATTATCTGTGACCCAATTTGATAATACTGCTAAAAGCAATGTTAGAAAGGACTTCTCTAGAGTATGTTCTTTCTTTTCTCAGTCATTCTCTTGTTCTAATAATCTGGCTGAGAAAATACTCTTTCACACTGAAAATGCACCTGCTTAGATATTTTATCCATAAATTTGAACTATGAAAATGTGTGCTCTATTTACAGGTATTTGGAAAATGTAATGATGAGACACTCAAAATTGTCATCACCTTAATAAAGGTCTGAAAAATTCTAAAGATTGATCCAGCATCATTTTCACATTTAACAATTATACTCAAGCAAGTATTCTCAGGTGACTTAAACAGGTTCAGCAAAGGTCAGAAATATCACTTGCTCATAGCTCTCTCTATGACGCTGGCTGGCCACAGTGAGTTTTCTACTTGCTTCTTTCATTTCTCACTTTGATCCACCCTTGACCCTATTGACTTTGGTCTCTGACTCACAGATACAAACATGTGGCAGGTTTTATGGTATTTTAGAAAATAATTTTGTGTTAACAGAGATGAACAATTCTTTATGGGAATCTTTAAGGTTTATTTATTTTTGAGAGACAGAGAGCAAGGGAGCACGAGTGGGGGAGGGGCAGAGAGACAGAAAGAGAGAGAGAGGAAGAGAGAGAGAATCCCAAGCAGGCTCAGCACTGTCAGCATGGAACCTGAAGTGGGGCTCGAACTGGAGAACTGTGAGATCAGGACCTGAGCCAAAATCAAGAGTCCCCAGTGCTCAACCAACTGAGCCACGCAGGCACCCCTATGAGAGGCACTTTCATTCCAATTGTTCCAATTAGGAATTTACACTAAAACCTCATCTTTGTTGTTGTGTTTTTGCTTTGTTTTTTGTTTGTTTTGAGTGAGGGAGGGGCAGAGAGAGAGGAGGGGCAGGAGAGACTCCTAAGCAGGCTCTGTGCCTGCCGTGTGAGCCAGAGCCCTTCACAGCGGCTCTTGAGATCATGACCTAAACTGAAATCCAGGGTCGAATGCTCAACCGACTGAGCTACCCTGGTGCCCCTGAAACTCCATCTTTGGAAGCAAAAGACTTACTCCAAAAACCTCTGTATTTTTTTTCTCATTTCTTCTCCAATGTACTGTCATTGTGAATTTTTAATATTTATAATGAGCAAAATTATATGCTTGGAATGTGCCCTTCAACATAATGGTATTACAACTAAATATTTATTTGAATTATGTTTATGGTAATAATAACTAATGTGTTTTTTTTCACACCATAGGTTAAAAAGTCTGCAGCCTCTAATTTGACAGGAACTCTATTATCACTTTCTGCAAAATTAGACAGGAAAAAATATTAAGACATCTAAAATCTGACACAAATAGAAATCTTTCTCTCTTTAAAAAAAAAAAAAAAGAAAGATGATTAGATGCTGCCTGACGTCCCATTTTCAGGCCAAGAGAGGGGATACAGAGGTTCACTATCTTTTCCACCAAGTAAGACCCTTGCAAGAATGCATTGGTATGTAATAACACTGAACTTCTTTAGATGTAGATAAAGTTAGCTTTATCTTCTCGAGGGTCTTATCCATTCAGCCCCCTGTTTCAACTAACATCAAAATACCTTCACTACAAGGCCCCAGCACAGAGGGCTAATCCACAGCACATCATCTGTGAAACATACCATCCTCATACTTGGAAAATGACCAACTAGAGGTGAATAAACAGCACGGAGACAGAAGAATTCCCCTACTCAAAACTGGAACAGAATCTAAACAAAATCATTTTTTTGTTTTGTAAGTTCCAAAGTAGGCTGATTTTCTCAGTGATTTGTAAAACTACCTACTTGAATTTTTTTTTAATGCATCTTACTGTACTTGAGCACTTTTTGTTTTGGTCACAATTACAAACTCTAAACTCTAAAAGCCAATGCCATTTTTCATGATGCTTTTGGAGAAATCTGTAGGAGGGACCTCTTAGAAATAAGTCTACCCTTCTGCAAAGCTTAGCAAAGTTTAACTTTCTAAACTTAAACTTTTGCAAAGTTTAGCAAAGACTTCACATCAGATTATTTTGATTAATTTTACTTCAGAAAATGCACACACATAGCCTGTGTTCAAAATAACACCCACAAACACACCCGGAGATTCCAAAGTTTAGCATTTCCCCCAAAACATCTCTGAAAATGATAGCACTCCAATAAAGACTGATATTCTGCTGAGGATAAGGCCATGACCCCAAGATGCTAGAAAACCAACCTTCTGCAGTAGAGGCCGAGTCAAATGTCGGTCCAGGATGGAGGCACTCACTCCAGCTGCCACATGGTCCAGCTGCTGCTAATTCCTAAGTGATTGCTCCTCAGGATCTGCCCCCCGGAGGAAGAGAGATGCCATGGCCAGAGTCTCACACACCTATGAAGGGTTTAGAGCGATGGAGGATGGGCACCCTTGCCTCCTTCACAAAAAACTCTGAAGGGCCAAGAAGTACCCAAGATCTCCAAGGTTCCGTTGAGGCCTGTGTGGTAACTACATGTCAGTATAGCTCGTCCCTCTGCCTGGTCCCGGGGGCCTATTCCCTCACAGCTGTTGACCTCAAGGGCACTCCCAGTCTCCAATTTAGCACCTCAAGGCACCAGACCCAAGAGGCATCACAATGAGAGGAGCTGGAGGGATACCAAGATATATTACAATGCAACATTACTTCTTTTATAAAGGTAAAGAAACCTCAGCCAAGAACAATTAAATAATTTGCATTGAATCAAGTGTCTAGTCAGTCCTGGTAACAGCTCCTCCGCCTTTTCACTTCCAGGTGGGTGTCCTTTATTAGAAATTATTTTCCTGGGGCACCTGGGTGCCTCAGTTGGTTGGGAGGCTCAGGTCATGATCTTGCAGTTTGTGAGTTCCACGTCCTCGGTGGGCCCTGTGCTGATGGCTCAGAGCCTGGAGCCTGCTTCAGATTCTGTGTCTCCCCCTCCCTCCCCCTCCCCAGCTCGCACTCCGTGTGTGTGTGTGTGTGTGTGTGTGTGTGTGTGTGTGTGTGTGTGTGTGTGTGTGTCTCTCTGTCCAAAATAAATAAACATTTAAAAATTTTTTAAAAAAAGAAAGAAAGAAATTGTTTTCCTCAATGGACTTCAACTAGACTTCACCTGAAAAAAATCACATTGGCTTTTAAGTCTGGCCAAGTAACAGTTAACAGTTTATCTCTCTACAGCCTCCCACATGCCATATTTAGATTTCTAGAAACTCTCCCAAGGAAGAAGAATCATCCAAATGGGTTTGGAGAGATTTAGGGGATCAGGATGGTTGAGGTAGAAATTAACGTTTTCTTCTGAATATCTACTAGGATGATGCAAGAAACTTTACATAACATTATCTTAATCTTCATGACTCAATGAAGGAATATTTCTTCTCTCATTTTATAAATGAAGGAACTGAGGTCCATTTGGGTCATGTAAGATCTGACTCTGAAGCCACTGTATGTTCATCCCACTGCCTCACTGGGAGTACAAATAAACATCCTCTGTACCCCGCCCCCTCTTGTTTACCACGTTTCCAAGTGTGAGGCCTTGGTTATAATTTACCTTCCTGATGGTCCCAAGTATAGCTTCACTACATAATATACTTATTAACTTGACTCACTAAAAATCAACAATTGCAAACTTTTCAGAATGTTGGTTAACATTTATGATCTCATAGTGCCAAAAATAAATAATTTACTCTCAGGGGTTTGTAAAGCTAAGACATATTGTTACAATGTTCCTCACCAGGATAAAAATTTACAATGACATCCCTTAACTAGGCACTTAAGAAATCATTTGGCAGTTTACTTTTTGCCAAATGCCATACATTGTTCTAATGTCAGATAGGAAGTAAAAGTTATTTATAGACTGAAATATAACACTATTAAAGCTCAATCTTATATGCAGCAACACATTCCAAATAGAGTTCTCAACACTACATTTTAAAGCGCAAATCACTGTATTCAATACCAGCATATGAATGTCTTCTTAATAGAGTACCAGAGGTGTTACAAAGACTCCAAAAGGGGAGACAGTTGAAAGAAAAATCTAATAATGTCAATGATATGTTTTTTACCTTAACCTAAAAATTAATTTTTTGTGACTAAACTTTTATAAACTGGTTTTTTTGCTATCTGTGATTCATAAGACTGCTATTGACATGAGCCAGGTTAAATGTTGCTTTTAACAATGTTGAACTTTGGGGACGCCTGGGTGGCTCAGTCGATTAAGCGTCCAACTTCGGCTCAGGTCATGATCTCACGGTTCATGAGTTCAAGCCCCACGTTGGGCTCTGTGCTGACAGCTCGGCGCCCGGAGCCTGTTTCGGATTCCGTGTCTCTCTCTCTCTCTCTCTCTCTCTCTCTCTCTGCCCCTCCCTGGCTTGCATAGTCTCTCTCTCAAAAATAAATAAGCATTAAAAAAAAAAAACAATGCTGAACTTTGACATTTTAATTTATCTAAGCAATTTTTGAAAGATTAGCATTTCTGTTTTGGATATATAGACACAATATTTTACAGCCTGTGGGGCTGTTTTTTCATAGTAAGATCAGCCTTTGTATAATTCTCATTCAGGGGAATTCTGGTATTTGTCGTTTCATGAGCACAACCAAACTGTTACACTTTTTTTTTTAACGTTTATTTATTTTTGAGACAGAGAGAGACAGAGCATGAATGGGGGAGGGTCAGAGAGAGGGAGACACAGAATCCGAAACAGGCTCCAGGCTCTGAGCTGTCAGCACAGAGCCCGACGCGGGGCTCGAACTCACAGACCATGAGATCATGACCTGAGCCGAAGTCGGCCGCCTAACTGACTGAGCCACCCAGGCACCCCTGTTACACTTTAGTTATAACAAGGGGGCTTCTGAATTCCTTAAATAAAAGGATTTTAAAATCCGCGACAATTCTTTAAATAAATTTAGGAGAAAGACGTAAAACAATTTTTTAACGTAAACTGATGGGCACGCTAACAATGGTAGAGCTGTCTCCCATTCTTGCATAAATACACAGAACAGTACGTTCTTATTTGTTCCTAATACGAAGCATGACATCTTGAGGCCTATCAGCTGGTTTTACTTTACGTTAGGCTTAAAGATCAGTGGACACTGCAGACACAGGAAGATCAGGTGAAACAAGAAGCGAGATATTAAAAGTGTTCTCTAAACTCAGAATACTACTTTCCATCTTATTCTGTAATGAAATAAGTGTTAATTACTTCCTAAATAGAGCTGCAAGATAAAAAAATACAGGACACCCAAGTAAATTTGATTTTTTTAAGCGTATCCCATGCAGTATTTATGTTGTGCTTACGAATCACCTGAATATCTTGTTAAAATGCAGGTTCTGGTTCAACAGCATGGAATGGCGCCTCAGTGTATCTTTTTATTTGCTGAATCTGCCAACCCATCTTAAAGTATTTTGAAAAGAAGAAAACACTGAAGATAGTATTGGTAAATGTTCACTGGCAGACTAATAATTGCAGTTAATGAATGGAATGATAAATTATTCTTTAGTTACAAATTTGTCTCAGTGTCTTCTCTAAAACCTCCAAATTAGTAGTAAAAATAAAACACATATTTTCCCCACCTTCACAGGTCCATTATCTAATCGGTATGTTCACCCTTGGCTAAATATCAAAATCACCTGGACAGCTTTTAAAATCCTGATACCCAGCCACACTCAATTAAATATTAACCTCTGGGGTAGGATGGGACCCAGGCATAGATGTTTTAATCTTCCCAGGTGATTCTAATGTGCACTTAGTCGGAGAACCTGCCCTAGGTCCCTACTCTACAAAGTATATAAGCAACATCAGCCCTGGCTGGCAACTTGTTACAGACACAGAATTTCAGGCCCCACCCCAGGCCTTCTGAATCAGAACTTGCATTTTAACAAGATATTCAGGTGACTCATATGCACATTACAGTTTGACAAACACTACTCTAAATCATTTATAGATAACAACTAAAGGCAGCCATGTTTATGACTTCCACGCTATTGCTAACTGGAATCTAGAATATTCCAACATAGCAAAACTGGTCTAATTAAGTACAGTTACTACAGCAGAGACCAAAGAATTGTCAGTACTCTCCCACTGCATATCACTTTATAGACTTCCAACAGAAATAACAGGAACTAATCAAACACACATTGGATAGAATGCTGGAGGCAATACCCAAAGGGCAGCATACCTGATTCTGGCCCAAACCCCACAAACCAGGAAACCAAGATCTAAATAGCAATTACTGCTTCCTTTTTCCCCTAATCCCAATCCTAGTCAATAAAGCTACCTAGTCAAGGTCTTTGCCCCCAAAGTGCTGGTGTATCTATAGTAATCACTGACTTCTGTGTTTTCCAGCTATGAATTCAAAGGTTTCTTGTATATGTTCCATCAAGCAACTGAGGCTTCTTTCACAAATGATAGTCTACAGAAACCTAACATGGTAACCTCCTAAATGCAGCAGAACCAAGCATTCACATCAAGGCTGAAATCTATGTATCATGATTTGAAAAGCATCTGAAAGGCTTCCTGTCAAATTGTCCTCCCCAGTTTATTACCAGAGTTCTCCTAAGTAAGTTTCTTGCGTTAAATAATGTTTTTCCTCTTCTCCGGTGAAATATAAATGCTGCACTCCTAAGGAGTTAACGTGTTTAATTTCTCAAAACTTAGTGTTGAATTAAATTTTCAAATTGTGTTTTTTTACCTGAAAGAAGAGATTGATGAGTTCTGGGTTACTGAAGGCGGTAAGAGTCAGGGAAAAGAATAAAGAAAGCAGCACAAAGAAGCAGTACAGGATACCAAAGAAAAACTTTGTCTAATGTCTAATGTAGTATTTAGAATGTCTAATGTCTAATGTTTAATCATTTTGCTTCCACCTTACCTTAATACTTAAGGATAGCACTTCCAACCCATTCAAGCAAAAATTAATACTTCATATTTGTATAATTTCATTTTGTAATTTATTTCTGACTCACTTAAACTATAAAAGAACTATCTCAAGAAGTAGACAACTGCAGAGTTTATCTTAAAAAAAATTTTTTTTTTTAACGTTTATTTTTGAGACAGAGAGAGACAGAGCATGAATGGGGGAGGGTCAGAGAGAGGGAGACACAGAATCTGAAACAGGCTCCAGGCTCTGAGCTGTCAGCACAGAGCCCGACGCGGGGCTCGAACTCACGGACCGCGAGATCATGACCTGAGCCGAAGTCGGACGCTTAACCGACTGAGCCACCCAGGTGCCCCTCTTAAAAAAAATTTTAAGGGAAACAGAAGACAGTAATTTTTAGTTTTCATACATTATATATCACAACTTACAAAGCACGGAGCTGAAAAAGAGAAAACTTGAGGTTATACAGAGTGTACTTTTGAGTGAATGATAACTTTTGAACATAATTCTAGTTTTATTATATTTCATGAAGTGAGCAAGGGAAATTGTGTCTGCATCAATGTAGTGAAGGAGTTTCTCATCTCAAAAGCCTATCTGTATTGATATCAGAAAAGGGTAGGGGTGCAAAATGACAGCAGCTGGCCTGCCCTTTCACCTTCCTAACACGGCTGGTGGCAGCAATGAAGCTTAATCAATGCAATGGAAGTGACATTTTGCAGTCAAATCAAATTAAATGGAAATGAAAGGAAAATCTGAGGTCCAACCTAAAGGCTGTTCCTCTTACCACTGAGGTCATCTCCATGGCAACTAAATGCTACAAATGTGTAGAGTAAATCCTTAACAAATCTGCAGAAAGCATGTCCAATTGAATATGATAGTGTCTGTCACTGTACTTTGCAGCTTTCCAAGAGCTTACATTACAAGTAACAAAAACGACTTTAGCCAGCAAGTAAGCAGGACAGCCCAGTTAATCTGACCACTACTCAATGACAGGGGTGCTCGACTTCTGAAAGGATGAACTCCAAGTAAGTGGAAACTTAAAGACAGACCAAGTTAAGTGGATTAGGGTCACACTGCCGTGTTTTCTAGAATTGTTTCCACTTGGACTTATTCAGTTCAGAATCTTCCTGGTCCCTTTAGCAGCATTTTCACATCACAAGGAATAATTTATATGGGGTACATCTGATCATGCCATTATCCTTTCTCAAGTACTCCCTCAGACATTGCACTTCCCCCTCTTTCTGAGAATGCAGTGAGAGCAGATAGGTTGCAGGGTTACGCGAAGGCAGCACGGTACTGGCCAACTGCAACAGAGCAGCAGTTCCTCCTCATGTAGTTTCCTCTGCACAGACTCTTGCGGAAGACTTTAACTCATCCCTCTATGCCTCTAGGTAGTTGACTGTACCACGTGGCCAGTCCAAACCGCCTTGGGTAATCTGGAATTCATTTCTTGTCGGAGACCATATTTTGTTGAAGAAAATAAGATCATTGAACACTCTTCCCCTATAACTGAACAACCATTAGAGTCTTCCTGTCCCAAGGACAAGAATTCTCATGTATCTGTGTATGTTTGGCTTGAGATTTGGGTGCCCTCTACTACATGACAATATCTTTACAGAAGGAAGAAAAAAGATCAACGTCTCAGTACACCGAGTCCGCCCACTGACACATACTCAATTCGTTGTTCAAGCTATACAACAAGAAACGTTACTTTGTAGGAAGATTCACTGCACTACGTTTGGCATGCTCTCCATTGGTCAAGTAATTAAGTCCTAAAAGTGGCCACTCTTATTCTTGCAGTTTGCTACTGATGCTGTCACTTTGCAATATGAAAGATGTCAACAGATTTATACCTTAGGATGACAATTGGATATGAAGTGACAGTTTTTGCTCAAATGCATAAAACCATGGGTCGTTATATTCTATCCCCATTAAAATAGCAATTCATACTAAATAATTTCTAGGAAGAAATCCCTGCTTTCTGAATGGTGATTAATATAGCAACAATGCTAACTTAACATAACAATAGTTCCCATAAATATATCATGGATTATCATCTTTTTTTCAGTAGCACTAATTTACTTTACTTGGGGTGGTATGTCTTGGAATTTTCCAAAATCTTTGTAACAGTAATAATAAGGCCTAACCTCCATTGAGCACTTACTCTGGCAGTGATGAAAGCCAAGCAAAATAAAAGTCTGTTGTGTGAAACATCTTGCTCCCACATAGCACCAATGTTTTAAGGTTTATAATAACTACAAACTCATTCTGTTTCATATTATCATCACCATAAAATTATACTTCAGTTTAATATAATGGAATATACTCTGCTCTTTGGGACTTTAATCCCAGTTCAGTTATTAATTAATAGCATTCTGGCTTGCATCATTTTCTTCTCTCTTGCCAATATTCTAAACTGCAAAATGAAGCTTATTCTACTGGTCCTTCTTACCTCATGAGATTACCCAAGGATGCAGTGATAATGTGGAAGACCTCTGGAGAGTATCCAACAATATACAAGATCTGTATCTCATCATATTATTATATTGAAATAATACATATTTATTATACTGAAATATTTACATAGCATAGGATTATATTATTCTCTCACAGAGACTATTCTTGTAATGTTAGGAACACAGCTAAATACTCATATTTACATTTTGGTAACATAGTAAGCCTCAGTTTAATTGGAAAACTTCAGTTTTCCTAACTCCATACCTATAGCTCCTAGTAAAAATTAATTCTTATTTAGCAATTCTGTGTATAAAATTTGATAGAAAATATAATAACCCAGATGAACACTCTGCAATTTTCTTTTCCAAAATCATTACTGGGTATCACATTACTCCCTTAGGATTCACTTCTATTCCTACGGTCAAATGCTAAAAGAGAAGAAAAATTAAAAAAACCTTATTTAGGTCTTTGAACACTGAGTTCTGATAAGTTTTTATTGTATTAGACCTTTTTGATCATTTAGAGAAGATGGAACAATATATTAAAGAGGACCCCATCCTGCCCCCAAGGTTATTTTCTCTTCTGACTACTGCATTCATTATACATTTAAAGACCTGGGGCACCTGGGTGGCTCAGTGGGTCAGGCATCCAACTTCAGCTCAGGTTATGATCTCATGGCTCTTGAGTTCGAGCCTCACATTGGTCTCTGTGCTGACAGTTCAGAGCCTGGAGCCTGCTTTGGATTCTGTGTCACCCTCTCTCTCTGCCCCTCACCCACTCATGGTCTGTGTCTCTCTCTCTTTCAAAAATGAATTAATGTTAAAAAAAATTTTAAGCCATATTTACATTTTTCCAAAGAAGACATACAGATGGCCAACAGGTATATGAAAAGGTGCTCAACATCATTAATCATCAGAGAAATGCAAATCAAAACCACAATGAGTTACCACCTCACACCTGCTTAAATGGCTATTATCAAAAAGACAAGAAATAACAAGTGTTGACAAGACTGTGGTTTTAAGGAAACCCTTGTGCACTGTTTGTGGGAATGGACACTGGTACAGCTATTATGGAAACGGCATGGAGGTTTCTTTAAAAAATTAAAAAATAGAACTACCACATGATCCAGCAAGTACGCTTCAGAGTATTTATCCAAAGAAAATGAAAACACTAACTCAAAAAGATATGTGCTTCCCATTATTTACAGCATTATTTATAATATGTGCAGCATTATTTACAATAGCCACGATATGGAAGCAACCTAAGTGTTCACTGATAGATGAATGAAGAAACTGTGGTATATATATTTAATGAAGTATTATTCAGCCATAAACAAGAACGAAGTCTTGTCATTTGCATCAACACGGATGAAACTTGAGGGTATTATCCTAAGTGAAATAAGTCAGAGAAAAATAAATATCATATGATCTCACTTACATGCAGAATCTGAAAACAAAAAACAAACAAAAAAAAAACCCCACACATTCACATAAACACCAACAACAACAATTTGAGCTCATACATACAGAGAACAGATTAGTGATTTCCAGAGGCCAGGATGGGGTGGGAATTGAGGAATGGGGGGAGAAAGTTAGAAAGTGTAAGCTTCCAGCTATAAAATAAATAAGTCATGGGGATGTAATATACAACATGATGACTATAGTTAATAATATGGTACTGTATATTTGAAACTTGTTAGAACTGTGTATCTTAAACGTTTTCATCACAAGAAAATCTGGTAACAATGTACGGTGATGCATGTTAACTAGACTCACTGTGGTGATCATTTCACAATATACAGAAATATTGAATCATTATGTTGTATACCTGCAACTAATATAATGTTATATGTCAGTTACATTTAAATTAAAAAATAATCATAAAGCCATGTTTGTTTTCCCTTTGAAAGTTCTGGCCCGCCTTGATCCAAAAAAAATATTTGGGGCAATCGGAAGTGTTTTATCAATTGTAGATTCTAAGTTTCAGTATTTCAGTGGTACTCTCTATGTACAGCTGAATTTGAAAACAAAGACAGGAAGCCCTGCCATAGATTATCACAAATCACACACTCAAGGAAACAGAATGACAAGATTTAAAAGTTACTGTGTCATATTTACTTTGGAAATTACCATTATAACTGAAATACAGTTTGACAACACAGTTTAAAACTCCTGAACACTTAGAGATTTTATCTAACTAATAAACTTGTGGCTTCATAAACCCACAAAGCTCCTGTGATACTATCTTATTCGAAAAGGGTGTGAGCGTGCCAGGTGTAAGGAAGCAGATGCAATCTATGGATTGGTGAACCGCAAAGTGTCTGTCTATTTTCAGAGATTATAGGGATGGTGCTGGTGCCATTGGTTAAGATAGCAAATTGATTTCTTCAATAAACTAGTGCCCTCATTCACTCACCACAATTTTCTAAAATTGCCCTTTTGATCTGAAGCTTCCAATCCTGATCAGGCATCATTTTTTATTTTGGAACGCTGAAATCTATACTCTTCAGCTCTTTTTTCCTTACATGACTGGAAACACAAACCTTTCCCTCCTCATTCACTCCACTGAAGTTGGATACTTTTCTTTAAATTTCCTTCCATGTTTATTGTTTTTTTTTAAAGAAATAAAAGTTTGAACCCCAGTCTTAAATTTCATAAATTTAAAAGTGTGTTGACAAATAGTGTTACCTACTGGCAGTCACATACAAATTAATGGCTGCTTCAGATAAGATGTTTAGATTTTCAGCTTCCCTCTGATGGAGGGTGAAATCTATACTCTGGGAAATAATGGAAAATGGATGTCTGCAAAAATATACATATGCATGTGTGTTTATGCAGGCTTACATGATGTGTGTATGTAAGTACATATATACCAGCAGTTCACATTTTGGAACGTAAAGCTTGTGTTCGCTTTGTCTTTTACTACCACTGCTACTTCTAATAAGTGTTAGTTTCCTGAGAACTTATTACACATAGGCACTCGCACTCCTCTAATTACACATATTAATAAAAATCCCATGAGATAGGAACTGTCATTAGTCCCACTTCATACATGAAAACCAGAGGCACAGAGTTTCATCCCTTGCCCTAGTCTCATAGTCAGTAAAAAGGGCTAGTAATACACGTGCTTTCAAAAGGAATCATGTTGATGTGCACATTGAAATGAGAAGTACATGAAAAGTAATCCTTTTCTGACTTTCTGGTTGGTTACGTGTTTAGGCTGTGGGATACCACCAACGAATCCAGGGCAGCTACAATGATGGTGGTAATGACAGCGGTTGGAATTGGGCAACGCTGGAGGCTGAGGACACTGCAGTCATTGAGACAGTGGCAACTGGCTGATGAGGAAGCACATTTTACAGATATTTAAGAGCTGGACTTATCAGGATTTGGTAACCAGCTGGACGGGGCTATGGCAGTACACAGAAGCACTGCATGGGCTCTGGACCAAGTTGCCTGCAATGAAAGCCTTGTGCTGTGTGAACCCAGGCAAGTTAGCTAATCTCTCTGGCATCTCCTCTTCATCGGTAAGATGGGAATGTAGCCATGGCATACCTTCTACATCAGGCACTGTGAAGATTAAATTAGTTAATATATGCTATGTATTTAGAACAGTGCTTAGAACACAGGAAGTACTATGTTGGTGTTAGTTTTTAGAGATATGATTATCTACGAAGATTTGTTGATTTCCCACGCGTGGCCCCAATATTAGAAATGCATAACACTAATCCTAGCCTTCAGAGAACCCAGAACCCTCCTGTATGCACTCAGATCAGAAGGGTTTAGTTACGTATAGCCCCACAAAATAGCTCTTGAGGTGTCTTCTCCTATTCCCACTGTTGTTTTTTTATTACTTCATATATGCCTAGTCTCTCAGTACTTAACATCTTTGTTATGTTTATGTCTACCATCTATTGCTTTAACTGTTTTATTTTTAAATATTCATATTTCTTTTCCTGTGTTTCCATTTTCTTGGTCTTCAGGGATTCTAATGATGTTTTCAAAAAAGAAGATGAATTATTTCTCTACTGAACTTTACAATGCCTGGCCTGCTTTTGCCCTAAATTTTGTAATCTGCCCTTTCTTTCCTTTATTTCTGCTTTGGTTCCTGATTTATATTTTAGTGTTCTCCACTTGGCTTCTCTCTTTTTTATGGACATTTCTGGGTTGGATTTCTCCCCCTTGTGTACTCATGTTCTAGGTTCACAATTTTGTGATGCCTTTTATTTAACTCATGCCTTTAAACCTTCAATTCTGTAGAAAAGCACAAAAAGAACCACTTTCTGTAATGCCCCAGGTTAGCACATTATGAAAATGTTAAACAAAACAAAACAAAAATCCCCAGACACAGAGAGCTTATGAACAGATATCTATTCTCTGTGGAATGAAGAAATCTGGTTTCACTTTGTAAAGCTCACTTTGTGGGTGCTCAATACACTACACTAAGCTTTAAATTACTACACAGGGCATCCACAAGGGAGGATAAATGCCATATTCCAAAAATCTCTTCCTCCATCAAGCTAACTGATTACAATTGGAGTTTCCTCAAATGAGCTTGTTTGATAATTTGTCTCATTACTACTGAAAAGGAAATGGAAATCAAGGACTTGAGGGCAGGAAGCAGGAAGCAAATATGATCAAAGGTTATATTGTATGAGATGCTGATTTTGTGCAAATGATAAGAAATGAAAGATCGGTGCAGTATCAGATAATACATATATATAATAAACTTGTAAGCTATTAACTAGGCTAGCATACACTAATATTACAAGCCATACAAAGTCACTGTATGTGAATAAGCTCAAAGTATCAAGTACAGATGTCTTTAAATGAAAACTGAAATACAGACGACGTAGAAAACCAACACTGAGTGCCATTTATTACTTTCCTACTAATTCTAGGTTTAGAATGTACTTTGAATTTGATTGCCCAATTACCCACATCTATATTATATCATCTCTAAGCATCATTACAACATCAGCCTCAATCTTGTGGGAAGAACTGTAAACAAAGGCCAGTTGGCTAAAGATAGATCATTACTGACACATCCACAATAAGGGAGGTAACTAGAAGTAATGAGTATAATCAAGAGAAGTAAATTTAGGCTAAATACCAAGAAAGAATGTTCAACACTGAGGACAGATTAAGGCAGGAACCTTCCAAGATAAGTGATGAAGATCACTAAAACACTTAAATCCATTAAGAACAGCTTTTCATTCATAAGGGTATCTGATAAATGATTCCAAACAGCGAGAGTGCTAGAAATGAGGGAATTCTCTCTTGTTAGCTTGGGAAATTAAACATAAAGATATAAGATGATGATGTGATTTCCTCACAAAATAGGAAAATATTGCTTTTACAAAAAAAAAAAAACCTTGTTATTGACAAGTATTAGGAAATAGTGTCATGGAAAGCATTTGGAGTCAGAATGATCTGAGTTCAAACCTCACCTCTGTCATTTACCAGGTAAGTGAACTCTTTAGCAAGAGTTTCCACAACTGAAGATGAGTACACAAAGGCTGACTTCCAGGGTTACTGTAAAGTTTAAACATGATAATATATAAATGAATCCAAGGATTAATTAATTACTGAGCACAGAATACTCCCTGGATTACTCTAAAAATTAAATAAATGGTAGTTAGTAGATTTTCAACTCTAACTTTAGTGAGACATTTTGATCCATTACCATTCATAAATAAGCATATTTTTTTCTTCAAAGTAGTCAATCAAAAATCAGGATTTATTGCTGTTTTACAGATGATCTGAGGCATATGTTTTAAACCCAAAGTTCTCCCAGACATCTAGCTAAGTTAGGTTAGGATAGGTGCTGCTATTTTAACATAATTCATAAAAGTTGTACACATCCAGAGAACTGGGCCTTTTGTTCCCTGACACTCTTCTTTGCTCTTTAATGTGAAAAATGATGAATTTTAAACTTCAGTTAACCAGAACATTAGATCTGAGCTATTCTGGAGAATTATATTTTATTTTGATTTAATTTTTCTGACTATACAAGTAGAAATTTATCCTTGTCTAAATCCTCACTATAAAAAATTATGCTAGTATATATTATTATAGCTTTCTGCCTTAGAAGTAATATATCATGAACATAATCTTCCTGTAAAGGAGACTTATAGTACTCCCACCATCATTATCTGCATATTAATTATCACTGTAAAGTACCGAGGATGTTTAAGATGTATGACACTGAGTCATGTCATACTGACCCATGGTCTTGAAGTTGTTTATATTAAATACCTAGAATCTACTTGTTTCTTCTAAATGTTAAATGTGGGGCATGGTCGGGGGTTGCTCTGGGGACTAACGATTTAAGATGATTCTAGAGTTCTGGTGAGTTGACAGTTTAATAAAAACAAATGCTAGTATGTGTTACTAATGGGATAAATAAGCAGACTTTGTACTCCAACTTATAAAATCATAAATGAACCAATTAAATGAAAATGGTGTGGATTCCACACATCAATTATATTAAGTTAGCAAAAAAAAAAAAGTTTTTCAATAACTTTATGCACTTTTAATAAGCAACGGCATTAGTCAGTAAAAAATAAGAACTCTGATGCATTTAGAGCCTATAGATCTAAACCAGACAAAACAAAGCCTCATAAATGTGTTTGTTCATTAATTTTTAAAAAGCCAGACTTTGAGTTGTTATCATGTCAACTGGCACCAAACCCTACTCAATTTAGTGCAACTACAAAGTGGAACCCATAGTCTACAATGGCAGGGTTTTTGATCACACTAATTAACAGCCATTTTGTTTAAAATAAACAGATACGAGTCTAATTGCCTTTTTTACATAAGAAAGAGAAGATCTTAAAAGTAAAAACATGCAAAAGGAAAGATCAGACAAACACCACTCAGACAGATAAGCAATGTGTGTGTGAAAGGAACCCAGAGGAAGTTGGGGTTGTTCTCTGGATTGACAGCCCAGTGGAGCAAAGGGAATTAGTCTCTCAGAAAGGTTAAAGGGAATTGAGAAGTGTACATCCTGTTGGGAACTGTCCTGTCATGGTTTCCCCTCACAAAGTATTGTACCTCAGTTTCTAATGTGGTAAGCAGTAACTAACAGGTCTGATAATGTTAATTAGGAGAGAACCTCTGATTATGGACAAATCATCCCTTCTACCCTCTAGAACGCCCTTTAGGACAGGGTGTGGTGCAACTAAGGGTTCAAAGAGAAACTGCACTTGTTCACTAAGTTCCAGATGTTTTCCTTGAATTTTCTGTCCAAATGAACCCATTGATTAGTGGCCTATGTTTTCTAAGGGTCCCAAATAGTCATTAATATAGATGACTTTAGGGGCGCCTGAGTGGCTCAGTTGGTTGAGTGTCCGACTTCGGCTCAGGTCATGACCTCGCAGCTAGTGAGTTTGAGCCCCGCGTCGGGCTCTGTGCTGACAGCTCAGAGCCTGGAGCCTGTTTCAGATTGTGTCTCCCTCTCTCTCTGACCCTCCCCCGTTCATACTCTGTCTCTCTCTCTGTCTCAAAAATAAATAAACGTTAAAATTTTTTTTTTAATATTGATGACTGTACTTAGAACTTATTTTGATTTATACACCAACAGTTGAGTTTGTATACATGCTGAATTTTCATCTCCCTAGCCTGTCAGAGCAATTCCCAGAGACAATTAGAAAAGGTTTCAGTTTCCAAAGCCTTCAATAAGAACATTATCAGGGGTGCCTGAGTGGCTCAGTGGGTTGAGCGTCCAACTTCGGCTCAGGACATGATCTCAGTTTGTGAATTTGAGTCCCGCAGCAGGCTCCGTGCTGACAGTGCAGAGCATGCTTGGGATTCTCTCTCTGCCTCCCTCCTCCTCCTCCCTCTCTCTCTCTCTCTCTCTCTCTCTCTCTCTCAGAATAAACTTATTTTTTTTAATTTTTTAATGTTTATTTATTTTTGAGAGAGACAGAGTGCAAGTGGGGGAGGGGCAGACAGAGAGGGAGATACAATCTGAAGCAGGCTCCAGGCTCTGAGCTGTCAGCACAGAGATGGATGCAGGGCTCGAACCCATGAACCATAAGACCATGATCTGAGCTGAAGTCAGATGCTTAACCGACTGAGCCACCCAGGGGCCCCAAAATAAATTTAAAAAAAGAGCGTTATCAGATACGGTTCCTTATTTTAATTAAGAAACAATATGCTAATTAGTCATCACCATATGTATACATATATAGTGTTATATATGATGTAACATAAGCCACAAAATAACATAATTGAAAAATTATACCTACCGTGTCACCTATGGTGATTTACTTTAATATATAATCAGTATAATAAACATGGCACTCATTCTGCAGTACACAAGAGAAGATCTTTCTTATACTAAAAAGTATATGAAATTATAATAAAAAGTCATCATCTACTTTTCACCTCTGCCAAGATTTCCCCCTTTGGTTACTCACAGAATATTAACTACTCAAAAGCATTTGTCTTTCTATTAATCTTTATACCCCCTGTTTCTGGAATAGTACCATACAGAGGAGGGGCTTTCCAAAGTTTTGGGGGGAACCACTTTTAAAACTAAACTAAGATGATCAGTATACAGTATTATCTGCATTCATAATACGGTTAAAGCTGAAACAAATGCTGTGCTCCTGTATGTTAACAATCAGTTCTTCAGGAGGAAAACCTGCAAATTTCACGGTGAAAAACCCACTGATGGCTGCTTTCAAGCTTACCACCCCACCATGAAGTCCTTGAACACAGAGTTGGGGAGAGATACAGACAAGTGGCTCCCAGGAGCCAGCCTGCAAGAGCCAGCTTTGTCATACCACTGGCTCATCTCAAAACCCCGTAAAAATACAACAGCAAATTCCCGGCAACAGGATTTAAGTTGACTATGGTGTTTTCAACCACCTACATCTACGAAGCTGTTCGAGTTAAATTTAAATATTTAAATCTATTGCCTTCAGATCTCACAAAACATTGGGGCATTTTTGTTTTTCAGGTTTTCTCTTCCATATCAAACAACCAGAAAAAAAAAAAAAAAAAAAACCTCTGATCACTCTTAAACAAATCCAAATGATACTCATCTTTAAGAGTCCAAGTACAGGGGCTCCTGGGTGGCTCAGTCGGTTAAGCGTCCGATCTCAGCTCAGATCATGATCTTGAGGTTCGTGAGCTGGAGCCCCACATCGGGCTCTCCACTGACAGCTCAGAGCCTGGAGCCTGTTTCAGATTCTGTGTCTCCCTCTCTCTCTGCCCCTCCCCCGCTTGCACTCTGTCTCTGTCTCTGTCTCTCTCTCTCTCAAAAATAAACATTAAAAAAATTTTTTTAAAAAAAGAGTCCAAGTACAGGTGTAAGACTGAGCATCTCACAACTAATTAGAGTTGGCCAGTGGTCAGAAAGGAGTCCACAAAAATCTAGCCCCTCTAGTCCTCATCAAATATCCTAATGTATTTTCTAATATCTGAGATTCTCAAAAGACTTATAACCTGAAAAGGAACTGGGTGATTTTAATGTTAATTTATCAAGCTTATATGCATATCTGACTGCTATGTGGATACACAAAAGAGGAAAACTGAGCACTACTTAGGAAAACAATAAAATCATTGTGATAAAAATCATGTGATAAAATTCCTGATTAATCAAAAATGTGTCCAATAAAGGTTGGTACAGCGTATTAAACTTTAAAGAAACATTTACTTAAATATATTTTATTAGTATAAAGGGTGCTATAAATTACTGTCTTCTTAAGGACTGAATGACTGAGGGGAGCCTGGGTGTCTCAGTCAGTTAAGCACCCAACTCTTGATTTTGGATCAGGTCCTGATCTCTCAGTTTGTGAAACTGAATCTTGCATCAGGCTCTGCACTGACAGTGTGGAGCCTGCTTGGGATTCTTTCTCTCCCTCTCTCTGCCCCACTCAAGCTTCCTCACTCTTTCTCTCTCTCTCTCTCAAAATAAATAAAATAAAGTTTAAAAAATAAAAGCACTACTAAATGACTGAAGGATATCAAGTAGAAATCAATTAAATTATCCAATTTGAAGAATCATTTTTACATGTGAAATAAAATAGTTCTATACATATTTTGTTGCATAAATAGTAATACTATTAAATATATTTAATTTTGGCTTAGATGCTTGGCTTGACAAGATTTATTAAACATAATCTGGGGTGCCTGGGTGGCTCAGTCGGTTAAGCGGCCGACTTCGGCTCAGGTCATGATCTCACGGTCCGTGAGTTCGAGCCCCGCGTCGGGCTCTGTGCTGACCGCTCAGAGCCTGGAGCCTGTTTCGGATTCTGTGTCTCCCTCTCTCTCTGCCCCTCCCCCGTTCATGCTGTGTCTCTCTCTGTCTCAAAAATAAATAAACGTTAAAAAAAAATTAAACAAACAAAAAAAACATAATCCTTCTTAGAATGACTTACCTAACAAAAAATAACTTGACTTATAATCTAAGAAAACTGGTTGCCTATGTCTGGTGCCTTAAAATCTTGTTTGAATAACTCCATGTCGATGGCACACCCAATGCAATACCATTTTAAGTCTTGATAGTTATCATGGGGAAAATGTGGTCTGTAAGAAAAATTTAGAAGACCACTATATCATGATTTTAATAATTTTATATTGCCATATGCTTCACTCTATACCTACATCTAAAAATTTCACAATTCATTTGAAATGAAATATAGTAAAATTCAATAACTATCAAGTTAATAACATTTATTTTATCTCACTTTTATGAATATATCAAAATTTAGTGTATTAAACATATACAAAAACAGAAGTTGGTCAGTCTCTCCCACAGAAGCATGAGCACTTTGAGGGTAAGAATCACGTGCTATCCATCTAAATATCCCCTGCACCTAGCACAGTATCTTGCAATAAATAAGCACCAAAAAATGTCTGTAAACTGAGCTGAAGACTGATAGTGATGAGCGTGATATGGAAAGGAACAAAAGACACTGTGAACTAAGTATGGGGACCACTTACTATCACCTCTCCTTGTTTTCTTGGCTCTGGCCATTCTGTGTATTAACAATGTACTAGAACAATGAGTACCTAGCAAGAGAGAGACTAAATTTCATCAATACAAAAGAAAAATGCATTTTATTAGAGGAAAGTCAATAGGCTAATTCTAAAATTTAATTAGAAACAGAAGAGAAAACTTTACCATCAGCTCCCTGGAAAGAAAGCCTAGCATGCTGAGCAGTGCTACCTGGTGTATGCTCTGAGGGTCACTGCCCCTTCTCCAACTGTTCCTTGTTTGCAAGGAGAGAGGTACAGCATCTAAGAGTAAGACATAGAAAAGTTTGTAACAACTTGACAGAGTCCCCTCATGTCTGTTGAATCTAACAACGAAAAATCAGGGCTTGGATTGTATATCTTTGGATTTCTCCTTTCCATTTTTCAAATCCATGGTTACGGCATTTTATAACAGCATCAGTCCATGACAGATTAGAAGTTAAAAAACAAAAAACAAAACTGGTCCTCATCACGGATAGTTTGCAAAGCCCTGGTGTAGAGTGCAGTGATGCTCTGGAGAATTCAACGAGGACCCACAAAGAGATGTTCTAAGGTGGTCAATTTTTGGTCAACCATTAAAGCAAAACAAAATGAGGCAAAAGAGCCTTTTAACAATGAAAACTGACCAACAGAAGATGTGGCTGACAACTACCGTTGCGGTAATTGTTCAAGAGGAAGTTGGACAGCTAGAAGCGAGTGGGACTCCAGCCCAGCTCGTATGGTTGGTTGTCTCTGCTTCCACCTTCCCTCTTGTCAGCAAGCACACCACACTGCATGCATACCGGCCTTGGCCTCCTCCCCCAACAGTTCCTTGAGGGCAAAGACAGTATCCCATTGGTGTCTGTTTCATCCCTCGACACAGTGAGGTTCACAAAGTTTACTGGAAAAATAAATGTCTGCCATTGAGATGGACTAAAATTACATTGAAGATCTAGTCTGTGATTCAGTGATTGACAAGAATGAGAATTCCAACCTGAGGAAAGTTTCATGATACATTTCAGAAATAAGGTTAAACATTCCAGAATTAGTGGGTTAAGAGCCTCCCAATACCATTTCTATTTGCATACTCATACATAACTTCTAGGATGGAGATTTAAATATTTTTTATATATTGCTACATATTAGATTTAGTGAAAGAATTTTATGACTCACATACAATCACAATTTCACTATCAGAGTGTTGAAAATGACCACTGTTTGGCAGCTTTTAGAAACATTAAATGCCCTGGCTATGAAAGATGCATTTTGAAAATATAAATTCTTCATGACTGTACATGAATGACAGTCTCAGTTTGATTATAAGGAATAACTTTTAAATAGGTGAATCCCTTAACTTCTCTGGGTTTCAGGGTCTCTTTGGAGTGAGATAATACTGTCACTTGTGTTGCATAGTATTATAAATTGAAGAGCTTGGTGAACACTGTTCAGCTGTTAAGTATTTACCTCTTATCTACTTATTATTTGTATTTATACTTCTTTATATCTAGATACAAGCATTAATCATTTAGCTAAAAGCACAGTATGCTAGATTCTAAGTGATCAGTACGGTTTGTCTTTCTCATGAAGCCTATTAAAACAACAACAACAACAACAAAAACAAAACGGCAAATCAAGTTACCTTCAATTGGAAGCTACCAGTTAATTAAATAATTTGCCTAAGAGGGGCGCCTGGGTGGCGCAGTCAGTTAAGCGTCCGACTTCAGCCGGGTCACGATCTCGCGGTCCGTGAGTTCGAGCCCCGCGTCGGGCTCTGGGCTGATGGCTCAGAGCCTGGAGCCTGTTTCCGGTTCTGTGTCTCCCTCTCTCTCTGCCCCTCCCCCATTCGTGCTCTGTCTCTCTCTGTCCCAAAAATAAATAAACGTTGAAAAAAAAAATTTAAAAAAAAAAAATAATAATTTGCCTAAGAATCATAAATTTTATTACTTACCAAATTGATTGTAAGGAGGCTAAAAAAAAAACAGACAACTCTACAAAAAAAAACACAAAACCCTCAAAATAAATATAATTAAGCATAAAAAGTGAATTTGTCCAACACCTAAGGAATCCAAAATTGAGGACTATCTATCTTGTCACATCCCAAACAATGTTTCTGGTACTATACTGAAAGACCTTTTTAAATTACTACTGAGATGCTAGAATTAATCTTGAATTTTGTTCTTTCACCTGACATATCATAAAGTCTCACCACTATTTAAACACAATTTACGGTATTTGACACTCAAACTTCAAGTTCCTAAAGGAACAGATTTCCATTTATCCATTAAGATCACTGAAGAATACATTTACATCTTTCTGTCTGTACTTCTCTCATTATTTTCTTGAAAGAAGGAGTAGAAACAAAGGGAGTCTTCTATAATGCTGTAACTCAATAATTTTATCAGAAGACTGCAATATTTACTGACCATTCACATATTTCACAGTTTATGAAAAGAACTCTATTATTTCCCACCTACTTAAAGGAAGAGCCCCCCCGCCCCCAGGTGGCCAGGATGGAAGTCAGTAGTATCTCGAGCTCGATGAATTCTAAACAAAAGTCAGAGCTTATTACTGTTCCTATTCCTACTCAACCTGCTCTATATCCTGTGTTTTCCATTTCTGTTAATGGCAGCTTCAGCCTCTTAGTTACCTAAAACCAGCAGTTCTGAAGCACTATTTGTCCATCCTCTCACTTTCCACATCCAGCTGCCAAGTCTTGACAAGTCTTCCACTGCAATGTCTCTTTCCATCTGTTCCTTCCACTGCATATTCTCACATACTAGCTCAGGACCTCATTATCTCTTGCTTGAACCAGTGCCCAAGTCCTTCTCCATTATACCTTACTTATAAATGCCTTTGTTTCCAGGATCTCCATCTCCCTTCCGTCCTACTTATAAACGCAAAATGACAATATCCTGAATAAATTCAGAGAAGTTTGATCACGTGACTCCTCTGCTTAGAAATCTTAAACATCTTTCAAAAGCCAGACAAAGAACATCCAACTTATTCAAGGACTTCTATTATCGGGTCCCAATCTACCTTCCCAACTTTATTTCTCACTATTTTCCTTATTGATATAGTATGAATGGATGCCTCCTTCAGTCTAACCAAGATGAACTCCACACTGTTCTCATTAGGCACCTGATTTCCAAACTCTGAATCTTCATTTACGTTGTCCCTTCTACCTGAAACGCCATCTCTCTGCACAAAGGATGTCTAAATTTCATGCATTCTTCAACATTGAAGTCAAATGCCAGCTCCTCCTAACCTTCCCCAACCACTCCTCTCCACCTCCTATTGCTGCCTGTTAGAAATATGCTCCGCTAACACCTTAATCTCTCTTATTGTGCATGTGATTTCCCACCCTGCATATTTGTTTTCTACATGTTTTACCTCCCATACTAGAAAATATGCTGACATCTAAGTGTTTACTATGATCAGACACTAGCTAAGCACTCTACATATGTGTTTCTGTATATAGGATCTCATCTACTTGTTGCAAAAACCCTGTTACAGTTGAAGAAAATGAGCTAAAGAGAGGTTAAACAACTAACCCAAGACCACATACTTCTTAAATAGCAGGTGTAATATAGCTTCAACTCTGAAGTGCTTAAGATAATACTTGCAAATATTAGGACTTAGATAAAGATATATTAAATGAAATAGATGTTCTACAAAATTTTACACACAGACAGAATTCTAAGAATGTGGACAATATTAACTCATTTAATTCCAAGAGCTATACAATTCCTATTTTTAGAAGAGGATAACTGAAGTAAAAAGACACAGCTACTAACTGACTAGCTAACTAGCTAACTTGCGCCAAGTCTGGCCCCAGAGTCTACATACTGAACCATGGGGCCATTCTGCTTTCTCAACACTGGGCCTTCATCTACCCTCAAGAATCTCAGTACAGTCTGGATTATCTGCTAGTATGGAACCATTTGACTAAATTCAGAAAATTTTGAAATTAATTCTTAAAATATCCTTGGGTAAATCTGTCTAATGTGATCCGAGAGAACTCTTGATTATTTATAATCATAGAAGCTGATATATATGCCCATCGAAAACCTTACAGGTTGAGAGGTCTTAAGTAGAAACGCAAAACATGAACAGAAGAACTATGTTTAACTTCAGACATTAGAAGAAAATTGCCATTTCCCCTCAGTATCCATCCTACGCAACTCTCAAACAGCAACAACTCCTAAGACAACAGAAGAAGTAGAAGAAATGCTGCCATTTATGCATGGATAAGCTGTACACTCACACGCTGAGAAAGATTCCCATATGGGAAAAGAAAGAACATAAACAAAAGAAATATGCCAGCAGAGGAACAAAAATTGCCCTTAAATGACAGTTTCTCCTGACACAGAATGAAAGATAAGTATAATTCCCTAGAGGAGAGAATGGGGAAATCAGAACAGCTTTCATTTGGCAATGATAACATATTAAGAACAATTTTACTCATAGATTTTTCAGTCTTTGGAATGCTGACACTCAGCATTACCAGAAATGACATTCTACCCACTACGATTACTATTATACATATCAATAAATATCAGAGTGAAGATGTAAGAAATCCTTGATCAGTGTGGATGCAATGTTAGATCTCCTAAGGAATAAAATCTTCACACTTTCTCACTGAAATTCAATTTCAGTCTGTCCAACCCTTCTACAAACAGTATATTTATGAGTCAAGTATACAGAAAAAGTAGACACTCCAAAGTTCTTCATCCTAGAAAATGTATTTTGCAAAATATTTTTTCATTCATGCAACTCCATTTTATAGTACTTTTAAAATTTATATAGAATGTGTCTTTAAAAGACCACAAGGAGCACAGGAAACCACATAAATGTGGATAATTGACATGTTGTATTTGCACACTTGAAAATTTACAGTAAGAGTACTGTGAATAAAAGGTTGCTCTAAATTATCTCACTGATATATGTCACATGTCAATGTTTATTTTTTAATGGAAAATCACTTTTGGATGTTTTTGTTCTTTGATGTGCATGTGTGTCAATATATAAGAATATATACATATGTAAATAAACATAGAAAGAAATATATTTCCAGGGCTACGAGGGTAGCAGTTAGAGTGAAAATACAGAGAACCGCAGTGAAAATGCAGAGTTGAAACAATGTTTAAGACAACTCAAATTCGGTTACAATGCTACTTATTTCCTCAGTTTGTTGACTAGTGAGAGACAATGTAGATAGATGCCTTCGTTTTCCTTTAAAAAAGCAGAAGGCTTTTCTAATCTTCAAAAATAAAACTGTGTGTTGATGATAATGTTTCTTTTTCTTTTACACAAAAGAAAATAACACCATGCAGAATTTTTCTGGAAAGTGAAAACACCAGGTGAATTAACTTAACTCTTGAGCAATTTTCTCTTTCAGTGAAAGTTCTTAGGGGCTTTTCTGAATCACTCATCACAGAAACTAAACCTTGTTTGGGGCAACCCCATTCTTTGTCACTTTATTTCAGTTATTTAAAATGCACCATAAGTTTTCCTCTCAGGTGAGATGCTAATCATGGGGGGGGGGGGGGAGGGGGCGCCATCTTCTTAATCAAAACTGAAAAGTAAATGAGGATTTGTATACTTTACTATTATTCCAGTTTCCAATGGTATAGGAAGTCCTTTGTTTAAAGGATGCATTAATGATCATCTATAGAATCTTTCAACTTCTTTTAACAGTGATCTGCCCACATAGATCATTTTACTTGAATGGTACTAGGCTCAGGGGATGAACATCTACATTATTGACACATTTGTTTAGAAACTAGGTGATAATTTGCCTATATTGAGTCTAAATTGGCTATAAATTGGTATTCTAAGCAATTTCATATTGTAAGTTCCACACATAAAACTCATTTTACAATCAATTTGTGCATTTTCTTCATCAGTTCTGTCTGTCTCCAAACAACACACGAGGTTCTCAAAGTGATTTTGATAAATTAAAAAATATATATATTCTCTCTATACTAAAAGCTATAGTAATCAAAACAGTATGGTGCTGGCACAGAAACAGACACACAGATCAATGGAACAGGAAAAAAAAGTCCAGAAATAAACCCATGATTACAGTCAATTAATCTTTGTCAAAAGAGACAAGAATATATGGGGAAAATGGGAATATAACGGGAAAAAGTCTCTTTAATAAGTAGTGTTGGAAAAACTGGACAACTACATGCAAAAGAATGGAACTAGACCACTTTCTTACATCATACATAAACTCAAAACGGATTAAAGACTTAATTGTAACACTGGAAACCAAAAAAACCTAGAAGGAAACATAAAGAGTAAATTCTTGGACATAAGTCTGAGCAATATTTTTATGGATCTGTCTCCTCAGGCAAGGGCAAAAAAGCCAAAATAAACAAATGGGACTACATCAAATAAAAAGCTTTTGCACAGTAAAGGAAACCATCAGTAAGACAAAAAGGAAACCTGCTGAATGGGAGAAGATACTTGCAAATGATACAACCAATATAGAATTAATATCCACAACATATAAGGAACTCATACAACACAGTATTTTTACAAAAAAACAATAAAAAATAGGCAGAGGATCTGAAAACACATTTCTTCAAAGAAGACACACAGATGGCCAAAGACACTCAACATCATTGATTATCAGGGAAATACAAATCAAAACTACAATGAGCTATCACCTCACACCTGTTGGAATGGCGATTCTAAAAAAGACAAGAAAGAAAAAGTGTTGGTGAGGAAGTGGAGAAAAGGGGATCCTCGTGCTCTACTGGTGGGGATACAAACTGGTGCATCCACTACGGAAAGCAGTATGAAGGTTCCTCAAAAAATTAAAAATAGAACATATGGGGGTGCATGGGTGGCTCCGTCGGTTAAGCGTCAGACTCTTGGTTTTGGCTCAGGTCTTGATCTCAAGGTTTGTTGGATTGAGGCTTGTGTCAGGCTCCCCACAAACAGAGTAGAGACTGTTTGGGATTCTCTCTCTACCTCTCTGTCTGTCTGTCTCTCTTTCTCTCAAATTAAATAAATAAAACTAAAAAAAAAAAATAGAACATATGATCCAGCAATACCACTTCTGGGTAATTATCCAAAGAAAACAAATACATTAATTCAAAAAGATATATGCACCCCTATGTTCACTGCAACATTATTTATAGTAGGCATGATATGGAAGCAACCCAAGTGTCCACGGATAGATGAACAGATAAAGCAAGATGTGGTATTTATATACCATGGAATATTACTCAGCCATAAACAGAATATCTTGCCATTCACAGCAACATGGAAGCTATTATGATAAGTGAAATATGTCAGAGAAAGACAAATACCATATGATTTCATTTTTATGTGGAATCTAAAAAACAAAACAAACAAAAACAGAAACAGACTCATAAATACAGAGAACAAAACGATGGTTACCAGAGAGGAAGGGAGTGTGGGGGAAGAGGAGCTGGGCAAGAGAGACAAAGGGGGTTAAAAGGTGCAAGCTTCCAGTTATAAAATAAGTAAGTCTCAGGAATGAAAAGTACAGCACAGGGAATATAGTTAATAATATTATAATAAGTTTGTATGGTAACAGATGGCAACCACACTTAGGACGGTGGGAATTGTGTAATGTGTAGAATTGTCAAATCACTGTGTAGTACATCTGAAAATAAAATAACATCGTATGCCAACTGTACATCAATTAAAAAAAGACAAATAAATATATATAGTATACTACATATAATATAGTATATACTACATCTATACATCTATACAGCTACATATCTATCTATATACACACACCTATGAGCATATGCATGTATATAGATGTATAATGTATATAATACATACACATACAATGGAATAATACATAGCCATAAAAAGAATGAAATTTTGCCATTTGCAACAACATTAATGAACCTAGAGGGTATTATGATAAGTGAAATAAGTCAGACAGAGAAAGACAAATATTGTGTAATGTCACTTATATGTGGAATCTAAAAAATAAAAAAATAGAAACAGACTCATAAATACAGAGAACAATCTGGTAGTTGTCAGAGGGAAGGGGGTGGGGTTGGCAAAACAGGGGAAGGGGATTAAAAGATGCAAACTTGCAGTTATAAATAAGAGGATACAATGTGCAGCACAGGGAGTATAGTCAATAATATGCAACCCTTGTGTGTGACAGATGATAAGTTGGATTTATCATGACAATCACTTTGTACTGTGTATATAAATGCTAAATCACTGGGTTGCACACTTGAAACAAACACAATATTCTGTGTCAAGTACACTTTATTAAAACAATTCGTTCTCTATGTAAGAAAAGCATGTTTAATCAGATATATGTTATGTTACAAAGGCTTAGGTACTGATGATATTTGTACTGTACATTACATTTCGAGTTTGTAAATGCTGCTGACTTAAAAGTGCTGCAAGATGCTGCTAACTTAAAAGGTCTGCCAGAAACGTACGAAGTCTGTAGTATGGATAAACATCACCTTCCTGTATGGAGAGCCTTTGGTCTCAAAAGCCTTACAAAGGAATAAATTTGGTTACTTATCATGTCTCCTAGCATAGTACTCATTTAGCCACATTATACGTATTTGGTTCGAGTCTTTTCTCATAAGTCAAACCTGTCAACTTCTTAATCTTTTCTGGTCCTTGGCTCTGTTTCCATTAGGCTTAGCAGGAAGGTAGCATTTTACTAAAGACTTCCTTCCCCTCTTCTTAATTTTGATTCAAACTTCTCAAGGGCAAGGACCAACCATGTTTGCTTGAATTAAAAATGAGTTACAGAAATAAGATACTTTATTGGAGATAATCTTGAATCACCTTGCATTTTGCTAGGTGACAATGTTTTAAATCACACTGATCAGGAATACTGCATTTGTTGCTCCCTTCTGCTAGAAAAGAATGGATCACAGCTGAACACATTCAGACTTACACTTCCACAGGAGCTGTGTGTGTCCATGTGTGAATGTATCCATGTGTTTGGAAATTACTATTACTAAATGCCTTGTGATAAAATCATTATCCCAAAGAAGTTGAGTTACATTTTCCTAGTGGGAATTAACATCGTACATGCATCATAACAAGCCGTCCTTGTTTTTCCTTAAAAAAACCATTGTTTCAAAATGATTTGTGAATTCAGTTTCCAGTGAATATGCAGTACCTCTTCCCCAAATACACAGCAGCCCGTCCATCAAATGACTATAGCCATCATCAGTGTGTACTCTTCTCAACCCATTGTTTTGTCTAAGATTCAATCCAAAAAGTAGAAATCTCAAGGTGGAAAAAAAAAACCCATAAGTGAATGAAGAAATTAAATAACATAAGGCCCTTTATTGAAGATAATTTTAAAAACCTATGAGGGAGAACGTATGCTTTTGTGTTCAAAGGGATGAGAAACTCTAAGAGAGAGAAAGACTTACAGCAGATTCAGAAATTGAAATTCAAGGGAGGATTCACAACCTTCTGATAGTTGGAGAAGGGAATAAGAGCATTTAAGTACTGGGGAAATGGCCTGTTCAAAAAAAAAAAAAAAAAAAAGAGATGACTTCAGGTAAAATAAAGGAAGGAAGTAAATGCAAGTTATTAAGCAGAGCACTAATAATATATCACAGCAGAATGAAGACTGAAATATGTGAATACTGAATCTCAACAAATAAGAAAAACATAGGCTAGATAATAAAATAATATTTGGGGGTTCTTTGCTCCAAACGTGTCTCAACAATTCCAAGAGTTTCTAGCCCTCATAATCAAAACTCCAGTCTTGGAGGCTATGAAAAAAATAACTTCAGCAGTAGTGCAGATTAGGACAGGAGCAGTTCAGAATTGGCATTAAAGCCATAGAATTGTCCAAACTGCTAGCAAGACTTTTTAGCAATGGAGAAAGAGAGCAGACTGGACCAGAAAGGCTTTGCTGAGTCTCTGCCATCGGCTTGTTATGGCACAACCATTCTACACTCACTTGGTTTATTCCTCTGTAGAGTTTGTCTAATAAGTACCCCTTCCATTTGTTGAGATGGCCAGAAAGATGTGCCTAAAAGTACCCACAAAAATGTCTAACATATAATAGGTATCAATAATTGTCAACTATTTCTAGTATAAGTCTAAGACCTCTTTGTATAACATGATAAATGTTTGTTGCCACCTCTCCTCTCAACCCTGAAAGCTTGTCTTCTCTTTTCCACCTGTTATAAATGTGTGAGTCTTTCAAGCAACTATTATTATAGTAATTTTATACATATCCACTACATGTCTCCTGACAATAATTTTTCCCTAAGGGCCTTTTCAATTTTTGTTACCATTTTGGGACACAACATATATAATAGATTAACTGACAACCCATTTCCCTTTTCAACAAATAATCTCAGAACTCAAGAATCTCAGAACCTAAGGAGACTCAGAAGTGACCTGGTACAACAATTACCAGATATAGAGTTTCTTCTCCGATACCCTAACAAATAATTAAATCAACCTCCAGGGCCTATGTTCAGGAGGTCCACTATTTCTAATGAAAGCCCACTCCAATCTGAAGCAGTTATAATCAAAGTCTCTTCCTTTGACTGAGCGCCACCCCCCCCCCCCGCCACCTATCTTCCTATAATGGCAGAACAAGAAAGAAATCAAAGTACACTTGTGTCCAATGGTCTTTTGCATTTGGGAGCCAGCACCTTGACCCCTGGGGCATTCTCCTGTCTCCTCTCAAGCTTCCTCATCATTCTGATTGGGATCTCCAATAATATTTTTAATGTGTGACTTGAAATTAGTTAAAAATAAGACTCCTAGAATGTTACAGAATAGATGCACTTCTATATCAGTATTACTGCCCTTGAACAGATGCTCAACTTCTCTCAATGCAACCCAATACGAAACTAGTTTGGGGGGGTCAGCCTAAACAATCTTAACAACACAATAATGTTAATCCATACTGAGTCCCCTAAAGCCATTAAGCCCTTTCCCTTGCAATACAGGGAAATCACTTCTTTGCTGTCTTCTTGTGTGTACAGACTTTATATTGATCCCAGTAGCAATGACCTATTCCACCCTGCTGAGATTGAACTCTGATACCGTCAAGCAACATACTGTTAATTTATTCCAGGAGTCTTGAAGGCTCTTCAAATGTGATCATCCTTCCAGCAAGGTGCTCAGTGAGAGAGTGAGTTGTATACCACAATAAGGGACAAAGTCCTCTCACAAGACACCAGAAGTTTTCACTATTACATAGACCCATGTAATCAGCATTCTTTGACTCTAAAGTCACATTTTCCAATGTCATCAACAAATGCCTTGCTGATATCTAAATACAGTACCTCAACCATGTCTGGCTTTTTATTCTTTTAATTAACAAAGAAACACAAAACATCTTGTAGGATGCCTTGGCATCTAAAGAAAATAAATGAAAATTAGGTACAGTGACCTGTATGCCACCCAGAAAAGAACACTAAAATAACTTCCATGCCATAGGCATTTGCTAAAATCAGGGGTTAATCAAAACAACTAATCAAAACTTATCATTGACCAGCCTAGGTCTCTATACCCCACCAGTAAGGTAAGTCCCTAAATTATTCCTTGAAAACATTGTAGATTTCCAATAATCTAGAATTAGAACTAAAGAATTACGTCTTGCTTCATTTATCTGAAAATAAAATTTAAATTAAAAAAATTGGGGGATAAGCTCTGCTTATATTTTATATTTTATATTTCATACTATTATATATCTTTATATATTTTACATGAATGTTTATAGTATTTTAACTTTCAAAATCCAACCTGCATTCTTTAAATATCTGCAATGTTCCTTTTACAAAAATCAAAAGGGAAAAACTATAAAGAGACTTTATACATGCGAAGTTTGCACAACACAGAATATTTTATGAATATTCATTAAAAGGGACACAAAACAGGTATACGAAGAGGCTGGATTTGTAAGAAAAAAATATTACCCTAATATTTCTTTGACTATTTTCCATAGCCCATTTCTTTATTTAAAAACATGTAATCTTCCTTAATACTTCATTTAAAATCGGAAATTACCCCAGAGCAACAAAAATTACTTCTGTAATTACTAACACTCTACTTTAAGAGATATGTCACCCAAGGAAAGACAGTGAATATTTAGATCAGGGTCCCATTCAAATAGGTTGTCATTGTCACAACTTTCAGTGTCTCTACCAAAGAAACAGCTGCCAGGAGATGAATAAATGTCTCTACCTATCAGATTCATACCACAGTTGACCCCCTGTCCATGGGGGTATGTTCCAAGACCCCCAGTGGATGCCTGAAACCACAGATAGTACCAAACCCTGTATATCTAAGTTTTCTCCTAAACATACAAAGTTATGATAAACTTTATAAATTAGGCACAGTAATAGATTAACAACAATAAAATAGAATAATTATAACAATATGCTATAATTAAATTTATGTAAATGCAGTCTCTCTCTCTCAAAATATCTTATTGTGCTATACTCACCCTTCTTGTGATGTTATCAGATGAAAAAAAGTCTACGTGATGAAATGAAGTGAGGTAAATGACACAGGCATTGTGACATAGCATTAGGTTATTATTATTGGCCTTCTGATGATACCTCACAAGGAAGATCATGTACTTTGGGACCTTGGTTGACCACAGATAACTGAAGCCAAGGAAAGGGACACTGTGGACAAGGGGGGACTACTGTAACCAGTGTCTTTTTTTTTTTTTTTTTTTTTTTTTTTTTTACCAAAAAGGAAAACTCAATACATTTTTAGAGTCAGGGTGATGTTAGGATTCATTACATTCCATACCAAAACTTAGAAGATAAGAGAAGTTTGGCTCTTATCCTTCTCTGATAGCAGGATCAGGGAACACCTTGATCTCCCAATTAAAACTCAGTAGAGGAAAACTAAATAAGACTTATTTCCCTGGAGCAAAACTAAAATATTTAGTTTCTAGTTTGTCAAACTGTCAAAGGTGTGGGCTTTAAAAAGAGGGAAAAATGCAGATAATTAAATGATTCATTATGGATCTGTTCAACCATGACTTAAAATGTTTGCTTTTACTTAAGGTTAAAAAATCCCTCCACCACTTATCCTATAGGCCCCATCCTATTATTTATTTGTTACAAAGAGTTGCCAAGTTCTCACTACAGATATATGTTCCATATGCATTTCATGCCTGATCAATGAGTTACAAAAACACCTACAATATCACTAAAACTGCAGTTAGATCAGACTAGAAATTTTGCTTTTAATTTTGAAGATGTTCAATATTAAATCTTTTATCCTGGCACAAGTAAGAATTGTCAACACTTAAAAATCATTCTGTAATCCCAACACTATTCCTATCCAGACCGCTTTTAAGTCCAGGATGTATTCTGAAGCATACAGGTGATCTTAGGTGATTTCCATTAAGTGACATAATAAAATGTACATAGAATTCAGAAAGTATCAAAAAGGGATACTTAATCCAAAGGGATTTCAAAGATTCTATAGTTTTAAAATATCCTAATAGAAAGTTAAAGTCAGGATGGGCTGAGATCCCAGCAAACTATATTTATTGTGCTAATGTATCATTTGTCTTCTGGGCAAGTAACTAAAGGTCATTTGTTCTTCATGGCAAGTGTTGAAAATAGTTTACATTGAAGGTCTGACTTAAAGGAACAAAGTGAAACCCCTCAAGCCTAAAATGACCTTTTTATGCCAACACAGATGTCCAAATCTCTTAAAGAGGGGAACAGTGATGTTTGCACTCTGATTTCTAGTTACTTCAACTCTCTTTTCCTAAATGACTTTGATAGAGATACTATGCTTATGGATCTCAGTATACTTAGCCATCAGAGCCAGGTATCAAAGTTGAATGTCAGACTGAAAAGGGGCAAGTTTCCAAGCCTACAATTGTCAAATAAGAGGGAGCTGATGGGAGACAGAGGCACGTGGTAAAATCTGTTGGGGGTGGTGGAGCAGGGCAGGGGCACTTCCATTCCCTGGGGTCCAGTGGGCTTCTGGGAGGCTGTTTAGACATCCCACACAGTGCCTGGCAGAAACCCAACAAGGCCTAGCCAGAGCATGCCTCCTTCAGAACAGTCAGGGTATGAGGGAAGAAAAATAGAAAAGGAAATAAGGCTGACAATTAAGGTTGCAGGCTATCTGACTTGATGAAAAACCTTCATGCTTCCAAACAGCTGGGAGCTTTTAGGGATTCTTGTCACCAGATATTAAGGAAAACTCAGAATTGTCAAGGGATGAAAAAGATACATCTATCCAATTAACCTCTCCCCATCTTCAGGGGACCAGTTGGCCATATTCCTTGCCACCCCAAAGAAGAGTCGGGGCACCTCTCAACAGAAAATAAGGCTCTGGCAGAGACAGAGGGGTATATGTTTTCACTTTTTCTTCCAGATCAGTTGGGGACGATTTTTCCCTTATGCTTTGCTAACCACACATTGGAGTTTCTGCCTATGGAAAATAACCCACAAAGGCACCCAAAACATTTCTAACTTTTAATGGGGCCCATGAAGACACCTAGACTCAAGTTCACTTTACACCATCCACAGAGACAGATGGCCAAATTGATGTCCAAACCCTAACAGCAAACCTCCCTTGGGTTCATGGGTCCTCCTCCAGTTTAAGGCAGACTTCAGCCATTCATGTGCTCCTTTGTCACATTAGGGAGGCAAAACAATAGCACAGAACAGACATTGCAATGAATAGAGAAGAGACTGTTTGCCTTTGGGTTACATATTCTATCAAGACGCAGGGCAAGAAAATGTATCCAGGGCACCTAGGACAGATTCAGATTTTAGTTTGAACTTGTATGGAGTTCTTAACTAAAGAAAAGAATTGCTTCCTGTAATTTTGCACTGTGGTTTCCCAAGATTGTTTATGAGATGGGCATTGAACATTCAGGGGGTAAAAAAGGGAAAAGACAGATTGTTTTTTTAGAGTACTTTTAGTATCATTTGTCTTCTATTTACTATAAAGTAAATTTAGCCTATTGTCCCTTTTTATGGAGCATTTTCTTTAAAGATGACCATGAGTACTCTGCAAGCACATTTTGAAACAGGTATGAAGCCAGTATGCCCAAGTGTGGCTAAAACCCGAAGAGCTATTTTTTTCCACTTACACAGGAAAATTCAGGGAAAAATTGGTTACATGGGCAACTCACAGTTTCTTTTGGAATGCTTTCATGGAAATTCAGGCTGTATTTGATACACACACCATATTTTTTTAATGGTGTTGTGTGGGTGGGTTGGAGGCACATGAAGAGCTTCAAAATCCATATAAATATCCCAAATGGGCATGGAGAAACTCTCTCATTTCCTTTTTATTGTCTATTGCTCATTTGCTAACTTACTTGTAGCGTGATACTCTAATACTCCTTTATGCCTATTTTAACTTAAACATTAGCACCAGCTTTCTAAAACACATGGCTAAAAATGATTCCACTGGTGCTCTCAAAAGAAGATTTTAAAAGCAACAAAACACCAAAAATCTGCCACATTCAAAATAAGAGGTAAGACAACCTTAGCCCTATTCTTTTTATCTGAAAGCCAATCAAGACAGACAAACCAACAAACAAACGCCTAACATCTTTTTCTTTCTTTCTCTCTTCATGCCAGGCTTGCTGCCTGGGTGGTAGCTACTCATGCTGGTTTGTGCGCACTTGGAGTGAAGGGACGAGTTAATGGGGAAATTACAGATGACTCTGTGTGGTGGGTTCTCTGATTTACATTTGTGGTAAAACCCACGGCAACTGATCTGTAACTCTGACTTGAACTGGGCCTTTACATGGAAATTTTCCTAGCCTGTGGCAGCACCTAAAGACTTTCTGGGAAAGGTTAAGGAGCCTCCTCTTCCTAAGGTAGCCGTTGTCAGGGTATTTTAACTTCCTTTATTTTACTAATCATGATCACCCCTTACATCCCTCACCACACCCATCTCCAAAGGTTCACCAGCATCACATGTTGGTGTCTGGTTTAAAAAAAAAAAAAAAAAAAAATTCTCAGGCAATGCAAATTGATAAATCTTGGGCTCTGAATTTTAGAAATAATATTTGAATCAAAAAGTGAAGATGCACAAAAGTCCTTTGAAGGACAGTAGTAACCAAAGCATATTTAATTGACCCATAAAGGACAACAGTGGGATAAAGGACAAATGGAGGGACAAAGGAAGGGACGTATGGAGTTCTGATGAACACTAGGATCACATCTCAAATCCAGGGCTGTCCGATGCAATTAACACTCACTCTAAAAGTATGTCTGTAATGGAACTCAGTCTACCTTCCTTGCATCGTTTCCCTTGTGGCACAAGAAACTGCTTTGCCTTTCACCACTGTAGAGATTTGCTGTCTCACACCCCTAGTACAATTTTTTTTTTCCTTGAGGTAAATTATGAGCCAGCAAGTCACTACATGTTCAGAATGTATTTGCTGAATTGGGAGCTCAACATCTTCACTCCATTTAATTACTTTGAAGCAATCAAGTATAAGTGGCTTTGGTTAAAGCAAGAGCTACAAGCAGACACACATCCTCACCAAATTTTTGGTCATACTGAAATTCTTAAGCTCAAGCTCATCAAAAGAGGAAGGAAGAACTACCATCTGTCTCCCCTTCATATTTAGCCTGTTAACTTCATATAATTCAAACTGGTTAAAAAGGGCTCCACAATTCAAAGTGCAAGTGTACCACCAATAAAAGTTCAACAACTGAAAGAGCTCTTGATTTTGGTAACTAACTAAAATTCACAAAATAAAGGAAATAAGTGCCTTCTGATTGTTTAGCCTCATTCCCCCAACTTAAAAGCCCCTCAGAAGTCCCACCCTCTTTGCTACAAAGAAGACAACAACATATTTCCCCATAGGAAATATCTTGCCTAAATTAAAATAAATTGCATACTATAGTACATCTATCTCTGGACAACTGCAAAGAATTGAACAGGTTCTGGGCCATAAGGTACAAGACCAGCAATGATCCTGAAATGATGAAAAGCAATCATTTCATAGACTTCAGTAAAGTTGCTTTGAAAAGTCAATGATTCAATCCCCTCAAGTATTAATAGAAACAGAGACTCGGGGCTATAATAAACACTTATGGCCATCTTGTCATTGGCAAGTGATACTAAACAATCTTACCATAACTGAATCTCTTCTCAGAGTCTACAATGACACTTCATGTATTTTGTTCTTCATACTTTGAATGAAAATTGGCCTTTTATGAAAGAAGAGCTGTAAAATAGTTTGGATTTATTGCTATACACAAGGTCTCATATGTTAAATTTAAGATATAAAGTTTTAGGGGTGTATTAAAAAAATTTAAGAAATAACACATTGAAAAAAGAAAATTCAAACATATCTGAATACCATTCAAGCCTTTTGATGATTTCTTTCCCCCTTCTCTGCTTCATTAAGTAAAATATTTTACTTGCCATGAGTACAATTGATAATAGAACATGGTTTTTCTTGGTGTTCGATGCTTCTATTTACTTTACGTGCTGGTTTGCCAACAGGGCATGTTATCCCAGAGGAATCCAATCTCGTCTTAAGAGTTCTTGCTTGGTTTTTGTGAGCCTTGCCTAGCCTACAGCTCCCAATAAATTATATCCTCCACACTCTGGGGTTTTATCTGGGGGTGGGAGAGTGGTGGGCCTCTTATCATTTTCTTCTAATGAGCAAGCTTCAAATCTCTAGTTAAAAGTCAATGTCAGCAGTATTCAGACTTGTCAAGATCATCAAAAACAAGGAAAGTCTAAGAAACAGTCACAGTCAAGAGAAGCCTAAGAAATATGATATTAAATGTAATGTGGTATCCTGAGTGGGATCTGCATCAAAAAAAAGAATATTAAGGAAAAACTAAGGAAATCAGAAAAAAAATGTGGACATTAGTCAATAATAATGTATCAATAGTGATTCATTAATTATAGTGTAACTAATGTGTCTTACTAACGTAAGATGTTAATAACAGAGGAGACTGTGGCCGGGGGCAGGCATAAGACAACACTTTGTACTGTAACTTCTCTGTAAACCTAAAACTCTTCTAAAAAAAAAAGTTTGCTTTAAAAAAGTCAGCATCAGTAATGATGCAATTGAACACTCTTAAAATGCAGAAGCACTGTATCAACTGATAACAACTTCCTCAAGTGTAGAATGTACGGACCGATGTGAAATAAATACAAAATTGAGATTAGCTCTTTAGAAATAACACTATCCATTGAGATTCCCTGCCCATAATGAAAGTAACTTCAAGGTTTTCATGCTTTAAAAAGAGTAAAAATGTCTGGATAAACCATACTGATGTGTAGAACATATACATGGAGTGACTGGATAAGAAGGAACTCCATACACTTCTCTTCCCCTTACAGCAGATAAGACTAGGCAGGGTAATAAAAAATATATACATAGCTCCTCTTGCATTTATAAAGTATATAAAGGCAAGAGAATCGTGAGACCTGATGGGTTTACTGCTCCCTGTAGATCAATTGCCAAGGCAAGAAACTGGAATACGTTTTCTAATCCAGGCCATCCAATAAAAATGAAAGCAGATAATAATACCTTTGAAAGTTTCAAAGTGCTTCACATTTATTTTTTTCATTTTACCTGCACAAACACTGTCTGAAACATATAGCATATATTATTATTATCAGAGTTTATGGAGAAAACAAAGACATGGAAAGGTTATGAAACTTACGTGAAGTTACACCATAAATAAGTGACTGAATTCAAATGGGGATCTAGCCCTCCCAATTTCAACCACCCCATCTTAACTTGTAACTGGGAATAATGTCCTTTCCAGAAAAGATTTTTTTTTAATTTTATTGTTGTATTTTATAGTGCAATACATGGTGTTCTAAGTATAACACAAATCTATGGTGAGGCTGTTCCAGTGTATCACAATTTCCTATAAAACATAAATGCTAAATGAAATGAAAAAAAGCTATGATAAAGTAAAACAAAATTGGTCATGCTTTCCCTCAATAACGTATTGAAAATAAATGCCAAAAAATAGTATCGCTTACAGAATTAAGTATAGAATTAATATTTGCAGAATTCAACATATTTGTTTCCAAACGTGTATGACTGGAGTGTCAATGTTGAATCTGCCTATTGCATATTATACCATCCTTGCCTTGAAAAAGGAATTTTATTCTCTGGTACCATAACAGCATGGCACCTTGGAACACTCACTGCTAACTGGCAGTCAGAAGCTACTTTTGTTATAAAGTTGTTAACAGAAGAGATAAAATTCATCTCGTTCTCAATGAACCATTGTCAAGTTAAGGATACCTAGTTACAACCTGACATTTACTCAAGAAGCAGTGAAATTTTGTTCTTGTTCAATTTAGCTACAGCTAAAAAAGTATCAGAGTGATTCGGTCATTCAATGGCTATCCACTGAGTGTCTACTGTGGGCACCAGGATATGGATCTAATATGAATAAATCATGGCCCCAGTATATTAGGAACTTAGTCTAATGAAGGGGAGTCAGTACAATTAGGCACAGAATCACAAGACTTGAAGGGAATATCAGAAACCCTCGTGTTCTTACTCCTTTTCCTTCTTCCACTTAGAACTATAAATGAGCCCAAACGGTAATTAAAGTTCTGGGAAAGTTATTCAGAAAAGATAATTCACAAAATGGTCCTTGGGAACTTAATTCCAGAGAATTTAACCTGGTTTCATTAGAGTGTATCAACCAGTAATGAATCTGGATGAGGATTTCTTTTCAGCTTGAGTGAACATTCGAGAACAATGGTTTGTTTGAGGTCAACTTCGAGAACAACATCAAAATGATACAAGTCATTTCTAGTTTAGGTCCAAGGATCTGATTAAAGAAAGTGTTTTAAGTTGTCAACTAAATCTCACAACACACTAACATCTGATATTGCAGCATTCAGCCTATTAACTAATGTAACCAGAGAAAGTGTAGATTGGAGAATAAAAATCAAAAGAGCCATGGGGTTGGGGAGGGTGCATTATGGCAAGGAACACAGACCTACATCTAAAGTGAAGTTCCAAGAGAGTCTTTCCTGGCAAAGTCAAAGATGAAGTTGGGATTTGACTCTGGATAATTTCTAACTACTATAAATCACTCTAGGTTTTTAAACTATATTTGAGGATACACATACAGCGGGTCCCATAACTTTATTCTATAACAATAAATTCAGCTGAATATGCCACAGTGATCCAAACTGTTCAAGAGAGAACAAACTTGAAACTGTCTAATGTCATAACCAGAGTTGAAGTAGAAGAACAATCATCTCCATACTTGTTGATCCAAAAAGGGTTTTAGGGGAGAGGGAGAAGTAGTAGAATTCCACAACCTTTATAATTACAACTCCTGCTCATTTTCAAGCAACTCTTACACAAGCAAAAATACCTATAAAGAAGAGTAATGCCTGAACATCGAGAGGTTACTTAAAGTTTACCCAAACTTTCTGAAAAAGCCAAATTGGACTACAAATCCTTAGAGACACGGTTTGCCTCTCTCTTTTCTGACTTTAACACTATGGAAAAAGAACAATAATTAGAAAAAGTATCATTCACGTTTAACACGTCTCCCAGATCCTTCCTTATTATCTAAAAATTAACCAGCTTCACTCTTACATCTGAGGAAGTGAGAATTCCAGGAATTTTGACTGTCTGGCTCAGTGTACCCAAGCTTCACAATTTCCAGGTAACTTATGTAATGTTACTGGGAGTAGCAGAAGAGAAACAAAACAACCGTACAAAAAGCCTTAAGGGATTTTTCTATTTGGCTGGTTAAAATGTTCAGAATTATTTAAGAGTTGGAAAAGGAACAATAAACCACACCCTCAAAGAGCTCCAGTCTGAATTCCACCATTCGTTTAGACCAGGCTTTCCAATCCAAAAATTTAGTGTATTAATGAGAATAAAAGAAAAGAGCACCCAAAGAATGTGCTGGTATAATCTGGGCTTGCCTGAAATCAAACTTATAAAACATAATTTGGTTAAAGAACATAGACTGAGTTTATTACTTTACACCTTGCTCTTTATGAATATACAAGTTCTACTGGCTTCTTCCCAAGGTACAAAAAAACTCATCTCTCCACTATTTGTGGTTTCTACAAGCACCACTAAGCATGGAATTTGTTATGACACAGAGCTGTCCTAGGCCTCATACTAGAGGAAGCTCCGTGGGGAAATGATCTTACCTATAACACAGGCCTTTAGCAAAGACACTGAAGATAACCCTGTGAGGCCGCCACAGAGAATATCTATAAACATATGTAACTACAGAAGTTACAGAGCATGGCATCAGTGGGGACAAAGCCAGGCTACAGTTCATCACATATGTTTAGAGTTGAATCAGTTATGAAAGAAAATTAATAAAACGCATTTAGATTGTCACTGTTTACAAAACTGCTGGAATCCCTGTCTCCAAAATATTATTTATTGAAGATACATCTGTCAGCTGCCACAAAATAAAGTAGAAGTTTTTGTCTCAGTCTGTTTCTTTTTTAAAAACTAAAGTTCTTCTGTTCCACCTTTTAAACTACCAACAGAATCATCCTAAACTCCCAAAGTGGGAAGGAGGTCAAGGATTGGTTTGAGCGCCTGAAAGACTTTGAAAAAGAGCCTTCCAGCAATGACACGGTAAAGAGCCTTTGTCCCAATGTTTAGGGATTTATTTATTAGGCATCTGTCGGGCAACATTCTCAGTGTTGCAGAGGGATGATTTCTATTAAGACTCATGCTAGACTAATAAGGTAAATAATATCATTATCGCCATTTTACTGGTGTGGAAACAAAGTCTAAGAGAGTTAAGTAACTTTCCAAAGATCCAGCAAGTCAGTGACAGAGCTGGGATTCCAATTCAAGCAACCTGACTTGCAGTCACACTCTTTGCCCCTTTGCTGCACTGTCCCTATCAAATTAGCTTACACTCTTTCCAACCCCATCTTCCTCAAAGAAGCGTAAGTTTGGCCGACAGTAAAGAGCTGAGTGTGATCCTGATTCATTCTGCTTCAGTAAAATATTACTTCCAAACACTGACAGCAATAATTTCTCAGGATCCCCCCAGCTTCATTCATTCAACAATTTGACAAATATTTACTGACTGTTTTTTATCTATGAACAAAATTGACTAACACATAATCTCTGCCCAAAAAGAGTTTATAATCCATTACTTAAAAAGGACTATACAAATAACTGAAATAAATGAAATGAATTGCAAAGAATCAGATCATTACACTCTTGTGCCTAAATCTTTACCGAGAGCTTAAAATCCACACACACTGAATGAACACTGGCTCACAAATCTCTGCATGAGCTGGCCTCTCCCCACCTCTTCAGGACATCTCTTACTACTATGTGCACCTATACCCCCCCCACCACCACCACCCCAGGCTGGATGTGCTGCAGACACTTGACCTCTCTTTTATTCTTGAAACTCACCAAGATTTCTCCTGTGTCAGGACCTTTGGGCCTTTTCCTTCCTCTCCCAGATCATCCCATGGCGGGCTCCTTTTTTGCATTCAAATAACAGCCTAAAACCTCCTTTCCAAAGAGGCTCACCCTGAACCATTCAATTTGATCTGGCCTACAGTCCCCTCCCTCTCACCTCAATTCTAACATTATTATCTAAATGTATTCACAGCATGAATTATCCACAGAAATTAAGTGGGTTTTTTTTTAATTTTGTAAACATTTATTTCTTTTTGAGAGACAGAGCACAAGCAGGGGAGGAGCAGAGAGAGAGGGAGACACAGAATCCAAAGCAGGCTCCAGGCTCTGAGCTGTCAGCATAGAGCCCAACGCAGGGCTCAAATTCACAAACAATGAGATCATGACCTGAGCCAAAGTCAGTTGCTTAACCGACTGAGCCACACAGGTGCCCCAGAGAAATTAAGTATTCCTAATTTTTATTGATTTGCTTATGGTCTGCAATCCCAACCTCAACCAGAAAAGAAGGCCCACAAGACTAGCGGCCTTGTTCTGAATCTCCCAACAAGAAAGATTTCGTAAAGCCAATAGCATGAGGTATGGATGTTAATAGGGATGTGACGGGTCAGCAAAGGTGGGGCGTGGGCACCGCAAGGAATGGGAATCACACGAGCAAACACACAGAGGAGAGAAGTCTGGAGAATGCTCAAGAAAGATGCGGCAGTCTAGTCTGGAGGATATGCATCCAGACTTTTAAGAAGTAGACTGAATCACTATCATGGTGTGACTTCAATATCAGGAGGAAGAATTCTGTGGGTAGTAGAGAGCCACAAAATGTTTCTCAGCAAGGAAGTGACATGGGCGAAGCATAGCATAGCACGGCATAAGGAAGATTAAAGGCTAATTTAATAGTCCAGGCAAAGGATATTAATAACATTTTAAGTCACTCAGATAAAACATTAAAAATCTCTGCCTTTTTTTAACATAGAAGACTCCCAAGAGAGAACAGGAAGAAAACTATGAACTTAGTGCTGTTAACTATTGGAACACAAAGTACAATGTTACGAAGTATAAAGTTGAACACAATGATGAAATTTGTTTCTCTAATATCTGTTCAAAAGCCTTTTGCAAAATAAACACAGATTTTATTATATCAAACCACCCAAAGTGACTCATCTCTTTGGAAATGCGTCTCTGGCATCTTCTTTCCTCAGGCTTCAAATTCTTTCAGAAAATCAAGCAGATTAGTGGCCTGATGACAGGACAGAAGTCAGAACTTGAAATCCTAAATCCACTTCTGCCACTGACTTGCTGTCTGACATGGAACTTTATATCACTTTTGTATCTGTAAAATATCTTTATGTGGTGAGTGTTTTATAAATTAACAAATCACTGACTAGGAAGTGGTATGCATTTTCAAAATAATCTTGTATCTAGAGGCTTTTAATAAAGTCCCTTACAGAAAAGTATTCTTGAATTATCCTGTGCCCATTTATTTCTCAATCAGGCACTGATAATAGAAATATTCACATGAATGCATACATGTGTGAGTGTATGAATCTCACAAACAGTGGCTTTGTCCTTAAAAAATTCCCAGATAACAAAATTGGGGGGAAAAAAAGTTTCTTTTAAAAAGACATGATGATATAAACACAAGAAAGTTTAAAATAACACTTGTATAAACTGTTTGAATTGAAGAGAAAAAAAAACACACCCCAAAAGAGTTTTGTCAGAATAAAAAGAAAACAAGTCCCAAATCCTGACAGCAACATAAAAGCCAAATTCTCCCCCTTCCTTTCATAATGGCTTTTCTATTGCGCTTCATTTTGACCTTTCATTACTTTCCCAACATTGAAGAATATTGCCTTTCAAAACTCTCCATTTCTCTGCCGGCTGTACTATTATTCCTTCTCCCATTGTTGGGAGTTCTTAGCTACTGCTGTCCCAACGTAAAATGCACAATCTTTGGTTTCTCCCAAACAAATATAAACCAGCATCTTTACACACTTTCCACTTTAAATTCATACCCAGCATAAAAAAGAAAGATAATCATGGAACCATAAACATGCCAAGACACAGAAAACAGAAAAGTGGGTGATCTATTTGCCAGAAAAGCAGCAATCCATCTTATAATCAATCTAGAGCCAACACACCCTTCCCCCTCAGCTGCAACAGGATGTGTGTGTATGAAAGAACTCAAACGGCCCTAATTCATTAGTCAGAGCTTGGAGGGTGGACCAGCAGCATGACCTGATTGATAAAGTTTCATTACAAATTAGCCCATCTCTTTGATGAAAACAAGCAAGGCAGAGACTGTACCATAATTTTATTCTCATAAATTAGCCAACCAGACAAACACTAAACAGAGCTTGCCACATGAGGGGCAAACTAATTTAATTAATTCATACACAGTACCTCGTTAAGAGCAGTTGTAGCACTAACGTTGGGATCTTGTTGAGTTTACACTGTTTTTCAGAGAGATGCCTACTTAGCTGTCAGGGATGAGAGGCCAGGATAGGGACGAGATATATGCCTTTTTGAACTCTTTCAGTGGGGAAGACCGAGTACAGGGAGGAATGACATGAACATGCCCTCTATTCCCACAACCCAAACCAGCACATGCAAGACTTTTAACCTAAGTGTTCATTTTAATAGATTGCATTTTGCTTTTGCTTTTGTTACATGTTCCGTTCTTTCAAGGAGTACGGAAGACAAATGCATTTCCTCACTGGCACAGTATAATTCTTACTTGATATGTTAAACAGAAGAAGAAGGAGGAGAAGGAGGAGGAGAAAGGGGGGGGGAGGAGAAGGAGGGGGGGAGGAGGAAGAGGAGGAGGAGGAAGAGGAGGAGGAGGGGAGAGAAAGAAAGAAAGAGAGAAAGAAAGTTAGTTGATTATAAAGATTATTATAAATTCTTCTAGATATTCTTGGGAAAAGATGCATATGAAATGCTCTCCAATGTCTTCACATCCTGAAAAGAATTCTCTACCTTCTACAGGTTCCCAAGACATAATACTTGGAAACAGATTTCTTGGCTGCGGCTACACACTTCTAAATACCCTGATTTATTTATTTAATATTTCTTTCTTTTTATATAACTTCTTAAAAACACAATTCTTCATAAATTCACAGGACAAGATCTTAGTTTCTAATTACCATTCTACAATGACACATGTCTAAAAATAAGGGGACTCTTGGATATAGCTGGTACCAATGATGGAACAAGAAAAATATAAGGTGGGCTTGGAACATCTTGTCATACAAGAAAATAAGAAAGTGCTAAAAAAAAAAAAAAAAAAAAGAATAAGGGTATCTCAAAAGGACACAGGAATCAAACTGTGAGGGAGTCCCAATGGCCAACAGAGAAAGAACCTGAGCAATAAAAATAGATATTATTAGACCATAAATCATAATAATAATAATTATCCATGAGTCCAAAATGCTGGAATTAGTAAAATCTTGATAAAAATTAATCACTAAATATGTAAATAAATGAGTTACAAGAAACAGCTCTTCACCATCATGACAAGTTCCATATAAATAATAGAAAAAAGAGGGATATATAAAATCACCATTAGAACACCAAAGTAATAAATGTTACAAGCAAGATCCACTGATGGGTACTAAAATTAGTGGGCAAAGTTGAAGAGGAAACAGGACATTTGCAGTTTCTTGTATTCTCTCAAGATATTTATTAATTCCCTGGGAAAAATAATAAATTTACAGTGGATAAATGTAGCAGCTATCGCCTTAACATTGTGGCCAAAACTAACATAAACATAGTATCATAAAATAAAATGTGCCCCTTCATGTGATGTCCTGAGAAAAACACATCACGTCTGTGGTACTCTAGTCAAAAATATATATCCTCATTCTGATCATGGGAGATCAAACCCAAATCAAGAGAGATTCAACAAAATAAGTGACCATTACTCATCAAAGTTCAAGGTCACGAAAGACAAATAAAAGCTGAAGAACTGTCACATCTTACAGGAGACTAAGGAGATCCAACAGCTAAATGCAATGTGGGATTCTAGATTGGATCTTGGATCAGAAAAATAACAGTAATAAGAGAACTAGTGAAATTCGAATAAGGTCTATATTTACTACTAGTAGTGTATCAGTGTTAGTTTCCAGATTTTAATTATCATACTATGGTTATATAAATTAAGATGATTAGCAGAAGCTGGATGAAGGATGCAAGTAAACCCTGTATTATTTTGACTTTTCTATAAGTCTAAAATCATTTCAAAACAACTTAAAAAATAACAGGTCAAAAGGAACAAGGGAGAGTGGGAGGGACTCTAAAATAAAGCTAATAAAACTCATTGTAGAACCACCACAGTCTAAGTGAACAGTCATCAAGACTGAACAACAACGTTTTGAGTTCCCCAAATTAGAAGTTTTTTCCTTTCAAATTATAGGGGAACATACAGTAAATGTTTTATTTTCTTTAATTCCAGGGCTGTTTCCCTGTGGGTTTGCTTCATAGCAGTCTTTTTAATTTGATTAATAACTAGTTGAGTTAATTTGGCCATTTTATAGTCTAATTTTCTTTTAGAGCTATTCTGATCATTATTGTACAATTCAATAATTTCAACACTATGTCTTTAAACTATGAATTTATCAGACTCTAGGCCATGTCAGGACTTCCATGGTTCTTATTTTTACAGGACTAAATGGTTAGTCTTCTAATATCAGCCCCAGGACAGACTTTAGAGTCCTGAAATTAAGATCTTCAAGGTATAAATGTGTACATTTAAAAAAAATTAAAAATCACAGGTCACTAAAAGGCTTTTCACTTAAACAAATACCTAATTCACAGGTATATTTTTAAAAGTAAAAATAGTTATCAACTGGGGCGCCTGACTGGCTCAGTCAGTAGAGCATGCGACTCTTGATCTCAGAGCTGTGAGTTCAAGCCCCACATTGGGCATGGAGTCTATCTACTAGAAAGAAACAAAGAAAAGAAAAGAAAAGAAGAGAAAAGAAAAGAAAAGAAAAGAAAAGAAAAGAAAAGAAAAGAAAAGAAAAGAAGGAAGGAAGAGAAAGAGAAAGAAAGAAAATAGTTAACAACAAAACATGCAAATGTAACTACTTTAAGAAGAATTAATAATATTCCACACAAATAAAGCATGCCATAATCTCCTTCATGACTAACCTAAAATTTAAAGCCTATGGACATTATTTTCAAAACACCTACCATGTTTCCAAAATTGATGTCAAAAGCAAAAATAATGAAGATAAATTGTGTACATAATGCTCTTCCTCCCTTTGGCTCACAATGGCTAATGATGTGAACTCTACTTTTCTTCTTTGAAAACAAAACCTGATCTTTTTTGACTTCATATCTACCTTGATGAATAGATTAAAAAGCCTAGCAAACTGAGCTTCAAACTAATCCAAACGAGGTGCAATTACAATATTTCTAACCACCCTGGTTGCTCTCACTTTTTTTTTTCATGCTGCATCTAAGATAAGATGAGGTGCAGGTGAGAAAAAAAAATCAAAACTATTTAAAGTATTACCTCTCAATCCTGGGGGTTGCAAATTGTGCATAGAGAGGAGGCAATACAGATAAGGAGAGACAAAAACCCAGAATCATTGTGGGAGACTTTAGGATTTACTTGTAGCATTAGCAAAACAGTTTTGAGATCTGAATATGTCATAAACCTATGCCTAAAACTGCATAAGACAAGAAGACCCCATTGTGCCTGCTTGTTCTTGAGGTGGGGTTTTTTTTTGTAAGCCTCAGAAATAACTACTCAAACTGCTAAATTAAATCAATACCTGTATAATATCAGTATCGAGCTTGAACAAAAAGCTTGCAATGTGGAAAACCTTGAGTTATATCTGGAACAAAGAAAGAAGCCATAGAAACAACAGAGACAGTGAAGTGGAAACTCGTTGGAGGAATATAATCAATATGAGAGAACAGATGTCATGAAAATTAAAAATAAGAAAAAGGTGGTAGTTTTCGAGATGTTATTGAATTATGTAACAATTTTTAAAAAGGAAGAAGAGTCAATACGTATCATGCTTTTAGCATGGACCTTCTTTTGAATAGGTCCACATTTAGCCATCAGGTAGATAAACCTAACCATGCCAACTTTGTAAACACACCCAGGGAAAACAGGTGCTCTAATAACAAGAAACCACTCACACTGTCACACCACTGTTACACAGCTAAGTTTGTCAACACCTGAGGCATCCAACCAGCCAAGTGGATCAAAAGCAGTTTTTTTTCTTTATTTTACAGGCAATTATTACACAACTTCTCAAACCCATATGCACCAAGAGCCCATCAATTTTTATGTAAAATATTGTCCTAATGGCATGTCATTAAGATTAAAATTTTATCACTCCTATACGTGGAAGGCCAAGGATTGGGTATCTGTGGGAGGTGGCAAGCAGCAAGCAGAGGGCAGGTAATTTCTCCTCCAAACACACACCATTACCTATCCTCCTTTTTTCTCAACCGCTTTCCACAGCTCTGTCCAGTACAGCTGAGGCACACAGTTACTGCACTTAGTTCTGAGCATGTTATATATATTTGCTAACTTAATCATCAAAGGAACATTATGATGTTAGTCAATTATTCCAGATGAGGAAATTGAGATATAGAAGAATTAAGCAAATTATCCAAGGGAAATGGTCAGGCTGGGATTAAATTGGGGGATTTGGGTTCCACATCTGATATTCTTTTTTCTTTTTCTCTTCTTTATTGAAGTAGAGTTGACACACACCATTACATTAGTTTTGTGTGCACAACACAGTGATTTGCCAAGTCTAGACAGTATGCTGTGCTCCCCACAAGCATAGCTACTATCACCATACAACGCTGTTACAGTGCCATCAGCTATATTCCCCATGCTGTACCTTTCATCCCTGTGACTTATTCATTCCATAACTCGAAGCCTGTAACTCCATTTCACCCATTTTGCCCATCCTCCCCCCACCCCCCGCCCATCTGATATTCTTAAGCCTTTACTGTCTCTTCCGTTTGGGGGATTTCTAAATACCATCTTTTGGAGTAAATGAATGGTACCAACACATGACACATAACTCACCATAAGTTTAAAGCACTAAAGTCCTTCCCACTTCTCTCTCTGTCATAAAAACCCCCAGTACAGTTTCTAGACCTCTGGGCTCTGAGCCTTTGACTCACTGTCACTTCTGGTTCGGCCTATCTGCCCCTGCCTCCTCGGTCCATTTCCAGAGGACAGATCTCCTGATTTCTATCTCCTAGATCCCTGAATTAGTGTGGTACTTTTCTTAACCATCTGTTTAGTTACTGTGGATAATTAAAGTAATATAACATATAAGAAATTAAAGAGCTAGTTATTATTCATTGGAAAGCTCAGAACTAGTAAAAAACAATGACAAAAAGTTGGGGTGTTAATTAAAGTAGTTTAATTACTTCAAGCAGCAAACACATAAAATATATTTTCTAAATGTGTATATCATACACATTTACAAAGGATGTAAAATTGGGGTTTATTCGGATGGTACTATTACACAAACACTTCTGACTCACACCCTAAGTGGAAGTTATGAGAAATCAGAATATATCTTTTGATATATTCATAGGCTGACCTACTAATAAAATTTCAGGTCAAGCAGCTGTTCCCAAATTTCCATATGAGTAAAAATCTGTTTTATTCCGGTTCTGGGCACAAAAACTAACGGCCTTATTTTGAGGAATGGACGCATTTGAGAATCTGATAAAGGCTATGACTTATTTAAAAAAAAAAAAAGTACACACACCTAAAATTTTACACACAATTTCATAGAATCCATAAACCCCGATTGTCATCCATGCGCTCTAGTTTAAGCAGCTCTATCTAAGGCATAAACAGAACACAAAAACACATACCTCGGAATGACAACATTTACAAAGTTCGTTTGTATATCATTTTTCCCTTTAGTGTGAGCCATGACTCTGCGTAGATATAATTTGTATTAACAGTGATATCATGAGGACAATGCCCCCAAATCTAGCCTTAATGATACCTATTTGACCACGGCCATTTATAATTTACTCATCCAGAAAACTCACACTGCATTTCATTCAGGGCCCAAAGTCCAGCCCACTCAGGGAAACACTGTTACCGCCCTAGCGTGTGTCTACGCAGATCCCTTATGCGCAAGCAGAGAAGCAGCGGCAGGCATGCATCCTCTTTTCCCACCTGCTGTCCACGTACAGGGCTCGTTCGCCCAAGCTACGGTAGAAGGTGTGATTCTAGCGCTCCTCCGCACTGTACAGCCTCCTGAGCGTTCCCCCTGGTGTGAGCATCCTGCACTTCATGAAAATTCAGGGAAATTTTATTTTATTTTTTTAATTTTTTTAACGTTTTATTTATTTTTGAGACAGAGAGAGACACAGCATGAACGGGGGAGGGGCAGAGAGAGAGGGAGACACAGAATCGGAAGCAGGCTCCAGGCTCTGAGCCATCAGCCCAGAGCCCGACGCGGGGCTCGAACTCGCGGACCGCGATATCGTGACCTGAGCTGAAGTTGGACGCTTAACCGACTGAGCCACCCAGGCGCCCCGAGAATTCAGGGAAATTTTAAGGTAATTTGACCCCAGGCTGTGTTTGCTTTATAAATACACTTTGTTCCTCTTAGTATGACAATAATAACGATAGTAATAATAATATAGCAACACTTTCATAAGCGATCTTTTTCTGTCACTTCATAGATCATAAAAGTCTTTACACACCAATAGTTATATTTTTCACAATATTATTTTTTTTTCAACGTTTATTTATTTTTGGGACAGAGAGAGACAGAGCATGAACGGGGGAGGGGCAGAGAGAGAGGGAGACACAGAATCGGAAACAGGCTCCAGGCTCCGAGCCATCAGCCCAGAGCCCGACGCGGGGCTCGAACTCACGGACCGCGAGATCGTGACCTGGCTGAAGTCGGACGCTTAACCGACTGCGCCACCCAGGCGCCCCTCACAATATTATTTTTAACAGTTATATACTATTCCACTACTTGGGCTACCATAATCTAAATAATATCCCATTTTGGAACATCTCTGTTGTTTTCAACTTTTACCTATTTCAAATCTAAGAAGCAAGCACAGCTAACTGACACAAAATCAAAATTAAGAAAGCAGGGGTGCCTGGGGGTGGCTCAGTCAGTTGGGCGTCCAACCTCAGCTCAGGTCATGATCTTACAGTTCATGGTTCAAGACCCACTTCAGACTCTGTGCTGACGGCTCACAGCCTGGAGTCTGCTTTGGATTCTGTGTCTCCCTCTCTCTCTGTACCCCTCCTGCTTGTGCTCTGTGTGTGTGCGTCTCTCTCAAAAATAAACATTCAATTTTTTTTAATTAAGAAAACAATTTTAAAATATGAAAATGAACAAAAAGGCACCAAGATGTATACAAGTTTGTATAAAACTGCCTCAAAGAACAATGTACAGATTCAATGCACTCCCTACAAAAAGACCAATAGCATTTTCCCCAGAACTAGAACAAATAATACTAATATTTGGATTGAGCCACAAAGACCCCAAATAGCCAAAGTAATCTTGAGAAAGAACAAAGCTAAAGGTATCACAATCCCAATTTTCAAGATATACTACACAGCTACAGTAATAAAAACGGTATGGTGATAGCACAAAAACAGACACATAGATTAATGGAACAGAATAGAGAGCCCAGAAATAAACCCATGTTTATACAGCTAATCAATTTACGACAAAGGAGGCAAAAAAATACAATGGGGAAAAGACAGACTCTTCAATAAATGGTGTGGGAAAACAGGACAGCTACATGCAAAAGAATAAAACTGGACCACTTTATTATGCCATACACAAAAATAAACTCAAAATGTATTAAGGGCTTAAATGTCAGACCTCAAATCATAAAACTCCTAGAAGAAAACATAGGCAGTAATCTCTTTGACATTAGCCTTAGCAACATTTTTCTAAATATGTCTCTTCAGGCAAGGGAAACAAAAGCAAAAATAAACTATTGGGACAACACCAAAATAAAAAGCTTTTACACAGTAAAGGAAACCATCAATAAAACAGAAAGGCAACCTGGAGATTGGGAAAAGACATTTACAAATGATACATCTGATAAGTAGTTAATATCCAAAACACATAAAGAGTCGACACAACCCAACACCAAAATAATAATAATAATAATCCAATTAAAAATGGGTAGAGGACTGGGGCGCCTGCATAGCTCAGTCAGTTAAGCATCTGACTTTTGATTTCGGCTCAGGTCATGATCTCACAGTTTGTGAGATCAAGCCCCATGTCAGGCTCTGTGCTAATAGTGAGGAGCCTGCTTGGGATTCTCTCTCCCTCTCTCTCTCTCTGCCCCTCCCCCACTATATTCTCTCTCAAAATAAATAAATAAATAAACTTAAAAAAAAATGGGGAGATGGGGCGCCTGGGTGGCGCAGTCGGTTAAGCGTCCGACTTCAGCCAGGTCACGATCTCGCGGTCCGTGAGTTCGAGCCCCGCGTCGGGCTCTGGGCTGATGGCTCAGAGCCTGGAGCCTGTTTCCGATTCTGTGGCTCCCTCTCTCTCTGCCCCTCCCCCGTTCATGCTCTGTCTCTCTCTGTCCCAAAAATAAATAAACGTTGAAAAAAAAAATTAAAAAAAAAAATGGGGAGAGGGCCTGAATAGACAATTTTCCAAAGAAGACATACAGATGGCCAAGAAACACATGAAAAAGATGCTCAACATCACTCATTATCAGGGAAATGCAAATCAAAACCACAACAAAATATCACCTTACACCTGTCAGAATGGCTAGTACCAAAAGGCAAGAAATAACAAGTGTTGGTGAGGATGTGGAGAAAAGGGAACCTTCGTGCACTGTTGGTGAGAATGTAAATTGGTGTAGCCACTATGAAAAACAGTATGGAGGTTCCTAAAAAATTTAGAAATAGAAATACTATATAATCCAGCAATTCTCCTGCTCAGCATTTACCCCAAACAAATAAACAAAAAAACACTAATTCAGAAATATATATACACCCCTATGTTTACTGCAGTCTTATTTATGATAGCCAAGATATGGAATAAGTCATGGGAGTAAAAGGTATATAGCATAGGCAATGTAGTCAATAATGCTGTAATAGTGTTGTATGGTGATAGGTGGTAACTACACTTGTGGTGAGCATAATGTATATACACTTATCAAATCACTATGTTTTACACCTGAAACTAATGTAACATTGTGTGTCAACTATACTTCAATTTAAAAAAACTGCTTCAGAGGGGTGCCTGCGTGGCTCTGTCAGTTAAGCATCCAACTTTGGCTCAGGTCATGATCTCATGGTTCATGAGTTCCTGCCCCACCTCAGGCTCTGTGCTGGAAGCTCAGAGCCTGGAGCCTGTTTCAGATTCTGTCTCCCTCTCTCTCCACCCCTCCCCACTTGCACTCTGTGTCTCTCTCTCTCTCTCTCAAAAATAAATAAACATTTAAAATTTTTTTTTTAAAATGCCTCAGAGAAAAATGAGAGGCAGTAATGAGTTTGAACAAATGATTTAGGTAGTTTGTGTTCTACCAAATTGCTTTCAGTAGCACTGCTTTAGGCAAATCATCTACAGTGAAATGAATTTCCAGTTAAAAAGTATGATACTTTCAACACAACATGAGAAACTGAAGGCAGAGTAAGTATGGGATTTCATGGAAGGGAAAAGTAACATTTACTTTAGCTCAACAGAATTAACAATGACTTCCTACAGATGCAATCCCCTGAGCTGAGCCTTGAAGGATGATTAAAATTTAGCCAGGTAATCAAAGTGAAAAAACCAGCATTTTTTCCCATCCTATCCTTATGCAGTCTGTATTTCAGGGTAATCAAATGCTCTTGGTGATGAGGTAAAATTCCTCTTTATAGAAGAGTTCCAGCCAGTACATGTGGAAGAAATTACAGAATTCTACAATTAATATTTTGCAACCCTTAATGAAATAATTGATTCAGGCAGTAATCATCAATGGATTAAACCATTAGTTGCACAATGATTGATGGTGACTTTTATAAGGGAGGGCTGAGGCTGTCACCACTTGAACCCACTGATCAATCTTAACACCCTAAAAGACAGACAGACAGATAGGCAGGCAGATAGATAATGGAAACTAAATCTAATCAAGCCTCCACAACTAACTTATAATTATAGGAAATACAGTGGATAGAGAGCCAAGTTAAGTAACACCACAGAAGATAAATAAATAGATAAATAAACAAACAAATAAAGGAACATTCTATGTGACAGCTGACCTGGATTCTGCAACAAGAAAATAGCATTAATAGAAGAGAGGAGTGAGAACTGGTTTTGATTAAAAAAGAATTAGAGACTTAACCAAATTTAATATGTGGTATTTATTTGGATCATGATTCAAAAAATCAAATTGTAAAAATATTTTTTTGCAACAACTTGGAATTTTTTATTGTTCACAGAAAAGTGGGTGATCCCAAGGAATTGCTGCCAATTTTGTTATTTGATAATGACGCTGTTGTTATATATGAAATGTCCATGCTGAAGTAGGATGGCCTACTAAAGTAGGGGTGAAATTGTATGGTATCTTGGGTGTGCTTTTAAATACTTTTAAATTCTTCTGCAAAGGAAAAAAAAGGGGTGGGGGTGGGGAGAAATAAATGAACCAGCCTGTCAAAATTTTAATGTTGAATACAGGAACGCTTTGTACTTCTTACTTTTCCTTCTGTGATTATTTGAAATTTTTTATAATATTTTTCTTTCAGTTTAACCAAGTGATAAGAACAGGGAGGCATGAGTTGTAGTCTTGTGGACCAGTCAGAGAAAATGGCATAAGCAACCATTCTGACCAAAGAAACAACATGACTCAAGAAACAGCAGCACAAGGTAGCACCAGGTCACAGACGACCTTGAGTGCCATGGTAAGGAGTTTGGGTTTTACCCTGCAGAATATGGGAAACCAGACAAGGGTTTTAAGCAGAGACTGCTGTGGTTAGATTACACTCTAGTCTAGACCATCACTCCAGCATCCCTGAAAAGAGTGGATTTCAGAAAAATGGTAGAAAGGAAAGCAAGCTTAGAGAAATGAAGTTCAGTCTGGAGGCTGCTGCAAAACTAAAGAGAAGGGATAATAAAGGAGTAAAAGAGACTAGGAGTAAGGTAGAGGGAACACGAACTAGTCATTTCAAAGAAAAGAAAGAACAAGAATCAAAAAGTGACTTCCAACTTTCTGAAGAAGTGGCCAAGTGACTTTGACATTGAGATAGGGAATTCAGGAGAAAAAGCATATTCTGAAGAAAGGGGAAGGGAGGAAATGATGAAGTTCATGTTAAGTATGCCACATTTGAAGCTTCTGTGGGGCATCTGAGCTAGTTACACATGTACAGCTCATCAATCACAACCAGAACTATGGATTCAAGAATCTTCAGAATATGGGCAGCAGCTAAAACCCCAAGAATGAACAAGAACATTCACTCCGTGGTCTAGGTGTTGTGTCTGTCATGACCCAGGGTCTAGCTCAGTATCTAGCATGGTGTGGGATTCTTGAGATATGAATGCCTTAGGAGAACATAAAGAGTGCATGGATCAGTGAGCTCAGGGCAGAACTCTGGAGGCCCAAAGCTGAAGAGTGAAAGCATAAAGAGAACCCCTAAAGGAAGGAACTAATAAGGCACAGTTGAGAAGGAAGACAGAGAACCACACGGCCACAGAAACAAAATGTCCATTTGCTGGGCAAAATCGAGGTACCTGAGGATGTTAGCCTCCTGCATCTCTGAGGCGAATGACCTACTTTTCTCTTCCTAAAAATAAAGATAAGTAGCAGCATGATGGCCAGTCGGTAGACAATACCGCTATCTCTGTGACCATGACCATGTCATTTAACCTTTCTCTTCGTTCCTTATTTTTAAAATGAAGCCTATGAACTATATTATCTGTAAGGTTACATTCAATTCTAAAATTCTACAAAAGCAAATCCTTTGGTTTAAAGTGATCCGAAGATAGTAAGAGCCAAGTACCCACTTTGAGATCCATTACATTTTATGCTGGACTTCTGTTCTACTCACTCTCTTTGCTTTGCTTCATCCTCATTTCCTCTCCACCTTTCTTTTTTTTTTCTATAAGTTGTCTCTAAATTGCTTCAGGGTGAAAGTGATGGACCTTATATGAACATAAAAATGACCGTGACATTTATGGCAACAAATAAAAGATGACAGATGAGGAGGTATGTCAGGGCCAGAATTTATTTATGTCAATATTTCACAAATATAAGAAATACCAAAAGATAAGTTCCTAAAACTCTCTTTAGGGATAAAGACTAATTAATAGTGATAGCCAAAATGCCATTAGTCCAGAGAGCACAGAATAACAATCATGAGAGCACAGAATACTGAACCTCCTAACCTATGGGAAGTTAGACAGACGTGCTCATGTAGAATGTGTTGGCCTCTCATCAGCAAGCTATAAAAAGGCCCTTGCTTTTATTTTATCTGCACTTCTATATGGTTGTCATGCTCTTGGCCCAGCAAATAACTAGAAAATTAGTTCATGTTACTGAAGCAAATCCGTTAACTTTGGTCTTATCTACACTAAATATGTAAATCATGTCAGACAGATTGTACTTTAGCGTTGGAACCAGAAATCTATTTACAGTCTTAAACCCCAGACAATGAATCTGACATTCCCAATCTTCTAATATTGTTAGATGTTGAGAATATCGACCACAAAATTTATTAAAAAATGATCTGATTTCTTTTCACTTAATCTGTATTAATGGCTTCACAAACCATTTTAAGAATAAGAAGAAAGTGTCATTGAATGAGAAGTTTTATGTTTACTACATCAGAGAAATTATTCAAATAGACTGGAATCACTTTTCTCAAATTAATCTCACAATCGGGTAGCTACAGAAAACAAGTGGATTTCTTTAAATTTTTTTAATGTTTATTTATTTTTGAAAGAGACAGAGACAGAATGTGAGTGGGTTAGGGGCAGAGAGAGAGGGAGACACAGAATCTGAAGCAGGCTCCAGGCTCCAAGCTGTCAGCACAGAGCCTGACGCGGGGCTCGAGCTCACGAGCTGCGAGATCATGACCTGAGCCGAAGCTGGTCGCTCAACCGACTGAGCCACCCAGGCACCCCAACAAGTGTATTTTCATGCTCAAAATAGACATTTGTTCATCTTGCTACCAACAATCAACACACAGGTGAGCACAGTGTATTTTGGAATCAATTACACAACACGGAATACAGAC